>NW_028182186.1:0-600000 GCF_964271855.1 Acomys minous
ACACTGTTTCTAAAGAAATGGGAACACGCTGAGGAGACACTTGTGGGAGCTACTGTGGCTAAAACTGAGCTTCCCTACGCACAGGGAAGCAAGAGAAATGCTGATTTCAATAATCCCAGTTACATACTCAGAATCTGTCCTACTGCGCAAATAGGACAAACTAGTGCGTTCTAAAGCACGTCTCTTTAGGCAAAAAACCCGCTTCTTACGAAGTTGCCCAAATGCATCTGCGAAGTGTGCAACTTGTTCTCTGAGTAATAAAACGTCGAGAAACGGTCATTTCTGCTAGCGCTGTGCTTCTACACATGTCTTTGCTGAACGGAGAAAGGGCACAGTAATGCACTTTTCTCCCAGCAAATACACTGTTTCTAAGGAAATGGGAACACGCTGAGGAGACACTTTTGGGAGCTACTGTGACTAAAACTGAGCTTCCCTACGCACAGGGAAGCAAGAGAAATGCTGATTTAATCAAACCCAGTTACATACTCAGAATCTGTACTACTGCGCAAATAGGACAAACTAGTGCGTTCTAAAGCACGTCTCTTTAGGCAAAACACCCGCTTCTTACGAAGTTGCCCAAATGCTTCTGCGAAGTGTGCAACTTGTTCCCTGAGTTAGAAAACGTCGAGGAACGGTCGTTTCTGCTAGCGCTGTGCTTCTACACATGTCTTTGCTGAAAGGTGAAAGGGCACAGTAATGCACTTTTCTCCCAGCAAATACACTTTTTCTAAGGAAATGGGGACACGCTGAGGAGATACTTGTGGGAGCTACTGTGACTAAAACTGAGCTTCCCTACGAACAGGGAGGCAAGTAAATGCTGATTTCATCAAACCCAATTACATACTCAGAATCTGTACTACTGCGCAAATAGCCAAAACTACTGCGTTCTAAAGCTCGTCTCTTTAGGCAAAACACCTGCTTCTTACGAAGTTGCCCAAATGCTTCTGCGAAGTGTGAAACTTGTTCCCTGAGTTAGAAAACGTCGAGAAACGGTCTTTTAAGCTAGCGCTGTGCTTCTACACATGTCTTTGCTGAACGGTGAAAGGGCACAGTAATGCACTTTTCTCCCAGCAAATACACTGTTTCTAAGGAAATGGGAACACGCTGAGGAGACACTTGTGGGAGCTACTGTGACTAAAACTGAGCTTCCCTAGGCACAGGGAAGCAAGAGAAATGCTGATTTCATCAAACCCAGTTACATACTCAGAATCTGTACTACTGCGCAAATAGGACAAACTAGTGCGTTCTAAAGCACGTCTCTTTAGGCAAAAAACCCGCTTCTTACGAAATTGCCCAAATGCATCTGCGAAGTGTGCAACTTGTTCCCTGAGTTAGAAAACGTCGAGAAACGGTCGTTTCTGCTAGCGCTGTGCTTCCACACAGGTGTTTGCTGAACGGTGAAAGGGCACAGTAATGCACTTTTCTCCCAGCAAATACACTGTTTCTAAGGAAATGGGAACACGCTGAGGAGACACTTGTGGGAGCTACTGTGACTAAAACTGAGCTTCCCTACGCACAGGGAAGAAAGACAAATGCTGATTTCATCAAACCCAGTTACATACTCAGAATCTGTACTACTGCGCAAATAGCCAAAACTACTGCGTTCTAAAGCACGTCTCTTTAGGCAAAACACCCGCTTCCTACGAAGTTGCCCAAATGCTTCTGCGAAGTGTGAAACTTGTTCCCTGAGTTAGAAAACGTCGAGAAACCGTCGTTTCTGCTAGCGCTGTGCTTCTACACATGTCTTTGCTGAACGGTGAAAGGGCACAGTAATGCACTTTTCTCCCAGCAAATACACTGTTTCTAAGGAAATGGGAACACGCTGAGGAGACACTTGTGGGAGCTACTGTGACTAAAACTGAGCTTCCCTACACACAGGGAAGCAAGAGAAATGCTGATTTCATCAAACCCAGTTACATACTCAGAATCTGTACTTCTGCGAAATAGGACAAACTAGTGCGTTCTAAAGCACATCTCAATAGGCAAAAAACCCGCTTCTTACGAAGTTGCCCAAATGCATCTGCAAAGTGTGCCACTTGTTCCCTGAGTTAGAAAACGTCGAGAAACGGTCGTTTCTGCTAGCGCTGTGCTTCTACACATGTCTTTGCTGAACGGTCAAAGGGCACAGTAATGCACTTTTCTCCCAGCAAATACACTGTTTCTAAGGAAATGGGAACACGCTGAGGAGACACTTGTGGGAGCAACTGTGGCTAAAACTGAGCTTCCCTACGCACAGGGAAGCAAGAGAAATGCTGATTTCATCAAACCCAGTTACATAATCAGAATCTGTATTACTTCACAAATAGCCAAAAATACCGAGTTCTAAAGCACGTCTCTTTAGGCAAAACACCCGCTTCTTACGAAGTTGCCCAAATGCTTCTGCGAAGTGTGCAACTTGTTCCCTGAGTTAGAAAACGTCGAGAAACAGTCGTTTCTGCTAGTGCTGTGCTTCTACACATGTCTTTGCTGAACGGTGAAAGGGCACAGTAATGCACTTTTCTCCCAGCAAATACACTGTTTCTAAGGAAATGGGAACACGCTGAGGAGACACTTGTGGGAGCTACTGTGACGAAAACTGAGCTTCCCTACGCACAGGGGCGCAAGAGAAATGCTGATTTCATCAAACCCAGTTACATACTCAGAATCTGTAATACTGCGCAAATAGCCAAAACTACTGTGTTCTAAAGCACGTCTCTTTAGGCAAAACACCCGCTTCTTACGAAGTTGCCCAAATGCATCTGCGAAGTGTGCAACTTGTTCCCTGAGTTAGAAAACGTGGAGAAACGGTCGTTTCTGCTAGCGCTGTGCTTCTACACATGTCTTTGCTGAACGGTGAAAGGGCACAGGAATGCACTTTTCACCCAGCAAATACACTGTTTCTAAAGAAATGGGAACACGCTGAGGAGACACTTGTGGGAGCTACTGTGGCTAAAACTGAGCTTCCCTACGCACAGGGAAGCAAGAGAAATGCTGATTTCAATAATCCCAGTTACATACTCAGAATCTGTCCTACTGCGCAAATAGGACAAACTAGTGCGTTCTAAAGCACGTCTCTTTAGGCAAAAAACCCGCTTCTTACGAAGTTGCCCAAATGCATCTGCGAAGTGTGCAACTTGTTCTCTGAGTAATAAAACGTCGAGAAACGGTCATTTCTGCTAGCGCTGTGCTTCTACACATGTCTTTGCTGAACGGAGAAAGGGCACAGTAATGCACTTTTCTCCCAGCAAATACACTGTTTCTAAGGAAATGGGAACACGCTGAGGAGACACTTTTGGGAGCTACTGTGACTAAAACTGAGCTTCCCTACGCACAGGGAAGCAAGAGAAATGCTGATTTCATCAAACCCAGTTACATACTCAGAATCTGTACTACTGCGCAAATAGGACAAACTAGTGCGTTCTAAAGCACGTCTCTTTAGGCAAAACACCCGCTTCTTACGAAGTTGCCCAAATGCTTCTGCGAAGTGTGCAACTTGTTCCCTGAGTTAGAAAACGTCGAGGAACGGTCGTTTCTGCTAGCGCTGTGCTTCTACACATGTCTTTGCTGAAAGGTGAAAGGGCACAGTAATGCACTTTTCTCCTAGCAAATACACTTTTCCTAAGGAAATGGGGACACGCTGAGGAGATACTTGTGGGAGCTACTGTGACTAAAACTGAGCTTCCCTACGAACAGGGAGGCAAGTAAATGCTGATTTCATCAAACCCAATTACATACTCAGAATCTGTACTACTGCGCAAATAGCCAAAACTACTGCGTTCTAAAGCACGTCTCTTTAGGCAAAACACCCGCTTCGTACGAAGTTGCCCAAATGCTTCTGCGAAGTGTGCAATTTGTTCCCTGAGTTAGAAAACGTCGATAAACGGTCGTTTCTGCTAGCGCTGTGCTTCTACACATGTCTTTGCTGAATGGTCAAAGGGCACAGGAATGCACTTTTCTCCCAGCAAATACACTGTTTCTAAGGAAATGGGAACACGCTGAGGAGACACTTGTGGGAGCTACTGTGACTAAAACTGAGCTTCCCTACGCACAGGGAAGCAAGAGAAATGCTGATTTCATCAAACCCAGTTATATACTCAGAATCTGTACTACTGCGCAAATAGGCAAAACTAGTGCGTTCTAAAGCACGTCTCTTTAGGCAAAAAACCCGCTTCTTACGAAGTTGCCCAAATGCATCTGCAAAGTGTGCCACTTGTTCCCTGAGTTAGAAAACGTCGAGAAACGGTCGTTTCTGCTAGCACTGTGCTTCTACACATGTCTTTGCTGAACGGTGAATGGGCACAGTAATGCTCTTTTCTCCCAGCAAATACACTGTTTCTAAGGAAATGGGAACACGCTGAGGAGACACTTGTGGGAGCAACTGTGACTAAAACTGAGCTTCCCTACGCACAGGGAAGCAAGAGAAATGCTGATTTCATCAAACCCAGTTACATACTCAGAATCTGTACTACTGCGCAAATAGCCAAACTACTGCGTTCTAAAGCACGTCTCTTTAGGCAAAACACCCATTTCTACGAAGTTGCCCAAATGCTTCTGCGAAGTGTGCAACTTGTTCCCTGAGTTAGAAAGCGTCGAGAAACGGTCGTTTCTGCTAGCGCTGTGCTTCTACACATGTCTTTGCTGAACGGTGAAAGGGCACAGTAATGCACTTTTCTCCCAGCAAATACACTGTTTCTAAGGAAATGGGAACACGCTGAGGAGACACTTGTGGGAGCTACTGTGACTAAAACTGAGCTTCCCTACGCACAGGGAAGCAAGAGAAATGCTGATTTCATCAAACCTAGTTACATACTCAGAATCTGTACTACTGCGCAAATAGGCAAAACTAGCGCGTTCTAAAGCACGTCTCTTTAGGCAAAAAACCCGCTTCTTACGAAGTTGCCCAAATGCATCTGCGAAGTGTGCAACTTGTTCCCTGAGTTAGAAAACGTCGAGAAACGGTCATTTCTGCTAGCGCTGTGCTTCTACACATGTCTTTGCTGAACGGTGAAAGGGCACAGTAATGCACTTTTCTCCCAGCAAATACACTGTTTTACGGAAATGTGAACACGCTGAGGAGACACTTGTGGGAGCTACGGTGACTAAAACTGAGCTTCCCTACGCACAGGGAAGCAAGAGAAATGCTGATTTCATCAAACCCAGTTACATACTCAGAATCTGTACTACTGCGCAAATAGCCAAAACTACTGTGTTCTAAAGCACGTCTCTTCAGGCAAAACACCCGCTTCCTACGAAGTTGCCCAAATGCTTCTGCGAAGTGTGAAACTTGTTCCCTGAGTTAGAAAACGTCGAGAAACCATCGTTTCTGCTAGCGCTGTGCTTCTACACATGTCTTTGCTGAACGGTGAAAGGGCACAGTAATGCACTTTTCTCCCAGCAAATACACTGTTTCTAAGGAAATGGGAACACGCTGAGGAGACACTTGTGGGAGCTACTGTGACTAAAACTGAGCTTCCCTACGCACAGGGAAGCAAGAGAAATGCTGATTTCATCAAACCCAGTTACATACTCAGAATCTGTACTACTTCGCAAATAGCACAAACTAGTGCGTACTAAAGCATGTCTCTTTAGGCAAAAAACCCGCTTCTTACGAAATTGCCCAAATGCATCTGCGAAGTGTGCAACTTGTTCCCTGAGTTAGAAAACGTCGAGAAACGGTCGTTTCTGCTAGCGCTGTGCTTCTACACATGTCTTTGCTGTACGGTGAATGGGCACAGTAATGCACTTTTCTCCCAGCAAATACACTGTTTCTAAGGAAATGGGAACACGCTGAGGAGACACTTGTGGGAGCTACTGTGACTAAAACTGAGCTTCCCTACGCAGAGGGAAGCAAGAGAAATGCTGATTTCATCAAACCCAGTTACATACTCAGAATCTGTACTACTGCGCAAATAGGCAAAACTAGCGCGTTCTAAAGCACGTCTCTTTAGGCAAAAAACCCGCTTCTTACGACGTTGCCCAAGTGCTTCTGCGAAGTGTGCAACTTGTTCCCTGAGTTAGAAAACGTCGAGAAACGGTCGTTTCTGCTATTGCTGTGCTTCTACACATGGATTTGCTGAACGGTGAAAGGGCACAGGAATGCACTTTTATCCCAGCAAATACACTGTTTCTAAGGAAATGGGAACACGCTGAGGAGACACTTGTGGGAGCTACTGTGACTAGAACTGAGCTTCACTACGCACAGGGAAGCAAGAGTAATGCTGATTTCATCAAACCTAGTTACATACTCAGAATCTGTACTACTGCGCAAAGAGGACAAAGTACTGCGTTCTAAAGCACGTCTCTTTAGGCAAAAAACCCGCTTCTTACGAAGTTGCCCAAATGCTTCTGCGAAGTGTGCAACTTGTTCCCTGAGTTAGAAAAAGTCGAGAAACGGTCATTTCTGCTAGCGCTGTGCATCAACACATGTATTTGCTGAACGGTGAAAGGGCACAGTAATGCACTTTTCTCCCAGCAAATACACTGTTTCTAAGGAAATGGGAACAGGCTGAGGAGACACTTGTGGGAGCTACTGTGACTAAAACTGAGCTTCCCTACGCACAGGGAAGCAAGAGAAATGCTGATTTCATCAAACCCAGTTACATACTCAGAATCTGTACTACTGCGCAAATAGACAAAACTACTGCGTTCTAAAGCACGTCTCTTTAGGCAAAACACCCGCTTCTTACGAAGTTGCCCAAATGAATCTGCGAAGTGTGCAACTTGTTCCCTGAGTTAGAAAACGTGGAGAAACGGTTGTTTCTGCTAGCGCTGTGCTTCTACACATGTCTTTGCTGAACGGTGAAAGGGCACAGTAATGCACTTTTCTCCCAGCAAATACACTGTTTCTAAGGAAATGGGAACACGCTAGGAGACACTTGTGGGAGCTACTGTGGCTAAAACTGAGCTTCCCTACGCACAGGGAAGCAAGAGAAATGCTGATTTCATCAAACCCAGTTACATACTCAGAATCTGTACTACTGCGCAAATAGGACAAACTAGTGCGTTATAAAGCACGTCTCTTTAGGCAAAAAACCCGCTTCTTACGAAGTTAGCCAAATGCATCTGCGAAGTGTGCAACTTGTTCTCTGAGTTATAAAACGTCGAGAAACGGTCGTTTCTGCTAGCGCTGTGCTTCTACACATGTCTTTGCTGAATGGAGAAAGGGCACAGTAATGCACTTTTCTCCCAGCAAATACACTGTTTCTAAGGAAATGGGAACACGCTGAGGAGACACTTGTGGGAGCTACTGTGACTAAAACTGAGCTTCCCTACGCACAGGGAAGCAAGAGAAATGCTGATTTCATCAAACCCAGTTACATACTCAGAATCTGTACTACTGCGCAAATGGACAAAGTAGTGCATTCTAAAGCACGTCTCTTTAGGCAAACCACCCGCTTCTTACGAAGTTGCCCAAATGCTTCTGCGAAGTGTGCAACTTGTTCCCTGAGTTAGAAAACGTCGAGAAACGGTCGTTTCTGCCAGCGCTGTGCTTCTACACATGTCTTTGACGAACGGTGAAAGGGCACAGTAATGCACTTTTCTCCCAGCAAATGCACTGTTTGTAAGGAAATGGGAACACGCTGAGGAGACACTTGTGGGAGCTACTGTGACTAAAACTGAGCTTCCCTAAGCGCAGGGAAGCAAGAGAAATGCTGATTTCATCAAACCTAGTTACATACTCAGAATCTGTACTACTGCGTAAATAGGACAAACTAGTGCGTTCTAAAGCACGTCATTTTAGGCAAAAAACCCGCTTATTACGAAGTTGCCCAAATGCTTCTGCAAAGTGTGCAACTTGTTCCCTGAGTTAGAAAACGTCGAGAAACGGTCGTTTCTGCTAGCGCTGTGCTTCTACACTTGTGTTTGCTGAACGGTGAAAGGGCACAGTAATGCACTTTTCTCCCAGCAAATGCACTGTTTCTAAGGAAATGGGAACACGCTGAGGAGACACTTGTGGGAGCTACTGTGACTAAAACTGAGCTTCCCTACGCACAGGGAAGCAAGAGAAATGCTGATTTCATCAAACCCAGTTACATACTCAGAATCTATACTACTGCACAAATAGACAAAACTACTGCGTTCTAAAGTACGTCTCTTTAGGCAAAACACCCGCTTCTTACGAAGTTGCCCAAATGATTCTGCGGAGTGTGCAACTTGTTCCCTGAGTTAGAAAACGTGGAGAAACGGTCGTTTCTGCTAGCGCTATGCTTCTACACATGTCTTTGCTGAACGGTCAAAAGGCACAGGAAAGCACTTTTCTCCCAGCAAATACACTGTTTCTAAGGAAATGGGAAAACGCTGAGGAGACACTTGTGGGAGCTACTGTGACTCAAACTGAGCTTCCCTACGCACAGGGAAGCAAGAGAAATGCTGATTTCATCAAACCCAGTTACATACTCAGAATCTGTACTACTGCGCAAATAGGCAAAACTAGCGCGTTCTAAAGCACGTCTCTTTAGGCAAAAAACCCTGCTTCTTACGAAGTTGCCCAAATGCATCTGCGAAATGTGCAACTTGTTCCCTGAGTTAGAAAACGTTGAGAAACGGTTGTTTCTGCTAGCGCTGTGCTTCTACACATGTCTTTGCTGAACGGTCAAAGGGCACAGTAATGCACTTTTCTCCCAGCAAATGCACTGTTTCTAAGGAAATGGGAACACGCTGAGGAGACACTTGTGGGAGCTACTGTGACTAAAACTGAGCTTCCCTACGCACAGGGAAGCAAGAGAAATGCTGATTTCATCAAACCCAGTTACATACTCAGAATCTGTACTACTGCGCAAATAGCCAAAACTAGCGCGTTCTCATTAGGCAAAAAACCCGCTTCTTACGAAGTTGCTCAAATGCATCTGCGAAGTATGCAACTTGTTCCCCGAGTTAGAAAACGTCGAGAAACGGTCGTTTCTGCTAGCGCTGTGCTTCTACACATGTCTTTGCTGAACGGTGAAAGGGCACAGGAATGCACTTTTCTCCCAGCAAATACACTGTTTCTAAGGAAATGGGAACACGCTGAGGAGACACTTCTGGGAGCTACTGTGACTAAAACTGAGCTTCCCTACGCACAGGGAAGCTAGAGAAATGCTGATTTCATCAAACCCAGTTACATACTCAGAATCTGTACTACTGCGCAAATAGGAAAAACTAGCGCGTTCTCATTAGGCAAAACACCCGCTTCTTACGAAGTTGCTCAAATGCATCTGCGAAGTGTGCAACTTGTTCCCTGAGTTAGAAAACGTCGAGAAACCGTCGTTTCTGCTAGCGCTGTGCTTCTACACATGTCTTTGCTGAACGGTGAAAGGGCAGAGTAATGCACTTTTCTCCCAGCAAATACACTGTTTCTAAGGAAATGGGAACACGCTGAGGACACACTTGTGGGAGCTACTGTGACTAAAACTGAGCTTCCCTACGCACAGGGAAGCAAGAGAAATGCTGATTTCATCAAACCCAGTTACATACTCAGAATCTGTACTACTGCGCAAATAGGACAAACTAGTGCGTTCTAAAGCACGTCTCTTTAGGCAAAAAACCCGCTTCTTACGAAGTTGCTCAAATGAATCTGCGAAGTGTGCAACTTGTTCCCTGAGTTAGAAAACGTCGAGAAACGGTCTTTTCTGCTAGCGCTGTGCTTCTACACATGTCTTTGCTGAATGGTGAAAGGGCACAGTAATGCACTTTTCTCCCAGCAAATACACTGTTTCTAAGGAAATGGGAACACGCTGAGGAGACACTTGTGGGAGCTACTGTGACTAAAACTGAGATTCCCTACCCACAGGGAAGCAAGAGAAATGCTGATTTCATCAAACCCAGTTACATACTCAGAATCTGTACTACTGCGCAAATAGGCAAAACTAGCGCGTTCTAAAGCACGTCTCTTTAGGCAAAACACCCGCTTCTTACGAAGTTGCTCCAATGCATCTGCGAAGTGTGCAACTTGTTCCCTGAGTTAGAAAACGTCGAGAAACAGTCGTTTCTGCTAGCGCTGTGCTTCTACACATGTCTTTGCTGAACGGTGAAAGGGCACAGTAATGCACTTTTCTCCCAGCAAATACACTGTTTCTAAGGAAATGGGAACACGCTGAGGAGACACTTGTGGGAGCTACTGTGACTAAAACTGAGCTTCCCTACGCACAGGGAAGCAAGAGAAATGCTGATTTCATCAAACCCAGTTACATACTCAGAATCTGTACTACTGTGCAAATAGGCAAAACTAGCGCGTTCTAAAGCACGTCTCTTTAGGCAAAAAACCCGCTTCTTACGAAGTTGCTCAAATGCATCTGCGAAGTGTGCAACTTGTTCCCTGAGTTAGAAAACGTCGAGAAACGGTCGTTTCTGCTAGCGCTGTGCTTCTACACATGTCTTTGCTGAACGGTGAAAGGGCACAGGAATGCACTTTTCTCCCAGCAAATACACTGTTTCTAAGGAAATGGGAACACGCTGAGGAGACACTTGTGGGAGCTACTGTGACTAAAACTGAGGTTCCGTACGCACAGCGAAGCAAGAGAAATGCTGATTTCATCAAACCCAGTTACATACTCAGAATCTGTACTACTGCGCAAATAGGCAAAACTAGCGCGTTCTAAAGCAAGTCTCTTTAGGCGAAAAACCCGCTTCTTACGAAGTTGCTCCAATGCATCTGCGAAGTGTGCAACTTGTTCCCTGAGTTAGAAAACGTCGAGAAACGGTCGTTTCTACTAGCGCTGTGATTCTACACATGTCTTTGCTGAACGGTCAAAGGGCACTGTAATGCACTTTTCTCCCAGCAAATACACTGTTTCTAAGGAAATGGGAACACACTGAGGAGACACTTGTGGGAGCTACTGTGACTAAAACTGAGCTTCCCTACGCACAGGGAAGCAAGAGAAATGCTGATTTCATCAAACCCAGTTATATACTCAGAATCTGTACTACTGCGTAAACAGGCAAAACTAGCGCGTTCTAAAGCACGTCTCTTTAGGCAAAAAACCCGCTTCTTACGAAGTTGCTCAAATGCATCTGCGAAGTGTGCAATTTGTTCTCTGAGTTAGAAAACGTCGAGAAACGGTCGTTACTGCTAGCGCTGTGCTTCTACACGTGTCTTTGCTGAACGGTCAAAGGGCACAGTAATGCACTTTTCTCCCAGTAAATACACTGTTTCTAAGGAAATGGGAACACGCTGAGGAGACACTTGTGGGAGCTACTGTGACTCAAACTGAGCTTCCCTATGCACAGGGAAGCAAGAGAAATGCTGATTTCATCAAACCCAGTTACATACTCAGAATCTGTACTACTGCGCAAATAGGCAAAACTAGCGTGTACTAAAGCACGTCTCATTAGGCAAAAAAACCCGCTTCTTACGAAGTTGCTCCAATGCATCTGCGAAGTGTGCAGCTTGTTCCCTGAGTTAGAAAACGTTGAGAAACGGTCGTTTCTGCTAGCGCTGTGCTTCTACACATGTCTTTGCTGAACTGTCAAAGGTTATAGCAATGCACTTTTCTCCCAGCAAATACACTGTTTCTAAGGAAATGGGAACACGCTGAGGAGACACTTGTGGGAGCTACTGTGACTAAAACTGAGCTTCCCTACGCACAGGGAAGCAAGAGAAATGCTGATTTCATCAAACCCAGTTACATACTCAGAATCTGTACTACTGCGCAAATAGGCAAAACTAGCGCATTCTAAAGCACGTCTCTTTAGGCAAAAAACCCGCTTCTTACGAAGTTGCCCAAATGCATCTGCGAAGTGTGCAACTTATTCCCTGAGTTAGAAAACGTCGAGAAACGGTCATTTCTGCTAGCGCTGTGCTTCTACACATGTCTTTGCTGAACGGTCAAAGGGCACAGTAATGCACTTTTCTCCCAGCAAATACACTGTTTCTAAGGAAAAGGGAACACGCTGAGGAGACACTTGTGGGAGCTACTGTGACTAAAACTGAGCTTCCCTACGCACAGGGAAGCAAGAGAAATGATGATTTCATCAAACCCAGTTACATACTCAGAATCTGTACTACTGCGCAAATAGGGAAAACTAGTGCGTTCTAAAGCACGTCTCTTTAGGCAAAAAAACCTGCTTCTTACGAAGTTGCTCCAATGCATCTGCGAAGTGTGCAACTTGTTCCCTGAGTTAGAAAACGTCGAGAAACGGTCGTTTCTGCTAGCGCTGTGCTTCTACACATGTCTTTGCTGAACGGTCAAAGGGCACAGGAATGCACTTTTCTCCCAGCAAATACACTGTTTCTAAGGAAAAGGGAACACGCTGAGGAGACACTTGTGGGAGCTACTGTGACTAAAACTGAGCTTCCCTACGCACAGGGAAGCAAGAGAAATGCTGATTTCATCAAACCCAGTTATATACTCAGAATCTGTACTACTGCGCAAAAAGGCAAAACTAGCGCATTCTAAAGCACGTCTCTTTAGGCAAAAAACCCGCTTCTTACGAAGTTGCTCAAATGAATCTGCGAAGTGTGAAACTTGTTCCCTGAGTTACAAAACGTCGAGAAACGGTCGTTTCTGCTAGCGCTGTGCTTCTACACATGTCGTTGCTGAACGGTGAAAGAGCTCAGTAATGCACTTTTGCCCAGCAAATACACTGTTTCTAAGGAAATGGGAACACGCTGAGGAGACACTTGTGGGAGCTACTGTGACTAAAACTGAGCTTCCCTACACACAGGGAAGCAAGAGAAATGCTGATTTCATCAAACCCAGTTACATACTCAGAATCTGTACTACTGCGCAAATAGGGAAAACTAGCGAGTTCTAAAGCACGTCTCATTAGGCAAAAAAACCGCTTCTTACGAAGTTGCTCAAATGCATCTGCGAAGTGTGCAATTTGTTCCCTGAGTTAGAAAACGTCGAGAAACGGTCGTTTCTGCTAGCGCTGTGCTTCTACACATGTCTTTGCTGAATGGTCAAAGGGCACAGGAATGCACTTTTCTCCCAGCAAATACACTGTTTCTAAGGAAATGGGAACACGCTGAGGAGACACTTGTGGGAGCTACTGTGACTAAAACTGAGCTTCCCTACGCACAGGGAAGCAAGAGAAATGCTGATTTCATCAAACCCAGTTACATACTCAGAATCTGTACTACTGCGCAAATAGGGAAAACTAGCGCGTTCTAAATCACGTCTCTTTAGGCAAAAACCCGCTTCTTATGAGGTTGCTCAAATGCATCTGCGAAGTGTGCAACTTGTTCCCTGTGTTAGAAAACGTCGAGAAACGGTCGTTTCTGCTAGCGCTGTGCTTCTACACATGTCTTTGCTGAACGGTGAAAGGGCACAGGAATGCACTTTTCTCCCAGCAAATACACTGTTTCTAAGGAAAAGGGAAGACGCAGAGGAGACACTTGTGGGAGCTACTGTGACTAAAACTGAGCTTCCCTATGCACAGGGAAGCAAGAGAAATGCTGATTTCATCAAACCCAGTTACATACTCAGAATCTGTACTACTGCGCAAATAGGCAAAACTAGCGCGTTCTAAAGCACGTCTCATTAGGCAAAAAAACTCGCTTCTTACGAAGTTGCTCAAATGCATCTGCGAAGTGTGCAACTTGTTCCCTGAGTTAGAAAACGTCGAGAAACGGTCGTTTCTGCTAGCGCTGTGCTTCTACACATGTCTTTGCTGAACGGTCAAAGGGCACAGTAATGCACGTTTCTCCCAGCAAATACACTGTTTCTAAGGAAATGGGAACACGCTGAGGAGACACTTGTGGGAGCTACTGTGACTAAAACTGAGCTTCCCTATGCACAGGGAAGCAAGAGAAATGCTGATTTCATCAAACCCAGTTACATACTCAGAATCTGTACTACTGCGCAAATAGGCAAAACTAGCGAGTTCTAAAGCACGTCTCATTAGGCAAAAAAACCGCTTCTTACGAAGTTGCTCAAATGCATCTGCGAAGTGTGCAATTTGTTCCCTGAGTTAGAAAACGTCGAGAAACGGTCGTTTCTGCTAGCGCTGTGCTTCTACACATGTCTTTGCTGAATGGTCAAAGGGCACAGGAATGCACTTTTCTCCCAGCAAATACACTGTTTCTAAGGAAATGGGATCACGCTGAGGAGACACTTGTGGGAGCTACTGTGACTAAAACTGAGCTTCCCTACGCACAGGGAAGCAAGAGAAATGCTGATTTCATCAAACCCAGTTACATACTCAGAATCTGTACTACTGCGCAAATAGGCAAAACTAGCGCGTTCTAAAGCACGTCTCTTTAGGCAAAAACCCGCTTCTTATGAGGTTGCTCAAATGCATCTGCGAAGTGTGCAACTTGTTCCCTGAGTTAGAAAACGTCGAGAAACGGTCGTTTCTGCTAGCGCTGTGCTTCTACACATGTCTTTGCTGAACGGTGAAAGGGCACAGGAATGCACTTTTCTCCCAGCAAATACACTGTTTCTAAGGAAAAGGGAAGACGCAGAGGAGACACTTGTGGGAGCTACTGTGACTAAAACTGAGCTTCCCTACGCACAGGGAAGCAAGAGAAATGCTGATTTCATCAAACCCAGTTATATACTCAGAATCTGTACTACTGCGCAAATAGGCAAAACTAGCACGTTCTAAAGCACGTCTCTTTAGGCAAAAAACCCGCTTCTTACGAAGTTGCTCAAATGCATCTGCGAAGTGTGCAACTTGTTCCCTGAGTTAGAAAACGTCGAGAAACGGTCGTTTCTGCTAGCGCTGTGCTTCTACACATGTCTTTGCTGAACGGTGAAAGGGCACAGTAATGCAGTTTTCTCCCAGCAAATACACTGTATCTAAGGAAAGGGAACACGCTGAGGAGACACTTGTGGGAGCTACTGTGACTAAAACTGAGCTTCCCTACGTACAGGGAAGCAAGAGAAATGCTGATTTCATCAAACCCAGTTACATACTCAGAATCTGTACTACTGCGCAAATAGGCAAAACTAGCGCGTTCTAAAGCACGTCTCATTAGGCAAAAAAACCCGCTTCTTACGAAGTAGCTCAAATGCATCTGCGAAGTGTGCAACTTGTTCCCTGTGTTAGAAAACGTCGAGAAACGGTCGTTTCTGCTAGCGCTGTGCTTCTACACATGTCTTTGCTGAACGGTCAAAGGGCACAGTAATGCACGTTTCTCCCAGCAAATACACTGTTTCTAAGGAAATGGGAACACGCTGAGGAGACACTTGTGGGAGCTACTGTGACTAAAACTGAGCTTCCCTATGCACAGGGAAGCAAGAGAAATGCTGATTTCATCAAACCCAGTTACATACTCAGAATCTGTACTACTGCGCAAATAGGCAAAACTAGCGAGTTCTAAAGCACGTCTCATTAGGCAAAAAAACCGCTTCTTACGAAGTTGCTCAAATGCATCTACGAAGTGTGCAATTTGTTCCCTGAGTTAGAAAACGTCGAGAAACGGTCGTTTCTGCTAGCGCTGTGCTTCTACACATGTCTTTGCTGAATGGTCAAAGGGCACAGGAATGCACTTTTCTCCCAGCAAATACACTGTTTCTAAGGAAATGGGATCACGCTGAGGAGACACTTGTGGGAGCTACTGTGACTAAAACTGAGCTTCCCTACGCACAGGGAAGCAAGAGAAATGCTGATTTCATCAAACCCAGTTACATACTCAGAATCTGTACTACTGCGCAAATAGGCAAAACTAGCGCGTTCTAAAGCACGTCTCTTTAGGCAAAAACCCGCTTCTTATGAGGTTGCTCAAATGCATCTGCGAAGTGTGCAACTTGTTCCCTGAGTTAGAAAACGTCGAGAAACGGTCGTTTCTGCTAGCGCTGTGCTTCTACACATGTCTTTGCTGAACGGTGAAAGGGCACAGGAATGCACTTTTCTCCCAGCAAATACACTGTTTCTAAGGAAAAGGGAAGACGCAGAGGAGACACTTGTGGGAGCTACTGTGACTAAAACTGAGCTTCCCTACGCACAGGGAAGCAAGAGAAATGCTGATTTCATCAAACCCAGTTACATACTCAGAATCTGTACTACTGCGCAAATAGGCAAAACTAGCACGTTCTAAAGCACGTCTCTTTAGGCAAAAAACCCGCTTCTTACGAAGTTGCTCAAATGCATCTGCGAAGTGTGCAACTTGTTCCCTGAGTTAGAAAACGTCGAGAAACGGTCGTTTCTGCTAGCGCTGTGCTTCTACACATGTCTTTGCTGAACGGTCAAAGGGCACAGTAATGCACGTTTCTCCCAGCAAATACACTGTTTCTAAGGAAATGGGAACACGCTGAGGAGACACTTGTGGGAGCTACTGTGACTAAAACTGAGCTTCTCTATGCACAGGGAAGCAAGAGAAATGCTGATTTCATCAAACACAGTTACATACTCAGAATCTGTACTACTGCGCAAATAGGCAAAACTAGCGCGTTCTAAAGCACGTCTCATTAGGCAAAAAAACCTGCTTTTTACGAAGTTGCTCCAATGCATCTGCGAAGTGTGCAACTTGTTCCCTGAGTTAGAAAACGTCGAGAAACGGTCGTTTCTGCTAGCGCTGTGCTTCTACACATGTCTTTGCTGAACGGTCAAAGGGCACAGTAATGCACTTTTCTCCCAGCAAATACACTGTTTCTAAGGAAATGGGAACACGCTGAGGAGACACTTGTGGGAGCTACTGTGACTAAAACTGAGCTTCCCTACGCACAGGGAAGCAAGAGAAATGCTGATTTCACCAAACCCAGTTACATACTCAGAATCTGTACTACTGCGCAAATAGGCAAAACTAGCGCGTTCTAAAGCATGTCTCTTTAGGCAAAAAACCCGCTTCTTACGAAGTTGCTCAAATGCATCTGCGAAGTGTGCAACTTGTTCCCTGAGTTAGAAAACATCGAGAAACGGTCGTTTCTGCTAGCGCTGTGCTTCTACACATGTCTTTGCTGAACGGTGAAAGGGCACAGGAATGCACTTTTCTCCCAGCAAATACACTGCTTCTAAGGAAATGGGAACACGCTGAGGAGACACTTGTGGGAGCTACTGTGACTAAAACTGAGCTTCCCTACGCACAGGGAAGCAAGAGAAATGCTGATTTCATCAAACCCAGTTACATACTCAGAATCTGTACTACTGCGCAAATAGCCTAAACTACTGCGTTCTAAAGCACGTCTCTTTAGGCAAAAAACCCGCTTCTTACGAAGATGCTCAAATGCATCTGCGAAGTGTGCAACTTGTTCCCTGAGTTAGAAAACGTCGAGAAACGGTCGTTTCTGGTAGCGCTGTGCTTCTACACATGTCTTTGCTGAACGGTCAAAGGGCACAGGAATGCATTTTTCTCCCTGCAAATACACTGTTTCTAAGGAAATGGGAACACGCTGAGGAGACACTTGTGGGAGCTACTGTGACTAAAACTGAGCTTCTCTATGCACAGGGAAGCAAGAGAAATGCTGATTTCATCAAACCCAGTTACATACTCAGAATCTGTACTACTGCGCAAATAGGCAAAACTAGTGCGACATAAAGCAAGTCTCTTTAGGCAAAAAACCTGCTTCTTACGAAGTTGCTCAAATGCATCTGCGAAGTGTGCAACTTGTTCCCTGAGTTAGAAAACGTCGAGAAACGGTCGTTTCTGCTAGCGCTGTGCTTCTACACATGTCTTTGCTGAACGGTCAAAGGAAACAGGAATGCACTTTTCTCCCAGCAAATACACTGTTTCTAAGGAACTGGGAACACGCAGAGGAGACACTTGTGGGAGCTACTGTGACTAAAACTGAGCTTCCCTACGCACAGGGAAGCAAGAGAAATGCTGATTTCATCAAACCCAGTTACATACTCAGAATCTGTACTACTGCGCAAATAGCCAAAACTACTGCGATCTAAAGCACGTCTCTTTAGGCAAAACACCCGTTTCTTACGAAGTTGCCCAAATGCTTCTGCGAAGTGTGCAACTTGTTCCCTGAGTTATAAAACGTCGAGAAACGGTCGTTTCTGCTAGCGCTGTGCTTCTACACATGTCTTTGCTGAACGGTGAAAGGGCACAGTAATGCACTTTTCTCCCAGCAAATACACTGTTTCTAAGGACATGGGAACACGCTGAGGAGACACTTGTGGGAGCTACTGTGACTAAAACTGAGCTTCCCTACGCACAGGGAAGCAAGAGAAATGCTGATTTCATCAAACCCAGTTACATACTCAGAATCTGTACTACTGCGCAAATAGCCAAAACTACTGCGTTCTAAAGCACGTCTCTTTAGGCAAAACACCCGCTTCCTACGAAGTTGCCTAAATGCTTCTGCGAAGTGTGCAACTTGTTCCCTGAGTTAGAAAACGTCGATAAACGGTCGTTTCTGCTAGCGCTGTGCTTCTACACATGTCTTTGCTGAACGGTGAAAGGGCACAGTAATGCACTTTTCTCCCAGCAAATACACTGTTTCTAAGGAAATGGGAACACGCTGAGGAGACACTTGTGGGAGCTACTGTGACTAAAACTGAGCTTCCCTACCCACAGGGAAGCAAGAGAAATGCTGATTTCATCAAACCCAGTTACATACTCAGAATCTGTACTACTGCGCAAATAGGCAAAACTACTGCGTTCTAAAGCACGTCTCTTTAGGCAAAACACCCGCTTCTTACGAAGTTGCCCAAATGCTTCTGCGAAGTGTGCAACTTGTTCCCTGAGTTAGAAAACGTCGAGAAACGGTCGTTTCTGCTATTGCTGTGGTTCTACACATGGATTTGCTGAACGGTGAAAGGGCACAGGAATGCACTTTTATCCCAGCAAATGCACTGTTTCTAAGGAAATGGGAACACGCTGAGGAGACACTTGTGGGAGCTACTGTGACTAAAACTGAGCTTCACTACGCACAGGGAAGCAAGAGTAATGCTGATTTCATCAAACCTAGTTACATACTCAGAATCTGTACTACTGCGCAAATAGACAAAACTACTGCGTTCTAAAGCACGTCTCTTTAGGCAAAACACCCGCTTCTTACGAAGTTGCCCAAATGAATCTGCGAAGTGTGCAACTTGTTCCCTGAGTTAGAAAACGTGGAGAAACGGTTGTTTCTGCTAGCGCTGTGCTTCTACACATGTCTTTGCTGAACGGTGAAAGGGCACAGTAATGCACTTTTCTCCCAGCAAATACACTGTTTCTAAGGAAATGGGACCACGCTAGGAGACACTTGTGGGAGCTACTGTGGCTAAAACTGAGCTTCCCTACGCACAGGGAAGCAAGAGAAATGCTGATTTCATCAAACCCAGTTACATACTCAGAATCTGTACTACTGCGCAAATAGGACAAACTAGGGCGTTCTAAAGCACGTCTCTTTAGGCAAAAAACCCGCTTCTTACGAAGTTAGCCAAATGCATCTGCGAAGTGTGCAACTTGTTCTCTGAGTTATAAAACGTCGAGAAACGGTCGTTTCTGCTAGCGCTGTGCTTCTACACATGTCTTTGCTGAATGGAGAAAGGGCACAGTAATGCACTTTTCTCCCAGCAAATACACTGTTTCTAAGGAAATGGGAACACGCTGAGGAGACACTTGTGGGAGCTACTGTGACTAAAACTGAGCTTCCCTACGCACAGGGAAGCAAGAGAAATGCTGATTTCATCAAACCCAGTTACATACTCAGAATCTGTACTACTGCGCAAATGGACAAAGTAGTGCATTCTAAAGCACGTCTCTTTAGGCAAACCACCCGCTTCTTACGAAGTTGCCCAAATGCTTCTGCGAAGTGTGCAACTTGTTCCCTGAGTTAGAAAACGTCGAGAAACGGTCGTTTCTGCTAGCGCTGTGCTTCTACACATGTCTTTGACGAACGGTGAAAGGGCACAGTAATGCACTTTTCTCCCAGCAAATGCACTGTTTGTAAGGAAATGGGAACACGCTGAGGAGACACTTGTGGGAGCTACTGTGACTAAAACTGAGCTTCCCTACGCACAGGGAAGAAGAGAAATGCTGATTTCATCAAACCTAGTTACATACTCAGAATCTGTACTACTGCGTAAATAGGACAAACTAGTGCGTTCTAAAGCACGTCATTTTAGGCAAAAAACCCGCTTATTACGAAGTTGCCCAAATGCTTCTGCGAAGTGTGCAACTTGTTCCCTGAGTTAGAAAACGTCGAGAAACGGTCGTTTCTGCTAGCGCTGTGCTTCTACACTTGTGTTTGCTGAACGGTGAAAGGGCACAGTAATGCACTTTTCTCCCAGCAAATGCACTGTTTCTAAGGAAATGGGAACACGCTGAGGAGACACTTGTGGGAGCTACTGTGACTAAAACTGAGCTTCCCTACGCACAGGGAAGCAAGAGAAATGCTGATTTCATCAAACCCAGTTACATACTCAGAATCTGTACTACTGCGCAAATAGGCAAAACTAGCACGTTCTAAAGCACGTCTCTCTAGGCAGAAAACCCGCTTCTTATGAAGTTGCTCAAATGCATCTGCGAAGTGTGCAAATTGTTCCCTGAGTTAGAAAACGTCGAGAAACGGTCGTTTCTGCTAGCGCTGTGCTTCTACACATGTCTTTGCTGAACGGTGAAAGGGCACAGGAATGCACTTTTCTCCCAGCAAATACACTGCTTCTAAGGAAATGGGAACACGCTGAGGAGACACTTGTGGGAGCTACTGTGACTAAAACTGAGCTTCCCTACGCACAGGGAAGCAAGAGAAATGCTGATTTCATCAAACCCAGTTACATACTCAGAATCTGTACTACTGCGCAAATAGCCTAAACTACTGCGTTCTAAAGCACGTCTCTTTAGGCAAAAAACCCGCTTCTTACGAAGATGCTCAAATGCATCTGCGAAGTGTGCAACTTGTTCCCTGAGTTAGAAAACGTCGAGAAACGGTCGTTTCTGGTAGCGCTGTGCTTCTACACATGTCTTTGCTGAACGGTCAAAGGGCACAGGAATGCATTTTTCTCCCTGCAAATACACTGTTTCTAAGGAAATGGGAACACGCTGAGGAGACACTTGTGGGAGCTACTGTGACTAAAACTGAGCTTCCCTACACACAGGGAAGCAAGAGAAATGCTGATTTCATCAAACCCAGTTACATACTCAGAATCTGTACTACTGCGCAAATAGGCAAAACTAGTGCGACATAAAGCAAGTCTTTTTAGGCAAAAAACCTGCTTCTTACGAAGTTGCTCAAATGCATCTGCGAAGTGTGCAACTTGTTCCCTGAGTTAGAAAACGTCGAGAAACGGTCGTTTCTGCTAGCGCTGTGCTTCTACACATGTCTTTGCTGAACGGTCAAAGGAAACAGGAATGCACTTTTCTCCCAGCAAATACACTGTTTCTAAGGAACTGGGAACACGCTGAGGAGACACTTGTGGGAGCTACTGTGACTAAAACTGAGCTTCCCTACGCACAGGGAAGCAAGAGAAATGCTGATTTCATCAAACCCAGTTACATACTCAGAATCTGTACTACTGCGCAAATAGCCAAAACTACTGCGATCTAAAGCACGTCTCTTTAGGCAAAACACCCGTTTCTTACGAAGTTGCCCAAATGCTTCTGCGAAGTGTGCAACTTGTTCCCTGAGTTAGAAAACGTCGAGAAACGGTCGTTTCTGCTAGCGCTGTGCTTCTACACATGTCTTTGCTGAACGGTGAAAGGGCACAGTAATGCACTTTTCTCCCAGCAAATACACTGTTTCTAAGGACATGGGAACACGCTGAGGAGACACTTGTGGGAGCTACTGTGACTAAAACTGAGCTTCCCTACGCACAGGGAAGCAAGAGAAATGCTGATTTCATCAAACCCAGTTACATACTCAGAATCTGTACTACTGCGCAAATAGCCAAAACTACTGCGTTCTAAAGCACGTCTCTTTAGGCAAAACACCCGCTTCCTACGAAGTTGCCTAAATGCTTCTGCAAAGTGTGCAACTTGTTCCCTGAGTTAGAAAACGTCGATAAACGGTCGTTTCTGCTAGCGCTGTGCTTCTACACATGTCTTTGCTGAACGGTGAAAGGGCACAGTAATGCACTTTTCTCCCAGCAAATACACTGTTTCTAAGGAAATGGGAACACGCTGAGGAGACACTTGTGGGAGCTACTGTGACTAAAACTGAGCTTCCCTACCCACAGGGAAGCAAGAGAAATGCTGATTTCATCAAACCCAGTTACATACTCAGAATCTGTACTACTGCGCAAATAGGCAAAACTACTGCGTTCTAAAGCACGTCTCTTTAGGCAAAACACCCGCTTCTTACGAAGTTGCCCAAATGCTTCTGCGAAGTGTGCAACTTGTTCCCTGAGTTAGAAAACGTGGAGAAACGGTCGTTTCTGCTAGCGCTGTGCTTCTACACATGTCTTTGCTGAACGGAGAAAGGGCACAGTAATGCACTTTTCTCCCAGCAAATACACTGTTTCTAAGGAAATGGGAACACGCTGAGGAGACACTTGTGGGAGCTACTGTGACTAAAACTGAGCTTCCCTACGCAGAGGGAAGCAAGAGAAATGCTGATTTCATCAAACCCAGTTACATACTCAGAATCTGTACTACTGCGCAAATAGGCAAAACTAGCGCGTTCTAAAGCACGTCTCTTTAGGCAAAAAACCCGCTTCTTATGACGTTGCCCAAGTGCTTCTGCGAAGTGTGCAACTTGTTCCCTGAGTTAGAAAACGTCGAGAAACGGTCGTTTCTGCTATTGCTGTGCTTCTACACATGGATTTGCTGAACGGTGAAAGGGCACAGGAATGCACTTTTATCCCAGCAAATGCACTGTTTCTAAGGAAATGGGAACACGCTGAGGAGACACTTGTGGGAGCTACTGTGACTAAAACTGAGCTTCACTACGCACAGGGAAGCAAGAGTAATGCTGATTTCATCAAACCTAGTTACATACTCAGAATCTGTACTACTGCGCAAATAGACAAAACTACTGCGTTCTAAAGCACGTCTCTTTAGGCAAAACACCCGCTTCTTACGAAGTTGCCCAAATGAATCTGCGAAGTGTGCAACTTGTTCCCTGAGTTAGAAAACGTAGAGAAACGGTTGTTTCTGCTAGCGCTGTGCTTCTACACATGTCTTTGCTGAACGGTGAAAGGGCACAGTAATGCACTTTTCTCCCAGCAAATACACTGTTTCTAAGGAAATGGGATCACGCTAGGAGACACTTGTGGGAGCTACTGTGGCTAAAACTGAGCTTCCCTACGCACAGGGAAGCAAGAGAAATGCTGATTTCATCAAACCCAGTTACATACTCAGAATCTGTACTACTGCGCAAATAGGACAAACTAGGGCGTTCTAAAGCACGTCTCTTTAGGCAAAAAACCCGCTTCTTACGAAGTTAGCCAAATGCATCTGCGAAGTGTGCAACTTGTTCTCTGAGTTATAAAACGTCGAGAAACGGTCGTTTCTGCTAGCGCTGTGCTTCTACACATGTCTTTGCTGAATGGAGAAAGGGCACAGTAATGCACTTTTCTCCCAGCAAATACACTGTTTCTAAGGAAATGGGAACACGCTGAGGAGACACTTGTGGGAGCTACTGTGACTAAAACTGAGCTTCCCTACGCACAGGGAAGCAAGAGAAATGCTGATTTCATCAAACCCAGTTACATACTCAGAATCTGTACTACTGCGCAAATGGACAAAGTAGTGCATTCTAAAGCACGTCTCTTTAGGCAAACCACCCGCTTCTTACGAAGTTGCCCAAATGCTTCTGCGAAGTGTGCAACTTGTTCCCTGAGTTAGAAAACGTCGAGAAACGGTCGTTTCTGCTAGCGCTGTGCTTCTACACATGTCTTTGACGAACGGTGAAAGGGCACAGTAATGCACTTTTCTCCCAGCAAATGCACTGTTTGTAAGGAAATGGGAACACGCTGAGGAGACACTTGTGGGAGCTACTGTGACTAAAACTGAGCTTCCCTACGCACAGGGAAGCAAGAGAAATGCTGATTTCATCAAACCTAGTTACATACTCAGAATCTGTACTACTGCGTAAATAGGACAAACTAGTGCGTTCTAAAGCACGTCATTTTAGGCAAAAAACCCGCTTATTACGAAGTTGCCCAAATGCTTCTGCGAAGTGTGCAACTTGTTCCCTGAGTTAGAAAACGTCGAGAAACGGTCGTTTCTGCTAGCGCTGTGCTTCTACACTTGTGTTTGCTGAACGGTGAAAGGGCACAGTAATGCACTTTTCTCCCAGCAAATGCACTGTTTCTAAGGAAATGGGAACACGCTGAGGAGACACTTGTGGGAGCTACTGTGACTAAAACTGAGCTTCCCTACGCACAGGGAAGCAAGAGAAATGCTGATTTCATCAAACCCAGTTACATACTCAGAATCTATACTACTGCACAAATAGACAAAACTACTGCGTTCTAAAGTACGTCTCTTTAGGCAAAACACCCGCTTCTTACGAAGTTGCCCAAATGATTCTGCGGAGTGTGCAACTTGTTCCCTGAGTTAGAAAACGTGGAGAAACAGTCGTTTCTGCTAGCGCTATGCTTCTACACATGTCTTTGCTGAACGGTCAAAAGGCACAGGAAAGCACTTTTCTCCCAGCAAATACACTGTTTCTAAGGAAATGGGAAAACGCTGAGGAGACACTTGTGGGAGCTACTGTGACTCAAACTGAGCTTCCCTACGCACAGGGAAGCAAGAGAAATGCTGATTTCATCAAACCCAGTTACATACTCAGAATCTGTACTACTGCGCAAATAGGCAAAACTAGCGCGTTCTAAAGCACGTCTCTTTAGGCAAAAAACCCCGCTTCTTACGAAGTTGCCCAAATGCATCTGCGAAGTGTGCAACTTGTTCCCTGAGTTAGAAAACGTTGAGAAACGGTTGTTTCTGCTAGCGCTGTGCTTCTACACATGTCTTTGCTGAACGGTCAAAGGGCACAGTAATGCACTTTTCTCCCAGCAAATGCACTGTTTCTAAGGAAATGGGAACACGCTGAGGAGACACTTGTGGGAGCTACTGTGACTAAAACTGAGCTTCCCTACGCACAGGGAAGCAAGAGAAATGCTGATTTCATCAAACCCAGTTACATACTGAGAATCTGTACTACTGCGCAAATAGCCAAAACTAGCGCGTTCTAAAGCACGTATCTTTAGGCAAAAAACCCGCTTCTTACGAAGTTGCTCAAATGCATCTGCGAAGTGTGCAACTTGTTCCCTGAGTTAGAAAACGTCGAGAAACGGTCGTTTCTGCTAGCGCTGTGCTTCTACACATGTCTTTGCTGAACGGTGAAAGGGCACAGGAATGCACTTTTCTCCCAGCAAATACACTGTTTCTAAGGAAATGGGAACACGCTGAGGAGACACTTGTGGGAGCTACTGTGACTAAAACTGAGCTTCCCTACGCACAGGGAAGCAAGAGAAATGCTGATTTCATCAAACCCAGTTACATACTCAGAATCTGTACTACTGTGCAAATAGGCAAAACTAGCGCGTTCTCATTAGGCAAAAAACCCGCTTCTTACGAAGTTGCTCAAATGCATCTGCGAAGTATGCAACTTGTTCCCCGAGTTAGAAAACGTCGAGAAACGGTCGTTTCTGCTAGCGCTGTGCTTCTACACATGTCTTTGCTGAACGGTGAAAGGGCACAGGAATGCACTTTTCTCCCAGCAAATACACTGTTTCTAAGGAAATGGGAACACGCTGAGGAGACACTTGTGGGAGCTACTGTGACTAAAACTGAGCTTCCCTACGCACAGGGAAGCTAGAGAAATGCTGATTTCATCAAACCCAGTTACATACTCAGAATCTGTACTACTGCGCAAATAGGACAAACTAGTGCGTTCTAAAGCACGTCTCTTTAGGCAAAAAACCCGCTTCTTACGAAGTTGCTCAAATGCATCTGCGAAGTGTGCAACTTGTTCCCTGAGTTAGAAAACGTCGAGAAACGGTCTTTTCTGCTAGCGCTGTGCTTCTACACATGTCTTTGCTGAATGGTGAAAGGGCACAGTAATGCACTTTTCTCCCAGCAAATACACTGTTTCTAAGGAAATGGGAACACGCTGAGGAGACACTTGTGGGAGCTACTGTGACTAAAACTGAGATTCCCTACCCACAGGGAAGCAAGAGAAATGCTGATTTCATCAAACCCAGTTACATACTCAGAATCTGTACTACTGCGCAAATAGGCAAAACTAGCGCGTTCTAAAGCACGTCTCTTTAGGCAAAACACCCGCTTCTTACGAAGTTGCTCCAATGCATCTGCGAAGTGTGCAACTTGTTCCCTGAGTTAGAAAACGTCGAGAAACGGTCGTTTCTGCTAGCGCTGTGCTTCTACACATGTCTTTGCTGAACGGTGAAAGGGCACAGTAATGCACTTTTCTCCCAGCAAATACACTGTTTCTAAGGAAATGGGAACACGCTGAGGAGACACTTGTGGGAGCTACTGTGACTAAAACTGAGCTTCCCTACGCACAGGGAAGCAAGAGAAATGCTGATTTCATCAAACCCAGTTACATACTCAGAATCTGTACTACTGTGCAAATAGGCAAAACTAGCGCGTTCTAAAGCACGTCTCTTTAGGCAAAAAACCCGCTTCTTACAAAGTTGCTCCAATGCATCTGCGAAGTGTGCAACTTGTTCCCTGAGTTAGAAAACGTCGAGAAACGGTCGTTTCTGCTAGCGCTGTGCTTCTACACATGTCTTTGCTGAACGGTGAAAGGGCACAGGAATGCACTTTTCTCCCAGCAAATACACTGTTTCTAAGGAAATGGGAACACGCTGAGGAGACACTTGTGGGAGCTACTGTGACTAAAACTGAGGTTCCCTACGCACAGCGAAGCAAGAGAAATGCTGATTTCATCAAACCCAGTTACATACTCAGAATCTGTACTACTGCGCAAATAGGCAAAACTAGCGCGTTCTAAAGCAAGTCTCTTTAGGCGAAAAACCCGCTTCTTACGAAGTTGCTCCAATGCATCTGCGAAGTGTGCAACTTGTTCCCTGAGTTAGAAAACGTCGAGAAACGGTCGTTTCTACTAGCGCTGTGATTCTACACATGTCTTTGCTGAACGGTCAAAGGGCACTGTAATGCACTTTTCTCCCAGCAAATACACTGTTTCTAAGGAAATGGGAACACGCTGAGGAGACACTTGTGGGAGCTACTGTGACTAAAACTGAGCTTCCCTGAGCACAGGGAAGCAAGAGAAATGCTGATTTCATCAAACCCAGTTACATACTCAGAATCTGTACTACTGCGCAAATAGGCAAAACTAGCGCGTTCTAAAGCACGTCTCTTTAGGCAAAAAACCCCACTTCTTACGAAGTTGCTCAAATGCATCTGCAAAGTGTGCAACTTGTTCCCTGAGTTAGAAAACGTCGAGAAACGGTCATTTCTGTAGCGCTGTGCTTCTACACATGTCTTTGCTGAACGGTCAAAGGGCACAGTAATGCACTTTTCTCCCAGCAAATACACTGTTTCTAAGGAAATGGGAACACACTGAGGAGACACTTGTGGGAGCTACTGTGACTAAAACTGAGCTTCCCTACGCACAGGGAAGCAAGAGAAATGCTGATTTCATCAAACCCAGTTATATACTCAGAATCTGTACTACTGCGTAAACAGGCAAAACTAGCGCGTTCTAAAGCACGTCTCTTTAGGCAAAAAACCCGCTTCTTACGAAGTTGCTCAAATGCATCTGCGAAGTGTGCAATTTGTTCTCTGAGTTAGAAAACGTCGAGAAACGGTCCTTACTGCTAGCGCTGTGCTTCTACACGTGTCTTTGCTGAACGGTCAAAGGGCACAGTAATGCACTTTTCTCCCAGTAAATACACTGTTTCTAAGGAAATGGGAACACGCTGAGGAGACACTTGTGGGAGCTACTGTGACTCAAACTGAGCTTCCCTACGCACAGGGAAGCAAGAGAAATGCTGATTTCATCAAACCCAGTTACATACTCAGAATCTGTACTACTGCGCAAATAGGCAAAACTAGCGTGTACTAAAGCACGTCTCATTAGGCAAAAAAACCCGCTTCTTACGAAGTTGCTCCAATGCATCTGCGAAGTGTGCAGCTTGTTCCCTGAGTTAGAAAACGTTGAGAAACGGTCGTTTCTGCTAGCGCTGTGCTTCTACACATGTCTTTGCTGAACTGTCAAAGGGTATAGCAATGCACTTTTCTCCCAGCAAATACACTGTTTCTAAGGAAATGGGAACACGCTGAGGAGACACTTGTGGGAGCTACTGTGACTAAAACTGAGCTTCCCTACGCACAGGGAAGCAAGAGAAATGCTGATTTCATCAAACCCAGTTACATACTCAGAATCTGTACTACTGCGCAAATAGGCAAAACTAGCGCATTCTAAAGCACGTCTCTTTAGGCAAAAAACCCGCTTCTTACGAAGTTCCCCAAATGCATCTGCGAAGTGTGCAACTTATTCCCTGAGTTAGAAAACGTCGAGAAACGGTCATTTCTGCTAGCGCTGTGCTTCTACACATGTCTTTGCTGAACGGTCAAAGGGCACAGTAATGCACTTTTCTCCCAGCAAATACACTGTTTCTAAGGAAAAGGGAACACGCTGAGGAGACACTTGTGGGAGCTACTGTGACTAAAACTGAGCTTCCCTACGCACAGGGAAGCAAGAGAAATGCTGATTTCATCAAACCCAGTTACATACTCAGAATCTGTACTACTGCGCAAATAGGCAAAACTAGCGCGTTCTAAAGCACGTCTCTTTAGGAAAAAAACCCGCTTCTTACGAAGTTGCTCAAATGCATCTGTGAAGTGTGCAACTTGTTCCCTGAGTTAATAAATGTCGAGAAACGGTCGTTTCTGCTAGCGCTGTGCTTCTACACATGTCTTTGCTGAACGGTCAAAGGAAACAGGAATGTACTTTTCTCCCAGCAATTACACTGTTTCTAAGGAAATGGGAACACGCTGAGGAGACACTTGTGGGAGCTACTGTGACTAAAACTGAGCTTCCCTACGCACAGGGAAGCAAGAGAAATGATGATTTCATCAAACCCAGTTACATACTCAGAATCTGTACTACTGCGCAAATAGGGAAAACTAGTGCGTTCTAAAGCACGTCTGTTTAGGCAAAAAAACCTGCTTCTTACGAAGTTGCTCCAATGCGTCTGCGAAGTGTGCAACTTGTTCCCTGAGTTAGAAAACGTCGAGAAACGGTCGTTTCTGCTAGCGCTGTGCTTCTACACATGTCTTTGCTGAACGGTCAAAGGGCACAGGAATGCACTTTTCTCCCAGCAAATACACTGTTTCTAAGGAAAAGGGAACACGCTGAGGAGACACTTGTGGGAGCTACTGTGACTAAAACTGAGCTTCCCTACGAACAGGGAAGCAAGAGAAATGCTGATTTCATCAAACCCAGTTATATACTCAGAATCTGTACTACTGCGCAAAAAGGCAAAACTAGCGCATTCTAAAGCACGTCTCTTTAGGCAAAAAACCCGCTTCTTACGAAGTTGCTCAAATGCATCTGCGAAGTGTGAAACTTGTTCCCTGAGTTACAAAACTTTGAGAAACGGTCGTTTCTGCTAGCGCTGTGCTTCTACACATGTCGTTGCTGAACGGTGAAAGAGCTCAGTAATGCACTTTTGCCCAGCAAATACACTGTTTCTAAGGAAATGGGAACACGCTGAGGAGACACTTGTGGGAGCTACTGTGACTAAAACTGAGCTTCCCTACACACAGGGAAGCAAGAGAAATGCTGATTTCATCAAACCCAGTTACATACTCAGAATCTGTACTACTGCGCAAATAGGGAAAACTAGCGAGTTCTAAAGCACGTCTCATTAGGCAAAAAAACCGCTTCTTACGAAGTTGCTCAAATGCATCTGCGAAGTGTGCAATTTGTTCCCTGAGTTAGAAAACGTCGAGAAACGGTCGTTTCTGCTAGCGCTGTGCTTCTACACATGTCTTTGCTGAATGGTCAAAGGGCACAGGAATGCACTTTTCTCCTAGCAAATACACTGTTTCTAAGGAAATGGGAACACGCTGAGGAGACACTTGTGGGAGCTACTGTGACTAAAACTGAGCTTCCCTACGCACAGGGAAGCAAGAGAAATGCTGATTTCATCAAACCCAGTTACATACTCAGAATCTGTACTACTGCGCAAATAGGGAAAACTAGCGCGTTCTAAATCACGTCTCTTTAGGCAAAAACCCGCTTCTTATGAGGTTGCTCAAATGCATCTGCGAAGTGTGCAACTTGTTCCCTGAGTTAGAAAACGTCGAGAAACGGTCGTTTCTGCTAGCGCTGTGCTTCTACACATGTCTTTGCTGAACGGTGAAAGGGCACAGGAATGCACTTTTCTCCCAGCAAATACACTGTTTCTAAGGAAAAGGGAAGACGCAGAGCAGACACTTGTGGGAGCTACTGTGACTAAAACTGAGCTTCCCTACGCACAGGGAAGCAAGAGAAATGCTGATTTCATCAAACCCAGTTACATACTCAGAATCTGTACTACTGCGCAAATAGGCAAAACTAGCGCGTTCTAAAGCACGTCTCATTAGGCAAAAAAACCCGCTTCTTACGAAGTTGCTCAAATGCATCTGCGAAGTGTGAAACTTGTTCCCTGAGTTACAAAACGTCGAGAAACGGTCGTTTCTGCTAGCGCTGTGCTTCTACACATGTCTTTGCTGAACGGTCAAAGGGCACAGTAATGCACGTTTCTCCCAGCAAATACACTGTTTCTAAGGAAATGGGAACACGCTGAGGAGACACTTGTGGGAGCTACTGTGACTAAAACTGAGCTTCCCTATGCACAGGGAAGCAAGAGAAATGCTGATTTCATCAAACCCAGTTACATACTCAGAATCTGTACTACTGCGCAAATAGGCAAAACTAGCGAGTTCTAAAGCACGTCTCATTAGGCAAAAAAACCGCTTCTTACGAAGTTGCTCAAATGCATCTGCGAAGTGTGCAATTTGTTCCCTGAGTTAGAAAACGTCGAGAAACGGTCGTTTCTGCTAGCGCTGTGCTTCTACACATGTCTTTGCTGAATGGTCAAAGGGCACAGGAATGCACTTTTCTCCCAGCAAATACACTGTTTCTAAGGAAATGGGATCACGCTGAGGAGACACTTGTGGGAGCTACTGTGACTAAAACTGAGCTTCCCTACGCACAGGGAAGCAAGAGAAATGCTGATTTCATCAAACCCAGTTACATACTCAGAATCTGTACTACAGCGCAAATAGGCAAAACTAGCGCGTTCTAAAGCACGTCTCTTTAGGCAAAAACCCGCTTCTTATGAGGTTGCTCAAATGCATCTGCGAAGTGTGCAACTTGTTCCCTGAGTTAGAAAACATCGAGAAACGGTCGTTTCTGCTAGCGCTGTGCTTCTACACATGTCTTTGCTGAACGGTGAAAGGGCACAGGAATGCACTTTTCTCCCAGCAAATACACTGTTTCTAAGGAAATGGGAACACGCTGAGGAGACACTTGTGGGAGCTACTGTGACTAAAACTGAGCTTCCCTACGCACAGGGAAGCAAGAGAAATGCTGATTTCATCAAACCCAGTTACATACTCAGAATCTGTACTACTGCGCAAATAGGCAAAACTAGCACGTTCTAAAGCACGTCTCTCTAGGCACAAAACCCGCTTCTTATGAAGTTGCTCAAATGCATCTGCGAAGTGTGCAAATTGTTCCCTGAGTTAGAAAACGTCGAGAAACGGTCGTTTCTGCTAGCGCTGTGCTTCTACACATGTCTTTGCTGAACGGTGAAAGGGCACAGGAATGCACTTTTCTCCCAGCAAATACACTGCTTCTAAGGAAATGGGAACACGCTGAGGAGACACTTGTGGGAGCTACTGTGACTAAAACTGAGCTTCCCTACGCACAGGGAAGCAAGAGAAATGCTGATTTCATCAAACCCAGTTACATACTCAGAATCTGTACTACTGCGCAAATAGGGAAAACTAGCGCGTTCTAAATCACGTCTCTTTAGGCAAAAACCCGCTTCTTATGAGGTTGCTCAAATGCATCTGCGAAGTGTGCAACTTGTTCCCTGAGTTAGAAAACGTCGAGAAACGGTCGTTTCTGCTAGCGCTGTGCTTCTACACATGTCTTTGCTGAACGGTGAAAGGGCACAGGAATGCACTTTTCTCCCAGCAAATACACTGTTTCTAAGGAAAAGGGAAGACGCAGAGCAGACACTTGTGGGAGCTACTGTGACTAAAACTGAGCTTCCCTACGCACAGGGAAGCAAGAGAAATGCTGATTTCATCAAACCCAGTTACATACTCAGAATCTGTACTACTGCGCAAATAGGCAAAACTAGCGCGTTCTAAAGCACGTCTCATTAGGCAAAAAAACCCGCTTCTTACGAAGTTGCTCAAATGCATCTGCGAAGTGTGAAACTTGTTCCCTGAGTTACAAAACGTCGAGAAACGGTCGTTTCTGCTAGCGCTGTGCTTCTACACATGTCTTTGCTGAACGGTCAAAGGGCACAGTAATGCACGTTTCTCCCAGCAAATACACTGTTTCTAAGGAAATGGGAACACGCTGAGGAGACACTTGTGGGAGCTACTGTGACTAAAACTGAGCTTCCCTATGCACAGGGAAGCAAGAGAAATGCTGATTTCATCAAACCCAGTTACATACTCAGAATCTGTACTACTGCGCAAATAGGCAAAACTAGCGAGTTCTAAAGCACGTCTCATTAGGCAAAAAAACCGCTTCTTACGAAGTTGCTCAAATGCATCTGCGAAGTGTGCAATTTGTTCCCTGAGTTAGAAAACGTCGAGAAACGGTCGTTTCTGCTAGCGCTGTGCTTCTACACATGTCTTTGCTGAATGGTCAAAGGGCACAGGAATGCACTTTTCTCCCAGCAAATACACTGTTTCTAAGGAAATGGGATCACGCTGAGGAGACACTTGTGGGAGCTACTGTGACTAAAACTGAGCTTCCCTACGCACAGGGAAGCAAGAGAAATGCTGATTTCATCAAACCCAGTTACATACTCAGAATCTGTACTACAGCGCAAATAGGCAAAACTAGCGCGTTCTAAAGCACGTCTCTTTAGGCAAAAACCCGCTTCTTATGAGGTTGCTCAAATGCATCTGCGAAGTGTGCAACTTGTTCCCTGAGTTAGAAAACATCGAGAAACGGTCGTTTCTGCTAGCGCTGTGCTTCTACACATGTCTTTGCTGAACGGTGAAAGGGCACAGGAATGCACTTTTCTCCCAGGAAATACACTGTTTCTAAGGAAATGGGAACACGCTGAGGAGACACTTGTGGGAGCTACTGTGACTAAAACTGAGCTTCCCTACGCACAGGGAAGCAAGAGAAATGCTGATTTCATCAAACCCAGTTACATACTCAGAATCTGTACTACTGCGCAAATAGGCAAAACTAGCACGTTCTAAAGCACGTCTCTCTAGGCACAAAACCCGCTTCTTATGAAGTTGCTCAAATGCATCTGCGAAGTGTGCAAATTGTTCCCTGAGTTAGAAAACGTCGAGAAACGGTCGTTTCTGCTAGCGCTGTGCTTCTACACATGTCTTTGCTGAACGGTGAAAGGGCACAGGAATGCACTTTTCTCCCAGCAAATACACTGCTTCTAAGGAAATGGGAACACGCTGAGGAGACACTTGTGGGAGCTACTGTGACTAAAACTGAGCTTCCCTACGCACAGGGAAGCAAGAGAAATGCTGATTTCATCAAACCCAGTTACATACTCAGAATCTGTACTACTGCGCAAATAGCCTAAACTACTGCGTTCTAAAGCACGTCTCTTTAGGCAAAAAACCCGCTTCTTACGAAGATGCTCAAATGCATCTGCGAAGTGTGCAACTTGTTCCCTGAGTTAGAAAACGTCGAGAAACGGTCGTATCTGGTAGCGCTGTGCTTCTACACATGTCTTTGCTGAACGGTCAAAGGGCACAGGAATGCATTTTTCTCCCTGCAAATACACTGTTTCTAAGGAAATGGGAACACGCTGAGGAGACACTTGTGGGAGCTACTGTGACTAAAACTGAGCTTCCCTACACACAGGGAAGCAAGAGAAATGCTGATTTCATCAAACCCAGTTACATACTCAGAATCTGTACTACTGCGCAAATAGGCAAAACTAGTGCGACATAAAGCAAGTCTCTTTAGGCAAAAAACCTGCTTCTTACGAAGTTGCTCAAATGCATCTGCGAAGTGTGCAACTTGTTCCCTGAGTTAGAAAACGTCGAGAAACGGTCGTTTCTGCTAGCGCTGTGCTTCTACACATGTCTTTGCTGAACGGTCAAAGGAAACAGGAATGCACTTTTCTCCCAGCAAATACACTGTTTCTAAGGAACTGGGAACACGCTGAGGAGACACTTGTGGGAGCTACTGTGACTAAAACTGAGCTTCCCTACGCACAGGGAAGCAAGAGAAATGCTGATTTCATCAAACCCAGTTACATACTCAGAATCTGTACTACTGCGCAAATAGGGAAAACTAGGGCGTTCTAAAGATCGTCTCTTTAGGCAAAAAAACCTGCTTCTTACAAAGTTGCTCCAATGCATCTGCGAAGTGTGCAACTTGTTCCCTGAGTTAGAAAACGTCGAGAAACGTTCGTTTCTGCTAGCGCTGTGCTTCTACACATGTCTTTGCTGAATGGTCAAAGGGCACAGGTATGCACTTTTCTCCCAGCAAATACACTGTTTCTAAGGAAAAGGGAACACGCTGAGGAGACACTTGTGGGAGCTACTGTGACTAAAACTGAGCTTCCCTACGCACAGGGAAGCAAGAGAAATGCTGATTTCATCAAACCCTGTTATATACTCAGAATCTGTACTACTGCGCAAATAGGCAAAACTAGCGCATTCTAAAGCACGTCTCTTTAGGCAAAAAACCTGCTTCTTGCGAAGTTGCTCAAATGCATCTGCGAAGTGTGCAACTTGTTCCCTGAGTTAGAAAACGTCGAGAAACTGTCGTTTCTGCTAGCGCTGTGCTTCTACACATGTCGTTGCTGAACGGTGAAAGGGCACAGTAATGCACTTTTGCCCAGCAAATACACTGTTTCTAAGGAAATGGGAACACGCTGAGGAGACACTTGTGGGAGCTACTGTGACTAAAACTGAGCTTCCCTACGCACAGGGAAGCAAGAGAAATGCTGATTTCATCAAACCCAGTTACATACTCAGAATCGGTACTACTGCGCAAATAGGCAAAACTAGCGCGTTCTAAAGCACGTCTCTTTAGGCAAAAAACCCGCTTCTTACGATGTTGCTCAAATGCATCTGCGAAGTGTGCAACTTGTTCCCTGAGTTAGAAAACGTCGAGAAACGTTCGTTTCTGCTAGCGCTGTGCTTCTACACATGTCTTTGCTGAACGGTGAAAGGGCACAGTAATGCACTTTTCTCCCAGCAAATACACTGTTTCTAAGGAAATGGGAACACGCTGAGGAGACACTTGTGGGAGCTACTGTGACTAAAACTGAGCTTCCCTACGCACAGGGAAGCAAGAGAAATGCTGATTTCATCAAACCCAGTTACATACTCAGAATCTGTACTACTGCGCAAATAGCCTAAACTACTGCGTTCTAAAGCACGTCTCTTTAGGCAAAAAACCCGCTTCTTACGAAGTTGCTCAAATGCATCTGCGAAGTGTGCAACTTGTTCCCTGATTTAGAAAACGTCGAGAAACGGTCGTTTCTGGTAGCGCTGTGCTTCTACACATGTCTTTGCTGAACGGTCAAAGGGCACAGGAATGCATTTTTCTCCCTGCAAATACACTGTTTCTAAGGAAATGGGAACACGCTGAGGAGACACTTGTGGGAGCTACTGTGACTAAAACTGAGCTTCCCTACACACAGGGAAGCAAGAGAAATGCTGATTTCATCAAACCCAGTTACATACTCAGAATCTGTACTACTGCGCAAATAGGCAAAACTAGTGCGACATAAAGCAAGTCTCTTTAGGCAAAAAACCTGCTTCTTACGAAGTTGCTCAAATGCATCTGCGAAGTGTGCAACTTGTTCCCTGAGTTAGAAAACGTCGAGAAACGGTCGTTTCTGCTAGCGCTGTGCTTCTACACATGTCTTTGCTGAACGGTCAAAGGAAACAGGAATGCACTTTTCTCCCAGCAAATACACTGTTTCTAAGGAACTGGGAACACGCTGAGGAGACACTTGTGGGAGCTACTGTGACTAAAATTGAGCTTCCCTACGCACAGGGAAGCAAGAGAAATGCTGATTTCATCAAACCCAGTTACATACTCAGAATCTGTACTACTGCGCAAATAGGGAAAACTAGGGCGTTCTAAAGATCGTCTCTTTAGGCAAAAAAACCTGCTTCTTACAAAGTTGCTCCAATGCATCTGCGAAGTGTGCAACTTGTTCCCTGAGTTAGAAAACGTCGAGAAACGATCGTTTCTGCTAGCGCTGTGCTTCTACACATGTCTTTGCTGAACGGTCAAAGGGCACAGTAATGCACGTTTCTCCCAGCAAATACACTGTTTCTAAGGAAATGGGAACACGCTGAGGAGACACTTGTGGGAGGTACTGTGACTAAAACTGAGCTTCTCTATGCACAGGGAAGCAAGAGAAATGCTGATTTCATCAAACCCAGTTACATACTCAGAATCTGTACTACTGCGCAAATAAGCAACACTAGCGCGTTCTAAAGCACGTCTCATTAGGCAAAAAAACCTGCTTTTTACGAAGTTGCTCCAATGCATCTGCGAAGTGTGCAACTTGTTCCCTGAGTTAGAAAACGTCGAGAAACGGTCGTTTCTGCTAGCGCTGTGCTTCTACACATGTCTTTGCTGAACGGTCAAAGGGCACAGTAATGCACTTTTCTCCCAGCAAATACACTGTTTCTAAGGAAATGGGACCACGCTAGGAGACACTTGTGGGCGCTACTGTGACTAAAACTGAGCTTCCCTACGCACAGGGAAGCAAGAGAAATGCTGATTTCATCAAACCCAGTTACATACTCAGAATCTGTACTACTGCGCAAATAGGCAAAACTAGCGCGTTCTAAAGCATGTCTCTTTAGGCAAAAAACCCGCTTCTTACGAAGTTGCTCAAATGCATCTGCGAAGTGTGCAACTTGTTCCCTGAGTTAGAAAACATCGAGAAACGGTCGTTTCTGCTAGCGCTGTGCTTCTACACATGTCTTTGCTGAACGGTGAAAGGGCACAGGAATGCACTTTTCTCCCAGCAAATACACTGTTTCTAAGGAAATGGGAACACGCTGAGGAGACACTTGTGGGAGCTACTGTGACTAAAACTGAGCTTCCCTACGCACAGGGAAGCAAGAGAAATGCTGATTTCATCAAACCCAGTTACATACTCAGAATCTGTACTACTGCGCAAATAGGCAAAACTAGCACGTTCTAAAGCACGTCTCTCTAGGCACAAAACCCGCTTCTTACGAAGTTGCTCAAATGCATCTGCGAAGTGTGCAACTTGTTCCCTGAGTTAGAAAACGTCGAGAAACGGTCGTTTCTGCTAGCGCTGTGCTTCTACACATGTCTTTGCTGAACGGTGAAAGGGAACAGGAATGCACTTTTCTCCCAGCAAATACACTGCTTCTAAGGAAATGGGAACACGCTGAGGAGACACTTGTGGGAGCTACTGTGACTAAAACTGAGCTTCCCTACGCACAGGGAAGCAAGAGAAATGCTGATTTCATCAAACCCAGTTACATACTCAGAATCTGTACTACTGCGCAAATAGCCTAAACTACTGCGTTCTAAAGCACGTCTCTCTAGGCACAAAACCCGCTTCTTACGAAGTTGCTCAAATGCATCTGCGAAGTGTGCAACTTGTTCCCTGAGTTAGAAAACGTCGAGAAACGGTCGTTTCTGCTAGCGCTGTGCTTCTACACATGTCTTTGCTGAACGGTGAAAGGGCACAGGAATGCACTTTTCTCCCAGCAAATACACTGCTTCTAAGGAAATGGGAACACGCTGAGGAGACACTTGTGGGAGCTACTGTGACTAAAACTGAGCTTCCCTACGCACAGGGAAGCAAGAGAAATGCTGATTTCATCAAACCCAGTTACATACTCAGAATCTGTACTACTGCGCAAATAGCCTAAACTACTGCGTTCTAAAGCACGTCTCTTTAGGCAAAAAACCCGCTTCTTACGAAGTTGCTCAAATGCATCTGCGAAGTGTGCAACTTGTTCCCTGAGTTAGAAAACGTCGAGAAACGGTCATTTCTGGTAGCGCTGTGCTTCTACACATGTCTTTGCTGAACGGTGAAAGGGCACAGGAATGCATTTTTCTCCCTGCAAATACACTGTTTCTAAGGAAATGGGAACACGCTGAGGAGACACTTGTGGGAGCTACTGTGACTAAAACTGAGCTTCCCTACACACAGGGAAGCAAGAGAAATGCTGATTTCATCAAACCCAGTTACATACTCAGAATCTGTACTACTGCGCAAATAGGCAAAACTAGTGCGACATAAAGCAAGTCTCTTTAGGCAAAAAACCTGCTTCTTACGAAGTTGCTCAAATGCATCTGCGAAGTGTGCAACTTGTTCCCTGAGTTAGAAAACGTCGAGAAACGGTCGTTTCTGCTAGCGCTGTGCTTCTACACATGTCTTTGCTGAACGGTGAAAGGGCACAGGAATGCACTTTTCTCCCAGCAAATACACTGCTTCTAAGGACCTGGGAACACGCTGAGGAGACACTTGTGGGAGCTACTGTGACTAAAACTGAGCTTCCCTACGCACAGGGAAGCAAGAGAAATGCTGATTTCATCAAACCCAGTTACATACTCAGAATCTGTACTACTGCGCAAATAGGGAAAACTAGGGCGTTCTAAAGATCGTCTCTTTAGGCAAAAAAACCTGCTTCTTACAAAGTTGCTCCAATGCATCTGCGAAGTGTGCAACTTGTTCCCTGAGTTAGAAAACGTCGAGAAACGTTCGTTTCTGCTAGCGCTGTGCTTCTACACATGTCTTTGCTGAATGGTCAAAGGGCACAGGTATGCACTTTTCTCCCAGCAAATACACTGTTTCTAAGGAAAAGGGAACACGCTGAGGAGACACTTGTGGGAGCTACTGTGACTAAAACTGAGCTTCCCTACGCACAGGGAAGCAAGAGAAATGCTGATTTCATCAAACCCAGTTATATACTCAGAATCTGTACTACTGCGCAAATAGGCAAAACTAGCGCATTCTAAAGCACGTCTCTTTAGGCAAAAAACCCGCTTCTTGCGAAGTTGCTCAAATGCATCTGCGAAGTGTGCAACTTGTTCCCTGAGTTAGAAAACGTCGAGAAACGGTCGTTTCTGCTAGCGCTGTGCTTCTACACATGTCGTTGCTGAACGGTGAAAGGGCACAGTAATGCACTTTTGCCCAGCAAATACACTGTTTCTAAGGAAATGGGAACACGCTGAGGAGACACTTGTGGGAGCTACTGTGACTAAAACTGAGCTTCCCTACGCACAGGGAAGCAAGAGAAATGCTGATTTCATCAAACCCAGTTACATACTCAGAATCGGTACTACTGCGCAAATAGGCAAAACTAGCGCGTTCTAAAGCACGTCTCTTTAGGCAAAAAACCCGCTTCTTACGATGTTGCTCAAATGCAACTGCGAAGTGTGCAACTTGTTCCCTGAGTTAGAAAACGTCGAGAAACGGTCGTTTCTGCTAGCGCTGTGCTTCTACACATGTCTTTGCTGAACGGTGAAAGGGCACAGTAATGCACTTTTCTCCCAGCAAATACACTGTTTCTAAGGAAATGGGAACACGCTGAGGAGACACTTGTGGGAGCTACTGTGACTAAAACTGAGCTTCCCTACGCACAGGGAAGCAAGAGAAATGCTGATTTCGTCAAACCCAGTTACATACTCAGAATCTGTACTACTGCGCAAATAGCCTAAACTACTGCGTTCTAAAGCACGTCTCTTTAGGCAAAAAACCCGCTTCTTACGAAGTTGCTCAAATGCATCTGCGAAGTGTGCAACTTGTTCCCTGAGTTAGAAAACGTCGAGAAACGGTCGTTTCTGGTAGCGCTGTGCTTCTACACATGTCTTTGCTGAACGGTCAAAGGGCACAGGAATGCATTTTTCTCCCTGCAAATACACTGTTTCTAAGGAAATGGGAACACGCTGAGGAGACACTTGTGGGAGCTACTGTGACTAAAACTGAGCTTCCCTACACACAGGGAAGCAAGAGAAATGCTGATTTCATCAAACCCAGTTACATACTCAGAATCTGTACTACTGCGCAAATAGGGAAAACTAGGGCGTTCTAAAGATCGTCTCTTTAGGCAAAAAAACCTGCTTCTTACAAAGTTGCTCCAATGCATCTGCGAAGTGTGCAACTTGTTCCCTGAGTTAGAAAACGTCGAGAAACGTTCGTTTCTGCTAGCGCTGTGCTTCTACACATGTCTTTGCTGAATGGTCAAAGGGCACAGGTATGCACTTTTCTCCCAGCAAATACACTGTTTCTAAGGAAAAGGGAACACGCTGAGGAGACACTTGTGGGAGCTACTGTGACTAAAACTGAGCTTCCCTACGCACAGGGAAGCAAGAGAAATGCTGATTTCATCAAACCCAGTTATATACTCAGAATCTGTACTACTGCGCAAATAGGCAAAACTAGCGCGTTCTAAAGCACGTCTCTTTAGGCAAAAAACCCGCTTCTTACGATGTTGCTCAAATGCATCTGCGAAGTGTGCAACTTGTTCCCTGAGTTAGAAAACGTCGAGAAACGGTCGTTTCTGCTAGCGCTGTGCTTCTACACATGTCTTTGCTGAACGGTGAAAGGGCACAGTAATGCACTTTTCTCCCAGCAAATACACTGTTTCTAAGGAAATGGGAACACGCTGAGGAGACACGTGTGGGAGCTACTGTGACTAAAACTGAGCTTCCCTACGCACAGGGAAGCAAGAGAAATGCTGATTTCATCAAACCCAGTTACATACTCAGAATCTGTACTACTGCGCAAATAGGCAAAACTAGCGCGTTCTAAAGCACGTCTCTTTAGGCAAAAAAACCTGCTTCTTACGAAGTTGCTCAAATGCATCTGCGAAGTGTGCAACTTGTTCCTTGAGTTAGAAAACGTCGAGAAACGTTCGTTTCTGCTAGCGCTGTGCTTCTACACATGTCTTTGCTGAACGGTGAAAGGGCACATTAATGCACTTTTCTCCCAGCAAATACACTGTTTCTAAGGAAATGGGAAGACGCTGAGGAGACACTTGTGGGAGCTACTGTGACTAAAACTGAGCTTCCCTACGCACAGGGAAGCAAGAGAAATGCTGATTTCATCAAACCCAGTTACATACTCAGAATCTGTACTACTGCGCAAATAGGCAAAACTAGCGCGTGCTAAAGCATGCCTCTTTAGGCAAAAAACCCGCTTCTTACGAAGTTGCTCAAATGCATCTGCGAAGTGTGCAACTTGTTCTCTGAGTTCGAAAACATCGAGAAACGGTCGTTTCTGCTAGCGCTGTGCTTCTACACATGTCTTTGCTGAACGGTCAAAGGGCACAGTAATGCACTTTTCTCCCAGCAAATACACTGTTTCTAAAAAAAGGGAACATGCTGAGGAGACACTTGTGGGAGCTACTGTGACTAAAACTGAGCTTCCCTACGCACAGGGAAGCAAGAGAAATGCTGATTTCATCAAACCCAGTTACATACTCAGAATCTGTACTACTGCGCAAATAGGCAAAACTAGCGCGTTTTAAAGCACGTCTCTTTAGGCACAAAACCCGATTCTTACGAAGTTGCTCAAATGCATCTGCGAAGTGTGCAACTTGTTCCCTGAGTTAGAAAACGTCGAGAAACGGTCGTTTCTGGTAGCGCTGTGCTTCTACACATGTCTTTGCTGAACGGTCAAAGGGCACAGGAATGCACTTTTCTCCCTGCAAATACACTGTTTCTAAGGAAATGGGAACACGTTGAGGAGACACTCGTGGGAGCTACTGTGACTAAAACTGAGCTTCCCTACGCACAGGGAAGCAAGAGAAATGCTGATTTCATCAAACCCAGTTACATACTCAGAATCTGTACTACTGCGCAAATAGGCAAAACTAGTGCGATATAAAGCACGTCTCTTTAGGCAAAAAACCCGCTTCTTACGAAGTTGCTCAAATGCATCTGCGAAGTGTGCAACTTGTTCCCTGAGTTAGAAAACGTCGAGAAACGGTCGTTTCTGCTAGCGCTGTGCTTCTACACATGTCTTTGCTGAACGGTCAAAGGAAACAGGAATGCACTTTTCTCCCAGCAAATACACTGTTTCCAAGGAAATGGGAACACGCTGAGGAGACACTTGTGGGAGCTACTGTGACTAAAACTGAGCTTCCCTACGCACAGGGAAGCAAGAGAAATGCTGATTTCATCAAACCCAGTTACATACTCAGAATCTGTACTACTGCGCAAATAGGGAAAACTAGCGCTTTCTAAAGCACGTCTCTTTAGGCAAAAAAACCTGCTTATTACGAAGTTGCTCCAATGCATCTGCGAAGTGTGCAACTTGTTCCCTGAGTTAGAAAACGTCGAGAAACGTTCGTTTCTGCTAGCGCTGTGCTTCTACACATGTCTTTGCTGAACGGTCAAAGGGCACTGGTATGCACTTTTCTCCCAGCAAATACACTGTTTCTAAGGAAAAGGGAACACGCTGAGGAGACACTTGTGGGAGCTACTGTTACTAAAACTGAGCTTCCCTTCGCACAGGGAAGCAAGAGAAATGCTGATTTCATCAAACCCAGTTATATACTCAGAATCTGTACTACTGCGCAAATAGGCAAAACTAGCGCATTCTAAAGCACGTATCTTTAGGCAAAAAACCCGCTTCTTACGAAGTTGCTCAAATGCATCTGCGAAGTGTGCAACTTGTTCCCTGAGTTAGAAAACGTCGAGAAACGGTCGTTTCTGCTAGCGCTGTGCTTCTACACATGTCGTTGCTGAACGGTGAAAGGGCACAGGAATGCACTTTTGCCCAGCAAATACACTGTTTCTAAGGAAATGGGAACACGCTGAGGAGACACTTGTGGGAGCTACTGTGACTAAAACTGAGCTTCCCTACGCACAGGGAAGCAAGAGAAATGCTGATTTCATCAAACCCAGTTACATACTCAGAATCTGTACTACTGCGCAAATAGGCAAAACTAGCGTGTTCTAAAGCACGTCTCTTTAGGCAGAAAACCCGCTTCTTACGATGTTGCTCAAATGCATCTGCGAAGTGTGCATCTTGTTCCCTGAGTTAGAAAACGTCGAGAAACGGTCGTTTCTGCTAGCGCTGTGCTTCTACACATGTCTTTGCTGAACGGTCAAAGGAAACAGGAATGCACTTTTCTCCCAGCAAATACACTGTTTCTAAGGAAATGGGAACACGCTGAGGAGACACTTGTGGGAGCTACTGTGACTAAAACTGAGCTTCCCTACGCACAGGGAAGCAAGAGAAATGCTGATTTCATCAAACCCAGTTACATACTCAGAATCTGTACTACTGCGCAAATAGGGAAAACTAGCGCGTTCTAAAGCACGTCTCTTTAGGCAAAAAAACCTGCTTATTACGAAGTTGCTCCAATGCATCTGCGAAGTGTGCAACTTGTTCCCTGAGTTAGAAAACGTCGAGAAACGTTCGTTTCTGCTAGCGCTGTGCTTCTACACATGTCTTTGCTGAACGGTCAAAGGGCACTGGTATGCACTTTTCTCCCAGCAAATACACTGTTTCTAAGGAAAAGGGAACACGCTGAGGAGACACTTGTGGGAGCTACTGTGACTAAAACTGAGCTTCCCCTCGCACAGGGAAGCAAGAGAAATGCTGATTTCATCAAACCCAGTTATATACTCAGAATCTGTACTACTGCGCAAATAGGCAAAACTAGCGCATTCTAAAGCACGTCTCTTTAGGCAAAAAACCCGCTTCTTACGAAGTTGCTCAAATGCATCTGCGAAGTGTGCAACTTGTTCCCTGAGTTAGAAAACGTCGAGAAACGGTCGTTTCTGCTAGCGCTGTGCTTCTACACATGTCGTTTCTGAACGGTGAGAGGGCACAGGAATGCACTTTTGCCCAGCAAATACACTGTTCCTAAGGAAATGGGAACACGCTGAGGAGACACTTGTGGGAGCTACTGTGACTAAAACTGAGCTTCCCTACGCACAGGGAAGCAAGAGAAATGCTGATTTCATCAAACCCAGTTACATACTCAGAATCTGTACTACTGCGCAAATAGGCAAAACTAGCGCGTTCTAAAGCACGTCTCTTTAGGCAAAAAACCCGCTTCTTACGATGTTGCTCAAATGCATCTGCGAAGTGTGCATCTTGTTCCCTGAGTTAGAAAACGTCGAGAAACGGTCGTTTCTGCTAGCGCTGTGCTTCTACACATGTCTTTGCTGAACGGTCAAAGGCCACAGGAATGCACTTTTCTGCCAGCAAATACACTGTTTCTAAGGAAATGGGAACACGCTGAGGAGACACTTGTGGGAGCTACTGTGACTAAAACTGAGCTTCCCTACACACAGGGAAGCAAGAGAAATGCTGATTTCATCAAACCCAGTTACATACTCAGAATCTGTACTACTGCGCAAATAGGCAAAACTAGCGCGTTCTAAAGCACGTCTCATTAGGCAAAAAAACCCGCTTCTTACGAAGTTGCTCAAATGTATCTGCGAAGTGTGCAACTTGTTCCCTGAGTTAGAAAACGTCGAGAAACGGTCGTTTCTGCTAGCGCTGTGTTTCTACACATGTCTTTGCTGAACGGTGAAAGGGCACAGTAATGCACTTTTCTCCCAGCAAATACACTGTTTCTAAGGAAATGGGAACACGCTGAGGAGACACTTGTGGGAGCTACTGTGACTAAAACTGAGCTTCCCTACGCACAGGGAAGCAAGAGAAATGCTGATTTCATCAAACCCAGTTACATACTCAGAATCTGTACTACTGCGCCAATAGGGAAAAGTAGCGCGTTCGAAAGCATGTCTCTTTAGGCAAAAAACCCGCTTCTTACGAAGTTGCTCAAATGCATCTGCGAAGTGTGCAACTTGTTCCCTGAGTTAGAAAACATCGAGAAACGGTCGTTTCTGCTAGCGCTGTGCTTCTACACATGTCTTTGCTGAACGGTCAAAGGGCACAGTAATGCACTTTTCTCCCAGCAAATACACTGTTTCTAAAAAAAAGGGAACACGCTGAGGAGACACTTGTGGGAGCTACGGTGACTAAAACTGAGCTTCCCTACGCACAGGGAAGCAAGAGAAATGCTGATTTCATCAAACCCAGTTACATACTCAGAATCTGTACTACTGCGCAAATAGGCAAAACTAGCACGTTCTAAAGCACGTCTCTTTAGGCACAAAACCCGCTTCTTACGAAGTTGCTCAAATGCATCTGCGAAGTGTGCAACTTGTTCCCTGAGTTAGAAAACGTCGAGAAACGGTCGTTTCTGCTAGCGCTGTGCTTCTACACATGTCTTTGCTGAACGGTCAAAGGAAACAGGAATGCACTTTTCTCCCAGCAAATACACTGTTTCTAAGGAAATGGGAACACGCTGAGGAGACACTTGTGGGAGCTACTGTGACTAAAACTGAGCTTCCCTACGCACAGGGAAGCAAGAGAAATGCTGATTTCATCAAACCCAGTTACATACTCAGAATCTGTACTACTGCGCAAATAGGGAAAACTAGCGCGTTCTAAAGCACGTCTCTTTAGGCAAAAAAACCTGCTTATTACGAAGTTGCTCCAATGCATCTGCGAAGTGTGCAACTTGTTCCCTGAGTTAGAAAACGTCGAGAAACGTTCGTTTCTGCTAGCGCTGTGCTTCTACACATGTCTTTGCTGAACGGTCAAAGGGCACTGATATGCACTTTTCTCCCAGCAAATACACTGTTTCTAAGGAAAAGGGAACACGCTGAGGAGACACTTGTGGGAGCTACTGTGACTAAAACTGAGCTTCCCTACGCACAGGGAAGCAAGAGAAATGCTGATTTCATCAAACCCAGTTATATACTCAGAATCTGTACTACTGCGCAAATAGGCAAAACTAGCGCATTCTAAAGCACGTCTCTTTAGGCAAAAAACCCGCTTCTTACGAAGTTGCTCAAATGCATCTGCGAAGTGTGCAACTTGTTCCCTGAGTTAGAAAACGTCGAGAAACGTTCGTTTCTGCTAGCGCTGTGCTTCTACACATGTCGTTGCTGAACGGTGAAAGGGCACAGTAATGCACTTTTGCCCAGCAAATACACTGTTTCTAAGGAAATGGGAACACGCTGAGGAGACACTTGTGGGAGCTACTGTGACTAAAACTGAGCTTCCCTACGCACAGGGAAGCAAGAGAAATGCTGATTTCATCAAACCCAGTTACATACTCAGAATCTGTACTACTGCGCGATTAGGCAAAACTAGCGCGTTCTAAAGCACGTCTCTTTAAAAAACACGCTTCTTACGATGTTGCTCAAATGCATATGCGAAGTGTGCAACTTGTTCCCTGAGTTAGAAAACGTCGAGAAACGGTCGTTTCTGCTAGCGCTGTGCTTCTACACATGTCTTTGCTGAACGGTCAAAGGGCACAGTAATGCACTTTTCTCCCAGCAAATACACTGTTTCTAAGGAAATGGGAACACGCTGAGGAGACACTTGTGGGAGCTACTGTGACTAAAACTGAGCTTCCCTACGCACAGGGAAGCAAGAGAAATGCTGATTTCATCAAACCCAGTTACATACTCAGAATCTGTACTACTGCGCAAATAGGCAAAACTAGCGCGTTCTAAAGCACGTCTCATTAGGCAAAAAAACCCGCTTCTTACGAAGTTGCTCAAATGCATCTGCGAAGTGTGCAACTTGTTCCCTGAGTTAGAAAACGTCGAGAAACGGTCGTTTCTGCTAGCGCTGTGCTTCTATACATGTCTTTGCTGAACGGTGAAAGGGCACAGTAATGCACTTTTCTCCCAGCAAATACACTGTTTCTAAGGAAATGGGAACACGCTGAGGAGACACTTGTGGGAGCTACTGTGACTAAAACTGAGCTTCCCTACGCACAGGGAAGCAAGAGAAATGCTGATTTCATCAAACCCAGTTACATACTCAGAATCTGTACTACTGCGCCAATAGGCAAAAGTAGCGCGTTCGAAAGCATGTCTCTTTAGGCAAAAAACCCGCTTCTTACGAAGTTGCTCAAATGCATCTGCGAAGTGTGCAACTTGTTCCCTGAGTTAGAAAACATCGAGAAACGGTCGTTTCTGCTAGCGCTGTGCTTCTACACATGTCTTTGCTGAACGGTCAAAGGGCACAGTAATGCACTTTTCTCCCATCAAATACACTGTTTCTAAAAAAAAGGGAACACGCTGAGGAGACACTTGTGGGAGCTACTGTGACTAAAACTGAGCTTCCCTACGCACAGGGAAGCAAGAGAAATGCTGATTTCATCAAACCCAGTTACATACTCAGAATCTGTACTACTGGGCAAATAGGCAAAACTAGCGCGTTCTAAAGCACGTCTCTTTAGGCACAAAACCAGCTTCTTACGAAGTTGCTCATATGCATCTGCGAAGTGTGCAACTTGTTCCCTGAGTTAGAAAACGTCGAGAAACGGTCGTTTCTGCTAGTGCTGTGCTTTTACACATGTCTTTGCTGAACGGTCAAAGGGCACAGTAATGTACTTTTCTCCCAGCAAATACACTGTTTCTAAAAAAAAGGGAACACGCTGAGGAGACACTTGTGGGAGCTACTGTGACTAAAACTGAGCTTCCCTACGCACAGGGAAGCAAGAGAAATGCTGATTTCATCAAACCCAGTTACATACTCAGAATCTGTACTACTGCGCCAATAGGCAAAAGTAGCGCGTTCGAAAGCATGTCTCTTTAGGCAAAAAACCCGCTTCTTACGAAGTTGCTCAAATGCATCTGCGAAGTGTGCAACTTGTTCCCTGAGTTAGAAAACATCGAGAAACGGTCGTTTCTGCTAGCGCTGTGCTTCTACACATGTCTTTGCTGAACGGTCAAAGGGCACAGTAATGCACTTTTCTCCCAGCAAATACACTGTTTCTAAAAAAAAGGGAACACGCTGAGGAGACACTTGTGGGAGCTACGGTGACTAAAACTGAGCTTCCCTACGCACAGGGAAGCAAGAGAAATGCTGATTTCATCAAACCCAGTTACATACTCAGAATCTGTACTACTGCGCAAATAGGCGAAACTAGCGCGTTCTAAAGCACGTCTCATTCGGCAAAAAAACCTGCTTCTTACGAAGTTGCTCAATTGCATCTGCGAAGTGTGCAACTTGTTCCCTGAGTTAGAAAACGTCGAGAAACGGTCGTTTCTGCTAGCGCTGTGCCTCTACACATGTCTTTGCTGAACGGTCAAAGGGCACAGTAATGCACTTTTCTCCCAGCAAATACACTGTATCTAAGGAAATGGGAACACGCTGAGGAGACACTTGTGGGAGCTACTGTGACTAAAACTGAGCTTCCCTACGCACAGGGAAGCAAGAGAAATGCTGATTTCATCAAACCCAGTTACATACTCAGAATCTGTACTACTGCGCAAATAGGCAAAACTAGCGTGTTCTAAAGCACGTCTCTTTAGGCACAAAACCCGATTCTTACGAAGTTGCTCAAATGCATCTGCGAAGTGTGCAACTTGTTCCCTGAGTTAGAAAACGTCGAGAAACGGTCGTTTCTGCTAGCGCTGTGCATCTACACATGTCTTTGCTGAACGGTCAAAGGGCACAGGAATGCACTCTTCTCCCAGCAAATACACTGTTTCTAAGGAAATGGGAACACGCTGAGGAGACACTTGTGGGAGCTACTGTGACTAAAACTGAGCTTCCCTTCGCACAGGGAAGCAAGAGAAATGCTGATTTCATCAAACCCAGTTATATACTCAGAATCTGTACTACTGCGCAAGTAGCCAAAACTACTGCGTTCTAAAGCACGTCTCTTTAGGCACAAAACCTGCTTCTTACGAAGTTGCTCAAATGCATCTGCGAAGTGTGCAACTTGTTCCCTGAGTTAGAAAACGTCGAGAAACGGTCGTTTCTGGTAGCGCTGTGCTTCTACACATGTCTTTGCTGAACGGTCAAAGGGAACAGGAATGCCCTTTTCTCCCTGCAAATACACTGTTTCTAAGGAAATGGGAACACGCTGAGGAGACACTTGTGGGAGCTACTGTGACTAAAACTGAGCTTCCCTATGCACAGGGAAGCAAGAGAAATGCTGATTTCATCAAACCCAGTTACATACTCAGAATCTGTACTACTGCGCAAATAGGCAAAACTAGTGTGATATAAAGCACGTCTCTTTAGGCAAAAAACCCGCTTCTTACGAAGTTGCTCAAATGCATCTGCGAAGTGTGCAACTTGTTCCCTGAGTTAGAAAACGTCGAGAAACGGTCGTTTCTGCTAGCGCTGTGCTTCTACACATGTCTTTGCTGAACGGTCAAAGGAAACAGGAATGCACTTTTCTCCCAGCAAATACACTGTTTCTAAGGAAATGGGAACACGCTGAGGAGACACTTGTGGGAGCTACTGTGACTAAAACTGAGCTTCCCTACGCACAGGGAAGCAAGAGAAATGCTGATTTCATCAAACCCAGTTACATACTTAGAATCTGTACTACTGCGCAAATAGGGAAAACTAGCGCGTTCTAAAGCACGTCTCTTTAGGCAAAAAAACCTGCTTATTACGAAGTTGCTCCAATGCATCTGCGAAGTGTGCAACTTGTTCCCTGAGTTAGAAAACGTCGAGAAACGTTCGTTTCTGCTAGCGCTGTGCTTCTACACATGTCTTTGCTGAACGGTCAAAGGGCACTGGTATGCACTTTTCTCCCAGCAAATACACTGTTTCTAAGGAAAAGGGAACACGCTGAGGAGACACTTGTGGGAGCTACTGTGACTAAAACTGAGCTTCCCTACGCACAGGGAAGCAAGAGAAATGCTGATATCATCAAACCCAGTTATATACTCAGAATCTGTACTACTGCGCAAATAGGCAAAACTAGCGCATTATAAAGCACGTCTCTTTAGGCAAAAAACCCGCTTCTTACGAAGTTGCTCAAATGCATCTGCGAAGTGTGCAACTTGTTCCCTGAGTTAGAAAACGTCGAGAAACGGTCGTTTCTGCTAGCGCTGTGCTTCTACACATGTCGTTGCTGAACGGTGAAAGGGCACAGTAATGCACTTTTGCCCAGCAAATACACTGTTTCTAAGGAAATGGGAACACGCTGAGGAGACACTTGTGGGAGCTACTGTGACTAAAACTGAGCTTCCCTACGCACAGGGAAGCAAGAGAAATGCTGATTTCATCAAACCCAGTTACATACTCAGAATCTGTACTACTGCGCAATTAGGCAAAACTAGCGCGTTCTAAAGCACGTCTCTTTAGGCAAAAAACCCGCTTCTTACGATGTTGCTCAAATGCATCTGCGAAGTGTGCAACTTGTTCCCTGAGTTAGAAAACGTCGAGAAACGGTCGTTTCTGGTAGCGCTGTGCTTCTACACATGTCTTTGCTGAACGGTCAAAGGGCACAGTAATGCACTTTTCTCCCAGCAAATACACTGTTTCTAAGGAAATGGGAACACGCTGAGGAGACACTTGTGGGAGCTACTGTGACTAAAACTGAGCTTCCCTACGCACAGGGAAGCAAGAGAAATGCTGATTTCATCAATCCCAGTTACATACTCAGAATCTGTACTACTGCGCAAATAGCCTAAACTACTGCGTTCTAAAGCACGTCTCTTTAGGCACAAAACCCGCTTCTTACGAAGTTGCTCAAATGCATCTGCGAAGTGTGCAACTTGTTCCCTGAGTTAGAAAACGTCGAGAAACGGTCGTTTCTGGTAGCGCTGTGCCTCTACACATGTCTTTGCTGAACGGTCAAAGGGCACAGGAATGCACTTTTCTCCCTGCAAATACACTGTTTCTAAGGAAATGGGAACACGCTGAGGAGACACTTGTGGGAGCTACTGTGACTAAAACTGAGCTTCCCTACGCACAGGGAAGCAAGAGAAATGCTGATTTCATCAAACCCAGTTACATACTCAGAATCTGTACTACTGCGCAAATAGGCAAAACTAGTGCGATATAAAGCACGTCTCTTTAGGCAAAAAACCCGCTTCTTACGAAGTTGCTCAAATGCATCTGCGAAGTGTGCAACTTGTTCCCTGAGTTAGAAAACGTCGAGAAACGGTCGTTTCTGCTAGCGCTGTGCTTCTACACATGTCTTTGCTGAACGGTCAAAGGAAACAGGAATGCACTTTTCTCCCAGCAAATACACTGTTTCTAAGGAAATGGGAACACGCTGAGGAGACACTTGTGGGAGCTACTGTGACTAAAACTGAGCTTCCCTACGCACAGGGAAGCAAGAGAAATGCTGATTTCATCAAACCCAGTTACATACTCAGAATCTGTACTACTGCGCAAATAGGGAAAACTAGCGCGTTCTAAACCACGTCTCTTTAGGCAAAAAAACCTGCTTATTACGAAGTTGCTCCAATGCATCTGCGAAGTGTGCAACTTGTTCCCTGAGTTAGAAAACGTCGAGAAACGTTCGTTTCTGCTAGCGCTGTGCTTCTACACATGTCTTTGCTGAACGGTCAAAGGGCACTGGTATGCACTTTTCTCCCAGCAAATACACTGTTTCTAAGGAAAAGGGAACACGCTGAGGAGACACTTGTGGGAGCTACTGTGACTAAAACTGAGCTTCCCTACGCACAGGGAAGCAAGAGAAATGCTGATTTCATCAAACCCAGTTATATACTCAGAATCTGTACTACTGCGCAAATAGGCAAAACTAGCGCATTATAAAGCACGTCTCTTTAGGCAAAAAACCCGCTTCTTACGAAGTTGCTCAAATGCATCTGCGAAGTGTGCAACTTGTTCCCTGAGTTAGAAAACGTCGAGAAACGGTCGTTTCTGCTAGCGCTGTGCTTCTACACATGTCGTTGCTGAACGGTGAAAGGGCACAGTAATGCACTTTTGCCCAGCAAATACACTGTTTCTAAGGAAATGGGAACACGCTGAGGAGACACTTGTGGGAGCTACTGTGACTAAAACTGAGCTTCCCTACGCACAGGGAAGCAAGAGAAATGCTGATTTCATCAAACCCAGTTACATACTCAGAATCTGTACTACTGCGCAATTAGGCAAAACTAGCGCGTTCTAAAGCACGTCTCTTTAGGCAAAAAACCCGCTTCTTACGATGTTGCTCAAATGCATCTGCGAAGTGTGCAACTTGTTCCCTGAGTTAGAAAACGTCGAGAAACGGTCGTTTCTGGTAGCGCTGTGCTTCTACACATGTCTTTGCTGAACGGTCAAAGGGCACAGTAATGCACTTTTCTCCCAGCAAATACACTGTTTCTAAGGAAATGGGAACACGCTGAGGAGACACTTGTGGGAGCTACTGTGACTAAAACTGAGCTTCCCTACGCACAGGGAAGCAAGAGAAATGCTGCTTTCATCAAACCCAGTTACATACTCAGAATCTGTACTACTGCACCAATAGGCAAAAGTAGCGCGTTCGAAAGCATGTCTCTTTAGGCAAAAAACCCGCTTCTTACGAAGTTGCTCAAATGCATCTGCGAAGTGTGCAACTTGTTCCCTGAGTTAGAAAACATCGAGAAACGGTCGTTTCTGCTAGCGCTGTGCTTTTACACATGTCTTTGCTGAACGGTGAAAGGGCCCAGGTATGCACTTTTCTCCCAGCAAATACACTGTTTCTAAGGAAATGGGAACACGCTGAGGAGACACTTGTGGGAGCTACTGTGACTAAAACTGAGCTTCCCTACGCACAGGGAAGCAAGAGAAATGCTGATTTCATCAAACCCAGTTACATACTCAGAATCTGTACTACTGCGCAAATAGGCAAAACTAGCGCGTTCTAAAGCACGTCTCATTCGGCAAAAAAACCTGCTTCTTACGAAGTTGCTCAAATGCATCTGCGAAGTGTGCAACTTGTTCCCTGAGTTAGAAAACGTCGAGAAATGGTCGTTTCTGCTAGCGCTGTGCCTCTACACATGTCTTTGCTGAACAGTCAAAGGGCACAGTAATGCACTTTTCTCCCAGCAAATACACTGTTTCTAAGGAAATGGGAACACGCTGAGGAGACACTTGTGGGAGCTACTGTGACTAAAACTGAGCTTCCCTACGCACAGGGAAGCAAGAGAAATGCTGATTTCATCAAACCCAGTTACATACTCAGAATCTGTACTACTGCGCAAATAGGCAAAACTAGCGCGTTCTAAAGCACGTCTCTTTAGGCACAAAACCCGATTATTACGAAGTAGCTCAAATGCATCTGCGAAGTGTGCAACTTGTTCCCTGAGTTAGAAAACGTCGAGAAACGGTCGTTTCTGCTAGCGCTGTGCTTCTACACATGTCTTTGCTGAACGGTGAAAGGGCACAGGAATGCACTTTTCTCCCAGCAAATACACTGTTTCTAAGGAAATTGGAACACGCTGAGGAGACACTTGTGGGAGCTACTGTGACTAAAACTGAGCTTCCCTACGCACAGGGAAGCAAGAGAAATGCTGATTTCATCAAACCCAGTTACATACTCAGAATCTGTACTACTGCGCAAGTAGCCAAAACTACTGCGTTCTAAAGCACGTCTCTTTAGGCAAAAAACCCGCTTCTTACGAAGTTGCTCAAATGCATCTGCGAAGTGTGCAACTTGTTCCCTGAGTTAGAAAACGTCGAGAAACGGTCGTTTCTGGTAGCGCTGTGCTTCTACACATGTCTTTGCTGAACGGTCAAAGGGCACAGGAATGCACTTTTCTCCCTGCAAATACACTGTTTCTAAGGAAATGGGAACACGCTGAGGAGACACTTGTGGGAGCTACTGTGACTAAAACTGAGCTTCCCTACACACAGGGAAGCAAGAGAAATGCTGATTTCATCAAACCCAGTTACATACTCAGAATCTGTACTACTGCGCAAATAGGCAAAACTAGTGCGATATAAAGCACGTCTCTTTAGGCAAAAAACCCGCTTCTTACGAAGTTGCTCAAATGCATCTGCAAAGTGTGCAACTTGTTCCCTGAGTTAGAAAACGTCGAGAAACGGTCATTTCTGCTAGCGCTGTGCTTCTACACATGTCTTTGCTGAACGGTCAAAGGAAACAGGAATGCACTTTTCTCCCAGCAAATACACTGTTTCTAAGGAAAAGGGAACACGCTGAGGAGACACTTGTGGGAGCTACTGTGACTAAAACTGAGCTTCCCTGCGCACAGGGAAGCAAGAGAAATGCTGATTTCATCAAACCCAGTTATATACTCAGAATCTGTACTACTGCGCAAATAGGCAAAACTAGCGCATTATAAAGCACGTCTCTTTAGGCAAAAAACCCGCTTCTTACGAAGTTGCTCAAATGCATCTGCGAAGTGTGCAACTTGTTCCCTGAGTTAGAAAACGTCGAGAAACGGTCGTTTCTGGTAGCGCTGTGCTTCTACACATGTCGTTGCTGAACGGTGAAAGGGCACAGTAATGCACTTTTGCCCAGCAAATACACTGTTTCTAAGGAAATGGGAACACGCTGAGGAGACACTTGTGGGAGCTACTGTGACTAAAACTGAGCTTCCCTACGCACAGGGAAGCAAGAGAAATGCTGATTTCATCAAACCCAGTTACATACTCAGAATCTGTACTACTGCGCAATTAGGCAAAACTAGCGCGTTCTAAAGCACGTCTCTTTAGGCAAAAAACCCGCTTCTTACGATGTTGCTCAAATGCATCTGCGAAGTGTGCAACTTGTTCCCTGAGTTAGAAAACGTCGAGAAACGGTCGTTTCTGGTAGCGCTGTGCTTCTACACATGTCTTTGCTGAACGGTCAAAGGGCACAGTAATGCACTTTTCTCCCAGCAAATACACTGTTTCTAAGGAAATGGGAACACGCTGAGGAGACACTTGTGGGAGCTACTGTGACTAAAACTGAGCTTCCCTACGCACAGGGAAGCAAGAGAAATGCTGCTTTCATCAAACCCAGTTACATACTCAGAATCTGTACTACTGCACCAATAGGCAAAAGTAGCGCGTTCGAAAGCATGTCTCTTTAGGCAAAAAACCCGCTTCTTACGAAGTTGCTCAAATGCATCTGCGAAGTGTGCAACTTGTTCCCTGAGTTAGAAAACATCGAGAAACGGTCGTTTCTGCTAGCGCTGTGCTTTTACACATGTCTTTGCTGAACGGTGAAAGGGCCCAGGAATGCACTTTTCTCCCAGCAAATACACTGTTTCTAAGGAAATGGGAACACGGTGAGGAGACACTTGTGGGAGCTACTGTGACTAAAACTGAGCTTCCCTACGCACAGGGAAGCAAGAGAAATGCTGATTTCATCAAACCCAGTTACATACTCAGAATCTGTACTACTGCGCAAATAGGCAAAACTAGCGCGTTCTAAAGCACGTCTCATTCGGCAAAAAAACCTGCTTCTTACGAAGTTGCTCAAATGAATCTGCGAAGTGTGCAACTTGTTCCCTGAGTTAGAAAACGTCGAGAAATGGTCGTTTCTGCTAGCGCTGTGCCTCTACACATGTCTTTGCTGAACAGTCAAAGGGCACAGTAATGCACTTTTCTCCCAGCAAATACACTGTTTCTAAGGAAATGGGAACACGCTGAGGAGACACTTGTGGGAGCTACTGTGACTAAAACTGAGCTTCCCTACGCACAGGGAAGCAAGAGAAATGCTGATTTCATCAAACCCAGTTACATACTCAGAATCTGTACTACTGCGCAAATAGGCAAAACTAGCGCGTTCTAAAGCACGTCTCTTTAGGCACAAAACCCGATTATTACGAAGTAGCTCAAATGCATCTGCGAAGTGTGCAACTTGTTCCCTGAGTTAGAAAACGTCGAGAAACGGTCGTTTCTGCTAGCGCTGTGCTTCTACACATGTCTTTGCTGAACGGTGAAAGGGCACAGGAATGCACTTTTCTCCCAGCAAATACACTGTTTCTAAGGAAATGGGAACACGCTGAGGAGACACTTGTGGGAGCTACTGTGACTAAAACTGAGCTTCCCTACGCACAGGGAAGCAAGAGAAATGCTGATTTCATCAAACCCAGTTACATACTCAGAATCTGTACTACTGCGCAAATAGGCAAAACTAGCGCGTTCTAAAGCACGTCTCTTTAGGCACAAAACCCGATTATTACGAAGTAGCTCAAATGCATCTGCGAAGTGTGCAACTTGTTCCCTGAGTTAGAAAACGTCGAGAAACGGTCGTTTCTGCTAGCGCTGTGCTTCTACACATGTCTTTGCTGAACGGTGAAAGGGCACAGGAATGCACTTTTCTCCCAGCAAATACACTGTTTCTAAGGAAATGGGAACACGCTGAGGAGACACTTGTGGGAGCTACTGTGACTAAAACTGAGCTTCCCTACGCACAGGGAAGCAAGAGAAATGCTGATTTCATCAAACCCAGTTACATACTCAGAATCTGTACTACTGCGCAAATAGGCAAAACTAGCGCGTTCTAAAGCACGTCTCTTTAGGCAAAAAAACCTGCTTCTTACGAAGTTGCTCCAATGCATCTGCGAAGTGTGCAACTTGTTCCCTGAGTTAGTAAATGTCGAGAAACGGTCGTTTCTGCTAGCGCTGTGCTTCTACACATGTCTTTGCTGAACGGTCAAAGGGCACAGGTATGCACTTTTCTCCCAGCAAATACACTGTTTCTAAGGAAATGGGAACACGCTGAGGAGACACTTGTGGGAGCTACTGTGACTAAAACTGAGCTTCCCTACGCACAGGGAAGCAAGAGAAATGCTGATTTCATCAAACCCAGTTACATACTCAGAATCTGTACTACTGCGCAAATAGCAAAACTAGCGAGGTCTAAAGCACGTCTCTTTAGGCAAAAAAACCGCTTCTTACGAAGTTGCTCAAATGCATCTGCGAAGTGTGCAATTTGTTCCCTGAGTTAGAAAACGTCGAGAAACGGTCGTTTCTGCTAGCACTGTGCTTCTACACATGTCTTTGCTGAATGGTCAAAGGGCATAGTAATGCACTTTTCTCCCAGCAAATACACTGTTTCTAAGGAAATGGGAACACGCTGAGGAGACACTTGTGGGAGCAACTGTGACTAAAACTGAGCTTCCCTACGCACAGGGAAGCAAGAGAAATGCTGATTTCATCAAACCCAGTTACATACTCAGAATCTGTACTACTGCGCAAATAGGCAAAACTAGCGCGTTCTAAAGCACGTCTCTTTAGGCAAAAAACCCGCTTCTTACGAAGTTGCTCAAATGCATCTGCGAAGTGTGCAACTTGTTCCCTGAGTTAGAAAACGTCGAGAAACGGTCGTTTCTGCTAGCGCTGTGCTTCTACACATGTCTTTGCTGAACGGTGAAAGGGCACAGAAATGCACTTTTCTCCCAGCAAATACACTGTTTCTAAGGAAAAGGGAACACGCTGAGGAGACACTTCTGGGAGCTACTGTGACTAAAACTGAGCTTCCCTACGCACAGGGAAGCAAGAGAAATGCTGATTTCATCAAACCCAGTTACATACTCAGAATCTGTACTACTGCGCAAATAGGCAAAACTAGCGTGTTCTAAAGCAAGTCTCTTTAGGCAAAAAACCCGCTTCTTACGAAGTTGCTCAAATGCATCTGCGAAGTGTGCAACTTGTTCCCTGAGTTAGAAAACGTCGAGAAACGGTCGTTTCTGCTAGCGCTGTGCTTCTACACATGTCTTTGCTGAACGGTCAAAGGGCACAGGAATGCACTTTTCTCCCAGCAAATACACTGTTTCTAAGGAAATGGGAACACGCTGAGGAGACACTTGTGGGAGCTACTGTGACTAAAACTGAGCTTCCCTACGCACAGGGAAGCAAGAGAAATGCTGATTTCATCAAACCCAGTTACATACTCAGAATCTGTACTACTGCGCCAATAGGCAAAACTAGCGCGTTCTAAAGCATGTCTCTTTAGGCAAAAAACCCGCTTCTTACGAAGTTGCTCAAATGCATCTGCGAAGTGTACAACTTGTTCCCTGAGTTAGAAAACATCGAGAAACGGTCGTTTCTGCTACCGCTGTGCTTCTACACATGTCTTTGCTGAACGGTCAAAGGGCACAGTAATGCACTTTTCTCCCTGCAAATACACTGTTTCTAAAAAAAAGGGAACACGCTGAGGAGACACTTGTGGTAGCTACTGTGACTAAAACTGAGCTTCCCTACGCACAGGGAAGCAAGAGAAATGCTGATTTCATCAAACCCAGTTATATACTCAGAATCTGTACTACTGCGCAAATAGGCAAAACTAGCGCTTTCTAAAGCACGTCTCTTTAGGCACAAAACCCGCTTCTTACGACGTTGTTCAAATGCATCTGCGAAGTGTGCAACTTGTTCCCTGAGTTAGAAAACGTCGAGAAACGGTCGTTTCTGCTAGCGCTGTGCTTCTACACATGTCTTTGCTGAACGGTCAAAGGCCACAGGAATGCACTTTTCTCCCAGCAAATACACTGTTTCTAAGGAAATGGGAACACGCTGAGGAGACACTTGTGGGAGCTACTGTGACTAAAACTGAGCTTCCCTTCTCCCAGGGAAGCAAGAGAAAGGCTGATTTCATCAAACCCAGTTACATACTCAAAATCTGTACTACTGCGCAAATAGGGAAAACTAGCCCGTTCTAAATCACGTCTCTTTAGGCAAAAACCCGCTTCTTATGAGGTTGCTCAAATGCATCTGGGAAGTTTGCAACTTCTTCCCTGACTTAGAAAACGTCGAGAAACGTTCGTTTCTGCTAGCGCTGTGCTTCTACACATGTATTTGCTGAACGGTGAAAGCGCACAGTAATGCACTTTTCTCCCAGCAAATACACTGTTTCTAAGGAAATGGGAACACACTGAGGAGACACTTGTGGGAGCTACTGTGACTAAAACTGAGCTTCCCTACGCACAGGGAAGCAAGAGAAATGCTGATTTCATCAAGCCCAGTTACATACTCAGAATCTGTCCTACTGCGGAAATAGGATTTGTCTCTGTAGGCAAAAAACTCATTTCTGAGAAAGTTGCCCAAATGTATCTCAGAAGTTTGCAACTTGTTCCCTGAGTTAGAAAACGTCGAGAAACGGTCGTTTCTGCTAGCGCTGTGCTTCTACACATGTATTTGCTGAACGGTGAAAGCGCACAGTAATGCACTTTTCTCCCAGCAAATACACTGTTTCTAAGGAAATGGGAACACACTGAGGAGACACTTGTGGGAGCTACTGTGACTAAAACTGAGCTTCCCTACGCACAGGGAAGCAAGAGAAATGCTGATTTCATCAAGCCCAGTTACATACTCAGAATCTGTACTACTGCGCATTAGGCATGTCTCTTTAGGCAAAAAACTCATTTCTGACAAAGATGCCCAAATGCATCTCAGAAGTGTGCAACTTGTTCCCTGAGTTAGAAAACGTAGAGAAACGTGCGTTTCTGCTAGCGCTGTGCTTCTACACATGTACTTGCTGAAGGGTGAAAGCGCACAGTAATGCACTTTTCTCCCAGCAAATACACTGTTTCTAAGGAAATGGGAACACACTGAGGAGACACTTGTGGGAGCTACTGTGACTAAAACTGAGCTTCCCTACGCACAGGGAAGCAAGAGAAATGCTGATTTCATCAAGCCCAGTTACATACTCAGAATCTGTACTACTGCGCAAATAGGCATGTCTCTCTAGGCAAAAAACTCATTTCTGACAAAGTTGCCCAAATGCATCTCAGAAGTGTGCAACTTGTTCCCTGAGTTAGAAAACGTTGAGAAACGTTCGTTTCTGCTAGCGCTGTGCTTCTACACATGTATTTGCTGAACGGTGAAAGCGCACAGTAATGCACTTTTCTCCCAGCAAATACACTGTTTCTAAGGAAATGGGAACACACTGAGGAGACACTTGTGGGAGGTACTGTGACTAAAACTGAGCTTCCCTACGCACAGGGAAGCAAGAGAAATGCTGATTTCATCAAGCCCAGTTACATACTCAGAATCTGTACTACTGCGCAAATAGGCATGTCTCTTTAGGCAAAAAACTCATTTCTGACAAAGTTGCCCAAATGCATCTCAGAAGTGTGCAACTTGTTCCCTGAGTTAGAAAACGTCGAGAAACGTTCGTTTCTGCTAGCGCTGTGCTTCTACACATGTATTTCTGAACGGTGAAAGCGCACAGTAATGCACTTTTCTCCCAGCAAATACACTGTTTCTAAGGAAATGGGAACACACTGAGGAGACACTTGTGGGAGCTACTGTGACTAAAACTGAGCTTCCCTACGCACAGGGAAGCAAGAGAAATGCTGATTTCATCCAGCCCAGTTACATACTCAGAATCTGTACTACTGCGCAAATAGGCATGTGTCTGTAGGCAAAAAACTCATTTCTGAGAAAGTTGCCCAAATGCATCTCAGAAGTGTGCAACTACTTACCTGAGTTAGAAAACGTCAAGAAACGGTCGTTTCTGCTAGCGCTGTGCTTCTACACATGTATTTGCTGAACGGTGAAAGCGCACAGTAATGCACTTTTCTCCCAGCAAATACACTGTTTCTAAGGAAATGGGAACACACTGAGGAGACACTTGTGGGAGCTACTGTGACTAAAACTGACCTTCCCTACGCACAGGGAAGCAAGAGAAATGCTGATTTCATTCAGCCCACTTACATACTCAGAATCTGTACTACTGCGCAAATAGGCATGTCTCTGTAGGCAAAAAACTCATTTCTGACAAAGTTGCCCAAATGCATCTCAGAAGTGTGCAACTTGTTCCCTGAGTTAGAAAACGTCGAGAAACGTTCGTTTCTGCTAGCGCTGTGCTTCTACACATGTATTTGCTGAACGGTGAAAGCGCACAGTAATGCACATTTCTCCCAGCAAATACACTGTTTCTAAGGAAATGGGAACACACTGAGGAGACACTTGTGGGAGCTACTGTGACTAAAACCGAGCTTCCCTACGCACTGGGAAGCAAGAGAAATGCTGATTTCATCAAGCCCAGTTACATACTCAGAATCTGTACTACTGCGCAAATAGGCATGTCTCTGTAGGCAAAAAACTCATTTCTGACAAAGTTGCCCAAATGCATCCCAGAAGTGTGCAACTTGTTCCCTGAGTTAGAAAACGTCGAGAAACGGTCATATCTGCTAGCACTGTGCTTCTACACATGTATTTGCTGAACGGTGAAAGCGCACAGTAATGCACTTACTCATAGAAAATACACTGTTTCTAAGGAAATGGGAAAACACTGAGGAGACACTTGTCTGAGCTACTGTGACTAAAACTGAGCTTCCCTACCCACAGGGAAGCAAGGGAAATGCTGATTTCATCAAGCCCAGTTACATACTCAGAATCTGTACTACTGCGCAAATAGGCATGTCTCTGTAGGCAAAAAACTCATTTCTGACAAAGTTGCCTAAATGCATCTCAGAAGTGTGCAACTTGTTCCCTGAGTTAGAAAACGTCGAGAAACGTTCGTTTCTGATAGCGCTGTGCTTCTACACATGTATTTGCTGAACGGTGAAAACGCACAGTAATGAACTTTTCTCCCAGCAAATACACTGTTTCTAAGGAAATGGGAACACACTGAGGAGACACTTGTGGGACCTACTGTGACTAAAACTGAGCTTCCCTACGCACAGGGAAGCAAGAGAAATGCTGATTTCATCAAGCCCAGTTACATAATCAAAATCAGTACTACTGCGCAAATAGGCATGAATCTCTAGGCAAAAAACTCATTTCTGACAAAGTTGCCCAAATGCATCTCAGAAGTGTACAATTTGTTCCCTGAGTTAGAAAACGTCGAGAAACGGTCGTATCTGCTAGCGCTGTGCTTCTACACATGTATTTGCTGAATGGTGAAAGCGCACAGTAATGCACTATTCTCCCAGCAAAGACACTGTTTCTAAGGAAATGGGAACACACTGAGGAGACACTTGTGGGAGCTACTGTGACTAAAACTGAGCTTCCCTACGCACAGGGAAGCAAGAGAAATGCTGATTTCATCCAGCCCAGTTACATACTCAGAATCTGTACTACTGCGCAAATAGGCATGTCTCTGTAGGCAAAAAACTCATTTCTGACAAAGTTGCCCAAATGCATCTCAGAAGTGTGCAACTTGTTCCCTGAGTTAGAAAACGTCGAGAAACGGTCATTTCTGCGAGCGCTGTGCTTCTACACATGTATTTGCTGAACGGTGAAAGCGCACAGTAATGCACTTTTCTCCCTGCAAATACACTGTTTCTAAGGAAATGGGAACACACTGAGGATACACTTGTGGGAGCTACTGTGACTAAAACTGAGCTTCCCTATGCACAGGGAAGCAAGAGAAATGCTGATTTCATCAAGCCCAGTTACATACTCAGAATCTGTACTACTGCGCAAATAGGATTTGTCTCTGTAGGCAAAAAACTCATTTTTGACAAAGATGCCCAAATGCATCCCAGAAGTGTGCAACTTGTTCCCTGAGTTAGAAAACGTCGAGAAACGTTCGTTTCTGATAGCGCTGTGCTTCTACACATGTATTTGCTGAACGGTGAAAGCGCACAGTAATGCACTTTTCTCCCAGCAAATACACTGTTTCTAAGGAAATGGGAACACACTGAGGAGACACTTGTGGGAGCTACTGTGACTAAAACCGAGCTTCCCTACGCACTGGGAAGCAAGAGAAATGCTGATTTCATCAAGCCCAGTTACATACTCAGAATCTGTACTACTGCGCAAATAGGCATGTCTCTGTAGGCAAAAAACTCATTTCTGACAAAGTTGCCCAAATGCATCCCAGAAGTGTGCAAATTGTTCCCTGAGTTAGAAAACGTCGAGAAACGGTCATATCTGCTAACGCTGTGCTTCTACACATGTATTTGCTGAACGGTGAAAGCGCACAGTAATGCACTTTTCTCCCAGCAAATACATTGTTTCTAAGGAAATGGGAACATACTGAGGAGACACTTGTGGGAGCTACTGTGACTAAAACTGAGCTTCCCTACGCACAGGGAAGCAAGAGAAATGCTGATTTCATCCAGCCCAGTTACATACTCAGAATCTGTACTACTGCGCAAATAGGCATGTCTCTGTAGGCAAAAAAGTCATTTCTGACAAAGTTGCCCAAATGCATCTCAGAAGTGTGCAACTTGTTCCCTGAGTTAGAAAACGTCGAGAAACGGTCGTTTCTGCTAGCGCTGTGCTTCTACACATGTATTTGCTGAACGGTGAAAGCGCACAGTAATGCACTTTTCTCCCAGCAAATACACTGTTTCTAAGGAAATGGGAACACACTGACGAGACACTTGTGGGACCTACTGTGACTAAAACTGAGCTTCCCTACGCACAGGGAAGCCAGAGAAATGCTGATTTCATCCAGCCCAGTTACATACTCAGAATCTGTACTACTGCGCAAATAGGCATGTCTCTGTAGGCAAAAAACTCATTTCTGACAAAGTTGCCCAAATGCATCTCAGAAGTGTGCAACTTGTTCCCTGAGTTAGAAAACGTCGAGAAACGTTCATTTCTGCGAGCGCTGTGCTTCTACACATGTATTTGCTGAACGGTGAAAGCGCACAGTATTGCACTTTTCTCCCAGCAAATACACTGTGTCTAAGGAAATGGTAACACACTGAGGAGACACTTGTGGGAGCTACTGTGACTAAAACCGAGCTTCCCTACGCACTGGGAAGCAAGAGAAATGCTGATTTCATCCAGCCCAGTTACATACTCAGAATCTGTACTACTGCGCAAATAGGCATGTCTCTGTAGGCAAAAAACTCATTTCTGACAAAGTTGCCCAAATGCATCTCAGAAGTGTGCAACTTGTTCCCTGAGTTAGAAAACGTCGAGAAACGTTCGTTTCTGCTAGCACTGTGCTTCTACACATGTATTTGCTGAACGGTGAAAGCACACAGTAATGCACTTTTCTCCCAGCAAATACACTGTTTCTAAGGAAATGGGAACACACTGAGGAGACACTTGTGGGAGCTACTGTGACTAAAACTGAGCTTCCCTACGCACAGGGAAGCAAGAGAAATGCTGATTTCATCAAGCCCAGTTACATACTCAGAATCTGTACTACTGCGCAAATAGGCATGTCTCTGTAGGCAAAAAAACTCATTTCTGACAAAGTTGCCCAAATGCATCTCAGAAGTGTGCAACTTGTTCCCTGAGTTAGAAAACGTCGAGAAACGGTCGTTTCTGCTAGCGCTGTGAATCTACACACGTATTTGCTGAACGGTGAAAGCGCACAGTAATGCACTTTTCTCCCAGCAAATACACTGTTTCTAAGGAAATGGGAACACACTGAGCAGACACTTGTGGGAGCTACTGTGACTAAAACTGAGCTTCTCTACGCACAGGGAAGCAAGAGAAATGCTGATTTCATCCAGCCCAGTTACATACTCAGAATCTGTACTACTGCGCAAATAGGCATGTGTCTGTAGGCAAAAAACTCATTTCTGATAAAGTTGCCCAAATGCATCTCGGAAGTGTGCAACTTGTTCCCTGAGTTAGAAAACTTCGAGAAACGGTCGTTTCTGCTAGCGCTGTGCTTCTACACATGTATTTGCCTAACGGTGAAAGCGCACAGTAATGCACTTTTCTCCCAGCAAATACACTGTTTCTAAGGAAATGGGAACACACTGAGGAGACACTTGTGGGAGCTACTGTGACTAAAACTGAGCTTCCCTACGCACAGGGAAGCAAGAGAAATGCTGATTTCATCCAGCCCAGTTACATACTCAGAATCTGTACTACTGCGCAAATAGGCATGTCTCTGTAGGCAAAAAACTCATTTCTGACAAAGTTGCCCAAATGCATCTCAGAAGTGTGCAACTTGTTCCCTGAGTTAGAAAACGTCGAGAAACGTTCGTTTCTGCTAGCACTGTGCTTCTACACATGTATTTGCTGAACGGTAAAAACGCACAGTAATGAACTTTTCTCCCAGCAAATACACTGTTTCTAAGGAAATGGGAACACACTGAGGAGACACTTGTGGGAGCTACTGTGACTAAAACTGAGCTTCCCTACGCACAGGGAAGCAAGAGAAATGCTGATTTCATCAAGCCCAGTTACATAATCAAAATCAGTACTACTGCGCAAATAGGCATGAATCTCTAGGCAAAAAACTCATTTCTGACAAAGTTGCCCAAATGCATCTCAGAAGTGTGCAACTTGTTCCCTGAGTTAGGAAACATCGAGAAACGTTCGTTTCTGCTAGCGCTGTGCTTCTACACATGTATTTGCTTAACGGTGAAAGCGCACAGTAATGCACTTTTCTCCCAGCAAAGACAATGTTTCTAAGGAAATGGGAACACAGTGAGGAGACACTTGTGGGAGCTACTGTGACTAAAACTGAGCTTCCCTACGCACAGGGAAGCAAGAGAAATGCTGATTTCATCCAGCCCAGTTACATACTCAGAATCTGTACTACTGCGCAAATAGGCATGTCTCTGTAGGCAAAAAACTCATTTCTGACAAAGTTGCCCAAATGCATCTCAGAAGTGTGCAACTTGTTCCCTGAGTTAGAAAACGTAGAGAAACGGTCGTTTCTGCTAGCGCTGTGCTTCTACACATGTATTTGCTGAACGGTGAAAGCGCACAGTAATGCACTTTTCTCCCAGCAAATACACTGTTTCTAAGGAAATGGGAACACACTGAGCAGACAGTTGTGGGAGCTACTGTGACTAAAACTGAGCTTCCCTACGCACAGGGAAGCAAGAGAAATGCTGATTTCATCCAGCCCAGTTACATACTCAGAATCTGTACTACTGCGCAAATAGGCATGTCTCTGTAGGCAAAAAACTCATTTCTGATAAAGTTGCCCAAATGCATCTCGGAAGTGTGCAACTTGTTCCCTGAGTTAGAAAACGTCGAGAAACGTTCGTTTCTGCTAGCGCTGTGCTTCTACACATGTATTTGCTGAACGGTGAAAGCGCACAGTAATGCACTTTTCTCCCAGCAAATACACTGTTTCTAAGGAAATGGGAACACACTGAGGAGACACTTGTGGGAGCTACTGTGACTAAAACTGAGCTTCCCTACGCACAGGGAAGCAAGAGAAATGCTGATTTCATCCAGCCCAGTTACATACTCAGAATCTGTACTACTGCGCAAATAGGCATGTCTCTGTAGGCAAAAAACTCATTTCTGACAAAGTTGCCCAAATGCATCTCAGAAGTGTGCAACTTGTTCCCTGAGTTAGAAAACGTCGAGAAACGTTCGTTTCTGCTAGCGCTGTGCTTCTACACATGTATTTGCTGAACGGTAAAAACGCACAGTAATGAACTTTTCTCCCAGCAAATACACTGTTTCTAAGGAAATGGGAACACACTAAGGAGACACTTGTGGGAGCTACTGTGACTAAAACTGAGCTTCCCTACGCACAGGGAAGCAAGAGAAATGCTGATTTCATCAAGCCCAGTTACATAATCAAAATCAGTACTACTGCGCAAATAGGCATGAATCTCTAGGCAAAAAACTCATTTCTGACAAAGTAGCCCAAATGCATCTCAGAAGTGTGCAACTTGTTCCCTGAGTTAGAAAACATCGAGAAACGTTCGTTTCTGCTAGCGCTGTGCTTCTACACATGTATTTGCTGAACGGTGAAAGCGCACAGTAATGCACTTTTCTCCCAGCAAAGACACTGTTTCTAAGGAAATGGGAACACAGTGAGGAGACACTTGTGGGAGCTACTGTGACTAAAACTGAGCTTCCCTACGCACAGGGAAGCAAGAGAAATGCTGATTTCATCCAGCCCAGTTACATACTCAGAATCTGTACTACTGCGCAAATAGGCATGTCTCTGTAGGCAAAAAACTCATTTCTGACAAAGTTGCCCAAATGCATCTCAGAAGTGTGCAACTTGTTCCCTGAGTTAGAAAACGTCGAGAAACGTTCGTTTCTGCTAGCGCTGTGCTTCTACACATGTATTTGCTGAACGGTGAAAGCGCACAGTAATGCACTTTTCTCCCAGCAAATACACTGTTTCTAAGGAAATGGGAACATACTGAGGAGACACTTGTGGGAGCTACTGTGACTAAAACTGAGCTTCCCTACGCACAGGGAAGCAAGAGAAATGCTGATTTCATCAAGCCCAGTTACATACTCAGAATCTGTACTACTGCGCAAATAGGCATGTCTCTGTAGGCAAAAAAACTCATTTCTGACAAAGTTGCCCAAATGCATCTCAGAAGTGTGCAACTTGTTCCCTGAGTTAGAAAACGTCGAGAAACGGTCGTTTCTGCTAGCGCTGTGAATCTACACACGTATTTGCTGAACGGTGAAAGCGCACAGTAATGCACTTTTCTCCCAGCAAATACACTGTTTCTAAGGAAATGGGAACACACTGAGCAGACACTTGTGGGAGCTACTGTGACTAAAACTGAGCTTCTCTACGCACAGGGAAGCAAGAGAAATGCTGATTTCATCCAGCCCAGTTACATACTCAGAATCTGTACTACTGCGCAAATAGGCATGTGTCTGTAGGCAAAAAACTCATTTCTGATAAAGTTGCCCAAATGCATCTCGGAAGTGTGCAACTTGTTCCCTGAGTTAGAAAACTTCGAGAAACGGTCGTTTCTGCTAGCGCTGTGCTTCTACACATGTATTTGCCTAACGGTGAAAGCGCACAGTAATGCACTTTTCTCCCAGCAAATACACTGTTTCTAAGGAAATGGGAACACACTGAGGAGACACTTGTGGGAGCTACTGTGACTAAAACTGAGCTTCCCTACGCACAGGGAAGCAAGAGAAATGCTGATTTCATCCAGCCCAGTTACATACTCAGAATCTGTACTACTGCGCAAATAGGCATGTCTCTGTAGGCAAAAAACTCATTTCTGACAAAGTTGCCCAAATGCATCTCAGAAGTGTGCAACTTGTTCCCTGAGTTAGAAAACGTCGAGAAACGTTCGTTTCTGCTAGCACTGTGCTTCTACACATGTATTTGCTGAACGGTAAAAACGCACAGTAATGAACTTTTCTCCCAGCAAATACACTGTTTCTAAGGAAATGGGAACACACTGAGGAGACACTTGTGGGAGCTACTGTGACTAAAACTGAGCTTCCCTACGCACAGGGAAGCAAGAGAAATGCTGATTTCATCAAGCCCAGTTACATAATCAAAATCAGTACTACTGCGCAAATAGGCATGAATCTCTAGGCAAAAAACTCATTTCTGACAAAGTTGCCCAAATGCATCTCAGAAGTGTGCAACTTGTTCCCTGAGTTAGGAAACATCGAGAAACGTTCGTTTCTGCTAGCGCTGTGCTTCTACACATGTATTTGCTTAACGGTGAAAGCGCACAGTAATGCACTTTTCTCCCAGCAAAGACAATGTTTCTAAGGAAATGGGAACACAGTGAGGAGACACTTGTGGGAGCTACTGTGACTAAAACTGAGCTTCCCTACGCACAGGGAAGCAAGAGAAATGCTGATTTCATCCAGCCCAGTTACATACTCAGAATCTGTACTACTGCGCAAATAGGCATGTCTCTGTAGGCAAAAAACTCATTTCTGACAAAGTTGCCCAAATGCATCTCAGAAGTGTGCAACTTGTTCCCTGAGTTAGAAAACGTAGAGAAACGGTCGTTTCTGCTAGCGCTGTGCTTCTACACATGTATTTGCTGAACGGTGAAAGCGCACAGTAATGCACTTTTCTCCCAGCAAATACACTGTTTCTAAGGAAATGGGAACACACTGAGCAGACAGTTGTGGGAGCTACTGTGACTAAAACTGAGCTTCCCTACGCACAGGGAAGCAAGAGAAATGCTGATTTCATCCAGCCCAGTTACATACTCAGAATCTGTACTACTGCGCAAATAGGCATGTCTCTGTAGGCAAAAAACTCATTTCTGATAAAGTTGCCCAAATGCATCTCGGAAGTGTGCAACTTGTTCCCTGAGTTAGAAAACGTCGAGAAACGTTCGTTTCTGCTAGCGCTGTGCTTCTACACATGTATTTGCTGAACGGTGAAAGCGCACAGTAATGCACTTTTCTCCCAGCAAATACACTGTTTCTAAGGAAATGGGAACACACTGAGGAGACACTTGTGGGAGCTACTGTGACTAAAACTGAGCTTCCCTACGCACAGGGAAGCAAGAGAAATGCTGATTTCATCCAGCCCAGTTACATACTCAGAATCTGTACTACTGCGCAAATAGGCATGTCTCTGTAGGCAAAAAACTCATTTCTGACAAAGTTGCCCAAATGCATCTCAGAAGTGTGCAACTTGTTCCCTGAGTTAGAAAACGTCGAGAAACGTTCGTTTCTGCTAGCGCTGTGCTTCTACACATGTATTTGCTGAACGGTAAAAACGCACAGTAATGAACTTTTCTCCCAGCAAATACACTGTTTCTAAGGAAATGGGAACACACTAAGGAGACACTTGTGGGAGCTACTGTGACTAAAACTGAGCTTCCCTACGCACAGGGAAGCAAGAGAAATGCTGATTTCATCAAGCCCAGTTACATAATCAAAATCAGTACTACTGCGCAAATAGGCATGAATCTCTAGGCAAAAAACTCATTTCTGACAAAGTAGCCCAAATGCATCTCAGAAGTGTGCAACTTGTTCCCTGAGTTAGAAAACATCGAGAAACGTTCGTTTCTGCTAGCGCTGTGCTTCTACACATGTATTTGCTGAACGGTGAAAGCGCACAGTAATGCACTTTTCTCCCAGCAAAGACACTGTTTCTAAGGAAATGGGAACACAGTGAGGAGACACTTGTGGGAGCTACTGTGACTAAAACTGAGCTTCCCTACGCACAGGGAAGCAAGAGAAATGCTGATTTCATCCAGCCCAGTTACATACTCAGAATCTGTACTACTGCGCAAATAGGCATGTCTCTGTAGGCAAAAAACTCATTTCTGACAAAGTTGCCCAAATGCATCTCAGAAGTGTGCAACTTGTTCCCTGAGTTAGAAAACGTCGAGAAACGTTCGTTTCTGCTAGCGCTGTGCTTCTACACATGTATTTGCTGAACGGTGAAAGCGCACAGTAATGCACTTTTCTCCCAGCAAATACACTGTTTCTAAGGAAATGGGAACATACTGAGGAGACACTTGTGGGAGCTACTGTGACTAAAACTGAGCTTCCCTACGCACAGGAAAGCAAGAGAAATGCTGATTTCATCAAGCCCAGTTACATACTCAGAATCTGTACTACTGCGCAAATAGGCATGTCTCTGTAGGCAAAAAACTCATTTCTGAGAAAGTTGCCCAAATGCATCTCAGAAGTGTGCAACTTGTTCCCTGAGTTAGAAAACGTCGAGAAACGGTCGTTTCTGCTAGCGCTGTGCTTCTACACATGTATTTGCTGAACGGTGAAAGCACACAGTAATGCACTTTTCTCCCAGCAAATACACTGTTTCTAAGGAAATGGGAACACACTGAGCAGACACTTGTGGGAGCTACTGTGACTAAAACTGAGCTTCCCTACGCACAGGGAAGCAAGAGAAATGCTGATTTCATCCAGCCCAGTTACATACTCAGAATCTGTACTACTGCGCAAATAGGCATGTGTCTGTAGGCAAAAAACTCATTTCTGATAAAGTTGCCCAAATGCATCTCGGAAGTGTGCAACTTGTTCCCTGAGTTAGAAAACGTCGAGAAACGGTCGTTTCTGCTAGCGCTGTGCTTCTACACATGTATTTGCTGAACGGTGAAAGCGCACAGTAATGCACTTTTCTCCCAGCAAATACACTGTTTCTAAGGAAATGGGAACACACTGACGAGACACTTGTGGGACCTACTGTGACTAAAACTGAGCTTCCCTATGCACAGGGAAGCAAGAGAAATGCTGATTTCATCCAGCCCAGTTACATACTCAGAATCTGTACTACTGCGCAAATAGGCATGTCTCTTTAGGCAAAAAACTCATTTCTGACAAAGTTGCCCAAATGCATCTCAGAAGTGTGCAACTTGTTCCCTGAGTTAGAAAACGTCGAGAAACGGTCGTTTCTGCTAGCGCTGTGCTTCTACACATGTATTTGCTGAACGGTGAAAGCGCACAGTAATGCACTTTTCTCCCAGCAAATACACTGTTTCTAAGGAAATGGGAACACACTGAGGAGACACTTGTGGGAGCTACTGTGACTAAAACTGAGCTTCCCTACGCACAGGGAAGCAAGAGAAATGCTGATTTCATCCAGCCCAGTTACATACTCAGAATCTGTACTACTGCGCAAATAGGCATGTCTCTGTAGGCAAAAAACTCATTTCTCACAAAGTTGCCCAAATGCATCTCAGAAGTGTGCAACTTGTTCCCTGAGTTAGAAAACGTCGAGAAACGGTCGTTTCTGCTAGCGCTGTGCTTCTACACATGTATTTGCTGAACGGTGAAAGGGCACAGTAATGCACTTTTCTCCCAGCAAATACACTGTTTCTAAGGAAATGGGAACACACTGAGGAGACACTTGTGGGAGCTACTGTGACTAAAACTGAGCTTCCCTACGCACAGGGAAGCAAGAGAAATGCTGATTTCATCAAGCCCAGTTACATACTCAGAATCTGTACTACTGCGCAAATAGGCATGTCTCTGTAGGCAAAAAACTCATTTCTGACAAAGTTGCCCAAATGCATCCCAGAAGTGCGCAACTTGTTCCCTGAGTTAGAAAACATTGAGAAACGGTCGTATCTGCTAGCGCTGTGCTTCTACACATGTATTTGCTGAACGGTGAAAGCGCACAGTAATGCACTTTTCTCCCAGCAAATACACTGTTTCTAAGGAAATGGGAACATACTGAGGAGACACTTGTGGGAGCTACTGTGACTAAAACTGAGCTTCCCTACGCACAGGGAAGCAAGAGAAATGCTGATTTCATCCAGCCCAGTTACATACTCAGAATCTGTACTACTGCGCAAATAGGCATGTCTCTGTAGGCAAAAAACTCATTTCTGACAAAGTTGCCCAAATGCATCTCAGAAGTGTGCAACTTGTTCCCTGAGTTAGAAAACGTCGAGAAACGTTCGTTTCTGCTAGCGCTGTGCTTCTACACATGTATTTGCTGAACGGTGAATACCCACAGTAATGAACTTTTATCCCAGCAAATACACTGTTTCTAAGGAAATGGGAACACACTGAGGAGACACTTGTGGGAGCTACTGTGACTAAAACTGAGCTTCCCTACGCACAGGGAAGCAAGAGAAATGCTGATTTCATCAAGCCCAGTTACATAATCAAAATCAGTACTACTGCGCAAATAGGCATGAATCTCTAGGCAAAAAACTCATTTCTGACAAAGTTGCCCAAATGCATCTCAGAAGTGTGCAACTTGTTCCCTGAGTTCGAAAACGTCGAGAAACGTTCGTTTCTGCTAGCGCTGTGCTTCTACACATGTATTTGCTGAACGGTGAAAGGGCATAGTAATGCACTTTTCTCCCAGCAAATACACTGTTTCTAAGGAAATGGGAACACACTGAGGAGACACTTGTGGGAGCTACTGTGACTAAAACTGAGCTTCCCTACGCACAGGGAAGCAAGAGAAATGCTGATTTCATCAAGCCCAGTTACATACTCAGAATCTGTACTACTGCGCAAAGAGGCATGTCTCTGTAGGCAAAAAACTCATTTCTGACAAAGTTGCCCAAATGCATCTCAGAAGTGTGCAACTTGTTCCCTGAGTTAGAAAATGTCGAGAAACGTTCGTTTCTGATAGCGCTGTGCTTCTACACATGTATTTGCTGAACGGTGAAAGCGCACAGTAATGCACTTTTCTCCCAGCAAATACACTGTTTCTAAGGAAATGGGAACACACTGAGGAGACACTTGTGGGAGCTACTGTGACTAAAACTGAGCTTCCCTACGCACAGGGAAGCAAGAGAAATGCTGATTTCATCCAGCCCAGTTACATACTCAGAATCTGTACTACTGCGCAAATAGGCATGTCTCTGTAGGCAAAAAACTCATTTCTGACAAAGTTGCCCAAACGCATCTCAGAAGTGTGCAACTTGTTCCCTGAGTTAGAAAACGTCGAGAAACGTTCGTTTCTGCTAGCGCTGTGCTTCTACACATGTATTTGCTGAACGGTGAAAACGCACAGTAATGAACTTTTCTCCCAGCAAATACACTGTTTCTAAGGAAATGGGAACACACTGAGGAGACACTTGTGGGAGGTACTGTGACTAAAACTGAGCTTCCCTACGCACAGGGAAGCAAGAGAAATGCTGATTTCATCAAGCCCAGTTACATACTCAGAATCTGTACTACTGCGCAAATAGGCATGTCTCTGTAGGCAAAAAACTCATTTCTGACAAAGTTGCCCAAATGCATCCCAGAAGTGTGCAACTTGTTCCCTGAGTTAGAAAACATCGAGAAACGTTCATTTCTGCGAGCGCTGTGCTTCTACACATGTATTTGCTGAACGGTGAAAGCGCACAGTAATGCACTTTTCTCCCAGCAAATACACTGTTTCTAAGGAAATGGGAACACACTGAGGAGACACTTGTGGGAGCTACTGTGACTAAAACCGAGCTTCCCTACGCACTGGGAAGCAAGAGAAATGCTGATTTCATCAAGCCCAGTTACATACTCAGAATCTGTACTACTGCGCAAATAGGCATGTGTCTGTAGGCAAAAAACTCATTTCTGATAAAGTTGCCCAAATGCATCTCAGAAGTGTGCAACTTGTTCCCTGAGTTAGAAAACGTCGAGAAACGGTCGTTTCTGCTAGCGCTGTGCTTCTACACATGTATTTGCTGAACGGTGAAAACGCACAGTAATGAACTTTTCTCCCAGCAAATACACTGTTTCTAAGGAAATGGGAACACACTGAGGAGACACTTGTGGGAGGTACTGTGACTAAAACTGAGCTTCCCTACGCACAGGGAAGCAAGAGAAATGCTGATTTCATCAAGCCCAGTTACATAATCAAAATCAGTACTACTGCGCAAATGGGCATGAATCTCTAGGCAAAAAACTCATTTCTGACAAAGTTGCCCAAATGCATCTCAGAAGTGTGCAACTTGTTCCCTGAGTTCGAAAACGTCGAGAAACGTTCGTTTCTGCTAGCGCTGTGCTTCTACACATGTATTTGCTGAACAGTGAAAGCGCACAGTAATGCACTTTTCTCCCAGCAAATACACTGTTTCTAAGGAAATGGGAACACACTGAGGAGACACTTGTGGGAGCTACTGTGACTAAAACTGAGCTTCCCTACGCACAGGGAAGCAAGAGAAATGCTGATTTCATCAAGCCCAGTTACATACTCAGAATCTGTACTACTGCGCAAATAGGATTTGTCTCTGTAGGCAAAAAACTCATTTCTGACAAAGTTGCCCAAATGCATCTCAGAAGTGTGCAACTTGTTCCCTGAGTTAGAAAACGTCGAGAAACGTTCATTTCTGCGAGCGCTGTGCTTCTACACATGTATTTGCTGAACGGTGAAAACGCACAGTAATGAACTTTTCTCCCAGCAAATACACTGTTTCTAAGGAAATGGGAACACACTGAGGAGACACTTGTGGGAGCTACTGTGACTAAAACTGAGCTTCCCTACGCACAGGGTAGCAAGAGAAATGCTGATTTCATCAAGCCCAGTTACATACTCAGAATCTGTACTACTGCGCAAATAGGCATGTCTCTGTAGGCAAAAAACTCATTTCTGACAAAGTTGCCCAAATGCATCTCAGAAGTGTGCAACTTGTTCCCTGAGTTAGAAAACGTCGAGAAACGTTCGTTTCTGATAGCGCTGTGCTTATACACATGTATTTGCTGAATGGTGAAAGCGCACAGTAATGCACTTTTCTCCCAGCAAAAACACTGTTTCTAAGGAAATGGGAACACACTGAGGAGACACTTGTGGGAGCTACTGTGACTAAAACTGAGCTTCCCTACGCACTGGGAAGCAAGAGAAATGCTGATTTCATCAAGCCCAGTTACATACTCAGAATCTGTACTACTGCGCAAATAGGCATGTCTCTGTAGGCAAAAAACTCATTTCTGACAAAGTTGCCCAAATGCATCCCAGAAGTGTGCAATTTGTTCCCTGAGTTAGAAAACGTCGAGAAACGGTCATATCTGCTAACGCTGTGCTTCTACACATGTATTTGCTGAACGGTGAAAGCGCACAGTAATGCACTTTTCTCCCAGCAAATACATTGTTTCTAAGGAAATGGGAACATACTGAGGAGACACTTGTGGGAGCTACTGTGACTAAAACTGAGCTTCCCTACGCACAGGAAAGCAAGAGAAATGCTGATTTCATCAAGCCCAGTTACATACTCAGAATCTGTACTACTGCGCAAATAGGCATGTCTCTGTAAGCAAAAAACTCATTTCTGACAAAGTTGCCCAAATGCATCTCAGAAGTGTGCAACTTGTTCCCTGAGTTAGAAAACGTCGAGAAACGGTCGTTTCTGCTAGCGCTGTGCTTCTACACATGTATTTGCTGAACGGTGAAAACGCACAGTAATGAACTTTTCTCCCAGCAAATACACTGTTTCTAAGGAAATGGGAACACACTGAGGAGACACTTGTGGGAGCTACTGTGACTAAAACTGAGCTTCCCTACGCACAGGGAAGCAAGAGAAATGCTGATTTCCTCAAGCCCAGTTACATAATCAAAATCAGTACTACTGCGCAAATAGGCATGAATCTCTAGGCAAAAAACTCATTTCTGACAAAGTTGCCCAAATGCATCTCAGAAGTGTGCAACTTGTTCCCTGAGTTCGAAAACGTCGAGAAACGTTCGTTTCTGCTAGCGCTGTGCTTCTACACATGTATTTGCTGAACAGTGCAAGCGCACAGTAATGCACTTTTCTCCCAGCAAATTCACTGTTTCTTAGGAAATGGGAACACACTGAGGAGACACTTGTGGGAGCTACTGTGACTAAAACTGAGCTTCCCTACGCACAGGGAAGCAAGAGAAATGCTGATTTCATCAAGCCCAGTTACATACTCAGAATCTGTACTACTGCGCAAATAGGATTTGTCTCTGTAGGCAAAAAACTCATTTCTGACAAAGTTGCCCAAATGCATCTCAGAAGTGTGCAACTTGTTCCCTGAGTTAGAAAACGTCGAGAAACGTTGATTTCTGCGAGTGCTGTGCTTCTACACATGTATTTGCTGAACGGTCAAAGGGCACAGTAATGCACTCTTCTCCCAGCAAATACACTGTTTCTAAGGAAATGGGAACACACTGAGGAGACACTTGTGGGAGCTACTGTGACTAAAACTGAGCTTCCCTACGCACAGGGAAGCAAGAGAAATGCTGATTTCATCAAGCCCAGTTACATACTCAGAATCTGTACTACTGCGCAAATAGGCATGTCTCTCTAGGCAAAAAACTCATTTCTGACAAAGTTGCCCAAATGCATCTCAGAAGTGTGCAACTTGTTCCCTGAGTTAGAAAACGTCGAGAAACGTTCGTTTCTGATAGCGCTGTGCTTCTACACATGTATTTGCTGAACGGTGAAAGCGCACAGTAATGCACTTTTCTCCCAGCAAAGACACTGTTTCTAAGGAAATGGGAACACACTGAGGAGACACTTGTGGGAGCTACTGTGACTAAAACTGAGCTTCCCTACGCACAGGGAAGCAAGAGAAATGCTGATTTCATCAAGCCCAGTTACATACTCAGAATCTGTACTACTGCGCAAATAGGCATGTGTCTGTAGGCAAAAAACTCATTTCTGACAAAGTTGCCCAAATGCATCTCAGAAGTGTGCAACTTGTTCCCTGAGTTAGAAAACGTCGAGAAACGTTCGTTTCTAATAGCGCTGTGCTTCTACACATGTATTTGCTGAACGGTGAAAGCGCACAGTAATGCACTTTTCTCCCAGCAAATACACTGTTTCTAAGGAAATGGGAACACAGTGAGGAGACACTTGTGGGAGCTACTGTGACTAAAACTGAGCTTCCCTACGCACAAGGAAGCAAGAGAAATGCTGATTTCATCCAGCCCAGTTACATACTCAGAATCTGTACTACTGCGCAAATAAGCATGCCTCTGTAGGCAAAAAACTCATTTCTGACAAAGTTGCCCAAATGCATCTCAGAAGTGTGCAACTTGTTCCCTGAGTTAGAAAACGTCGAGAAACGTTCGTTTCTGCTAGCGCTGTGCTTCTACACATGTATTTGCTGAACGGTGAAAACGCACAGTAATGAACTTTTCTCCCAGCAAATACACTGTTTCTAAGGAAATGGGAACACACTGAGGAGACACTTGTGGGAGCTACTGTGACTAAAACTGAGCTTCCCTACGCACAGGGAAGCAAGAGAAATGCTGATTTCATCAAGCCCAGTTACATAATCAAAATCAGTACTACTGCGCAAATAGGCATGAATCTCTAGGCAAAAAACTCATTTCTGACAAAGTTGCCCAAATGCATCTCAGAAGTGTGCAACTTGTTCCCTGAGTTCGACAACGTCGAGAAACGTTCGTTTCTGCTAGCGCTGTGCTTCTACACATGTATTTGCTGAACAGTGAAAGCGCACAGTAATGCACTTTTCTCCCAGCAAATACACTGTTTCTAAGGAAATGGGAACACACTGAGGAGACACTTGTGGGAGCTACTGTGACTAAAACTGAGCTTCCCTACGCACAGGGAAGCAAGAGAAATGCTGATTTCATCAAGCCCAGTTACATACTCACAATCTGTACTACTGCGCAAATAGGATTTGTCTCTGTAGGCAAAAAACTCATTTCTGACAAAGTTGCCCAAATGCATCTCAGAAGTGTGCAACTTGTTCCCTGAGTTAGAAAACATCGAGAAACGGTCGTATCTGCTAGCGCTGTGCTTCTACACATGTATTTGCTGAACGGTGAAAGCGCACAGTAATGCACTATTCTCCCAGCAAAGACACTGTTTCTAAGGAAATGGGAACACACTGAGGAGACACTTGTGGGAGCTACTGTGACTAAAACTGAGCTTCCCTACGCACAGGGAAGCAAGAGAAATGCTGATTTCATCCAGCCCAGTTACATACTCAGAATCTGTACTACTGCGCAAATAGGCATGTCTCTGTAGGCATAAAACTCATTTCTGACAAAGTTGCCCAAATGCATCTCAGAAGTGTGCAACTTGTTCCCTGAGTTAGAAAACGTCGAGAAACGTTCGTTTCTGATAGCGCTGTGCTTCTACACATGTATTTGCTGAACGGTGAAAGGGCACAGTAATGCACTTTTCTCCCAGCAAATACACTGTTTCTAAGGAAATGGGAACACACTGAGGAGACACTTGTGGGAGCTACTGTGACTAAAACTGAGCTTCCCTACACACAGGGAAGCAAGAGAAATGCTGATTTCATCAAGCCCAGTTACATACTCAGAATCTGTACTACTGCGCAAATAGGTATGTCTCTGTAGGCAAAAAACTCATTTCTGACAAAGTTGCCCAAATGCATCTCAGAAGTGTGCAACTTGTTCCCTGAGTTAGAAAACGTCGAGAAACGGTCATATCTGCTAACGCTGTGCTTCTACACATGTATTTGCTGAACGGTGAAAGCGCACAGTAATGCACTTTTCTCCCAGCAAATACACTGTTTCTAAGGAAATGGGAACTCACTAAGGAGACACTTGTGGGAGCTACTGTGACTAAAACTGAGCTTCTCTACGCACAGGGAAGCAAGTGAAATGCTGATTTCATCAAGCCCAGTTACATACTCAGAATCTGTACTACTGTGCAAATAGGCATGTCTCTGTAGGCAAAAAACTCATTTCTGACAAAGTTGCCCAAATGCATCTCCGAAGTGTGCAACTTGTTCCCTGAGTTAGAAAACGTCGAGAAACGGTCTTTTCTGCTAGCGCTGTGCTTCTACACATGTATTTGCTGAACGGTGAAAGCGCACAGTAATGCACTTTTCTCCCAGCAAATACACTGTTTCTAAGGAAATGGGAACACACTGAGGAGACACTTGTGGGAGCTACTGTGACTAAAACTGAGCTTCCCTACGCACAGGGAAGCAAGAGAAATGCTGATTTCATCAAGCCCAGTTACATACTCAGAATCTGTACTTCTGCGCAAATAGGCATGTCTCTTTAGGCAAAAAACTCATTTCTGACAAAGTTGCCCAAATGCATCTCAGAAGTGTGCAACTTGTTCCCTGAGTTAGAAAACGTCGAGAAACGTTCGTTTTTGCTAGTGCTGTGCTTCTACACATGTATTTGCTGAACGGTGAAAGCGCACAGTAATGCACTTTTCTCCTAGCAAATACACTGTTTCTAAGGAAATGGGAACACACTGAGGAGACACTTGTGGGAGCAACTGTGACTAAAACTGAGCTTCCCTACGCACAGGGAAGCAAGAGAAATGCTGATTTCATCAAGCCCAGTTACATACTCAGAATCTGTACTACTGCGCAAATAGGCATGTCTCTTTAGGCAAAAAACTCATTTCTGACAAAGTTGCCCAAATGCATCTCAGAAGTGTGCAACTTGTTCCCTGAGTTAGAAAACGTCGAGAAACGTTCGTTTCCGCTAGCGCTGTGCTTCTACACATGTATTTGCTGAACGGTGAAAGCGCACAGCAATGCACTTTTCTCCCAGCAAATACACTGTTTCTAAGGAAATGGGAACACACTGAGGAGACACTTGTGGGAGCTACAGTGACTAAAACTGAGCTTCCCTACGCACAGGGAAGCAAGAGAAATGCTGATTTCATCAAGCCCAGTTACATACTCAGAATCTGTACTACTGCGCAAATAGGCCTGTCTCTTTAGGCAAAAAACTCATTTCTGACAAAGTTGCCCAAATGCATCTCAGAAGTGTGCAACTTGTTCCCTGAGTTAGAAAACGTCGAGAAACGTTCGTTTCTGCTAGCGCTGTGCTTCTACATATGTATTTGCTGAACGGTGAAAGCGCACAGTAATGCACTTTTCTCCCAGCAAATACACTGTTTCTAAGGAAATGGGAACACACTGAGGAGACACTTGTGGGAGCTACAGTGACTAAAACTGAGCTTCCCTAAGCACAGAGAAGCAAGAGAAATGCTGATTTCATCAAGCCCAGTTACATACTCAGAATCTGTACTACTGCGCAAATAGGCATGTCTCTGTAGGCAAAAAACTCATTTCTGATAAAGTTGCCCAAATGCATCTCGGAAGTGTGCAACTTGTTCCCTGAGTTAGAAAACGTCGAGAAACGTTCGTTTCTGCTAGCGCTGTGCTTCTACACATGTATTTGCTGAACGGTGAAAGCGCACAGTAATGCACTTTTCTCCCAGCAAATACACTGTTTCTAAGGAAATGGGAACACACTGAGGAGACACTTGTGGGAGCTACTGTGACTAAAACTGAGCTTCCCTACGCACAGGGAAGCAAGAGAAATGCTGATTTCATCCAGCCCAGTTACATACTCAGAATCTGTACTACTGCGCAAATAGGCATGTCTCTGTAGGCAAAAAACTCATTTCTGACAAAGTTGCCCAAATGCATCTCAGAAGTGTGCAACTTGTTCCCTGAGTTAGAAAACGTCGAGAAACGTTCGTTTCTGCTAGCGCTGTGCTTCTACACATGTATTTGCTGAACGGTAAAAACGCACAGTAATGAACTTTTCTCCCAGCAAATACACTGTTTCTAAGGAAATGGGAACACACTAAGGAGACACTTGTGGGAGCTACTGTGACTAAAACTGAGCTTCCCTACGCACAGGGAAGCAAGAGAAATGCTGATTTCATCAAGCCCAGTTACATAATCAAAATCAGTACTACTGCGCAAATAGGCATGAATCTCTAGGCAAAAAACTCATTTCTGACAAAGTAGCCCAAATGCATCTCAGAAGTGTGCAACTTGTTCCCTGAGTTAGAAAACATCGAGAAACGTTCGTTTCTGCTAGCGCTGTGCTTCTACACATGTATTTGCTGAACGGTGAAAGCGCACAGTAATGCACTTTTCTCCCAGCAAAGACACTGTTTCTAAGGAAAGGGGAACACAGTGAGGAGACACTTGTGGGAGCTACTGTGACTAAAACTGAGCTTCCCTACGCACAGGGAAGCAAGAGAAATGCTGATTTCATCCAGCCCAGTTACATACTCAGAATCTGTACTACTGCGCAAATAGGCATGTCTCTGTAGGCAAAAAACTCATTTCTGACAAAGTTGCCCAAATGCATCTCAGAAGTGTGCAACTTGTTCCCTGAGTTAGAAAACATCGAGAAACGTTCGTTTCTGCTAGCGCTGTGCTTCTACACATGTATTTGCTGAACGGTGAAAGCGCACAGTAATGCACTTTTCTCCCAGCAAATACACTGTTTCTAAGGAAATGGGAACATACTGAGGAGACACTTGTGGGAGCTACTGTGACTAAAACTGAGCTTCCCTACGCACAGGAAAGCAAGAGAAATGCTGATTTCATCAAGCCCAGTTACATACTCAGAATCTGTACTACTGCGCAAATAGGCATGTCTCTGTAGGCAAAAAACTCATTTCTGAGAAAGTTGCCCAAATGCATCTCAGAAGTGTGCAACTTGTTCCCTAGTTAGAAAACGTCGAGAAACGGTCGTTTCTGCTAGCGCTGTGCTTCTACACATGTATTTGCTGAACGGTGAAAGCACACAGTAATGCACTTTTCTCCCAGCAAATACACTGTTTCTAAGGAAATGGGAACACACTGAGCAGACAGTTGTGGGAGCTACTGTGACTAAAACTGAGCTTCCCTACGCACAGGGAAGCAAGAGAAATGCTGATTTCATCCAGCCCAGTTACATACTCAGAATCTGTACTACTGCGCAAATAGGCATGTGTCTGTAGGCAAAAAACTCATTTCTGATAAAGTTGCCCAAATGCATCTCGGAAGTGTGCAACTTGTTCCCTGAGTTAGAAAACGTCGAGAAACGGTCGTTTCTGCTAGCGCTGTGCTTCTACACATGTATTTGCTGAACGGTGAAAGCGCACAGTAATGCACTTTTCTCCCAGCAAATACACTGTTTCTAAGGAAATGGGAACACACTGACGAGACACTTGTGGGACCTACTGTGACTAAAACTGAGCTTCCCTATGCACAGGGAAGCAAGAGAAATGCTGATTTCATCCAGCCCAGTTACATACTCAGAATCTGTACTACTGCGCAAATAGGCATGTCTCTTTAGGCAAAAAACTCATTTCTGACAAAGTTGCCCAAATGCATCTCAGAAGTGTGCAACTTGTTCCCTGAGTTAGAAAACGTCGAGAAACGGTCGTTTCTGCTAGCGCTGTGCTTCTACACATGTATTTGCTGAACGGTGAAAGCGCACAGTAATGCACTTTTCTCCCAGCAAATACACTGTTTCTAAGGAAATGGGAACACACTGAGGAGACACTTGTGGGAGCTACTGTGACTAAAACTGAGCTTCCCTACGCACAGGGAAGCAAGAGAAATGCTGATTTCATCCAGCCCAGTTACATACTCAGAATCTGTACTACTGCGCAAATGGGCATGTCTCTGTAGGCAAAAAACTCATTTCTCACAAAGTTGCCCAAATGCATCTCAGAAGTGTGCAACTTGTTCCCTGAGTTAGAAAACGTCGAGAAACGGTCGTTTCTGCTAGCGCTGTGCTTCTACACATGTATTTGCTGAACGGTGAAAGGGCACAGTAATGCACTTTTCTCCCAGCAAATACACTGTTTCTAAGGAAATGGGAACACACTGAGGAGACACTTGTGGGAGCTACTGTGACTAAAACTGAGCTTCCCTACGCACAGGGAAGCAAGAGAAATGCTGATTTCATCAAGCCCAGTTACATACTCAGAATCTGTACTACTGCGCAAATAGGCATGTCTCTGTAGGCAAAAAACTCATTTCTGACAAAGTTGCCCAAATGCATCCCAGAAGTGCGCAACTTGTTCCCTGAGTTAGAAAACATCGAGAAACGGTCGTATCTGCTAGCGCTGTGCTTCTACACATGTATTTGCTGAACGGTGAAAGCGCACAGTAATGCACTTTTCTCCCAGCAAATACACTGTTTCTAAGGAAATGGGAACATACTGAGGAGACACTTGTGGGAGCTACTGTGACTAAAACTGAGCTTCCCTACGCACAGGGAAGCAAGAGAAATGCTGATTTCATCCAGCCCAGTTACATACTCAGAATCTGTACTACTGCGCAAATAGGCATGTCTCTGTAGGCAAAAAACTCATTTCTGACAAAGTTGCCCAAATGCATCTCAGAAGTGTGCAACTTGTTCCCTGAGTTAGAAAACGTCGAGAAACGTTCGTTTCTGCTAGCGCTGTGCTTCTACACATGTATTTGCTGAACGGTGAATACCCACAGTAATGAACTTTTATCCCAGCAAATACACTGTTTCTAAGGAAATGGGAACACACTGAGGAGACACTTGTGGGAGCTACTGTGACTAAAACTGAGCTTCCCTACGCACAGGGAAGCAAGAGAAATGCTGATTTCATCAAGCCCAGTTACATAATCAAAATCAGTACTACTGCGCAAATAGGCATGAATCTCTAGGCAAAAAACTCATTTCTGACAAAGTTGCCCAAATGCATCTCAGAAGTGTGCAACTTGTTCCCTGAGTTCGAAAACGTCGAGAAACGTTCGTTTCTGCTAGCGCTGTGCTTCTACACATGTATTTGCTGAACGGTGAAAGGGCATAGTAATGCACTTTTCTCCCAGCAAATACACTGTTTCTAAGGAAATGGGAACACACTGAGGAGACACTTGTGGGAGCTACTGTGACTAAAACTGAGCTTCCCTACGCACAGGGAAGCAAGAGAAATGCTGATTTCATCAAGCCCAGTTACATACTCAGAATCTGTACTACTGCGCAAAGAGGCATGTCTCTGTAGGCAAAAAACTCATTTCTGACAAAGTTGCCCAAATGCATCTCAGAAGTGTGCAACTTGTTCCCTGAGTTAGAAAATGTCGAGAAACGTTCGTTTCTGATAGCGCTGTGCTTCTACACATGTATTTGCTGAACGGTGAAAGCGCACAGTAATGCACTTTTCTCCCAGCAAATACACTGTTTCTAAGGAAATGGGAACACACTGAGGAGACACTTGTGGGAGCTACTGTGACTAAAACTGAGCTTCCCTACGCACAGGGAAGCAAGAGAAATGCTGATTTCATCCAGCCCAGTTACATACTCAGAATCTGTACTACTGCGCAAATAGGCATGTCTCTGTAGGCAAAAAACTCATTTCTGACAAAGTTGCCCAAACGCATCTCAGAAGTGTGCAACTTGTTCCCTGAGTTAGAAAACGTCGAGAAACGTTCGTTTCTGCTAGCGCTGTGCTTCTACACATGTATTTGCTGAACGGTGAAAACGCACAGTAATGAACTTTTCTCCCAGCAAATACACTGTTTCTAAGGAAATGGGAACACACTGAGGAGACACTTGTGGGAGGTACTGTGACTAAAACTGAGCTTCCCTACGCACAGGGAAGCAAGAGAAATGCTGATTTCATCAAGCCCAGTTACATACTCAGAATCTGTACTACTGCGCAAATAGGCATGTCTCTGTAGGCAAAAAACTCATTTCTGACAAAGTTGCCCAAATGCATCCCAGAAGTGTGCAACTTGTTCCCTGAGTTAGAAAACATCGAGAAACGTTCATTTCTGCGAGCGCTGTGCTTCTACACATGTATTTGCTGAACGGTGAAAGCGCACAGTAATGCACTTTTCTCCCAGCAAATACACTGTTTCTAAGGAAATGGGAACACACTGAGGAGACACTTGTGGGAGCTACTGTGACTAAAACCGAGCTTCCCTACGCACTGGGAAGCAAGAGAAATGCTGATTTCATCAAGCCCAGTTACATACTCAGAATCTGTACTACTGCGCAAATAGGCATGTGTCTGTAGGCAAAAAACTCATTTCTGATAAAGTTGCCCAAATGCATCTCAGAAGTGTGCAACTTGTTCCCTGAGTTAGAAAACGTCGAGAAACGGTCGTTTCTGCTAGCGCTGTGCTTCTACACATGTATTTGCTGAACGGTGAAAACGCACAGTAATGAACTTTTCTCCCAGCAAATACACTGTTTCTAAGGAAATGGGAACACACTGAGGAGACACTTGTGGGAGGTACTGTGACTAAAACTGAGCTTCCCTACGCACAGGGAAGCAAGAGAAATGCTGATTTCATCAAGCCCAGTTACATAATCAAAATCAGTACTACTGCGCAAATGGGCATGAATCTCTAGGCAAAAAACTCATTTCTGACAAAGTTGCCCAAATGCATCTCAGAAGTGTGCAACTTGTTCCCTGAGTTCGAAAACGTCGAGAAACGTTCGTTTCTGCTAGCGCTGTGCTTCTACACATGTATTTGCTGAACAGTGAAAGCGCACAGTAATGCACTTTTCTCCCAGCAAATACACTGTTTCTAAGGAAATGGGAACACACTGAGGAGACACTTGTGGGAGCTACTGTGACTAAAACTGAGCTTCCCTACGCACAGGGAAGCAAGAGAAATGCTGATTTCATCAAGCCCAGTTACATACTCAGAATCTGTACTACTGCGCAAATAGGATTTGTCTCTGTAGGCAAAAAACTCATTTCTGACAAAGTTGCCCAAATGCATCTCAGAAGTGTGCAACTTGTTCCCTGAGTTAGAAAACGTCGAGAAACGTTCATTTCTGCGAGCGCTGTGCTTCTACACATGTATTTGCTGAACGGTGAAAACGCACAGTAATGAACTTTTCTCCCAGCAAATACACTGTTTCTAAGGAAATGGGAACACACTGAGGAGACACTTGTGGGAGCTACTGTGACTAAAACTGAGCTTCCCTACGCACAGGGTAGCAAGAGAAATGCTGATTTCATCAAGCCCAGTTACATACTCAGAATCTGTACTACTGCGCAAATAGGCATGTCTCTGTAGGCAAAAAACTCATTTCTGACAAAGTTGCCCAAATGCATCTCAGAAGTGTGCAACTTGTTCCCTGAGTTAGAAAACGTCGAGAAACGTTCGTTTCTGATAGCGCTGTGCTTATACACATGTATTTGCTGAATGGTGAAAGCGCACAGTAATGCACTTTTCTCCCAGCAAAAACACTGTTTCTAAGGAAATGGGAACACACTGAGGAGACACTTGTGGGAGCTACTGTGACTAAAACTGAGCTTCCCTACGCACTGGGAAGCAAGAGAAATGCTGATTTCATCAAGCCCAGTTACATACTCAGAATCTGTACTACTGCGCAAATAGGCATGTCTCTGTAGGCAAAAAACTCATTTCTGACAAAGTTGCCCAAATGCATCCCAGAAGTGTGCAATTTGTTCCCTGAGTTAGAAAACGTCGAGAAACGGTCATATCTGCTAACGCTGTGCTTCTACACATGTATTTGCTGAACGGTGAAAGCGCACAGTAATGCACTTTTCTCCCAGCAAATACATTGTTTCTAAGGAAATGGGAACATACTGAGGAGACACTTGTGGGAGCTACTGTGACTAAAACTGAGCTTCCCTACGCACAGGAAAGCAAGAGAAATGCTGATTTCATCAAGCCCAGTTACATACTCAGAATCTGTACTACTGCGCAAATAGGCATGTCTCTGTAGGCAAAAAACTCATTTCTGACAAAGTTGCCCAAATGCATCTCAGAAGTGTGCAACTTGTTCCCTGAGTTAGAAAACGTCGAGAAACGGTCGTTTCTGCTAGCGCTGTGCTTCTACACATGTATTTGCTGAACGGTGAAAACGCACAGTAATGAACTTTTCTCCCAGCAAATACACTGTTTCTAAGGAAATGGGAACACACTGAGGAGACACTTGTGGGAGCTACTGTGACTAAAACTGAGCTTCCCTACGCACAGGGAAGCAAGAGAAATGCTGATTTCCTCAAGCCCAGTTACATAATCAAAATCAGTACTACTGCGCAAATAGGCATGAATCTCTAGGCAAAAAACTCATTTCTGACAAAGTTGCCCAAATGCATCTCAGAAGTGTGCAACTTGTTCCCTGAGTTCGAAAACGTCGAGAAACGTTCGTTTCTGCTAGCGCTGTGCTTCTACACATGTATTTGCTGAACAGTGCAAGCGCACAGTAATGCACTTTTCTCCCAGCAAATTCACTGTTTCTTAGGAAATGGGAACACACTGAGGAGACACTTGTGGGAGCTACTGTGACTAAAACTGAGCTTCCCTACGCACAGGGAAGCAAGAGAAATGCTGATTTCATCAAGCCCAGTTACATACTCAGAATCTGTACTACTGCGCAAATAGGATTTGTCTCTGTAGGCAAAAAACTCATTTCTGACAAAGTTGCCCAAATGCATCTCAGAAGTGTGCAACTTGTTCCCTGAGTTAGAAAACGTCGAGAAACGTTGATTTCTGCGAGTGCTGTGCTTCTACACATGTATTTGCTGAACGGTCAAAGGGCACAGTAATGTACTCTTCTCCCAGCAAATACACTGTTTCTAAGGAAATGGGAACACACTGAGGAGACACTTGTGGGAGCTACTGTGACTAAAACTGAGCTTCCCTACGCACAGGGAAGCAAGAGAAATGCTGATTTCATCAAGCCCAGTTACATACTCAGAATCTGTACTACTGCGCAAATAGGCATGTCTCTGTAGGCAAAAAACTCATTTCTGACAAAGTTGCCCAAATGCATCTCAGAAGTGTGCAACTTGTTCCCTGAGTTAGAAAACGTCGAGAAACGTTCGTTTCTGATAGCGCTGTGCTTCTACACATGTATTTGCTGAACGGTGAAAGCGCACAGTAATGCACTTTTCTCCCAGCAAAGACACTGTTTCTAAGGAAATGGGAACACACTGAGGAGACACTTGTGGGAGCTACTGTGACTAAAACTGAGCTTCCCTACGCACAGGGAAGCAAGAGAAATGCTGATTTCATCAAGCCCAGTTACATACTCAGAATCTGTACTACTGCGCAAATAGGCATGTGTCTGTAGGCAAAAAACTCATTTCTGACAAAGTTGCCCAAATGCATCTCAGAAGTGTGCAACTTGTTCCCTGAGTTAGAAAACGTCGAGAAACGGTCATATCTGCTAACGCTGTGCTTCTACACATGTATTTGCTGAACGGTGAAAGCGCACAGTAATGCACTTTTCTCCCAGCAAATACACTGTTTCTAAGGAAATGGGAACACACTGAGGAGACACTTGTGGGAGCTACTGTGACTAAAACTGAGCTTCCCTACGCACAAGGAAGCAAGAGAAATGCTGATTTCATCCAGCCCAGTTACATACTCAGAATCTGTACTACTGCGCAAATAAGCATGCCTCTGTAGGCAAAAAACTCATTTCTGACAAAGTTGCCCAAATGCATCTCAGAAGTGTGCAACTTGTTCCCTGAGTTAGAAAACGTCGAGAAACGTTCGTTTCTGCTAGCGCTGTGCTTCTACACATGTATTTGCTGAACGGTGAAAACGCACAGTAATGAACTTTTCTCCCAGCAAATACACTGTTTCTAAGGAAATGGGAACACACTGAGGAGACACTTGTGGGAGCTACTGTGACTAAAACTGAGCTTCCCTACGCACAGGGAAGCAAGAGAAATGCTGATTTCATCAAGCCCAGTTACATAATCAAAATCAGTACTACTGCGCAAATAGGCATGAATCTCTAGGCAAAAAACTCATTTCTGACAAAGTTGCCCAAATGCATCTCAGAAGTGTGCAACTTGTTCCCTGAGTTCGACAACGTCGAGAAACGTTCGTTTCTGCTAGCGCTGTGCTTCTACACATGTATTTGCTGAACAGTGAAAGCGCACAGTAATGCACTTTTCTCCCAGCAAATACACTGTTTCTAAGGAAATGGGAACACACTGAGGAGACACTTGTGGGAGCTACTGTGACTAAAACTGAGCTTCCCTACGCACAGGGAAGCAAGAGAAATGCTGATTTCATCAAGCCCAGTTACATACTCAGAATCTGTACTACTGCGCAAATAGGATTTGTCTCTGTAGGCAAAAAACTCATTTCTGACAAAGTTGCCCAAATGCATCTCAGAAGTGTGCAACTTGTTCCCTGAGTTAGAAAACATCGAGAAACGGTCGTATCTGCTAGCGCTGTGCTTCTACACATGTATTTGCTGAACGGTGAAAGCGCACAGTAATGCACTATTCTCCCAGCAAAGACACTGTTTCTAAGGAAATGGGAACACACTGAGGAGACACTTGTGGGAGCTACTGTGACTAAAACTGAGCTTCCCTACGCACAGGGAAGCAAGAGAAATGCTGATTTCATCCAGCCCAGTTACATACTCAGAATCTGTACTACTGCGCAAATAGGCATGTCTCTGTAGGCATAAAACTCATTTCTGACAAAGTTGCCCAAATGCATCTCAGAAGTGTGCAACTTGTTCCCTGAGTTAGAAAACGTCGAGAAACGTTCGTTTCTGATAGCGCTGTGCTTCTACACATGTATTTGCTGAACGGTGAAAGGGCACAGTAATGCACTTTTCTCCCAGCAAATACACTGTTTCTAAGGAAATGGGAACACACTGAGGAGACACTTGTGGGAGCTACTGTGACTAAAACTGAGCTTCCCTACACACAGGGAAGCAAGAGAAATGCTGATTTCATCAAGCCCAGTTACATACTCAGAATCTGTACTACTGCGCAAATAGGTATGTCTCTGTAGGCAAAAAACTCATTTCTGACAAAGTTGCCCAAATGCATCTCAGAAGTGTGCAACTTGTTCCCTGAGTTAGAAAACGTCGAGAAACGGTCATATCTGCTAACGCTGTGCTTCTACACATGTATTTGCTGAACGGTGAAAGCGCACAGTAATGCACTTTTCTCCCAGCAAATACACTGTTTCTAAGGAAATGGGAACTCACTAAGGAGACACTTGTGGGAGCTACTGTGACTAAAACTGAGCTTCTCTACGCACAGGGAAGCAAGTGAAATGCTGATTTCATCAAGCCCAGTTACATACTCAGAATCTGTACTACTGTGCAAATAGGCATGTCTCTGTAGGCAAAAAACTCATTTCTGACAAAGTTGCCCAAATGCATCTCCGAAGTGTGCAACTTGTTCCCTGAGTTAGAAAACGTCGAGAAACGGTCTTTTCTGCTAGCGCTGTGCTTCTACACATGTATTTGCTGAACGGTGAAAGCGCACAGTAATGCACTTTTCTCCCAGCAAATACACTGTTTCTAAGGAAATGGGAACACACTGAGGAGACACTTGTGGGAGCTACTGTGACTAAAACTGAGCTTCCCTACGCACAGGGAAGCAAGAGAAATGCTGATTTCATCAAGCCCAGTTACATACTCAGAATCTGTACTACTGCGCAAATAGGCATGTCTCTTTAGGCAAAAAACTCATTTCTGACAAAGTTGCCCAAATGCATCTCAGAAGTGTGCAACTTGTTCCCTGAGTTAGAAAACGTTGAGAAACGTTCGTTTTTGCTAGTGCTGTGCTTCTACACATGTATTTGCTGAACGGTGAAAGCGCACAGTAATGCACTTTTCTCCTAGCAAATACACTGTTTCTAAGGAAATGGGAACACACTGAGGAGACACTTGTGGGAGCAACTGTGACTAAAACTGAGCTTCCCTACGCACAGGGAAGCAAGAGAAATGCTGATTTCATCAAGCCCAGTTACATACTCAGAATCTGTACTACTGCGCAAATAGGCATGTCTCTTTAGGCAAAAAACTCATTTCTGACAAAGTTGCCCAAATGCATCTCAGAAGTGTGCAACTTGTTCCCTGAGTTAGAAAACGTCGAGAAACGTTCGTTTCCGCTAGCGCTGTGCTTCTACACATGTATTTGCTGAACGGTGAAAGCGCACAGCAATGCACTTTTCTCCCAGCAAATACACTGTTTCTAAGGAAATGGGAACACACTGAGGAGACACTTGTGGGAGCTACAGTGACTAAAACTGAGCTTCCCTACGCACAGGGAAGCAAGAGAAATGCTGATTTCATCAAGCCCAGTTACATACTCAGAATCTGTACTACTGCGCAAATAGGCCTGTCTCTTTAGGCAAAAAACTCATTTCTGACAAAGTTGCCCAAATGCATCTCAGAAGTGTGCAACTTGTTCCCTGAGTTAGAAAACGTCGAGAAACGTTCGTTTCTGCTAGCGCTGTGCTTCTACATATGTATTTGCTGAACGGTGAAAGCGCACAGTAATGCACTTTTCTCCCAGCAAATACACTGTTTCTAAGGAAATGGGAACACACTGAGGAGACACTTGTGGGAGCTACAGTGACTAAAACTGAGCTTCCCTAAGCACAGAGAAGCAAGAGAAATGCTGATTTCATCAAGCCCAGTTACATACTCAGAATCTGTACTACTGCGCAAATAGGCATGTCTCTTTAGGCAAAAAACTCGTTTCTGACAAAGTTGCCCAAATGCATCTCAGAAGTGTGCAACTTGTTCCCTGAGTTAGAAAACGTCGAGAAACGTTTGTTTCTGCTAGCGCTGTGCTTCTACACATGTATTTGCTGAACGGTGAAAGCGCACAGTAATGCACTTTTCTCCCAGCAAATACACTGTTTCTAAGGAAATGGGAACACACTGAGGAGACACTTGTGGGAGCTACTGTGACTAAAACTGAGCTTCCCTACGCAAAGGGAAGCAAGAGAAATGCTGATTTCATCCAGCCCAGTTACATACTCAGAATCTGTACTACTGCGCAAATAGGCATGTGTCTGTAGGCAAAAAACTCATTTCTGATAAAGTTGCCCAAATGCATCTCAGAAGTGTGCAACTTGTTCCCTGAGTTAGAAAACGTCGAGAAACGGTCGTATCTGCTAGCGCTGTGCTTCTACACATGTATTTGCTGAACGGTGAAAGCGCACAGTAATGCACTTTTCTCCCAGCAAATACACTGTTTCTAAGGAAATGGGAACACACTGAGGAGACACTTGTGGGAGCTACTGTGACTAAAACCGAGCTTCCCTACGCACAGGGAAGCAAGAGAAATGCTGATTTCATCAAGCCCAGTTACATACTCAGAATCTGTACTACTGTGCAAATAGGCATGTCTCTGTAGGTAAAAAACTCATTTCTGACAAAGTTGCCCAAATGCATCTCAGAAGTGTGCAACTTGTTCCCTGAGTTAGAAAACGTCGAGAAACGTTCGTTTCTGCTAGCGCTGTGCTTCTACACATGTATTTGCTGAACGGTGAAAGCGCACAGTAATGCACTTTTCTCCCAGCAAATACACTGTTTCTAAGGAAATGGGAACATACTGAGGAGACACTTGTGGGAGCTACTGTGACTAAAACTGAGCTTCCCTACGCACAGGAAAGCAAGACAAATGCTGATTTCATCAAGCCCAGTTACATACTCAGAATCTGTACTACTGCGCAAATAGGCATGTCTCTGTAGGCAAAAAACTCATTTCTGACAAAGTTGCCCAAATGCATCTCAGAAGTGTGCAACTTGTTCCCTGAGTTCGAAAACGTCGAGAAACGGTCGTTTCTGCTAGCGCTGTGCTTCTACACATGTATTTGCTGAACGGTGAAAGCGCACAGTAATGCACTTTTCTCCCAGCAAATACACTGTTTCTAAGGAAATGGGAACACACAGAGGAGACACTTGTGGGAGCTACTGTGACTAAAACTGAGCTTCCCTACGCACAGGGAAGCAAGAGAAATGCTGATTTCATCCAGCCCAGTTACATACTCAGAATCTGTACTACTGCGCAAATAGGCATGTCTCTTTAGGCAAAAAACTCATTTCTGATAAAGTTGCCCAAATGCATCTCGGAAGTGTGCAACTTGTTCCCTGAGTTAGAAAACGTCGAGAAACGGTCGTTTCTGCTAGCGTTGTGCTTTTACACATGTATTTGCTGAACGGTGAAAGCGCACAGTAATGCACTTTTCTCCCAGCAAATACACTGTTTCTAAGGAAATGGGAACACACTGAGGAGACACTTGTGGGAGCTACTGTGACTAAAACTGAGCTTCCCTACGCACAGGGAAGCAAGAGAAATGCTGATTTCATCCAGCCCAGTTACATACTCAGAATCTGTACTACTGCGCAAATAGGCATGTCTCTGTAGGCAAAAAACTCATTTCTGACAAAGTTGCCCAAATGCATCTCAGAAGTGTGCAACTTGTTCCCTGAGTTAGAAAACGTCGAGAAACGTTCGTTTCTGCTAGCGCTGTGCTTCTACACATGTATTTGCTGAACGGTGAAAACGCACAGTAATGAACTTTTCTCCCAGCAAATACACTGTTTCTAAGGAAATGGGAACACACTGAGGAGACACTTGTGGGAGCTACTGTGACTAAAACTGAGCTTCCCTACGCACAGGGAAGCAAGAGAAATGCTGATTTCATCAAGCCCAGTTACATAATCAAAATCAGTACTACTGCGCAAATAGGCATGAATCTCTAGGCAAAAAACTCATTTCTGACAAAATTGCCCAAATGCATCTCAGAAGTGTGCAACTTGTTCCCTGAGTTAGAAAACATCGAGAAACGGTCGTATCTGCTAGCGCTGTGCTTCTACACATGTATTTGCTGAACGGTGAAAGCGCACAGTAATGCACTATTCTCCCAGCAAAGACACTGTTTCTAAGGAAATGGGAACACACTGAGGAGACACTTGTGGGAGTTACTGTGACTAAAACTGAGCTTCCCTACGCACAGGGAAGCAAGAGAAATGCTGATTTCATCCAGCCCAGTTACATACTCAGAATCTGTACTACTGCGCAAATAGGCATGTCTCTGTAGGCAAAAAACTCATTTCTGACAAAGTTGCCCAAATGCATCTCAGAAGTGTGCAACTTGTTCCCTGAGTTAGAAAACGTCGAGAAACGTTCATTTCTGCGAGCGCTGTGCTTCTACACATGTATTTGCTGAACGGTGAAAGGGCACAGTAATGCACTTTTCCTCCAGCAAATACACTGTTTCTAAGGAAATGGGAACACACTGAGGAGACACTTGTGGGAGCTTCTGTGACTAAAAATGAGCTTCCCTACGCACAGGGAAGCAAGAGAAATGCTGATTTCATCAAGCCCAGTTACATACTCAGAATCTGTACTACTGCGCAAATAGGCATGTCTCTGTAGGCAAAAAACTCATTTCTGACAAAGTTGCCCAAATGCATCTCAGAAGTGTGCAACTTGTTCCCTGAGTTAGAAAACGTCGAGAAACGGTCTTTTCTGCTAGCGCTGTGCTTCTACACATGTATTTGCTGAACGGTGAAAGCGCACAGTAATGCACTTTTCTCCCAGCAAATACACTGTTTCTAAGGAAATGGGAACACACTGAGGAGACACTTGTGGGAGCTACTGTGACTAAAACTGAGCTTCCCTACGCACAGGGAAGCAAGAGAAATGCTGATTTCATCAAGCCCAGTTACATACTCAGAATCTGTACTACTGCGCAAATAGGCATGTCTCTGTAGGCAAAAAACTCATTTCTGACAAAGTTGCCCAAATGCATCTCAGAAGTGTGCAACTTGTTCCCTGAGTTAGAAAACGTCGAGAAACGGTCTTTTCTGCTAGCGCTGTGCTTCTACACATGTATTTGCTGAACGGTGAAAGCGCACAGTAATGCACTTTTCTCCCAGCAAATACACTGTTTCTAAGGAAATGGGAACACACTGAGGAGACACTTGTGGGAGCTACTGTGACTAAAACTGAGCTTCCCTACGCACAGGGAAGCAAGAGAAATGCTGATTTCATCAAGCCCAGTTACATACTCAGAATCTGTACTACTGCGCAAATAGGCATGTCTCTTTAGGCAAAAAACTCGTTTCTGACAAAGTTGCCCAAATGCATCTCAGAAGTGTGCAACTTGTTCCCTGAGTTAGAAAACGTCGAGAAACGTTTGTTTCTGCTAGCGCATGTCTCTTTAGGCAAAAAACTCGTTTCTGACAAAGTTGCCCAAATGCATCTCAGAAGTGTGCAACTTGTTCCCTGAGTTAGAAAACGTCGAGAAACGTTTGTTTCTGCTAGCGCTGTGCTTCTACACATGTATTTGCTGAACGGTGAAAGCGCACAGTAATGCACTTTTCTCCCAGCAAATACACTGTTTCTAAGGAAATGGGAACACACTGAGGAGACACTTGTGGGAGCTACTGTGACTAAAACTGAGCTTCCCTACGCAAAGGGAAGCAAGAGAAATGCTGATTTCATCCAGCCCAGTTACATACTCAGAATCTGTACTACTGCGCAAATAGGCATGTGTCTGTAGGCAAAAAACTCATTTCTGATAAAGTTGCCCAAATGCATCTCAGAAGTGTGCAACTTGTTCCCTGAGTTAGAAAACGTCGAGAAACGGTCGTATCTGCTAGCGCTGTGCTTCTACACATGTATTTGCTGAACGGTGAAAGCGCACAGTAATGCACTTTTCTCCCAGCAAATACACTGTTTCTAAGGAAATGGGAACACACTGAGGAGACACTTGTGGGAGCTACTGTGACTAAAACAGAGCTTCCCTACGCACAGGAAAGCAAGAGAAATGCTGATTTCATCCAGCCCAGTTACATACTCAGAATCTGTACTACTGCGCAAATAGGCATGTCTCTGTAGGTAAAAAACTCATTTCTGACAAAGTTGCCCAAATGCATCTCAGAAGTGTGCAACTTGTTCCCTGAGTTAGAAAACGTCGAGAAACGTTCGTTTCTGCTAGCGCTGTGCTTCTACACATGTATTTGCTGAACGGTGAAAGCGCACAGTAATGCACTTTTCTCCCAGCAAATACACTGTTTCTAAGGAAATGGGAACATACTGAGGAGACACTTGTGGGAGCTACTGTGACTAAAACTGAGCTTCCCTACGCATAGGAAAGCAAGACAAATGCTTATTTCATCAAGCCCAGTTACATACTCAGAATCTGTACTACTGCGCAAATAGGCATGTCTCTGTAGGCAAAAAACTCATTTCTGACAAAGTTGCCCAAATGCATCTCAGAAGTGTGCAACTTGTTCCCTGAGTTAGAAAACGTCGAGAAACGGTCGTTTCTGCTAGCGCTGTGCTTCTACACATGTATTTGCTGAACGGTGAAAGCGCACAGTAATGCACTTTTCTCCCAGCAAATACACTGTTTCTAAGGAAATGGGAACACACAGAGGAGACACTTGTGGGAGCTACTGTGACTAAAACTGAGCTTCCCTACGCACAGGGAAGCAAGAGAAATGCTGATTTCATCCAGCCCAGTTACATACTCAGAATCTGTACTACTGCGCAAATAGGCATGTCTCTTTAGGCAAAAAACTCATTTATGATAAAGTTGCCCAAATGCATCTCGGAAGTGTGCAACTTGTTCCCTGAGTTAGAAAACGTCGAGAAACGGTCGTTTCTGCTAGCGCTGTGCTTCTACACATGTATTTGCTGAACGGTGAAAGCGCACAGTAATGCACTTTTCTCCCAGCAAATACACTGTTTCTAAGGAAATGGGAACACACTGAGGAGACACTTGTGGGAGCTACTGTGACTAAAACTGAGCTTCCCTACGCACAGGGAAGCAAGAGAAATGCTGATTTCATCCAGCCCAGTTACATACTCAGAATCTGTACTACTGCGCAAATAGGCATGTCTCTGTAGGCAAAAAACTCATTTCTGACAAAGTTGCCCAAATGCATCTCAGAAGTGTGCAACTTGTTCCCTGAGTTAGAAAACGTCGAGAAACGTTCGTTTCTGCTAGCGCTGTGCTTCTACACATGTATTTGCTGAACGGTGAAAACGCACAGTAATGAACTTTTCTCCCAGCAAATACACTGTTTCTAAGGAAATGGGAACACACTGAGGAGACACTTGTGGGAGCTACTGTGACTAAAACTGAGCTTCCCTACGCACAGGGAAGCAAGAGAAATGCTGATTTCATCAAGCCCAGTTACATAATCAAAATCAGTACTACTGCGCAAATAGGCATGAATCTCTAGGCAAAAAACTCATTTCTGACAAAATTGCCCAAATGCATCTCAGAAGTGTGCAACTTGTTCCCTGAGTTAGAAAACGTCGAGAAACGGTCGTTTCTGCTAGCGCTGTGCTTCTACACATGTATTTGCTGAACGGTGAAAGCGCACAGTAATGCACTTTTCTCCCAGCAAATACACTGTTTCTAAGGAAATGGGAACACACTGAGGAGACACTTGTGGGAGCTACTGTGACTAAAACTGAGCTTCCCTACGCACAGGGAAGCAAGAGAAATGCTGATTTCATCCAGCCCAGTTACATACTCAGAATCTGTACTACTGCGCAAATAGGCATGTCTCTGTAGGCAAAAAACTCATTTCTGACAAAGTTGTCCAAATGCATCTCAGAAGTGTGCAACTTGTTCCCTGAGTTAGAAAACGTCGAGAAACGTTCATTTCTGCGAGCGCTGTGCTTCTACACATGTATTTGCTGAACGGTGAAAGGGCACAGTAATGCACTTTTCCTCCAGCAAATACACTGTTTCTAAGGAAATGGGAACACACTGAGGAGACACTTGTGGGAGCTACTGTGACTAAAACTGAGCTTCCCTACGCACAGGGAAGCAAGAGAAATGCTGATTTCATCAAGCCCAGTTACATACTCAGAATCTGTACTACTGCGCAAATAGGCATGTCTCTGTAGGCAAAAAACTCATTTCTGACAAAGTTGCCCAAATGCATCTCAGAAGTGTGCAACTTGTTCCCTGAGTTAGAAAACGTCGAGAAACGTCCGTTTCTGATAGCGCTGTGCTTCTACACATGTATTTGCTGAACGGTGAAAGCGCACAGTAATGCACTTTTCTCCCAGCAAATACACTGTTTCTAAGGAAATGGGAACACACTGAGGAGACACTTGTGGGAGCTACTGTGACTAAAACCGAGCTTCCCTACGCACTGGCAAGCAAGAGAAATGCTGATTTCATCAAGCCCAGTTACATACTCAGAATCTGTACTACTGCGCAAATAGGCATGTCTCTGTAGGCAAAAAACTCATTTCTGACAAAGTTGCCCAAATGCATCCCAGAAGTGTGCAACTTGTTCCCTGAGTTAGAAAACGTCGAGAAACGGTCATATCTGCTAACGCTGTGCTTCTACACATGTATTTGCTGAACGGTGAAAGCGCACAGTAATGCACTTTTCTCCCAGCAAATACATTGTTTCTAAGGAAATGGGAACATACTGAGGAGACACTTGTGGGAGCTACTGTGACTAAAACTGAGCTTCCCTACGCACAGGAAAGCAAGAGAAATGCTGATTTCATCAAGCCCAGTTACATACTCAGAATCTGTACTACTGCGCAAATAGGCATGTCTCTGTAGGCAAAAAACTCATTTCTGACAAAGTTGCCCAAATGCATCTCAGAAGTGTGCAACTTGTTCCCTGAGTTCGAAAACGTCGAGAAACGTTCGTTTCTGCTAGCGCTGTGCTTCTACACATGTATTTGCTGAACGGTGAAAACGCACAGTAATGAACTTTTCTCCCAGCAAATACACTGTTTCTAAGGAAATGGGAACACACTGAGGAGACACTTGTGGGAGCTACTGTGACTAAAACTGAGCTTCCCTACGCACAGGGAAGCATGAGAAATGCGGATTTCATCAAGCCCAGTTACATAATCAAAATCAGTACTACTGAGCAAATAGGCATGAATCTCTAGGCAAAAAACTCATTTCTGACAAAGTTGCCCAAATGCATCTCAGAAGTGTGCAACTTGTTCCCTGAGTTCGAAAACGTCGAGAAACGTTCGTTTCTGCTAGCGCTGTGCTTCTACACATGTATTTGCTGAACAGTGAAAGCGCACAGTAATGCACTTTTCTCCCAGCAAATACACTATTTCTAAGGAAATGGGAACACACTGAGGAGACACTTGTGGGAGCTACTGTGACTAAAACTGAGCTTCCCTACGCACAGGGAAGCAAGAGAAATGCTGATTTCATCAAGCCCAGTTACATACTCAGAATCTGTACTACTGCGCAAATAGACATGTCTCTGTAGGCAAAAAACTCATTTCTGACAAAGTTGCCCAAATGCATCTCAGAAGTGTGCAACCTGTTCCCTGAGTTAGAAAACGTCGAGAAACGTTCGTTTCTGCTAGCGCTGTGCTTCTACACATGTATTTGCTGAATGGTGAAAGCGCACAGTAATGCACTTTTCTCCCAGCAAATACACTGTTTCTAAGGCACTAAGAACACACTGAGGAGACACTTGTGGGAGCTACTGTGACTAAAACTGAGCTTCCCTACGCACAGGGAAGCAAGAGAAATGCACATTTCTCCCAGCAAAAACACTGTTTCTAAGGAACTGGGAACACACTGAGGAGACACTTGTGGGAGCTACTGTGACTAAAACTGAGCTTCCCTACGCACAGGGAAGCAGGAGAAATGCTGATTTCATCCAGCCCAGTTACATACTCAGAATCTGTACTACTGCGCAAATAGGCATGTCTCTGTAGGCAAAAAACTCATTTCTGACAAAGTTGCCCAAATGCATCCCAGAAGTGTGCAACCTGTTCCCTGAGTTAGAAAACGTCGAGAAACGGTCGTTTCTGCTAGCGCTGTGCTTCTACACATGTATTTGCTGAACGGTGAAAGCGCACAGTAATGCACTTTTCTCCCAGCAAATACACTGTTTCTAAGGAACTGGCAACACACTGAGGAGACACTTGTGGGAGCTACTGTGACTAAAACTGAGCTTCCCTACGCACAGGGAAGCAAGAGAAATGCTGATTTCATCAAGCCCAGTTACATACTCAGAATCTGTACTACTGCGCAAATAGGCATGTCTCTGTAGGCAAAAAACTCATTTCTGACAAAGTTGCCCAAATGCATATCAGAAGTTTGCCACTTGTTCCCTGAGTTAGAAAACGTCGAGAAACGGTCGTTTCTGCTAGCGCTGTGCTTCTACACATGTATTTGCTGAACGGTGAAAGCGCACAGTAATGCACTTTTCTCCCAGCAAATACACTGTTTCTAAGGAAATGGGAACACACTGAGGAGACACTTGTGGGAGCTACTGTGACTAAAACTGAGCTTCCCTACGCACAGGGAAGCAAGAGAAATGCTGATTTCATCAAGCCCAGTTACATACTCAGAATCTGTACTACTGCGCAAATAGGCATGTCTCTGTAGGCAAAAAAGTCATTTTGGACAAAGTTGCCCAAATGCATCTCAGAAGTGTGCAACTTGTTCCCTGAGTTAGAAAACGTCGAGAAACGGTCGTTTCTGCTAGCGCTGTGCTTCTACACATGTATTTGCTGAACGGTGAAAGCGCACAGTAATGCACTTTTCTCCCAGCAAATACACTGTTTCTAAGGAAATGGGAACACACTGAGGAGACACTTGTGGGAGCTACTGTGACTAAAACTGAGCTTCCCTACGCACAGGGAAGCTAGAGAAATGCTGATTTCATCAAGCCCAGTTACATACTCAGAATCTGTACTACTGCGCAAATAGACATGTCTCTGTAGGCAAAAAACTCATTTCTGACAAAGTTGCCCAAATGCATCTCAGAAGTGTGCAACCTGTTCCCTGAGTTAGAAAACGTCGAGAAACGTTCGTTTCTGCTAGCGCTGTGCTTCTGCACATGTATTTGCTGAACGGTGAAAGCGCAGAGTAATGCACTTTTCTCCCAGCAAATACACTGTTTCTAAGGAACTGGGAACACACTGAGGAGACACTGGTGGGAGCTATTGTGACTAAAACTGAGCTTCCCTACGCACAGGGAAGCAAGAGAAATGCTGATTTCATCAAGCCCAGTTACATACTCAGAATCTGTACTACTGCGCAAATAGGCATGTCTCTTTAGGCAAAAAACTCATTTCTGACAAAGTTGCCCAAATGCATCTCAGAAGTGTGCAACTTGTTCCCTGAGTTAGAAAACGTCGAGAAACGTTCGTTTCAGCTAGCGCTGTGCTTCTACACATGTATTTGCTGAACGATGAAAGCGCACAGTAATGCACTTTTCTCCCAGCAAATACACTGTTTCTAAGGAAATGGGAACACACTGAGGAGACACTTGTGGGAGCTACTGTGACTAAAACTGAGCTTCCCTACACACAGGGAAGCAAGAGAAATGCTGATTTCATCAAGCCCAGTTACATACTCAGAATCTGTACTACTGCGCAAATAGGCATGTCTCTGTAGGCAAAAAAGTCATTTCGGACAAAGCTGCCCAAATGCATCTCAGAAGTGTGCAACTTGTTCCCTGAGTTAGAAAACGTCGAGAAACGGTCGTTTCTGCTAGCGCTGTGCTTCTACACATGTATTTGCTGAACGGTGAAAGCGCACAGTAATGCACTTTTCTCCCAGCAAATACACTGTTTCTAAGGAACTGGGAACACACTGAGGAGACACTTGTGGGAGCTACTGTGACTAAAACTGAGCTTCCCTACGCACAGGGAAGCAAGAGAAATGCTGATTTCATCAAGCCCAGTTACATACTCAGAATCTGTACTACTGCGCAAATAGGCATGTCTCTTTAGGCAAAAAACTCATTTCTGACAAAGTTGCCCAAATGCATCTCAGAAGTGTGCAACTTGTTCCCTGAGTTAGAAAACGTCGAGAAACGGTCGTTTCTGCTAGCGCTGTGCTTCTACACATGTATTTGCTGAACGGTGAAAGCGCACAGTAATGCACTTTTCTCCCAGCAAATACACTGTTTCTAAAGAAATGGGAACACACTGAGGAGACACTTGTGGTAGCTACTGTGACTAAAACTGAGCTTCCCTACGCACAGGGAAGCAAGAGAAATGCTTATTTCATCAAGCCCAGTTACATACTCAGAATCTGTACTAATGAGCAAATAGGCATGTCTCTGTAGGCAAAAAAATCATTTTTGAGAAAGTTACCAAAATGCATCTCAGAAGTGTGCAACTTGTTCCCTGAGTTAGAAAACGTTGAGAAACGTTCGTTTCTGCTAGCGCTGTGCTTCTACACATGTATTTGCTGAACGGTGAAAGCGCACAGTGATGCACTTTTCTCCCAGCAAATACACTGTTTCTAAGGAAATGGGAACACACTGAGGAGACACTTGTGGGAGCTACTGTGACTAAAACTGAGCTTCCCTACGCACAGGGAAGCAAGAGAAATGCTGATTTCATCAAGCCCAGTTACATACTCATAATCTGTACTACTGCGCAAATAGGCATGTCTCTTTAGGCAAAAAACTCATTTCTGACAAAGTTGCCCAAATGCATCTCAGAGGTGTGCATCTTGTTCCCTGAGTGAGAAATCGTCAAGAAACGTTCGTTTCTGCTATCGCTGTGCTTCTACACATGTATTTGCTGAACTGTGAAAGCGCACAGTAATGCGCTTTTCTCCCAGCAAATACACTGTTTCTAAGGAAATGGGAACACACTGAGGAGACACTTGTGGGAGCTACTGTGACTAAAACTGAGCTTCCCTACGCACAGGGAAGCAAGAGAAATGCTGATTTCATCAAGCCCAGTTACATACTCAGAATCTGTACTACTGCCCAAATAGGCATGTCTCTGTAGGCAAAAAACTCATTTCTGACAAAGTTGCCCAAATGCATCTCAGAAGTGTGCAACTTGTTCCCTGAGTTAGAAAACGTCGAGAAACGTTCGTTTCTGCTAGCGCTGTGCTTCTACATATGTATTTGCTGAACGGTGAAAGCGCACAGTAATGCACTTTTCTCCCAGCAAATACACTGTTTCTAAAGAAATGGGAACACACTGAGGAGACACTTGTGGGAGCTACTGTGACTAAAACTGAGCTTCCCTACGCACAGGGAAGCAAGAGAAATGCTGATTTCATCAAGCCCAGTTACATACTCAGAATCTGTACTACTGCGCAAATAGGCATGTCTTTGTAGGCAAAAAACTCATTTTTGAGAAAGTTACCCAAATGCATTTCAGAAGTGTGCAACTTGTTCCCTGAGTTAGAAAACGTCGAGAAACGTTCGTTTCTGCTAGCGCTGTGCTTCTACACATGTATTTGCTGAACGGTGAAAGCGCACAGTAATGCACTGCTCTCCCAGCAAATCCACTGTTTCTAAGGAAATGGGAACACACTGAGGAGACACTTGTGGGAGCTACTGTGACTAAAACTGAGCTTCACTACGCATAGGGAAGCAAGAGAAATGCTGATTTCATCAAGCCCAGTTACATACTCAGAATCTGTACTACTGCGCAAATAGGCATGTCTCTGTAGGCAAAAAAATCATTTCTGACAAAGTTGCCCCAATGCATCTCAGAAGTGTGCAACTTTTTCCCTGAGTTAGAAAACGTCGAGAAACGGTCGTTTCTGCTAGCGCTGTGCTTCTACACATGTATCTGCTGAACGGTGAAAGCACACAGTAATGCACTTTTCTACCAGCAAATACACTGTTTCTAAGGAAATGGGAACACACAGAGGAGACACTTGTGGGAGCAACTGTGACTAAAACTGAGCTTCCCTATGCACAGGGAAGCAAGAGAAATGCTGATTTCATCAAGCCCAGTTACATACTCAGAATCTGTACTACTGCGCAAATAGGCATGTCTCTCTAGGCAAAAAACTCATTTCTGACAAAGTTGCCCAAATGCATCTCAGAAGTGTGCAACTTGTTCTCTGAGTTAGAAAACGTCGAGAAACGTGCGTTTCTGCTAGCGCTGTGCATCTACACATGTACTTGCTGAACGGTGCAAGCGTACAGTAATGCACTTTTCTCCCAGCAAATACACTGTTTCTAAGGAAATGGGAACACACTGAGGAGACACTTGTGGGAGCTACGGTGACTAAAACTAAGCTTCCCTACGCACAGGGAAGCAAGAGAAATGCTGATTTCGTCAAGCCCAGTTACATACTCAGAATCTGTACTACTGCGCAAATAGGCATGTCTCTGTAGGCAAAAAACTCATTTCTGACAAAGTTGCCCAAATGCATCTCAGAAGTGTGCAACTTGTTCCCTGAGTTAGAAAACGTCGAGAAACGGTTGTTTCTGCTAGCGCTGTGCTTCTACACATGTACTTGCTGAACGGTGAAAGCGCACAGTAATGCACTTTTCTCCCAGCAAATACACTGTTTCTAAGGAAATGGGAACACACTGATGAGACACTTGTGGAAGCTACTGTGACTAAAACTGAGCTTCCCTACGCACAGGGAAGCAAGAGAAATGCTGATTTCATCAAGCCCAGTTACATACTCAGAATCTGTACTACTGCGCAAATTGGCATGTCTCTGTAGGCAAAAAACTCATTTCTAACAAAGTTGCCCAAATGCATCTGAGAAGTGTGCAACTTGTTCCCTGAGTTAGAAAACGTCGAGAAACGGTCTTTTCTGCTAGCGCTGTGCTTCTACACATGTATTTGCTGAACGGTGAAAGCGCACAGTAATGCACTTTTCTCCCAGCAAATACACTGTTTCTAAGGAAATGGGAACACACAGAGGAGACACTTGTGGGAGCAACTGTGACTAAAACTGAGCTTCCCTATGCACAGGGAAGCAAGAGAAATGCTGATTTCATCAAGCCCAGTTACATACTCAGAATCTGTACTACTGCGCAAATAGGCATGTCTCTCTAGGCAAAAAACTCATTTCTGACAAAGTTGCCCAAATGCATCTCAGAAGTGTGCAACTTGTTCTCTGAGTTAGAAAACGTCGAGAAACGTGCGTTTCTGCTAGCGCTGTGCATCTACACATGTACTTGCTGAACGGTGCAAGCGTACAGTAATGCACTTTTCTCCCAGCAAATACACTGTTTCTAAGGAAATGGGAACACACTGAGGAGACACTTGTGGGAGCTACGGTGACTAAAACTAAGCTTCCCTACGCACAGGGAAGCAAGAGAAATGCTGATTTCGTCAAGCCCAGTTACATACTCAGAATCTGTACTACTGCGCAAATAGGCATGTCTCTGTAGGCAAAAAACTCATTTCTGACAAAGTTGCCCAAATGCATCTCAGAAGTGTGCAACTTGTTCCCTGAGTTAGAAAACGTCTAGAAACGTGCGTTTCTGCTAGCGCTGTGCTTCTACACATGTACTTGCTGAACGGTGAAAGCGCACAGTAATGCACTTTTCTCCCAGCAAATACACTGTTTCTAAGAAAATGGGAACATACTGACGAGACACTTGTGGGAGCTACTGTGACTAAAACTGAGCTTCCCTACGCACAGGGAAGCAAGAGAAATGCTGATTTCATCAAGCCCAGTTACATACTCAGAATCTGTACTACTGCGCAAATAGGCATGTCTCTTTAGGCAAAAAACTCATTTCTGACAAAGTTGCTCAAATGCATCTCAGAAGTGTGCAACTTGTTCCCTGAGTTAGAAAACGTCGAGAAACGGTCGTTTCTGCTAGCGCTGTGCTTCTACACATGTACTTGCTGAACGGTGAAAGCGCACAGTAATGCACTTTTCTCCCAGCAAATACACTGTTTCTAAGGAAATGGGAACACACTGAGGAGACACTTGTGGGAGCTACTGTGACTAAAACTGAGCTTCCCTACGCACAGGGAAGCAAGAGAAATGCTGATTTCATCAAGCCCAGTTACATAGTCAGAATCTGTACTACTGCGCAAATAGGCATGTCTCTCTATGCAAAAAACTCATTTCTGACAAAGTTGCCCAAATGCATCTCAGAAGTGTCCAACTTGTTCTCTGAGTTAGAAAACGTCTAGAAACGTGCGTTTGTGCTAGCGCTGTGCATCTACACATGTACTTGCTGAACGGTGAAAGCGCACAGTAATGCACTTTTCTCCCAGAAAATACACTGTTTCTAAGGAATTGGGAACACACTGAGGAGACACTTTTGGGAGCTACGGTGACTAAAACTGAGCTTCCCTACGCACAGGGAAGCAAGAGAAATGCTGATTTCGTCAAGCCCAGTTACATACTCAGAATCTGTACTACTGCGCAAATAGGCATGTCTCTGTAGGCAAAAAACTCATTTCTGACAAAGTTGCCCAAATGCATCTCAGAAGTGTGCAACTTGTTCCCTGAGTTAGAAAACGTCGAGAAACGTTCATTTCTGCTAGCGCTGTGCTTCTACACATGTACTTGCTGAACGGTGAAAGCGCACAGTAATGCACTTTTCTCCCAGCAAATACACTGTTTCTAAGGAAATGGGAACACACTGAGGAGACACTTGTGGGAGCTACTGTGACTAAAACTGAGCTTCCCTACGCACAGGGAAGCAAGAGAAATGCTGATTTCATCAAGCCCAGTTACATACTCAGAATCTGTACTACTGCGCAAATAGGCATGTCTCTGTAGGCAAAAAACTCATTTCTGACAAAGTTGCCCAAATGCATCTCAGAAGTGTGCAACTTGTTCTCTGAGTTAGAAAACGTCGAGAAACGTTCGTTTCTGCTAGCGCTGTGCTTCTACACATGTATTTGCTGAACGGTGAAAGCGCACAGTAATGCACTTTTCTCCCAGCAAGTACACTGTTTCTAAGGAAATGGGAACACACTGAGGAGACACTTGTGGGAGCTACAGTGTCTAAAACTGAGCTTCCTTACGCACATGGAAGCAAGAGAAATGCTGATTTCATCAAGCCCAGTTACATACTCAGAATCTGTACTACTGCGCAAATAGGCATGTCTCTGTAGGAAAAAACTCATTTCTGACAAATGTTGCCCAAATGCATCTCAGAAGTGTGCAACTTGTTCCCTGAGTTAGAAAACATCGAGAAACGTTCGTTTCTGCTAGCCCTGTGCTTCTACACATGTATTTGCTGAACGGTGAAAGCGCACAGTAATGCACTTTTCTCCCAGCAAATACACTGTTTCTAAGGAAATGGGAACACACTGAGGAGACACTTGTGGGAGCTACTGTGACTAAAACTGAGCTTCCCTACGCACAGGGAAGCAAGAGAAATGCTGATTTCATCAAGCCCAGTTACATACTCAGAATCTTTACTACTGCGCAAATAGGCATGTCTCTGTAGGCAAAAAACTCATTTCTGACAAAGATGCCCAAATGCATCTCAGAAGTGTGCAACTTGTTCCCTGAGTTAGAAAACGTCGAGAAACGGTCGTTTCTGCTAGCGCTGTGCTTCTACACATGTATTTGCTGAACGGTGAAAGCGCACAGTAATGTACTTTTCTCCCAGCAAATACACTGTGTCTAAGGAAATGGGAACACACTGAGGAGACACTTGTGGGAGCTACTGTGACTAAAACTGAGCTTCCCTACGCACAGGGAAGCAAGAGAAATGCTGATTTCATCAAGCCCAGTTACATACTCAGAATCTGTACTACTGCGCAAATAGGCATGTCTCTGTAGGAAAAAAACTCATTTCTGACAAAGTTGCCCAAATGCATCTCAGAAGTGTGCAACTTGTTCCCTGAGTTAGAAAACATCGAGAAACGTTCGTTTCTGCTAGCGCTGTGCTTCTACACATGTATTTGCTGAACGGTGAAAGCGCACAGTAATGCACTTTTCTCACAGCAAATACACTGTTTCTAAGGAAATGGGAACACACTGAGGAGACACTTGTGGGAGCTACTGTGACTAAAACTGAGCTTCCTTACGCACATGGAAGCAAGAGAAATGCTGATTTCATCAAGCCCAGTTACATACTCAGAATCTGTACTACTGCGCAAATAGGCATGTCTCTGTAGGCAAAAAACTCATTTCTGACAAATGTTGCCCAAATGCATCTCAGAAGTGTGCAACTTGTTCCCTGAGTTAGAAAACATCGAGAAACGTTCGTTTCTGCTAGCGCTGTGCTTCTACACATGTATTTGCTGAACGGTGAAAGCGCACAGTAATGCACTTTTCTCCCAGCAAGTACACTGTTTCTAAGGAAATGGGAACACACTGAGGAGACACTTGTGGGAGCTACTGTGACTAAAACTGAGCTTCCCTACGCACAGGGAAGCAAGAGAAATGCTGATTTCATCAAGCCCAGTTACATACTCAGAATCTGTACTACTGCGCAAATAGGCATGTCTCTTTAGGCAAAAAACTCATTTCTGACAAAGTTGCCCAAATGCATCTCAGAAGTGTGCAACTTGTTCCCTGAGTTAGAAAACGTCGAGAAACGGTCGTTTCTGCTAGCGCTGTGCTTCTTCACATGTATTTGCTGAACGGTGAAAGCGCACAGTAATGCACTTTTCTCCCAGCAAATACACTGTTTCTAAGGAAATGGGAACACACTGAGGAGACACTTGTGGGAGCTACTGTGACTAAAACTGAGCTTCCCTACGCACAGGGAAGCAAGAGAAATGCTGATTTCATCAAGCCCAGTTACATACTCAGAATCTGTACTACTGCGCAAATAGGCATGTCTCTGTAGGCAAAAAACTCATTTCTGAGAAAGTTGCCCCAATGCATCTCAGAAGTGTGCAACTTGTTCCCTGAGTTAGAAAACATCGAGAAACGTTTGTTTCTGCTAGCGCTGTGCTTCTACACATGTATTTGCTGAACGGTGAAAGCGCACAGTAATGCACTTTTCTCACAGCAAATACACTGTTTCTAAGGAAATGGGAACACACTGAGGAGACACTTGTGGGAGCTACTGTGACTAAAACTGAGCTTCCTTACGCACAGGGAAGCAAGAGAAATGCTGATTTCATCAAGCCCAGTTACATACTCAGAATCTGTACTACTGCGCAAATAGGCATGTCACTTTAGGCAAAAAACTCATTTCTGACAAATGTTGCCCAAATGCATCTCAGAAGTGTGCAATTTGTTCCCTGAGTTAGAAAACGTCGAAAAACGGTCGTTTCTGCTAGCGCTGTGCTTCTACACATGTACTAGCTGAACGGTGAAAGCGCAGAGTAATGCGCTTTTCTCCCAGCAAATACACTGTTTCTAAGGAAATGGGAACACACTGAGGAGACACTTGTGGGAGCTACTGTGACTAAAACTGAGCTTCTCTACGCACAGGAAAGAAGAGAAATGCTGATTTCATCAAGCCCAGTTACATACTCAGAATCTGTACTACTGCGCAAATAGGCATGTCTCTTTAGGCAAAAAACTCATTTTTGACAAAGTTGCCCAAATGCATCTCAGAAGTGTGCAACTGGTTCCCTGAGTTAGAAAACGACGAGAAACGGTCGTTTCTGCTAGCACTGTGCTTTTACACATGTATTTGCTGAACGGTGAAAGCGCACAGTAATGCACTTTTCTCCCAGCAAATACACTGTTTCTAAGGAAATGGGAACACACTGAGGAGACATTTGTGCGAGCTACTGTGACTAAAACTGAGCTTCCCTACGCACAGGGAAGCAAGAGAAATGCTGATTTCATCAAGCCCAGTTACATACTCAGACTCTGTACTACTGCGCAAATAGGCATGTGTCTTTAGGCAAAAAACTCATTTCTGACAAAGTTGCCGAAATGCATCTCAGAAGTGTGCAACTTGTTCCCTGAGTTAGAAAACGTCGAGAAACGGTCGTTTCTGCTAGCGCTGTGCTTCTACACATGTATTTGCTGAACGGTGAAACCGCACAGTAATGCACTTTTCTCCCAGCAAATACACTGTTTCTAAGGAAATGGGAACACACTGAGGAGAAACTTGTGGGAGCTACTGTGACCAAAAGTGAGCTTCCCTACGCACAGGGAAGCAAGAGAAATGCTGATTTTATCAAGCCCAGTTACATACTCAGAATCTGTACTACTGCGCAAATAGGCATGTCTCTTTAGGCAAAAAACTCATTTCTGACAAAGTTGCCCAAATGCATCTCAGAAGTGTGCAACTTGTTCCCTGAGTTAGAAAACGTCGAGAAACGTTCGTTTCTGCTAGCGCTGTGCTTCTACACAGTATTTGCTGAACGGTGAAAGTGCACAGTAATGCACTTTTCTCCCAGCAAATACACTGTTTCTAAGGAACTGAGAACACACTGAGGAGACACTTGTGGGAGCTACTGTGACTAAAACTGAGCTTCCCTACGCACAGGGAAGCAAGAGAAATGCTGATTTCATCAAGCCCAGTTACATACTCAGACTCTGTACTACTGCGCAAATAGGCATGTCTCTGTAGGCAAAAACTCATTTCTGACATAGTTGCCCAAATGCATCTCAGAAGTGTGCAACTTGTTCCCTGAGTTAGAAAACGTCGAGAAACGGTCGATTCTGCTAGCGCTGTGCTTCTACACATGTATTTGCTGAACGGTGAAAGCGCACAGTAATGCACTTTTCTCCCAGCAAATACACTGTTTCTAAGGAAATGGGAACACACTGAGGAGACACTTGTGGGAGCTACTGTGACTAAAACTGAGCTTCCCTACACACAGGGAAGCAAGAGAAATGCTGATTTCATCAAGCCCAGTTACATGCTCAGAATCTGTACTACTGCGCAAATAGGCATGTCTCTTTAGGCAAAAAACTCATTTCTGACAAAGTTGCCCAAATGCATCTCAGAAGTGTGCAACTTGTTCCCTGAGTTAGAAAACGTCGAGAAATGGTCGTTTCTGCTAGTGCTGTGCTTCTACACATGTATTTGCTGAACGGTGAAAGCGCACAGTAATGCACTTTTCTCCCAGCAAATACACTGTTTCTAAGGAAATGGGAACACACTGAGGAGACACTTGTGGGAGCTACTGTCACTAAAACTGAGCTTCCCTACGCACAGGGAAGCAAGAGAAATGCTGATTTCATCAAGCCCTGTTACATACTCAGAATCTGTACTACACCGCAAATAGGCATGTCTCTTTAGGCAAAAAACTCATTTCTGACAAAGTTGCACAAATGCATCTCAGAAGTGTGCAACTTGTTCCCTGAGTTAGAAAACGTCGAGAAACGGTCGTTTCTGCTAGCGCTGTGCTTCTACACATGTATTTGCTGAACGGGGAAAGCGCACAGTAATGCACTTTTCTCCCAGCACATACACTGTGTCTAAGGAAATGGGAACACACTGAGGAGACACTTGTGGGAGCTACTGTGATTAAAACTGAGCTTCCCTACGCACAGGGAAGCAAGAGAAATGCTGATTTCATCAAGCCCAGTTACATACTCAGAATCTGTACTACTGCGCAAATAGGCATGTCTCTTTAGGCAAAAAACTCATTTCTGACAAAGTTGCCCAAATGCATCTCAGAAGTGTGCAAATTGTTCCCTGAGTTAGAAAACGTCGAGAAACGGTCGTTTCTGCTAGCGCTGTGCTTCTACACATGTATTTGCTGAACAGTGAAAGCGCACAGTAATGCACTTTTCTCCCAGCAAATACACTGTTTCTAAGGAAATGGGAACACACTGAGGAGACACTTGTGGGAGCTACTGTGACTAAAACTGAGCTTCCCTACGCACAGGGAAGCAAGAGAAATGCTGATTTCATCAAGCCCAGTTACATACTCATAATCTGTACTACTGCGAAAATAGGCATGTCTCTTTAGGCAAAAAACTCATTTCTGACAAAGTTGCCCAAATGCATCTCAGAAGTGTGCAACTTGTTCCCTGAGTTAGAAAACGTCGAGAAACGGTCGTTTCTGCTAGCGCTGTGCTTCTACACATGTACTTGCTGAACGGTGAAAGCGCACAGTAATGCACTTTTCTCCCAGCAAATACACTGTTTCTAAGGAAATGGGAACACACTGAGGAGACACTTGTGGGAGCTACTGTGACTAAAACTGAGCTTCCCTACGCACAGGGAATCAAGAGAAATGCTGATTTCATCAAGCCCAGTTACATACTCAGAATCTGTACTGCTGCGCAAATAGGCATGTCTCTTTAGGCAAAAAACTCATTTCTGACAAAGTTGCCCAAATGCATCTCAGAAGTGTGCAACTTGTTCTCTAAGTTAGAAAACGTCGAGAAACGTTCGTTTTTGCTAGCGCTGTGCATCTACACATGTATTTGCTGAACGGTGAAAGCGCACAGTAATGCACTTTTCTCCCAGCAAATACACTGTTTCTAAGGAAATGGGAACACACTGAGGAGACACTTGTGGGAGCTACGGTGACTAAAACTGAGCTTCCCTACGCACAGGGAAGCAAGAGAAATGCTAATTTCGTCAAGCCCAGTTACATACTCAGAATCTGTACTACTGCGCAAATAGGCATGTCTCTCTAGGCAAAAAACTCATTTCTGACAAAGTTGCCCAAATGCATCTCAGAAGTGTGCAACTTGTTCCCTGAGTTAGAAAACGTCGAGAAACGTTCGTTTCTGCTAGCGCTGTGCTTCTACACAGTATTTGCTGAACGGTGAAAGCGCACAGTAATGCACTTTTCTCCCAGCAAATACACTGTTTCTAAGGAAATGAGAACACACTGAGGAGACACTTGTGGGAGCTACTGTGACTAAAACCGAGCTTCCCTACGCACAGGGAAGCAAGAGAAATGCTGATTTCATCAAGCCCAGTTACATACTCAGAATCTGTACTAATGCGCAAATAGGCACGTCTCTTTAGGCAAAAAACTCATTTCTGACAAAGTTGCCCAAATGCATCTCAGAAGTGTGCAACTTGTTCCCTGAGTTAGAAAACGTCGAGAAACGGTCGTTTCTGCTAGCGCTGTGCTTCTACACATGTACTTGCTGAACGGTGAAAGCGCACAGTAATGCACTTTTCTCCCAGCAAATACACTGTTTCTAAGGAAATGGGAACACACTGAGGAGACACTTGTGGGAGCTACTGTGACTAAAACTGAGCTTCCCTATGCACAGGGAAGCAAGAGAAATGCTGATTTCATCAAGCCCAGTTACATACTCAGAATCTGTACTACTGCGCAAATAGGCATGTCTCTTTAGGCAAAAAACTCATTTCTGACAAAGTTGCCCAAATGCATCTCAGAAGTGTGCAACTTGTTCCCTGAGTTAGAAAACGTCGAGAAACGGTCGTTTCTGCTAGCGCTGTGCTTCTACACATGTACTTGCTGAACGGTGAAAGCGCACAGTAATGCACTTTTCTCCCAGCAAATACACTGTTTCTAAGGAAATGGGAACACACTGAGGAGACACTTGTGGGAGCTACTGTGACTAAAACTGAGCTTCCCTACGCACAGGGAAGCAAGAGAAATGCTGATTTCGTCAAGCCCAGTTACATACTCAGAATCTGTACTACTGCGCAAATAGGCATGTCTCTCTAGGCAAAAAACTCATTTCTGACAAAGTTGCCCAAATGCATCTCAGAAGTGTGCAACTTGTTCTCTGAGTTAGAAAACGTCGAGAAACGTGCGTTTCTGCCAGCGCTGTGCATCTACACATGTACTTGCTGAACGGTGAAAGCGCACAGTAATGCACTTTTCTCCCAGCAAATACACTGTTTCTAAGGAAATGGGAACACACTGAGGAGACACTTGTGGGAGCTACGGTGACTAAAACTGAGCTTCCCTACGCACAGGGAAGCAAGAGAAATGCTGATTTCGTCAAGCCCAGTTACATACTCAGAATCTGTACTACTGCGCAAATAGGCATGTCTCTGTAGGCAAAAAACTCATTTCTGACAAAGTTGCCCAAATGCATCTCAGAAGTGTGCAACTTGTTCCCTGAGTTAGAAAACGTCGAGAAACGTTCGTTTCTGCTAGCGCTGTGCTTCTACACATGTACTTGCTGAACGGTGAAAGCGCACAGTAATGCACTTTTCTCCCAGCAAATACACTGTTCCTAAGGAAATGGGAACACACTGAGGAGACACTTGTGGGAGCTACTGTGACTAAAACTGAGCTTCCCTACGCACAGGGAAGCAAGAGAAATGCTGATTTCATCAAGCCCAGTTACATACTCAGAATCTGTACTACTGCGCAAATAGGCATGTCTCTTTAGGCAAAAAACTCATTTCTGACAAAGTTGCTCAAATGCATCTCAGAAGTGTGCTACTTGTTCCCTGAGTTAGAAAACGTCGAGAAACGGTCGTTTCTGCTAGCGCTGTGCTTCTACACATGTATTTGCTGAACGGTGAAAGCGCACAGTAATGCACTTTTCTCCCAGCAAATACACTGTTTCTAAGGAAATGGGAACACACTGAGGAGACACTTGTGGGAGCTACTGTGACTAAAACTGAGCTTCCCTACGCACAGGGAAGGAAGAGAAATGCTGATTTCATCAAGCCCAGTTACATACTCAGAATCTGTACTACTGCGCAAATAGGCATGTCTCTTTAGGCAAAAAACTCATTTCTGACAAAGTTGCCCAAATGCATCTCAGAAGTGTGCAACTTGTTCTCTGAGTTAGAAAACGTCGAGAAACATGTGTTTCTGCTAGCGCTGTGCATCTACACATGTACTTACTGAACGGTGAAAGCGCACAGTAATGCACTTTTCTCCCAGCAAATACACTGTTTCTAAGGAAATGGGAACACACTGAGGAGACACTTGTGGGAGCTACGGTGACTAAAACTGAGCTTCCCTACGCACAGGGAAGCAAGAGAAATGCTGATTTCGTCAAGCCCAGTTACATACTCAGAATCTGTACTACTGCGCAAATAGGCATGTCTCTGTAGGCAGAAAACTCATTTCTGACAAAGTTGCCCAAATGCATCTCAGAAGTGTGCACCTTGTTCCCTGAGTTAGAAAACGTCGAGAAACGTTCGTTTCTGCTAGCGCTGTGCTTCTACACATGTACTTGCTGAACTGTGAAAGCGCACAGTAATGCACTTTTCTCCCAGCAAATACACTGTTTCTAAGGAAATGGGAACACACTGAGGAGACACTTGTGGGAGCTACTGTGACTAAAACTGAGCTTCCCTACGCACAGGGAAGCAAGAGAAATGCTGATTTCATCCAGCCCAGTTACATACTCAGAATCTGTACTGCTGCGCAAATAGGCATGTCTCTTTAGGCAAAAAACTCATTTCTGACAAAGTTGCCCAAATGCATCTCAGAAGTGTGCAACTTGTTCTCTAAGTTAGAAAACGACGAGAAACGTTCGTTTCTGCTAGCGCTGTGCATCTACACATGTATTTGCTGAACGGTGAAAGCGCACAGTAATGCACTTTTCTCCCAGCAAATACACTGTTCCTAAGGAAATGGGAACACACTGAGGAGACACTTGTGGGAGCTACGGTGACTAAAACTGAGCTTCCCTACGCACAGGGAAGCAAGAGAAATGCTGATTTCATCAAGCCCAGTTACATACTCAGAATCTGTACTAATGCGCAAATAGGCACGTCTCTTTAGGCAAAAAACTCATTTCTGACAAAGTTGCCCAAATGCACTCAGAAGTGTGCAACTTGTTCCCTGAGTTAGAAAACGTCGAGAAACGTTCGTTTCTGCTAGCGCTGTGCTTCTACACATGTATTTGCTGAACTGTGAAAGCGCACAGTAGTGCACTTTTCTCCCAGCAAATACACTGTTTCTAAGGAAATGGGAACACACTGAGGAGACACTTGTGGCATCTACAGTGACTAAAACTGAGCTTCCCTACGCACCGGGAAGCAAGAGAAATGCTGATTTCATCAAGCCCAGTTACATACTCAGAATCTGTACTACTGCGCAAATAGGCATGTCTCTTTAGGCAAAAACCTCATTTCAGACAAAGTTGCCCAAATGCATCTCAGAAGTGTGCAACTTGTTCCCTGAGTTAGAAAACGTCGAGAAACGTTCGTTTCTGCTAGCGCTGTGCTTCTACACATGTACTTGCTGAACGGTGAAAGCGCACAGTAATGCACTTTTCTCCCAGCAAATACACTGTTTCTAAGGAAATGGGAACACACTGAGGAGACACTTGTGTGAGCTACTGTGACTAAAACTGAGCTTCCCTATGCACAGGGAAGCAAGAGAAATGCTGATTTCATCAAGCCCAGTTACATACTCAGAATCTGTACTACTGCGCAAATAGGCATGTCTCTCTAGGCAAAAAACTCATTTCTGACAAAGTTGCCCAAATGCATCTCAGAAGTGTGCAACTTGTTCTCTGAGTTAGAAAACGTCGAGAAACGTTCGTTTCTGCCAGCGCTGTGCATCTACACATGTACTTGCTGAACGGTGAAAGCGCACAGTAATGCACTTTTCTCCCAGCAAATACACTGTTCCTAAGGAAATGGGAACACACTGAGGAGACACTTGTGGGAGCTACGGTGACTAAAACTGAGCTTCCCTACGCACAGGGAAGCAAGAGAAATGCTGATTTCGTCAAGCCCAGTTACATACTCAGAATCTGTACTACTGCGCAAATAGGCATGTCTCTGTAGGCAAAAAACTCATTTCTGACAAAGTTGCCCAAATACATCTCAGAAGTGTGCAACTTGTTCCCTGAGTTAGAAAACGTCGAGAAACGTTCATTTCTGCTAGCGCTGTGCTTCTAAACATGTACTTGCTGAACGGTGAAAGCGCACAGTAATGCACTTTTCTCCCAGCAAATACACTGTTTCTAAGGAAATGGGAACACACTGAGGAGACACTTGTGGGAGCTACTGTGACTAAAACTGAGCTTCCCTACGCACAGGAAAGCAAGAGAAATGCTGATTTCATCAAGCCCAGTTACATACTCAGAATCTGTACTACTGCGCAAATAGGCATGTCTCTTTAGGCAAAAAACTCATTTCTGACAAAGTTGCTCAAATGCATCTCAGAAGTGTGCAACTGGTTCCCTGAGTTAGAAAACGTCGAGAAACGATCGTTTCTGCTAGCGCTGTGCTTCTACACATGTACTTGCTGAACGGTGAAAGCGCACAGTAATGCACTTTTCTCCCAGCAAATACACTGTTTCTAAGGAAATGGGAACACACTGAGGAGACACTTGTGGGAGCTACTGTGACAAAAACTGAGCTTCCCTACGCACAGGGAAGCAAGAGAAATGCTGATTTCATCAAGTCCAGTTACATACTCAGAATCTGTACTACTGCGCAAATAGGCAGGTCTCTTTAGGCAAAAAACTCATTTCTGACAAAGTTGCCCAAATGCATCTCAGAAGTGTGCAACTTGTTCCCTGAGTTAGAAAACGTCGAGAAACGTTCGTTTCTGATAGCGCTGTGCTTCTACACATGTACTTGCTGAACGGTGAAAGCGCACAGTAATGCACTTTTCTCCCAGGAAATACACTGTTTCTAAGGAAATGGGAACACACTGAGGAGACACTTGTGGGAGCTACTGTGACTTAAAATGAGCTTCCCTACACACAGGGAAGCAAGAGAAATGCTGATTTCATCAAGCCCAGTTACATACTCAGAATCTGTACTACTGCGCAAATAGGCATGTCTCTTTAGGCAAAAAACTCATTTCTGACAAAGTTGCCCAAATGCATCTCAGAAGTGTGCAACTTGTTCCCTGAGTTAGAAAACGTCGAGAAACGGTCGTTTCTGCTAGCGCTGTGCTTCTACACATGTACTTGCTGAACGGTGAAAGCGCACAGTAATGCACTTTTCTCCCAGCAAATACACTGTTTCTAAGGAAATGGGAACACACTGAGGAGACACTTGTGGGAGCTACTGTGACTAAAACTGAGCTTCCCTACGCACGGGGAAGCAAGAGAAATGCTGATTTCAACAAGCCCAGTTACATACTCAGAATCTGTACTACTGCGCAAATAGGCATGTCTCTGTAGGCAAAAAACTCATTTCTGACAAAGTTGCCCAAATGCATCTCAGAAGTGTGCAACTTGTTCTCTGAGTTAGAAAACGTCGAGAAACGTGCGTTTCTGCCAGCGCTGTGCATCTACACATGTACTTGCTGAACGGTGAAAGCGCACAGTAATGCACTTTTCTCCCAGCAAATACACTGTTTCTAAGGAAATGGGAACACACTGAGGAGACACTTGTGGGAGCTACGGTGACTAAAACTGAGCTTCCCTACGCACAGGGAAGCAAGAGAAATGCTGATTTCGTCAAGCCCAGTTACATACTCAGAATCTGTACTACTGCGCAAATAGGCATGTCTCTGTAGGCAAAAAACTCATTTCTGACAAATGTTGCCCAAATGCATCTCAGAAGTGTGCAACTTGTTCCCTGAGTTAGAAAACATCGAGAAACGTTCGTTTCTGCTAGCGCTGTGCTTCTACACATGTATTTGCTGAACGGTGAAAGCGCACAGTAATGCACTTTTCTCCCAGCAAGTACACTGTTTCTAAGGAAATGGGAACACACTGAGGAGACACTTGTGGGAGCTACTGTGACTAAAACTGAGCTTCCCTACGCACAGGGAAGCAAGAGAAATGCTGATTTCATCAAGCCCAGTTACATACTCAGAATCTTTACTACTGCGCAAATAGGCATGTCTCTGTAGGCAAAAAACTCATTTCTGACAAAGTTGCCCAAATGCATCTCAGAAGTGTGCAACTTGTTCCCTGAGTTAGAAAACGTCGAGAAACGGTCGTTTCTGCTAGCGCTGTGCTTCTACACATGTATTTGCTGAACGGTGAAAGCGCACAGTAATGCACTTTTCTCCCAGCAAATACACTGTTTCTAAGGAAATGGGAACACACTGAGGAGACACTTGTGGGAGCTACTGTGACTAAAACTGAGCTTCCCTACGCACAGGGAAGCAAGAGAAATGCTGATTTCATCAAGCCCAGTTACATACTCAGAATCTGTACTACTGCGCAAATAGGCATGTCTCTGTAGGCAAAAAACTCATTTCTGACAAAGTTGCCCCAATGCATCTCAGAAGTGTGCAACTTGTTCCCTGAGTTAGAAAACATCGAGAAACGTTTGTTTCTGCTAGCGCTGTGCTTCTACACATGTATTTGCTGAACGGTGAAAGCGCACAGTAATGCACTTTTCTCACAGCAAATACACTGTTTCTAAGGAAATGGGAACACACTGAGGAGAAACTTGTGGGAGCTACTGTGACTAAAACTGAGCTTCCCTACGCACAGGGAAGCAAGAGAAATGCTGATTTCATCAAGCCCAGTTACATACTCAGAATCTGTACTACTGAGCAAATAGGCATGTCTCTGTAGGCAAAAAACTCATTTCTGACAAATGTTGCCCAAATGCATCTCAGAAGTGTGCAATTTGTTCCCTGAGTTAGAAAACGTCGAAAAACGGTCGTTTCTGCTAGCGCTGTGCTTCTACACATGTATTAGCTGAACGGTGAAAGCGCACAGTAATGCGCTTTTCTCCCAGCAAATACACTGTTTCTAAGGAAATGGGAACACACTGAGGAGACACTTGTGGGAGCTACTGTGACTAAAACTGAGCTTCTCTACGCACAGGAAAGAAGAGAAATGCTGATTTCATCAAGCCCAGTTACATACTCAGAATCTGTACTACTGCGCAAATAGGCATGTCTCTTTAGGCAAAAAACTCATTTCTGACAAAGTTGCCCAAATGCATCTCAGAAGTGTGCAACTGGTTCCCTGAGTTAGAAAACGACGAGAAACGGTCGTTTCTGCTAGCACTGTGCTTTTACACATGTATTTGCTGAACGGTGAAAGTGCACAGTAATGCACTTTTCTCCCAGCAAATACACTGTTTCTAAGGAAATGGGAACACACTGAGGAGACATTTGTGCGAGCTACTGTGACTAAAACTGAGCTTCCCTACGCACAGGGAAGCAAGAGAAATGCTGATTTCATCAAGCCCAGTTACATACTCAGACTCTGTACTACTGCGCAAATAGGCATGTGTCTTTAGGCAAAAAACTCATTTCTGACAAAGTTGCCGAAATGCATCTCAGAAGTGTGCAACTTGTTCCCTGAGTTAGAAAACGTCGAGAAACGGTCGTTTCTGCTAGCGCTGTGCTTCTACACATGTATTTGCTGAACGGTGAAAGCGCACAGTAATGCACTTTTCTCCCAGCAAATACACTGTTTCTAAGGAAATGGGAACACACTGAGGAGACACTTGTGGTAGCTACTGTGACCAAAACTGAGCTTCCCTACGCACAGGGAAGCAAGAGAAATGCTGATTTCATCAAGCCCAGTTACATACTCAGAATCTGTACTACTGCGCAAATAGGCATGTCTCTTTAGGCAAAAAACTCATTTCTGACAAAGTTGCCCAAATGCATCTCAGAAGTGTGCAACTTGTTCCCTGAGTTAGAAAACGTCGAGAAACGTTCGTTTCTGCTAGCGCTGTGCTTCTACACAGTATTTGCTGAACGGTGAAAGTGCACAGTAAGGCACTTTTCTCCCAGCAAATACACTGTTTCTAAGGAACTGAGAACACACTGAGGAGACACTTGTGGGAGCTACTGTGACTAAAACTGAGCTTCCCTACGCACAGGGAATCAAGAGAAATGCTGATTTCATCAAGCCCAGTTACATACTCAGACTCTGTACTACTGCGCAAATAGGCATGTCTCTTTAGGCAAAAAACTCATTTCTGACAAAGTTGCCCAAATGCATCTCAGAAGCGTGCAACTTGTTCCCTGAGTTAGAAAACGTCGAGAAACGGTCGATTCTGCTAGCGCTGTGCTTCTACACATGTATTTGCTGAACGGTGAAAGCGCACAGTAATGCACTTTTCTCCCAGCAAATACACTGTTTCTAAGGAAATGGGGACACACTGAGGAGACACTTGTGGGAGCTACTGTGACTAAAACTGAGCTTCCCTACACACAGGGAAGCAAGAGAAATGCTGATTTCATCAAGCCCAGTTACTTACTCAGAATCTGTACTACTGCGCAAATAGGCATGTCTCTTTAGGCAAAAAACTCATTTCTGACAAAGTTGCCCAAATGCATCTCAGAAGTGTGCAACTTGTTCCCTGAGTTAGAAAACGTCGAGAAATGGTCGTTTCTGCTAGTGCTGTGCTTCTACACATGTATTTGCTGAACGGTGAAAGCGCACAGTAATGCACTTTTCTCCCAGCAAATACACTGTTTCTAAGGAAATGGGAACACACTGAGGAGACACTTGTGGTAGCTACTGTGACCAAAACTGAGCTTCCCTACGCACAGGGAAGCAAGAGAAATGCTGATTTCATCAAGCCCAGTTACATACTCAGAATCTGTACTACTGCGCAAATAGGCATGTCTCTTTAGGCAAAAAACTCATTTCTGACAAAGTTGCCCAAATGCATCTCAGAAGTGTGCAACTTGTTCCCTGAGTTAGAAAACGTCGAGAAACGTTCGTTTCTGCTAGCGCTGTGCTTCTACACAGTATTTGCTGAACGGTGAAAGTGCACAGTAAGGCACTTTTCTCCCAGCAAATACACTGTTTCTAAGGAACTGAGAACACACTGAGGAGACACTTGTGGGAGCTACTGTGACTAAAACTGAGCTTCCCTACGCACAGGGAATCAAGAGAAATGCTGATTTCATCAAGCCCAGTTACATACTCAGACTCTGTACTACTGCGCAAATAGGCATGTCTCTTTAGGCAAAAAACTCATTTCTGACAAAGTTGCCCAAATGCATCTCAGAAGCGTGCAACTTGTTCCCTGAGTTAGAAAACGTCGAGAAACGGTCGATTCTGCTAGCGCTGTGCTTCTACACATGTATTTGCTGAACGGTGAAAGCGCACAGTAATGCACTTTTCTCCCAGCAAATACACTGTTTCTAAGGAAATGGGGACACACTGAGGAGACACTTGTGGGAGCTACTGTGACTAAAACTGAGCTTCCCTACACACAGGGAAGCAAGAGAAATGCTGATTTCATCAAGCCCAGTTACTTACTCAGAATCTGTACTACTGCGCAAATAGGCATGTCTCTTTAGGCAAAAAACTCATTTCTGACAAAGTTGCCCAAATGCATCTCAGAAGTGTGCAACTTGTTCCCTGAGTTAGAAAACGTCGAGAAATGGTCGTTTCTGCTAGTGCTGTGCTTCTACACATGTATTTGCTGAACGGTGAAAGCGCACAGTAATGCACTTTTCTCCCAGCAAATACACTGTTTCTAAGGAAATGGGAACACACTGAGGAGACACTTGTGGGAGCTACTGTCACTAAAACTGAGCTTCCCTACGCACAGGGAAGCAAGAGAAATGCTGATTTCATCAAGCCCTGTTACATACTCAGAATCTGTACTACACCGCAAATAGGCATGTCTCTTTAGGCAAAAAACTCATTTCTGACAAAGTTGCACAAATGCATCTCAGAAGTGTGCAACTTGTTCCCTGAGTTAGAAAACGTCGAGAAACGGTCGTTTCTGCTAGCGCTGTGCTTCTACACATGTATTTGCTGAACGGTGAAAGCGCACAGTAATGCACTTTTCTCCCAGCACATACACTGTGTCTAAGGAAATGGGAACACACTGAGGAGACACTTGTGGGAGCTACTGTGATTAAAACTGAGCTTCCCTACGCACAGGGAAGCAAGAGAAATGCTGATTTCATCAAGCCCAGTTACATACTCAGAATCTGTACTACACCGCAAATAGGCATGTCTCTTTAGGCAAAAAACTCATTTCTGACAAAGTTGCCCAAATGCATCTCAGAAGTGTGCAACTTGTTCTCTAAGTTAGAAAACGTCGAGAAACGTTCGTTTTTGCTAGCGCTGTGCATCTACACATGTATTTGCTGAACGGTGAAAGCGCACAGTAATGCACTTTTCTCCCAGCAAATACACTGTTTCTAAGGAAATGGGAACACACTGAGGAGACACTTGTGGGAGCTACGGTGACTAAAACTGAGCTTCCCTACGCACAGGGAAGCAAGAGAAATGCTAATTTCGTCAAGTCCAGTTACATACTCAGAATCTGTACTACTGCGCAAATAGGCATGTCTCTTTAGGCAAAAAACTCATTTCTGACAAAGTTGCCCAAATGCATCTCAGAAGTGTGCAACTTGTTCCCTGAGTTAGAAAACGTCTAGAAACGTGCGTTTCTGCTAGCGCTGTGCTTCTACACATGTACTTGCTGAAGGGTGAAAGCGCACAGTAATGCACTTTTCTCCCAGCAAATACACTGTTTCTAAAGAAATGGGAACACACTGAAGAGACACTTGTGGGAGCTACTGTGACTAAAACTGAGCTTCCCTATGCACAGGGAAGCAAGAGAAATGCTGATTTCATCAAGCCCAGTTACATACTAAGAATCTGTACTACTGCGCAAATAGGCATGTCTCTTTAGGCAAAAAACTCATTTCTGACAAAGTTGCCCAAATGCATCTCAGAAGTGTGCAACTTGTTCCCTGAGTTAGAAAACGTCGAGAAACGTTCGTTTCTGCTAGCGCTGTGCTTCTACACAGTATTTGCTGAACGGTGAAAGCGCACAGTAATGCACTTTTCTCCCAGCAAATACACTGTTTCTAAGGAACTGAGAACACACTGAGGAGACACTTGTGGGAGCTACTGTGACTAAAACTGAGCTTCCCTACGCACAGGGAAGCAAGAGAAATGCTGATTTCATCAAGCCCAGTTACATACTCAGACTCTGTACTACTGCGCAAATAGGCATGTCTCTGTAGGCAAAAAACTCATTTCTGACAAAGTTGCCCAAATGCATCTCAGAAGTGTGCAACTTGTTCCCTGAGTTAGAAAACGTCGAGAAACGTTCGTTTCTGCTAGCGCTGTGCTTCTACACATGTATTTGCTGAACGGTGAAAGCGCACAGTAATGCACTTTTCTCCCAGCAAATACACTGTTTCTAAGGAAATGGGGACACACTGAGGAGACACTTGTGGGAGCTACTGTGACTAAAACTGAGCTTCCCTACACACAGGGAAGCAAGAGAAATGCTGATTTCATCAAGGCCAGTTACTTACTCAGAATCTGTACTACTGCGCAAATAGGCATGTCTCTTTAGGCAAAAAACTCATTTCTGACAAAGTTGCCCAAATGCATCTCAGAAGTGTGCAACTTGTTCCCTGAGTTAGAAAACGTCGAGAAACGGTCGTTTCTGCTAGTGCTGTGCTTCTACACATGTATTTGCTGAACGGTGAAAGCGCACAGTAATGCAGTTTTCTCCCAGCAAATACACTGTTTCTAAGGAAATGGGAACACACTGAGGAGACACTTGTGGGAGCTACGGTGACTAAAACTGAGCTTCCCTACGCACAGGGAAGCAAAAGAAATGCTGATTTCATCAAGCCCAGTTACATACTAAGAATCTGTACTACTGCGCAAATAGGCATGTCTCTGTAGGCAAAAAACTCGTTTCTGACAAAGTTGCCCAAATGCATCTCAGAAGTGTGCAACTTGTTCCCTGAGTTAGAAAACGTCGAGAAACGTTCGTTTCTGCTAGCGCTGTGCTTCTACACATGTATTTGCTGAACTGTGAAAGCGAACAGTAGTGCACTTTTCTCCCAGCAAATACACTGTTTCTAAGGAAATGGGAACACACTGAGGAGACACTTGTAGGATATACAGTGACTAAAACTGAGCTTCCCTACGCACCGGGAAGCAAGAGAAATGCTGATTTCATCAAGCCCAGTTAAGTACTCAGAATCTGTACTACTGCGCAAATACGCATGTCTCTTTAGGCAAAAACCTCATTTCAGACAAAGTTGCCCAAATTCATCTCAGAAGTGTGCAACTTGTTCCCTGAGTTAGAAAACGTCGAGAAACGTTCGTTTCTGCTAGCGCTGTGCTTCTACACATGGACTTGCTGAATGGTGAAAGCGCACAGTAATGCACTTTTCTCCTAGCTAATACACTGTTTCTAAGGAAATGGGAACACACTGAGGAGACACTTGTGGGAGCTACTGTGACTAAAACTGAGCTTCCCTATGCACAGGGAAGCAAGAGAAATGCTGATTTCATCAAGCCCAGTTACATACTCAGAATCTGTACTAATGCGCAAATAGGCACGTCTCTTTAGGCAAAAAACTCATTTCTGACAAAGTTGCCCAAATGCATCTCAGAAGTGTGCAACTTGTTCCATGAGTTAGAAAACGTCGAGAAACGGTCGTTTCTGCTAGCGCTGTGCTTCTACACATGTACTTGCTGAACGGTGAAAGCGCACAGTAATGCACTTTTCTCCCAGCAAATACACTGTTTCTAAGGAAATGGGAACACACTGAGGAGACACTTGTGGGAGCTACTGTGACTAAAACTGAGCTTCCCTACGCACAGGGAAGCAAGAGAAATGCTGATTTCATCAAGCCCAGTTACATACTCAGAATCTGTACTACTGCGCAAATAGGCATGTCTCTTTAGGCAAAAAACTCATTTCTGACAAAGTTGCCCAAATGCATCTCAGAAGTGTGCAACTTGTTCCCTGAGTTAGAAAACGTCGAGAAACGGTCGTTTCTGCTAGCGCTGTGCTTCTACACATGTACTTGCTGAACGGTGAAAGCGCACAGTAATGCACTTTTCTCCCAGCAAATACACTGTTTCTAAGGAAATGGGAACACACTGAGGAGACACTTGTGGGAGCTACGGTGACTAAAACTGAGCTTCCCTACGCACAGGGAAGCAAGAGAAATGCTGATTTCGTCAAGCCCAGTTACATACTCAGAATCTGTACTACTGCGCAAATAGGCATGTCTCTCTAGGCAAAAAACTCATTTCTGACAAAGTTGCCCAAATGCATCTCAGAAGTGTGCAAATTGTTCCCTGAGTTAGAAAACGTCGAGAAACGGTCGATTCTGCTAGCGCTGTGCTTCTACACATGTATTTGCTGAACGGTGAAAGCGCACAGTATTGCACTTTTCTCCCAGCAAATACACTGTTTCTAAGGAAATGGGAACACACTGAGGAGACACTTGTGGGAGCTACTGTGACTAAAACTGAGCTTCCCTACGCACAGGGAAGCAAGAGAAATACTGATTTCATCAAGCCCAGTTACATACTCAGAATCTGTACTACTGCGCAAATAGGCATGTCTCTTTAGGCAAAAAACTCATTTCTGACAAAGTTGCCCAAATGCATCTCAGAAGTGTGCAACTTGTTCCCTGAGTTAGAAAACGTCGAGAAACGGTCGTTTCTGCTAGCGCTGTGCTTCTACACATGTACTTGCTGAACGGTGAAAGCGCACAGTAATGCACTTTTCTCCCAGCAAATACACTGTTTCTAAGGAAATGGGGACACACTGAGGAGACACTTGTGGGAGCTACTGTGACTAAAACTGAGCTTCCCTACACACAGGGAAGCAAGAGAAATGCTGATTTCATCAAGCCCAGTTACTTACTCAGAATCTGTACTACTGCGCAAATAGGCATGTCTCTTTAGGCAAAAAACTCATTTCTGACAAAGTTGCCCAAATGCATCTCAGAAGTGTGCAACTTGTTCCCTGAGTTAGAAAACGTCGAGAAATGGTCGTTTCTGCTAGTGCTGTGCTTCTACACATGTATTTGCTGAACGGTGAAAACGCACAGTAATGCACTTTTCTCCCAGCAAATACACTGTTTCTAAGGAAATGGGAACACACTGAGGAGACACTTGTGGGAGCTACTGTCACTAAAACTGAGCTTCCCTACGCACAGGGAAGCAAGAGAAATGCTGATTTCATCAAGCCCTGTTACATACTCAGAATCTGTACTACACCGCAAATAGGCATGTCTCTTTAGGCAAAAAACTCATTTCTGACAAAGTTGCACAAATGCATCTCAGAAGTGTGCAACTTGTTCCCTGAGTTAGAAAACGTCGAGAAACGGTCGTTTCTGCTAGCGCTGTGCTTCTACACATGTATTTGCTGAACGGTGAAAGCGCACAGTAATGCACTTTTCTCCCAGCACATACACTGTGTCTAAGGAAATGGGAACACACTGAGGAGACACTTGTGGGAGCTACTGTGATTAAAACTGAGCTTCCTTACGCACAGGGAAGCAAGAGAAATGCTGATTTCATCAAGCCCAGTTACATACTCAGAATCTGTACTACTGCGCAAATAGGCATGTCTCTTTAGGCAAAAAACTCATTTCTGACAAAGTTGCCCAAATGCATCTCAGAAGTGTGCAAATTGTTCCCTGAGTTAGAAAACGTCGAGAAACGGTCGATTCGGCTAGCGCTGTGCTTCTACACATGTATTTGCTGAACGGTGAAAGCGCACAGTAATGCACTTTTCTCCCAGCAAATACACTGTTTCTAAGGAAATGGGAACACACTGAGGAGACACTTGTGGGAGCTACTGTGACTAAAACTGAGCTTCCCTACGCACAGGGAAGCAAGAGAAATGCTGATTTCATCAAGCCCAGTTACATACTCATAATCTGTACTACTGCGCAAATAGGCATGTCTCTTTAGGCAAAAAACTCATTTCTGACAAAGTTGCCCAAATGCATCTCAGAAGTGTGCAACTTGTTCCCTGAGTTAGAAAACGTCGAGAAACGGTCGTTTCTGCTAGCGCTGTGCTTCTACACATGTACTTGCTGAACGGTGAAAGCGCACAGTAATGCACTTTTCTCCCAGCAAATACACTGTTTCTAAGGAAATGGGAACACACTGAGGAGACACTTGTGGGAGCTACTGTGACTAAAACTGAGCTTCCCTACGCACAGGGAAGCAAGAGAAATGCTGATTTCATCAAGCCCAGTTACATACTCAGAATCTGTACTGCTGCGCAAATAGGCATGTCTCTTTAGGCAAAAAACTCATTTCTGACAAAGTTGCCCAAATGCATCTCAGAAGTGTGCAACTTGTTCTCTTAGTTAGAAAACGTCGAGAAACGTTCGTTTTTGCTAGCGCTGTGCATCTACACATGTATTTGCTGAACGGTGAAAGCGCACAGTAATGCACTTTTCTCCCAGCAAATACACTGTTTCTAAGGAAATGGGAACACACTGAGGAGACACTTGTGGGAGCTACGGTGACTAAAACTGAGCTTCCCTACGCACAGGGAAGCAAGAGAAATGCTAATTTCGTCAAGCCCAGTTACATACTCAGAATCTGTACTACTGCGCAAATAGGCATGTCTCTTTAGGCAAAAAACTCATTTCTGACAAAGTTGCCCAAATGCATCTCAGAAGTGTGCAACTTGTTCCCTGAGTTAGAAAACGTCTAGAAACGTGCGTTTCTGCTAGCGCTGTGCTTCTACACATGTACTTGCTGAAGGGTGAAAGCGCAGAGTAATGCACTTTTCTCCCAGCAAATACACTGTTTCTAAAGAAATGGGAACACACTGAAGAGACACTTGTGGGAGCTACTGTGACTAAAACTGAGCTTCCCTATGCACAGGGAAGCAAGAGAAATGCTGATTTCATCAAGCCCAGTTACATACTAAGAATCTGTACTACTGCGCAAATAGGCATGTCTCTTTAGGCAAAAAACTCATTTCTGACAAAGTTGCCCAAATGCATCTCAGAAGTGTGCAACTTGTTCCCTGAGTTAGAAAACGTCGAGAAACGTTCGTTTCTGCTAGCGCTGTGCTTCTACACATGTATTTGCTGAACGGTGAAAGCGCACAGTAATGCACTTTTCTCCCAGCAAATACACTGTTTCTAAGGAAATGGGGACACACTGAGGAGACACTTGTGGGAGCTCCTGTGACTAAAACTGAGCTTCCCTACACACAGGGAAGCAAGAGAAATGCTGATTTCATCAAGGCCAGTTACTTACTCAGAATCTGTACTACTGCGCAAATAGGCATGTCTCTTTAGGCAAAAAACTCATTTCTGACAAAGTTGCCCAAATGCATCTCAGAAGTGTGCAACTTGTTCCCTGAGTTAGAAAACGTCGAGAAACGGTCGTTTCTGCTAGTGCTGTGCTTCTACACATGTATTTGCTGAACGGTGAAAGCGCACAGTAATGCAGTTTTCTCCCAGCAAATACACTGTTTCTAAGGAACTGGGAACACACTGAGGAGACACTTGTGGGAGCTACGGTGACTAAAACTGAGCTTCCCTACGCACCGGGAAGCAAGAGAAATGCTGATTTCATCAAGCCCAGTTAAGTACTCAGAATCTGTACTACTGCGCAAATACGCATGTCTCTTTAGGCAAAAACCTCATTTCAGACAAAGTTGCCCAAATGCATCTCAGAAGTGTGCAACTTGTTCCCTGAGTTAGAAAATGTCGAGAAACGTTCGTTTCTGCTAGCGCTGTGCTTCTACACATGGACTTGCTGAATGGTGAAAGCGCACAGTAATGCACTTTTCTCCTAGCTAATACACTGTTTCTAAGGAAATGGGAACACACTGAGGAGACACTTGTGGGAGCTACTGTGACTAAAACTGAGCTTCCCTACGCACAGGGAAGCAAGAGAAATGCTGATTTCATCAAGCCCAGTTACATACTCAGAATCTGTACTAATGCGCAAATAGGCACGTCTCTTTAGGCAAAGAACTCATTTCTGACAAAGTTGCCCAAATGCATCTCAGAAGTGTGCAACTTGTTCCCTGAGTTAGAAAACGTCGAGAAACGGTCGTTTCTGCTAGCGCTGTGCTTCTACACATGTACTTGCTGAACGGTGAAAGCGCACAGTAATGCACTTTTCTCCCAGCAAATACACTGTTTCTAAGGAAATGGGAACACACTGAGGAGACACTTGTGGGAGCTACTGTGACTAAAACTGAGCTTCCCTACGCACAGGGAAGCAAGAGAAATGCTGATTTCATCAAGCCCAGTTACATACTCAGAATCTGTACTACTGCGCAAATAGGCATGTCTCTTTAGGCAAAAAACTCATTTCTGACAAAGTTGCCCAAATGCATCTCAGAAGTGTGCAACTTGTTCCCTGAGTTAGAAAACGTCGAGAAACGGTCGTTTCTGCTAGCGCTGTGCTTCTACACATGTACTTGCTGAACGGTGAAAGCGCACAGTAATGCACTTTTCTCCCAGCAAATACACTGTTTCTAAGGAAATGGGAACACACTGAGGAGACACTTGTGGGAGCTACGGTGACTAAAACTGAGCTTCCCTACGCACAGGGAAACAAGAGAAATGCTGATTTCGTCAAGCCCAGTTACATACTCAGAATCTGTACTACTGCGCAAATAGGCATGTCTCTCTAGGCAAAAAACTCATTTCTGACAAAGTTGCCCAAATGCATCTCAGAAGTGTGCAACTTGTTCTCTGAGTTAGAAAACGTCGAGAAACGTGCGTTTCTGCCAGCGCTGTGCATCTACACATGTACTTGCTGAACGGTGAAGGCGCACAGTAATGCACTTTTCTCCCAGCAAATACACTGTTTCTAAGGAAATGGGAACACACTGAGGAGACACTTGTGGGAGCTACGGTGACTAAAACTGAGCTTCCCTACGCACAGGGAAGCAAGAGAAATGCTGATTTCATCAAGCCCAGTTACATACTCAGAATCTGTACTACTGGGCAAATAGGCATGTCTCTGTAGGCAAAAAACTCATTTCTGACAAAGTTGCCCAAATGCATCTCAGAAGTGTGCAACTTGTTCTCTGAGTTAGAAAACGTCGAGAAACGTGTGTTTCTGCTAGCGCTGTGCATCTACACATGTACTTGCTGAACGGTGAAAGCGCACAGTAATGCACTTTTCTCCCAGCAAATACACTGTTTCTAAGGAAATGGGAACACACTGAGGAGACACTTGTGGGAGCTACGGTGACTAAAACTGAGCTTCCCTACGCACAGGGAAGCAAGAGAAATGCTGATTTCGTCAAGCCCAGTTACATACTCAGAATCTGTACTACTGCGCAAATAGGCATGTCTCTGTAGGCAGACAACTCATTTCGGACAAAGTTGCCCAAATGCATCTCAGAAGTGTGCAACTTGTTCCCTGAGTTAGAAAACGTCGAGAAACGTTCGTTTCTGCTAGCGCTGTGCTTCTACACATGTACTTGCTGAACGGTGAAAGCGCACAGTAATGCACTTTTCTCCCAGCAAATACACTGTTTCTAAGGAAATGGGAACACACTGAGGAGACACTTGTGGGAGCTACTGTGACTAAAGCTGAGCTTCCCTACGCACAGGGAAGCAAGAGAAATGCTGATTTCATCAAGACCAGTTACATACTCAGAATCTGTACTACTGCGCAAATAGGCATGTCTCTTTAGGCAAAAAACTCATTTCTGACAAAGTTGCTCAAATGCATCTCAGAAGTGTGCTACTTGTTCCCTGAGTTAGAAAACGTCGAGAAACGGTCGTTTCTGCTAGCGCTGTGCTTCTACACATGTACTTGCTGAACGGTGAAAGCGCACAGTAATGCAGTTTTCTCCCAGCAAATACACTGTTTCTAAGGAAATGGGAACACACTGAGGAGACACTTGTGGGAGCTACTGTGACTAAAACTGAGCTTCCCTACGCACAGGGAAGCAAGAGAAATGCTGATTTCATCAAGCCCAGTTACATACTCAGAATCTGTACTACTGCGCAAATAGGCATGTCTCTTTAGGCAAAAAACTCATTTCTGACAAAGTTGCCCAAATGCATCTCAGAAGTGTGCAAGTTGTTCTCTGAGTTAGAAAACGTCGAGAAACGTGTGTTTCTGCTAGCGCTGTGCATCTACACATGTACTTGCTGAACGGTGAAAGCGCACAGTAATGCACTTTTCTCCCAGCAAATACACTGTTTCTAAGGAAATGGGAACACACTGAGGAGACACTTGTGGGAGCTACGGTGACTAAAACTGAGCTTCCCTACGCACAGGGAAGCAAGAGAAATGCTGATTTCGTCAAGCCCAGTTACATACTCAGAATCTGTACTACTGCGCAAATAGGCATGTCTCTGTAGGCAGACAACTCATTTCGGACAAAGTTGCCCAAATGCATCTCAGAAGTGTGCAACTTGTTCCCTGAGTTAGAAAACGTCGAGAAACGTTCGTTTCTGCTAGCGCTGTGCTTCTACACATGTACTTGCTGAACGGTGAAAGCGCACAGTAATGCACTTTTCTCCCAGCAAATACACTGTTTCTAAGGAAATGGGAACACACTGAGGAGACACTTGTGGGAGCAACTGTGACTAAAACTGAGCTTCCCTACGCACAGGGAAGCAAGAGAAATGCTGATTTCATCAAGCCCAGTTACATACTCAGAATCTGTACTGCTGCGCAAATAGGCATGTCTCTTTAGGCAAAAAACTCATTTCTGACAAAGTTGCCAAAATGCATCTCGGAAGTGTGCAACTTGTTCTCTAAGTTAGAAAACGACGAGAAACGTTCGTTTCTGCTAGCGCTGTGCATCTACACATGTATTTGCTGAACGGTGAAAGTGCACAGTAATGCACTTTTCTCCCAGCAAATACACTGTTTCTAAGGAAATGGGAACACACTAAGGAGACACTTGTGGGAGCTACGGTGACTAAAACTGAGCTTCCCTACGCACAGGGAAGCAAGAGAAATGCTGATTTCGTCAAGCCCAGTTACATACTCAGAATCTGTACTACTGCGCAAATACGCATGTCTCTTTAGGCAAAAACCTCATTTCAGACAAAGTTGCCCAAATGCATCTCAGAAGTGTGCAACTTGTTCCCTGAGTTAGAAAACGTCGAGAAACGTTCGTTTCTGCTAGCGCTGTGCTTCTACACATGGACTTGCTGAACGGTGAAAGCGCACAGTAATGCACTTTTCTCCTAGCTAATACACTGTTTCTAAGGAAATGGGAACACACTGAGGAGACACTTGTGGGAGCTACTGTGACTAAAACTGAGCTTCCCTACGCACAGGGAAGCAAGAGAAATGCTGATTTCATCAAGCCCAGTTACATACTCAGAATCTGTACTAATGCGCAATTAGGCACGTCTCTTTAGGCAAAAAACTCATTTCTGACAAAGTTGCCCAAATGCACTCAGAAGTGTGCAACTTGTTCCCTGAGTTAGAAAACGTCGAGAAACGTTCGTTTCTGCTAGCGCTGTGCTTCTACACATGTACTTGCTGAACGGTGAAAGCGCACAGTAATGCACTTTTCTCCCAGCAAATACACTGTTTCTAAGGAAATGGGAACACACTGAGGAGACACTTGTGGGAGCTACTGTGACTAAAACTGAGCTTCCGTACGCACAGGGAAGCAAGAGAAATGCTGATTTCATCAAGCCCAGTTACATACTCAGAATCTGTACTACTGCGCAAATAGGCATGTCTCTTTAGGTAAAAAACTCATTTCTGACAAAGTTGCTCAAATGCATCTCAGAAGTGTGCAACTGGTTCCCTGAGTTAGAAAACGTCGAGAAACGGTCGTTTCTGCTAGCGCTGTGCTTCTACACATGTACTTGCTGAACGGTGAAAGCGCACAGTAATGCACTTTTCTCCCAGCAAATACACTGTTTCTAAGGAAATGGGAACACACTGAGGAGACACTTGTGGGAGCTACTGTGACTAAAACTGAGCTTCCCTACGCACAGGGAAGCAAGAGAAATGCTGATTTCATCAAGCCCAGTTACATACTCAGAATCTGTACTACTGCGCAAATAGGCATGTCTCTTTAGGCAAAAAACTCATTTCGGACAAAGTTGCCCAAATGCATCTCAGAAGTGTGTAACTTGTTCCCTGAGTTAGAAAAAGTCGAGAAACGTTCGTTTCTTCTAGCGCTGTGCTTCTACACATGTACTTGCTGAACGGTGAAAGCGCACAGTAATGCACTTTTCTCCCAGCAAATACACTGTTTCTAAGGAAATGGGAACACACTGAGGAGACACTTGTGGGAGCTACTGTGACTAAAACTGAGCTTCCCTACGCACAGGGAAGCAAGAGAAATGCTGATTTCATCAAGCCCAGTTACATACTCAGAATCTTTACTACTGCGCAAATAGGCATGTCTCTTTAGGCAAAAAACTCATTTCTGACAAAGTTGCCCAAATGCATCTCAGAAGTGTGCAACTTGTTCCCTGAGTTAGAAAACGTCGAGAAACGTTCGTTTCTGCTGGCGCTGTGCTTCTACACATGTATTTGCTGAACGGTGAATGCGCACAGTAATGCACTTTTCTCCCAGCAAATACACTGTGTCTAAGGAAATGGGAACACACTGAGGAGACACTTGTGGGAGCTACTGTTACTAAAAGTGAGCTTCCGTAAGCACAGGGAAGCAAGAGAAATGCTGATTTCATCAAGCCCAGTTACATACTCAGAATCTGTACTACTGCGCAAATAGGCACGTCTCTTTAGGCAAAAAACTCATTTCTGACAAAGTTGCCCAATTGCATCTCAGAAGTGTGCAACTTGTTCCCTGAGTTAGAAAACGTCGAGAAACGGTCGTTTCTGCTAGCGCTGTGCTTCTACACATGTATTTGCTGAACGGTGAAAGCGCACAGTAATGCACTTTTCTCCCAGCAAATACACTGTTTCTAAGGAAATGGGAACACACTGAGGAGACACTTGTGGGAGCTACTGTGACTAAAACTGAGCTTCCCTACGCACAGGGAAGCAAGAGAAATGCTGATTTCATCACGCCCAGTTACATACTCAGAATCTGTACTACTGCGCAAATAGGCATGTCTCTTTAGGCAAAAAACTCATTTCTGACAAAGTTGCCCAAATGCATCTCAGAAGTGTGCAACTTGTTCCCTGAGTTAGAAAACGTCGAGAAACGGTCGTTTCTGCTAGCGCTGTGCTTCTACACATGTACTTGCTGAACGGTGAAAGCGCACAGTAATGCACTTTTCTCCCAGCAAATACAATATTTCTAAGGAAATGGGTACACACTGAGGAGACACTTGTGGGAGCTACTGTGACCAAAACTGAGCTTGCCTACGCACAGGGAAGCAAGAGAAATGTTGATTTCATCAAGCCCAGTTACATACTCAGAATCTGTACTACTGCGCAAATAGGCATGTCTCTTTAGGCAAAAAACTCATTTCTGACAAAGTTGCCCAAATGCATCTCAGAAGTGTGCAACTTGTTCCCTGAGTTAGAAAACGTCGAGAAACGGTCGTTTCTGCTAGCGCTGTGCTTCTACACATGTATTTGCTGAACGGTGAAAGCGCACAGTAATGCACTTTTCTCCCAGCAAATACACTGTGTCTAAGCAAATGGGAACACACTGAGGAGACACTTGTGGGAGCTACTGTGACTAAAACTGAGCTTCCCTACGCACAGGGAAGCAAGAGAAATGCTGATTTCATCAAGCCCAGTTACATACTCAGAATCTGTACTACTGCGCAAATAGGCATGTCTCTTTAGGCAAAAAACTCATTTCGGACAAAGTTGCCCAAATGCATCTCAGAAGTGTGCAACTTGTTCCCTGAGTTAGAAAACGTCGAGAAACGGTCGTTTCTGCTAGCGCTGTGCTTCTACACATGTATTTGCTGAACGGTGAAAGCGCACAGTAATGCACTTTTCTCCCAGCAAATACACTGTGTCTAAGGAAATGGGAACACACTGAGGAGACACTTGTGGGAGCTACTGTGACTAAAACTGAGCTTCCCTACGCACAGGGAAGCAAGAGAAATGCTGATTTCATCAAGCCCAGTTACATACTCAGAATCTGTACTACTGCGCAAATAGGCATGTCTCTTTAGGCAAAAAACTCATTTCTGACAAAGTTGCCCAAATACATCTCAGAAGTGTGCAACTTGTTCCCTGAGTTAGAAAACGTCGAGAAACGGTCGTTTCTGCTAGCGCTGTGCTTCTACACATGTATTTGCTGAACGGTGAAAGGGCACAGTAATGCACTTTTCTCCCAGCAAATACACTGTGTCTAAGGAAATGGGAACACACTGAGGAGACACTTGTGGGAGCTACTGTGACTAAAACTGAGCTTCCTTACGCACAGGGAAGCAAGAGAAATGCTGATTTCATCAAGCCCAGTTACATACTCAGAATCTGTACTACTGCGCAAATAGGCATGTCTCTTTAGGCAAAAAACTCATTTCTGACAAAGTTGCCCAAATGCATCTCAGAAGTGTGCAACTTGTTCCCTGAGTTAGAAAACGTCGAGAAACGGTCTTTTCTGCTAGCGCTGTGCTTCTACACATGTATTTGCGGAACGGTGAAAGCGCACAGTAATGCACTTTTCTCCCAGCAAATACACTGTGTCTAAGGAAATGGGTCACACTGAGGAGACACTTGTGGGAGCTACTGTGACTAAAACTGAGCTTCCCTACGCACAGGGAAGCAAGAGAAATGCTGATTTCATCAAGCCCAGTTACATACTCAGAATCTGTACTACTGCGCAAATAGGCATGTCTCTGTCGGCAAAATACTCATTTCTGACAAAGTTGCCCAAATGCATCTCAGAAGTGTGCAACTGGTTCCCTGAGTTAGAAAACGTCGAGAAACGGTCGTTTCTGCTAGCACTGTGCTTCTACACATGTATTTGTTGAACGGTGAAAGTGCACAGTAATGCACTTTTCTCCCAGCAAATACACTGTGTCTAAGCAAATGGGAACACACTGAGGAGACACTTGTGGGAGCTACTGTGACTAAAACTGAGCTTCCCTACGCACAGGGAAGCAAGAGAAATGCTGATTTCATCAAGCCCAGTTACATACTCAGAATCTGTACTACTGCGCAAATAGGCATGTCTCTTTAGGCAAAAAACTCATTTCTGACAAAGTTGCCCAAATGCATCTCAGAAGTGTGCAACTGGTTCCCTGAGTTAGAAAATGTCGAGAAACGGTCGTTTCTGCTAGCACTGTGCTTCTACACATGTATTTGCTGAACGGTGAAAGCGCACAGTAATGCACTTTTCTCCCAGCAAATACACTGTGTCTAAGGAAATGGGTCACACTGAGGAGACACTTGTGGGAGCTACTGTGACTAAAACTGAGCTTCCCTACGCACAGGGAAGCAAGAGAAATGCTGATTTCATCAAGCCCAGTTACATACTCAGAATCTGTACTACTGCACAAATAGGCATGTCTCTTTAGGCAAAAAACTCATTTCTGACAAAGTTGCCCAAATGCATCTCAGAAGTGTGCAACTTGTTCCCTGAGTTAGAAAACATCGAGAAACGGTCGTTTCTGCTAGCGCTGTGCTTCTACACATGTATTTGCTGAACGGTGAAAGCGCACAGTAATGCACTTTTCTCCCAGCAAATACACTGTGTCTAAGGAAATGGGAACACACTGAGGAGACACTTGTGGGAGCTACTGTGACTAAAACTGAGCTTCCCTACGCACAGGGAAGCAAGAGAAATGCTGATTTCATCAAGCCCAGTTACATACTCAGAATCTGTACTACTGCGCAAATAGGCATGTCTCTTTAGGCAAAAAACTCATTTCTGACAAAGTTGCCCAAATGCATCTCAGAAGTGTGCAACTTGTTCCCTGAGTTAGAAAACGTCGAGAAACGGTCGTTTCTGCTAGCGCTGTGCTTCTACACATGTATTTGCTGAACGGTGAAAGCGCATAGTAATGCACTTTTCTCCCAGCAAATACACTGTGTCTAAGCAAATGGGAACACACTGAGGAGACACTTGTGGGAGCTACTGTGACTAAAACTGAGCTTCCCTACGCACAGGGAAGCAAGAGAATTGCTGATTTCATCAAGCCCAGTTACATACTCAGAATCTGTACTACTGCGTAAATAGGCATGTCTCTTTAGGCAAAAAACTCATTTCTGACAAAGTTGCCCAAATGCATCTCAGAAGTGTGCAACTGGTTCCCTGAGTTAGAAAACGTCGAGAAACGGTCGTTTCTGCTAGCACTGTGCTTCTACACATGTATTTGCTGAACGGTGAAAGCGCACAGTAATGCACTTTTCTCCCAGCAAATACACTGTGTCTAAGCAAATGGGAACACACTGAGGAGACACTTGTGGGAGCTACTGTGACTAAAACTGAGCTTCCCTACGCACAGGGAAGCAAGAGAAATGCTGATTTCATCAAGCCCAGTTACATACTCAGAATCTGTACTACTGCGCAAATAGGCATGTCTCTTTAGGCAAAAAACTCATTTCTGACAAAGTTGCCCAAATGCATCTCAGAAGTGTGCAACTTGTTCCATGAGTTAGAAAACGTCGAGAAACGGTCGTTTCAGCTAGCGCTGTGCTTCTACACATGTATTTGCTGAACGGTGAAAGCGCACAGTAATGCACTTTTCTCCCAGCAAATACACTGTGTCTAAGGAAATGGGTCACACTGAGGAGACACTTGTGGGAGCTACTGTGACTAAAACTGAGCTTCCCTACGCACAGGGAAGCAAGAGAAATGCTGATTTCATCAAGCCCAGTTACATACTCAGAATCTGTACTACTGCACAAATAGGCATGTCTCTTTAGGCAAAAAACTCATTTCTGACAAAGTTGCCCAAATGCATCTCAGAAGTGTGCAACTTGTTCCCTGAGTTAGAAAACATCGAGAAACGGTCATTTCTGCTAGCGCTGTGCTTCTACACATGTATTTGCTGAACGGTGAAAGCGCACAGTAATGCACTTTTCTCCCAGCAAATACACTGTGTCTAAGGAAATGGGAACACACTGAGGAGACACTTGTGGGAGCTACTGTGACTAAAACTGAGCTTCCCTACGCACAGGGAAGCAAGAGAAATGCTGATTTCATCAAGCCCAGTTACATACTCAGAATCTGTACTACTGCGCAAATAGGCATGTCTTTTTAGGCAAAAAACTCATTTCTGACAAAGTTGCCCAAATGCATCTCAGAAGTGTGCAACTTGTTCCCTGAGTTAGAAAACGTCGAGAAACGGTCGTTTCTGCTAGCGCTGTGCTTCTACACATGTATTTGCTGAACGGTGAAAGCGCACAGTAATGCACTTTTCTCCCAGCAAATACACTGTGTCTAAGGAAATGGGAACACACTGAGGAGACACTTGTGGGAGCTACTGTGACTAAAACTGAGCTTCCCTACGCACAGGGAAGCAAGAGAAATGCTGATTTCATCAAGCCCAGTTACATACTCAGAATCTGTACTACTGCGCAAATAGGCATGTCTCTTTAGGCAAAAAACTCATTTCTGACAAAGTTGCCCAAATGCATCTCAGAAGTGTGCAACTGGTTCCCTGAGTTAGAAAACGTCGAGAAACGGTCGTTTCTGCTAGCACTGTGCTTCTACACATGTATTTGCTGAACGGTGAAAGCGCACAGTAATGCACTTTTCTCCCAGCAAATACACTGTGTCTAAGCAAATGGGAACACACTGAAGAGACACTTGTGGGAGCTACTGTGACTAAAACTGAGCTTCCCTACGCACAGGGAAGCAAGAGAAATGCTGATTTCATCAAGCCCAGTTACATACTCAGAATCTGTACTACTGCGCAAATAGGCATGTCTCTTTAGGCAAAAAACTCATTTCGGACAAAGTTGCCCAAATGCATCTCAGAAGTGTGCAACTTGTTCCCTGAGTTAGAAAACGTCGAGAAATGGTCCTTTCTGCTAGCACTGTGCTTCTACACATGTATTTGCTGAACGGTGAAAGCGCACAGTAATGCACTTTTCTCCCAGCAAATACACTGTGTCTAAGGAAATGGGAACACACTGAGGAGACACTTGTGGGAGCTACTGTGACTAAAACTGAGCTTCCCTACGCACAGGGAAGCAAGAGAAATGCTGATTTCATCAAGCCCAGTTACATACTCAGAATCTGTACTACTGCGCAAATAGGCATGTCTCTTTAGGCAAAAAACTCATTTCTGACAAAGTTGCCCAAATGCATCTCAGAAGTGTGCAACTTGTTCCCTGAGTTAGAAAACGTCGAGAAACGGTCGTTTCTGCTAGCACTGTGCTTCTACACATGTATTTGCTGAACGGTGAAAGCGCACAGTAATGCACTTTTCTCCCAGCAAATACACTGTGTCTAAGCAAATGGGAACACACTGAGGAGACACTTGTGGGAGCTACTGTGACTAAAACTGAGCTTCCCTACGCACAGGGAAGCAAGAGAAATGCTGATTTCATCAAGCCCAGTTACATACTCAGAATCTGTACTACTGCGCAAATAGGCATGTCTCTTTAGGCAAAAAACTCATTTCTGACAAAGTTGCCCAAATGCATCTCAGAAGTGTGCAACTGGTTCCCTGAGTTAGAAAACGTCGAGAAACGGTCGTTTCTGCTAGCACTGTGCTTCTACACATGTATTTGCTGAACGGTGAAAGCGCACAGTAATGCACTTTTCTCCCAGCAAATACACTGTGTCTAAGCAAATGGGAACACACTGAGGAGACACTTGTGGGAGCTACTGTGACTAAAACTGAGCTTCCCTACGCACAGGGAAGCAAGAGAAATGCTGATTTCATCAAGCCCAGTTACATACTCAGAATCTGTACTACTGCGCAAATAGGCATGTCTCTTCAGGCAAAAAACTCATTTCTGACAAAGTTGCCCAAATGCATCTCAGAAGTGTGCAACTTGTTCCCTGAGTTAGAAAACGTCGAGAAACGGTCGTTTCTGCTAGCGCTGTGCTTCTACACATGTATTTGCTGAACGGTGAAAGCGCACAGTAATGCACTTTTCTCCCAGCAAATACACTGTGTCTAAGGAAATGGGTCACACTGAGGAGACACTTGTGGGAGCTACTGTGACTAAAACTGAGCTTCCCTACGCACAGGGAAGCAAGAGAAATGCTGATTTCATCAAGCCCAGTTACATACTCAGAATCTGTACTACTGCACAAATAGGCATGTCTCTTTAGGCAAAAAACTCATTTCTGACAAAGTTGCCCAAATGCATCTCAGAAGTGTGCAACTTGTTCCCTGAGTTAGAAAACATCGAGAAACGGTCATTTCTGCTAGCGCTGTGCTTCTACACATGTATTTGCTGAACGGTGAAAGCGCACAGTAATGCACTTTTCTCCCAGCAAATACACTGTGTCTAAGGAAATGGGAACACACTGAGGAGACACTTGTGGGAGCTACTGTGACTAAAACTGAGCTTCCCTACGCACAGGGAAGCAAGAGAAATGCTGATTTCATCAAGCCCAGTTACATACTCAGAATCTGTACTACTGCGCAAATAGGCATGTCTTTTTAGGCAAAAAACTCATTTCTGACAAAGTTGCCCAAATGCATCTCAGAAGTGTGCAACTTGTTCCCTGAGTTAGAAAACGTCGAGAAACGGTCGTTTCTGCTAGCGCTGTGCTTCTACACATGTATTTGCTGAACGGTGAAAGCGCACAGTAATGCACTTTTCTCCCAGCAAATACACTGTGTCTAAGCAAATGGGAACACACTGAGGAGACACTTGTGGGAGCTACTGTGACTAAAACTGAGCTTCCCTATGCACAGGGAAGCAAGAGAAATGCTGATTTCATCAAGCCCAGTTACATACTCAGAATCTGTACTACTGCGCAAATAGGCATGTCTCTTTAGCTAAAAAACTCATTTCTGACAAAGTTGCCCAAATGCATCTCAGAAGTGTGCAACTTGTTCCCTGAGTTAAAAAACGTCGAGAAACGGTCGTTTCTGCTAGCGCTGTGCTTCTACACATGTATTTGCTGAACGGTGAAAGCGCACAGTAATGCACTTTTCTCCCAGCAAATACACTGTGTCTAAGGAAATGGGTACACACTGAGGAGACACTTGTGGGAGCTACTGTGACTAAAACTGAGCTTCCCTACGCACAGAGAAGCAAGAGAAATGCTGATTTCATCAAGCCCAATTACATACTCAGAATCTGTACTACTGCGCAAATAGGCATGTCTCTTTAGGCAAAAAACTCATTTCTGACAAAGTTGCCCAAATGCATCTCAGAAGTGTGCAACTGGTTCCCTGAGTTAGAAAACGTCGAGAAACGGTCGTTTCTGCTAGCACTGTGCTTCTACACATGTATTTGCTGAACGGTGAAAGCGCACAGTAATGCACTTTTCTCCCAGCAAATACACTGTGTCTAAGCAAATGGGAACACACTGAGGAGACACTTGTGGGAGCTACTGTGACTAAAACTGAGCTTCCCTACGCACAGGGAAGCAAGAGAAATGCTGATTTCATCAAGCCCAGTTACATACTCAGAATCTGTACTACTGCGCAAATAGGCATGTCTCTTTAGGCAAAAAACTCATTTCTGACAAAGTTGCCCAAATGCATCTCAGAAGTGTGCAACTTGTTCCCTGAGTTAGAAAACGTCGAGAAATGGTCCTTTCTGCTAGCACTGTGCTTCTACACATGTATTTGCTGAACGGTGAAAGCGCACAGTAATGCACTTTTCTCCCAGCAAATACACTGTGTCTAAGGAAATGGGAACACACTGAGGAGACACTTGTGGGAGCTACTGTGACTAAAACTGAGCTTCCCTACGCACAGGGAAGCAAGAGAAATGCTGATTTCATCAAGCCCAGTTACATACTCAGAATCTGTACTACTGCGCAAATAGGCATGTCTCTTTAGGCAAAAAACTCATTTCGGACAAAGTTGCCCAAATGCATCTCAGAAGTGTGCAACTTGTTCCCTGAGTTAGAAAACGTCGAGAAACGGTCGTTTCTGCTAGCGCTGTGCTTCTACACATGTATTTGCGGAACGGTGAAAGCGCACAGTAATGCACTTTTCTCCCAGCAAATACACTGTGTCTAAGCAAATGGGAACACACTGAGGAGACACTTGTGGGAGCTACTGTGACTAAAACTGAGCTTCCCTACGCACAGGGAAGCAAGAGAAATGCTGATTTCATCAAGCCCAGTTACATACTCAGAATCTGTACTACTGCGCAAATAGGCATGTCTCTTTAGGCAAAAAACTCATTTCTGACAAAGTTGCCCAAATGCATCTCAGAAGTGTGCAACTTGTTCCCTGAGTTAGAAAACGTCGAGAAACGGTCGTTTCTGCTAGCGCTGTGCTTCTACACATGTATTTGCTGAACGGTGAAAGCGCACAGTAATGCACTTTTCTCCCAGCAAATACACTGTTTCTAAGGAAATGGGAACACACTGAGGAGACACTTGTGGGAGCTACTGTGACTAAAACTGAGCTTCCCTACGCACAGGGAAGCAAGAGAAATGCTGATTTCATCAAGCCCAGTTACATACTCAGAATCTGTACTACTGCGCAAATAGGCATGTCTCTTTAGGCAAAAAACTCATTTCTGACAAAGTTTCCCAAATGCATCTCAGAAGTGTGCAACTTGTTCCCTGAGTTAGAAAACGTCGAGAAACGGTCCTTTCTGCTAGCGCTGTGCTTCTACACATGTATTTGCTGAACGGTGAAAGCGCACAGTAATGCACTTTTCTCCCAGCAAATACACTGTTTCTAAGGAACTGGGAACACACTGAGGAGACACTTGTGGGAGCTACTGTGACTAAAACTGAGCTTCCCTACGCACAGGGAAGCAAGAGAAATGCTGATTTCATCAAGCACAGTTACATACTCAGAATCTGTACTACTGCGCAAATAGGCATGTCTCTTTAGGCAAAAAACTCATTTCTGACAAAGTTGCCCAAATGCATCTCAGAAGTGTGCAACTTGTTCCCTGAGTTAGAAAACGTCGAGAAACGGTCGTTTCTGCTAGCGCTGTGCTTCTACACATGTATTTGCTGAACGGTGAAAGCGCACAGTAAGGCACTTTTCTCCCAGCAAATACACTGTGTCTAAGGAAATGGGAACACACTGAAGAGACACTTGTGGGAGCTACTGTGACTAAAACTGAGCTTCCCTACGCACAGGGAAGCAAGAGAAATGCTGATTTCATCAAGCCCAGTTACATACTCAGAATCTGTACTACTGCGCAAATAGGCATGTCTCTTTAGGCAAAAAACTCATTTCTGACAAAGTTGCCCAAATGCATCTCAGAAGTGTGCAACTTGTTCCCTGAGTTAGAAAACGTCGAGAAACGGTCGTTTCTGCTAGCGCTGTGCTTCTACACATGTATTTGCTGAACGGTGAAAGCGCACAGTAATGCACTTTTCTCCCAGCAAATACACTGTGTCTAAGGAAATGGGTCACACTGAGGAGACACTTGTGGGAGCTACTGTGACTAAAACTGAGCTTCCCTACGCACAGGGAAGCAAGAGAAATGCTGATTTCATCAAGCCCAGTTACATACTCAGAATCTGTACTACTGCGCAAATAGGCATGTCTCTTTAGGCAAAAAACTCATTTCTGACAAAGTTTCCCAAATGCATCTCAGAAGTGTGCAACTTGTTCCCTGAGTTAGAAAACGTCGAGAAACGGTCCTTTCTGCTAGCGCTGTGCTTCTACACATGTATTTGCTGAACGGTGAAAGCGCACAGTAATGCACTTTTCTCCCAGCAAATACACTGTTTCTAAGGAACTGGGAACACACTGAGGAGACACTTGTGGGAGCTACTGTGACTAAAACTGAGCTTCCCTACGCACAGGGAAGCAAGAGAAATGCTGATTTCATCAAGCCCAGTTACATACTCAGAATCTGTACTACTGCGCAAATAGGCATGTCTCTTTAGGCAAAAAACTCATTTCTGACAAAGTTGCCCAAATGCATCTCAGAAGTGTGCAACTTGTTCCCTGAGTTAGAAAACGTCGAGAAACGGTCGTTTCTGCTAGCGCTGTGCTTCTACACATGTATTTGCTGAACGGTGAAAGCGCACAGTAAGGCACTTTTCTCCCAGCAAATACACTGTGTCTAAGGAAATGGGAACACACTGAAGAGACACTTGTGGGAGCTACTGTGACTAAAACTGAGCTTCCCTACGCACAGGGAAGCAAGAGAAATGCTGATTTCATCAAGCCCAGTTACATACTCAGAATCTGTACTACTGCGCAAATAGGCATGTCTCTTTAGGCAAAAAACTCATTTCTGACAAAGTTGCCCAAATGCATCTCAGAAGTGTGCAACTTGTTCCCTGAGTTAGAAAACGTCGAGAAACGGTCGTTTCTGCTAGCGCTGTGCTTCTACACATGTATTTGCTGAACGGTGAAAGCGCACAGTAATGCACTTTTCTCCCAGCAAATACACTGTGTCTAAGGAAATGGGTCACACTGAGGAGACACTTGTGGGAGCTACTGTGACTAAAACTGAGCTTCCCTACGCACAGGGAAGCAAGAGAAATGCTGATTTCATCAAGCCCAGTTACATACTCAGAATCTGTACTACTGCGCAAATAGGCATGTCTCTTTAGGCAAAAAATTCATTTCTGACAAAGTTGCCCAAATGCATCTCAGAAGTGTGCAACTTGTTCTCTGAGTTAGAAAATGTCGAGAAACGGTCGTTTCTGCTAGCGCTGTGCTTCTACACATGTATTTGCTGAACAGTGAAAGCGCACAGTAATGCACTTTTCTCCCAGCAAATACACTGTGTCTAAGCAAATGGGAACACACTGAGGAGACACTTGTGGGAGCTACTGTGACTAAAACTGAGCTTCCCTACGCACAGGGAAGCAAGAGAAATGCTGATTTCATCAAGCCCAGTTACATACTCAGAATCTGTACTACTGCGCAAATAGGCATGTCTCTTTAGGCAAAAAATTCATTTCTGACAAAGTTGCCCAAATGCATCTCAGAAGTGTGCAACTTGTTCTCTGAGTTAGAAAATGTCGAGAAACGGTCGTTTCTGCTAGCGCTGTGCTTCTACACATGTATTTGCTGAACAGTGAAAGCGCACAGTAATGCACTTTTCTCCCAGCAAATACACTGTGTCTAAGCAAATGGGAACACACTGAGGAGACACTTGTGGGAGCTACTGTGACTAAAACTGAGCTTCCCTACGCACAGGGAAGCAAGAGAAATGCTGATTTCATCAAGCCCAGTTACATGCTCAGAATCTGTACTACTGCGCAAATAGGCATGTCTCTTTAGGCAAAAAACTCATTTCTGACAAAGTTGCCCAAATGCATCTCAGAAGTGTGCAACTTGTTCCCTGAGTTAGAAAACGTCGAGAAACGGTCGTTTCTGCTAGCGCTGTGCTTCTACACATGTATTTGCTGAACGGTGAAAGCGCACAGTAATGCACTTTTCTCCCAGCAAATACACTGTGTCTAAGGAAATGGGAACACACTGAGGAGACACTTGTGGGAGCTACTGTGACTAAAACTGAGCTTCGCTACGCACAGGGAAGCAAGAGAAATGCTGATTTCATCAAGCCCAGTTACATACTCAGAATCTGTACTACTGCGCAAATAGGCATGTCTCTTTAGGCAAAAAACTCATTTCTGACAAAGTTGCCCAAATGCATCTCAGAAGTGTGCAACTTGTTCTCTGAGTTAGAAAATGTCGAGAAACGGTCGTTTCTGCTAGCGCTGTGCTTCTACACATGTACTAGCTGAACGGTGAAAGCGCACAGTAATGCACTTTTCTCCCAGCAAATACAATGTTTCTAAGGAAATGGGAACACACTGAGGAGACACTTGTGGGAGCTACTGTGACTAAAACTGAGCTTCTCTACGCACAGGAAAGAAGAGAAATGCTGATTTCATCAAGCCCAGTTACATACTCAGAATCTGTACTACTGCGCAAATAGGCATGTCTTTTTAGGCAAAAAACTCATTTCTGACAAAGTTGCCCAAATGCATCTCAGAAGTGTGCAACTTGTTCCCTGAGTTAGAAAACGTCGAGAAACGGTCGTTTCTGCTAGCGCTGTGCTTCTACACATGTATTTGCTGAACGGTGAAAGCGCACAATAATGCACTTTTCTCCCAGCAAATACACTGTGTCTAAGGAAATGGGAACACACTGAGGAGACACTTGTGGGAGCTACTGTGACTAAAACTGAGCTTCCCTACGCACAGGGAAGCAAGAGAAATGCTGATTTCATCAAGCCCAGTTACATACTCAGAATCTGTACTACTGCGCAAATAGGCATGTCTCTTTAGGCAAAAAACTCATTTCGGACAAAGTTGCCCAAATGCATCTCAGAAGTGTGCAACTTGTTCCCTGAGTTAGAAAACGTCGAGAAACGGTCGTTTCTGCTAGCGCTGTGCTTCTACACATGTATTTGCGGAACGGTGAAAGCGCACAGTAATGCACTTTTCTCCCAGCAAATACACTGTGTCTAAGCAAATGGGAACACACTGAGGAGACACTTGTGGGAGCTACTGTGACTAAAACTGAGCTTCCCTACGCACAGGGAAGCAAGAGAAATGCTGATTTCATCAAGCCCAGTTACATACTCAGAATCTGTACTACTGCGCAAATAGGCATGTCTCTTTAGGCAAAAAACTCATTTCTGACAAAGTTGCCCAAATGCATCTCAGAAGTGTGCAACTTGTTCCCTGAGTTAGAAAACGTCGAGAAACGGTCGTTTCTGCTAGCGCTGTGCTTCTACACATGTATTTGCTGAACGGTGAAAGCGCACAGTAATGCACTTTTCTCCCAGCAAATACACTGTGTCTAAGGAAATGGGAACACACTGAGGAGACACTTGTGGGAGCTACTGTGACTAAAACTGAGCTTCCCTACGCACAGGGAAGCAAGAGAAATGCTGATTTCATCAAGCCCAGTTACATACTCAGAATCTGTACTACTGCGCAAATAGGCATGTCTCTTTAGGCAAAAAACTCATTTCTGACAAAGTTTCCCAAATGCATCTCAGAAGTGTGCAACTTGTTCCCTGAGTTAGAAAACGTCGAGAAACGGTCCTTTCTGCTAGCGCTGTGCTTCTACACATGTATTTGCTGAACGGTGAAAGCGCACAGTAATGCACTTTTCTCCCAGCAAATACACTGTTTCTAAGGAACTGGGAACACACTGAGGAGACACTTGTGGGAGCTACTGTGACTAAAACTGAGCTTCCCTACGCACAGGGAAGCAAGAGAAATGCTGATTTCATCAAGCACAGTTACATACTCAGAATCTGTACTACTGCGCAAATAGGCATGTCTCTTTAGGCAAAAAACTCATTTCTGACAAAGTTGCCCAAATGCATCTCAGAAGTGTGCAACTTGTTCCCTGAGTTAGAAAACGTCGAGAAACGGTCGTTTCTGCTAGCGCTGTGCTTCTACACATGTATTTGCTGAACGGTGAAAGCGCACAGTAAGGCACTTTTCTCCCAGCAAATACACTGTGTCTAAGGAAATGGGAACACACTGAAGAGACACTTGTGGGAGCTACTGTGACTAAAACTGAGCTTCCCTACGCACAGGGAAGCAAGAGAAATGCTGATTTCATCAAGCCCAGTTACATACTCAGAATCTGTACTACTGCGCAAATAGGCATGTCTCTTTAGGCAAAAAACTCATTTCTGACAAAGTTGCCCAAATGCATCTCAGAAGTGTGCAACTTGTTCCCTGAGTTAGAAAACGTCGAGAAACGGTCGTTTCTGCTAGCGCTGTGCTTCTACACATGTATTTGCTGAACGGTGAAAGCGCACAGTAATGCACTTTTCTCCCAGCAAATACACTGTGTCTAAGGAAATGGGTCACACTGAGGAGACACTTGTGGGAGCTACTGTGACTAAAACTGAGCTTCCCTACGCACAGGGAAGCAAGAGAAATGCTGATTTCATCAAGCCCAGTTACATACTCAGAATCTGTACTACTGCGCAAATAGGCATGTCTCTTTAGGCAAAAAATTCATTTCTGACAAAGTTGCCCAAATGCATCTCAGAAGTGTGCAACTTGTTCTCTGAGTTAGAAAATGTCGAGAAACGGTCGTTTCTGCTAGCGCTGTGCTTCTACACATGTATTTGCTGAACAGTGAAAGCGCACAGTAATGCACTTTTCTCCCAGCAAATACACTGTGTCTAAGCAAATGGGAACACACTGAGGAGACACTTGTGGGAGCTACTGTGACTAAAACTGAGCTTCCCTACGCACAGGGAAGCAAGAGAAATGCTGATTTCATCAAGCCCAGTTACATGCTCAGAATCTGTACTACTGCGCAAATAGGCATGTCTCTTTAGGCAAAAAACTCATTTCTGACAAAGTTGCCCAAATGCATCTCAGAAGTGTGCAACTTGTTCCCTGAGTTAGAAAACGTCGAGAAACGGTCGTTTCTGCTAGCGCTGTGCTTCTACACATGTATTTGCTGAACGGTGAAAGCGCACAGTAATGCACTTTTCTCCCAGCAAATACACTGTGTCTAAGGAAATGGGAACACACTGAGGAGACACTTGTGGGAGCTACTGTGACTAAAACTGAGCTTCGCTACGCACAGGGAAGCAAGAGAAATGCTGATTTCATCAAGCCCAGTTACATACTCAGAATCTGTACTACTGCGCAAATAGGCATGTCTCTTTAGGCAAAAAACTCATTTCTGACAAAGTTGCCCAAATGCATCTCAGAAGTGTGCAACTTGTTCTCTGAGTTAGAAAATGTCGAGAAACGGTCGTTTCTGCTAGCGCTGTGCTTCTACACATGTACTAGCTGAACGGTGAAAGCGCACAGTAATGCACTTTTCTCCCAGCATATACACTGTTTCTAAGGAAATGGGAACACACTGAGGAGACACTTGTGGGAGCTACTGTGACTAAAACTGAGCTTCTCTACGCACAGGAAAGAAGAGAAATGCTGATTTCATCAAGCCCAGTTACATACTCAGAATCTGTACTACTGCGCAAATAGGCATGTCTCTTTAGGCAAAAAACTCATTTCTGACAAAGTTGCCCAAATGCATCTCAGAAGTGTGCAACTTGTTCCCTGAGTTAGAAAACGTCGAGAAACGGTCGTTTCTGCTAGCGCTGTGCTTCTACACATGTATTTGCGGAACGGTGAAAGCGCACAGTAATGCACTTTTCTCCCAGCAAATACACTGTGTCTAAGCAAATGGGAACACACTGAGGAGACACTTGTGGGAGCTACTGTGACTAAAACTGAGCTTCCCTACGCACAGGGAAGCAAGAGAAATGCTGATTTCATCAAGCCCAGTTACATACTCAGAATCTGTACTACTGCGCAAATAGGCATGTCTCTTTAGGCAAAAAACTCATTTCTGACAAAGTTGCCCAAATGCATCTCAGAAGTGTGCAACTTGTTCCCTGAGTTAGAAAACGTCGAGAAACGGTCGTTTCTGCTAGCGCTGTGCTTCTACACATGTATTTGCTGAACGGTGAAAGCGCACAGTAATGCACTTTTCTCCCAGCAAATACACTGTGTCTAAGGAAATGGGAACACACTGAGGAGACACTTGTGGGAGCTACTGTGACTAAAACTGAGCTTCCCTACGCACAGAGAAGCAAGAGAAATGCTGATTTCATCAAGCCCAGTTACATACTCAGAATCTGTACTACTGCGCAAATAGGCATGTCTCTTTAGGCAAAAAACTCATTTCTGACAAAGTTTCCCAAATGCATCTCAGAAGTGTGCAACTTGTTCCCTGAGTTAGAAAACGTCGAGAAACGGTCCTTTCTGCTAGCGCTGTGCTTCTACACATGTATTTGCTGAACGGTGAAAGCGCACAGTAATGCACTTTTCTCCCAGCAAATACACTGTTTCTAAGGAACTGGGAACACACTGAGGAGACACTTGTGGGAGCTACTGTGACTAAAACTGAGCTTCCCTACGCACAGGGAAGCAAGAGAAATGCTGATTTCATCAAGCACAGTTACATACTCAGAATCTGTACTACTGCGCAAATAGGCATGTCTCTTTAGGCAAAAAACTCATTTCTGACAAAGTTGCCCAAATGCATCTCAGAAGTGTGCAACTTGTTCTCTGAGTTAGAAAATGTCGAGAAACGGTCGTTTCTGCTAGCGCTGTGCTTCTACACATGTACTAGCTGAACGGTGAAAGCGCACAGTAATGCACTTTTCTCCCAGCAAATACAATGTTTCTAAGGAAATGGGAACACACTGAGGAGACACTTGTGGGAGCTACTGTGACTAAAACTGAGCTTCTCTACGCACAGGAAAGAAGAGAAATGCTGATTTCATCAAGCCCAGTTACATACTCAGAATCTGTACTACTGCGCAAATAGGCATGTCTTTTTAGGCAAAAAACTCATTTCTGACAAAGTTGCCCAAATGCATCTCAGAAGTGTGCAACTTGTTCCCTGAGTTAGAAAACGTCGAGAAACGGTCGTTTCTGCTAGCGCTGTGCTTCTACACATGTATTTGCTGAACGGTGAAAGCGCACAATAATGCACTTTTCTCCCAGCAAATACACTGTGTCTAAGGAAATGGGAACACACTGAGGAGACACTTGTGGGAGCTACTGTGACTAAAACTGAGCTTCCCTACGCACAGGGAAGCAAGAGAAATGCTGATTTCATCAAGCCCAGTTACATACTCAGAATCTGTACTACTGCGCAAATAGGCATGTCTCTTTAGGCAAAAAACTCATTTCGGACAAAGTTGCCCAAATGCATCTCAGAAGTGTGCAACTTGTTCCCTGAGTTAGAAAACGTCGAGAAACGGTCGTTTCTGCTAGCGCTGTGCTTCTACACATGTATTTGCGGAACGGTGAAAGCGCACAGTAATGCACTTTTCTCCCAGCAAATACACTGTGTCTAAGCAAATGGGAACACACTGAGGAGACACTTGTGGGAGCTACTGTGACTAAAACTGAGCTTCCCTACGCACAGGGAAGCAAGAGAAATGCTGATTTCATCAAGCCCAGTTACATACTCAGAATCTGTACTACTGCGCAAATAGGCATGTCTCTTTAGGCAAAAAACTCATTTCTGACAAAGTTGCCCAAATGCATCTCAGAAGTGTGCAACTTGTTCCCTGAGTTAGAAAACGTCGAGAAACGGTCGTTTCTGCTAGCGCTGTGCTTCTACACATGTATTTGCTGAACGGTGAAAGCGCACAGTAATGCACTTTTCTCCCAGCAAATACACTGTGTCTAAGGAAATGGGAACACACTGAGGAGACACTTGTGGGAGCTACTGTGACTAAAACTGAGCTTCCCTACGCACAGGGAAGCAAGAGAAATGCTGATTTCATCAAGCCCAGTTACATACTCAGAATCTGTACTACTGCGCAAATAGGCATGTCTCTTTAGGCAAAAAACTCATTTCTGACAAAGTTTCCCAAATGCATCTCAGAAGTGTGCAACTTGTTCCCTGAGTTAGAAAACGTCGAGAAACGGTCCTTTCTGCTAGCGCTGTGCTTCTACACATGTATTTGCTGAACGGTGAAAGCGCACAGTAATGCACTTTTCTCCCAGCAAATACACTGTTTCTAAGGAACTGGGAACACACTGAGGAGACACTTGTGGGAGCTACTGTGACTAAAACTGAGCTTCCCTACGCACAGGGAAGCAAGAGAAATGCTGATTTCATCAAGCACAGTTACATACTCAGAATCTGTACTACTGCGCAAATAGGCATGTCTCTTTAGGCAAAAAACTCATTTCTGACAAAGTTGCCCAAATGCATCTCAGAAGTGTGCAACTTGTTCCCTGAGTTAGAAAACGTCGAGAAACGGTCGTTTCTGCTAGCGCTGTGCTTCTACACATGTATTTGCTGAACGGTGAAAGCGCACAGTAAGGCACTTTTCTCCCAGCAAATACACTGTGTCTAAGGAAATGGGAACACACTGAAGAGACACTTGTGGGAGCTACTGTGACTAAAACTGAGCTTCCCTACGCACAGGGAAGCAAGAGAAATGCTGATTTCATCAAGCCCAGTTACATGCTCAGAATCTGTACTACTGCGCAAATAGGCATGTCTCTTTAGGCAAAAAACTCATTTCTGACAAAGTTGCCCAAATGCATCTCAGAAGTGTGCAACTTGTTCCCTGAGTTAGAAAACGTCGAGAAACGGTCGTTTCTGCTAGCGCTGTGCTTCTACACATGTATTTGCTGAACGGTGAAAGCGCACAGTAATGCACTTTTCTCCCAGCAAATACACTGTGTCTAAGGAAATGGGAACACACTGAGGAGACACTTGTGGGAGCTACTGTGACTAAAACTGAGCTTCGCTACGCACAGGGAAGCAAGAGAAATGCTGATTTCATCAAGCCCAGTTACATACTCAGAATCTGTACTACTGCGCAAATAGGCATGTCTCTTTAGGCAAAAAACTCATTTCTGACAAAGTTGCCCAAATGCATCTCAGAAGTGTGCAACTTGTTCTCTGAGTTAGAAAATGTCGAGAAACGGTCGTTTCTGCTAGCGCTGTGCTTCTACACATGTACTAGCTGAACGGTGAAAGCGCACAGTAATGCACTTTTCTCCCAGCAAATACACTGTTTCTAAGGAAATGGGAACACACTGAGGAGACACTTGTGGGAGCTACTGTGACTAAAACTGAGCTTCTCTACGCACAGGAAAGAAGAGAAATGCTGATTTCATCAAGCCCAGTTACATACTCAGAATCTGTACTACTGCGCAAATAGGCATGTCTCTTTAGGCAAAAAACTCATTTCTGACAAAGTTGCCCAAATGCATCTCAGAAGTGTGCAACTTGTTCCCTGAGTTAGAAAACGTCGAGAAACGGTCGTTTCTGCTAGCGCTGTGCTTCTACACATGTATTTGCGGAACGGTGAAAGCGCACAGTAATGCACTTTTCTCCCAGCAAATACACTGTGTCTAAGCAAATGGGAACACACTGAGGAGACACTTGTGGGAGCTACTGTGACTAAAACTGAGCTTCCCTACGCACAGGGAAGCAAGAGAAATGCTGATTTCATCAAGCCCAGTTACATACTCAGAATCTGTACTACTGCGCAAATAGGCATGTCTCTTTAGGCAAAAAACTCATTTCTGACAAAGTTGCCCAAATGCATCTCAGAAGTGTGCAACTTGTTCCCTGAGTTAGAAAACGTCGAGAAACGGTCGTTTCTGCTAGCGCTGTGCTTCTACACATGTATTTGCTGAACGGTGAAAGCGCACAGTAATGCACTTTTCTCCCAGCAAATACACTGTGTCTAAGGAAATGGGAACACACTGAGGAGACACTTGTGGGAGCTACTGTGACTAAAACTGAGCTTCCCTACGCACAGGGAAGCAAGAGAAATGCTGATTTCATCAAGCCCAGTTACATACTCAGAATCTGTACTACTGCGCAAATAGGCATGTCTCTTTAGGCAAAAAACTCATTTCTGACAAAGTTTCCCAAATGCATCTCAGAAGTGTGCAACTTGTTCCCTGAGTTAGAAAACGTCGAGAAACGGTCCTTTCTGCTAGCGCTGTGCTTCTACACATGTATTTGCTGAACGGTGAAAGCGCACAGTAATGCACTTTTCTCCCAGCAAATACACTGTTTCTAAGGAACTGGGAACACACTGAGGAGACACTTGTGGGAGCTACTGTGACTAAAACTGAGCTTCCCTACGCACAGGGAAGCAAGAGAAATGCTGATTTCATCAAGCACAGTTACATACTCAGAATCTGTACTACTGCGCAAATAGGCATGTCTCTTTAGGCAAAAAACTCATTTCTGACAAAGTTGCCCAAATGCATCTCAGAAGTGTGCAACTTGTTCCCTGAGTTAGAAAACGTCGAGAAACGGTCGTTTCTGCTAGCGCTGTGCTTCTACACATGTATTTGCTGAACGGTGAAAGCGCACAGTAAGGCACTTTTCTCCCAGCAAATACACTGTGTCTAAGGAAATGGGAACACACTGAAGAGACACTTGTGGGAGCTACTATGACTAAAACTGAGCTTCCCTACGCACAGGGAAGCAAGAGAAATGCTGATTTCATCAAGCCCAGTTACATACTCAGAATCTGTACTACTGCGCAAATAGGCATGTCTCTTTAGGCAAAAAACTCATTTCTGACAAAGTTGCCCAAATGCATCTCAGAAGTGTGCAACTTGTTCCCTGAGTTAGAAAACGTCGAGAAACGGTCGTTTCTGCTAGCGCTGTGCTTCTACACATGTATTTGCTGAACGGTGAAAGCGCACAGTAATGCACTTTTCTCCCAGCAAATACACTGTGTCTAAGGAAATGGGTCACACTGAGGAGACACTTGTGGGAGCTACTGTGACTAAAACTGAGCTTCCCTACGCACAGGGAAGCAAGAGAAATGCTGATTTCATCAAGCCCAGTTACATACTCAGAATCTGTACTACTGCGCAAATAGGCATGTCTCTTTAGGCAAAAAATTCATTTCTGACAAAGTTGCCCAAATGCATCTCAGAAGTGTGCAACTTGTTCTCTGAGTTAGAAAATGTCGAGAAACGGTCGTTTCTGCTAGCGCTGTGCTTCTACACATGTATTTGCTGAACAGTGAAAGCGCACAGTAATGCACTTTTCTCCCAGCAAATACACTGTGTCTAAGCAAATGGGAACACACTGAGGAGACACTTGTGGGAGCTACTGTGACTAAAACTGAGCTTCCCTACGCACAGGGAAGCAAGAGAAATGCTGATTTCATCAAGCCCAGTTACATGCTCAGAATCTGTACTACTGCGCAAATAGGCATGTCTCTTTAGGCAAAAAACTCATTTCTGACAAAGTTGCCCAAATGCATCTCAGAAGTGTGCAACTTGTTCCCTGAGTTAGAAAACGTCGAGAAACGGTCGTTTCTGCTAGCGCTGTGCTTCTACACATGTATTTGCTGAACGGTGAAAGCGCACAGTAATGCACTTTTCTCCCAGCAAATACACTGTGTCTAAGGAAATGGGAACACACTGAGGAGACACTTGTGGGAGCTACTGTGACTAAAACTGAGCTTCGCTACGCACAGGGAAGCAAGAGAAATGCTGATTTCATCAAGCCCAGTTACATACTCAGAATCTGTACTACTGCGCAAATAGGCATGTCTCTTTAGGCAAAAAACTCATTTCTGACAAAGTTGCCCAAATTCATCTCAGAAGTGTGCAACTTGTTCTCTGAGTTAGAAAATGTCGAGAAACGGTCGTTTCTGCTAGCGCTGTGCTTCTACACATGTACTAGCTGAACGGTGAAAGCGCACAGTAATGCACTTTTCTCCCAGCAAATACACTGTTTCTAAGGAAATGGGAACACACTGAGGAGACACTTGTGGGAGCTACTGTGACTAAAACTGAGCTTCTCTACGCACAGGAAAGAAGAGAAATGCTGATTTCATCAAGCCCAGTTACATACTCAGAATCTGTACTACTGCGCAAATAGGCATGTCTCTTTAGGCAAAAAACTCATTTCTGACAAAGTTGCCCAAATGCATCTCAGAAGTGTGCAACTTGTTCCCTGAGTTAGAAAACGTCGAGAAACGGTCGTTTCTGCTAGCGCTGTGCTTCTACACATGTATTTGCTGAACGGTGAAAGCGCACAGTAATGCACTTTTCTCTCAGCAAATACACTGTTCTAAGGAAATGGTAACACACTGAGGAGACACTTGTGGGAGCTACTGTGACTAAAACTGAGCTTCCCTACGCACAGGGAAGCAAGAGAAATGCTGATTTCATCAAGCCCAGTTACATACTCAGAATCTGTACTACTGCGCAAATAGGCATGTCTTTTTAGGCAAAAAACTCATTTCTGACAAAGTTGCCCAAATGCATCTCAGAAGTGTGCAACTTGTTCCCTGAGTTAGAAAACGTCGAGAAACGGTCGTTTCTGCTAGCGCTGTGCTTCTACACATGTATTTGCTGAACGGTGAAAGCGCACAGTAATGCACTTTTCTCCCAGCAAATACACTGTGTCTAAGGAAATGGGAACACACTGAGGAGACACTTGTGGGAGCTACTGTGACTAAAACTGAGCTTCGCTACGCACAGGGAAGCAAGAGAAATGCTGATTTCATCAAGCCCAGTTACATACTCAGAATCTGTACTACTGCGCAAATAGGCATGTCTCTTTAGGCAAAAAACTCATTTCTGACAAAGTTGCCCAAATGCATCTCAGAAGTGTGCAACTTGTTCTCTGAGTTAGAAAATGTCGAGAAACGGTCGTTTCTGCTAGCGCTGTGCTTCTACACATGTACTAGCTGAACGGTGAAAGCGCACAGTAATGCACTTTTCTCCCAGCAAATACACTGTTTCTAAGGAAATGGGAACACACTGAGGAGACACTTGTGGGAGCTACTGTGACTAAAACTGAGCTTCTCTACGCACAGGAAAGAAGAGAAATGCTGATTTCATCAAGCCCAGTTACATACTCAGAATCTGTACTACTGCGCAAATAGGCATGTCTCTTTAGGCAAAAAACTCATTTCTGACAAAGTTGCCCAAATGCATCTCAGAAGTGTGCAACTTGTTCCCTGAGTTAGAAAACGTCGAGAAACGGTCGTTTCTGCTAGCGCTGTGCTTCTACACATGTATTTGCTGAACGGTGAAAGCGCACAGTAATGCACTTTTCTCTCAGCAAATACACTGTTCTAAGGAAATGGTAACACACTGAGGAGACACTTGTGGGAGCTACTGTGACTAAAACTGAGCTTCCCTACGCACAGGGAAGCAAGAGAAATGCTGATTTCATCAAGCCCAGTTACATACTCAGAATCTGTACTACTGCGCAAATAGGCATGTCTTTTTTGGCAAAAAACTCATTTCTGACAAAGTTGCCCAAATGCATCTCAGAAGTGTGCAACTTGTTCCCTGAGTTAGAAAACGTCGAGAAACGGTCGTTTCTGCTAGCGCTGTGCTTCTACACATGTATTTGCTGAACGGTGAAAGCGCACAGTAATGGACTTTTCTCCCAGCAAATACACTGTGTCTAAGGAAATGGGTCACACTGAGTAGACACTTGTGGAAGTTACTGTGACTAAAACTGAGCTTCCCTACGCACAGGGAAGCAAAAGAAATACTGATTTCATCAAGCCCAGTTACATACTCAGAATCTGTACTACTGCGCAAATAGGCATGTCTCTTTAGGCAAAAAACTCATTTCTGACAAAGTTGCCCAAATGCATCTCAGAAGTGTGCAACTTGTTCCCTGAGTTAGAAAACATCGAGAAACGGTCGTTTCTGCTAGCACTGTGCTTCTACACATGTATTTGATGAACGGTGAAAGCACACAGTAATGCACTTTTCTCCCAGCAAATACACTGTGTCTAAGGAAATGGGAACACACTGAGGAGACACTTGTGGGAGCTACTGTGACTAAAACTGAGCTTCCCTACGCACAGGGAAGCAAGAGAAATGCTGATTTCATCAAGCCCAGTTACATACTCAGAATCTGTACTACTGCGCAAATAGGCATGTCTCTTTAGGCAAAAAACTCATTTCTGACAAAGTTGCCCAAATGCATCTCAGAAGTGTGCAGCTTGTTCTCTGAGTTAGAAAACGTCGAGAAACGGTCGTTTCTGCTAGCGCTGTGCTTCTACACATGTACTAGCTGAACGGTGAAAGCGCAAAGTAATGCACTTTTCTTCCAGCAAATACACTGTTTCTAAGGAAATGGGAACACATGAGGAGACACTTGTGGGAGCTACTGTGACTAAAACTGAGCTTCTCTACGCACAGGAAAGAAGAGAAATGCTGATTTCATCAAGCCCAGTTACATACTCAGAATCTGTACTACTGCGCAAATAGGCATGTCTCTTTAGGCAAAAAACTCATTTCTGACAAAGTTGCACAAATGCATCTCAGAAGTGTGCAACTGGTTCCCTGAGTTAGAAAACGTCGAGAAACGGTCGTTTCTGCTAGCACTGTGCTTTTACACATGTATTTGCTGAACGGTAAAAGCGCACAGTAATGCACTTTTCTCCCAGCAAATACACTGTTTCTAAGGAAATGGGAACACACTGAGGAGACATTTGTGCGAGCTACTGTGACTAAAACTGAGCTTCCCTACGCACAGGGAAGCAAGAGAAATGCTGATTTCATCAAGCCCAGTTACATCCTCAGAATCTGTACTACTGCGCAAATAGGCATGTCTCTTTAGGCAAAAAACTCATTTCTGACAAAGTTGCCCAAATGCATCTCAGAAGTGTGCAACTTGTTCCCTGAGTTAGAAAACGTCGAGAAACGGTCGTTTCTGCTAGCGCTGTGCTTCTACACATGTATTTGCTGAACGGTGAAAGCGCACAGTAATGCACTTTTCTCCCAGCAAATACACTGTGTCTAAGGAAATGGGAACACACTGAGGAGACACTTGTGGGAGCTACTGTGACTAAAACTGAGCTTCCCTACGCACAGGGAAGCAAGAGAAATGCTGATTTCATCAAGCCCAGTTACATACTCAGAATCTGTACTACTGCGCAAATAGGCATGTCTCTTTAGGCAAAAAACTCATTTCTGACAAAGTTTCCCAAATGCATCTCAGAAGTGTGCAACTTGTTCCCTGAGTTAGAAAACGTCGAGAAACGGTCCTTTCTGCTAGCGCTGTGCTTCTACACATGTATTTGCTGAACGGTGAAAGCGCACAGTAATGCACTTTTCTCCCAGCAAATACACTGTTTCTAAGGAACTGGGAACACACTGAGGAGACACTTGTGGGAGCTACTGTGACTAAAACTGAGCTTCCCTACGCACAGGGAAGCAAGAGAAATGCTGATTTCATCAAGCACAGTTACATACTCAGAATCTGTACTACTGCGCAAATAGGCATGTCTCTTTAGGCAAAAAACTCATTTCTGACAAAGTTGCCCAAATGCATCTCAGAAGTGTGCAACTTGTTCCCTGAGTTAGAAAACGTCGAGAAACGGTCGTTTCTGCTAGCGCTGTGCTTCTACACATGTATTTGCTGAACGGTGAAAGCGCACAGTAAGGCACTTTTCTCCCAGCAAATACACTGTGTCTAAGGAAATGGGAACACACTGAAGAGACACTTGTGGGAGCTACTATGACTAAAACTGAGCTTCCCTACGCACAGGGAAGCAAGAGAAATGCTGATTTCATCAAGCCCAGTTACATACTCAGAATCTGTACTACTGCGCAAATAGGCATGTCTCTTTAGGCAAAAAACTCATTTCTGACAAAGTTGCCCAAATGCATCTCAGAAGTGTGCAACTTGTTCCCTGAGTTAGAAAACGTCGAGAAACGGTCGTTTCTGCTAGCGCTGTGCTTCTACACATGTATTTGCTGAACGGTGAAAGCGCACAGTAATGCACTTTTCTCCCAGCAAATACACTGTGTCTAAGGAAATGGGTCACACTGAGGAGACACTTGTGGGAGCTACTGTGACTAAAACTGAGCTTCCCTACGCACAGGGAAGCAAGAGAAATGCTGATTTCATCAAGCCCAGTTACATACTCAGAATCTGTACTACTGCGCAAATAGGCATGTCTCTTTAGGCAAAAAATTCATTTCTGACAAAGTTGCCCAAATGCATCTCAGAAGTGTGCAACTTGTTCTCTGAGTTAGAAAATGTCGAGAAACGGTCGTTTCTGCTAGCGCTGTGCTTCTACACATGTATTTGCTGAACAGTGAAAGCGCACAGTAATGCACTTTTCTCCCAGCAAATACACTGTGTCTAAGCAAATGGGAACACACTGAGGAGACACTTGTGGGAGCTACTGTGACTAAAACTGAGCTTCCCTACGCACAGGGAAGCAAGAGAAATGCTGATTTCATCAAGCCCAGTTACATGCTCAGAATCTGTACTACTGCGCAAATAGGCATGTCTCTTTAGGCAAAAAACTCATTTCTGACAAAGTTGCCCAAATGCATCTCAGAAGTGTGCAACTTGTTCCCTGAGTTAGAAAACGTCGAGAAACGGTCGTTTCTGCTAGCGCTGTGCTTCTACACATGTATTTGCTGAACGGTGAAAGCGCACAGTAATGCACTTTTCTCCCAGCAAATACACTGTGTCTAAGGAAATGGGAACACACTGAGGAGACACTTGTGGGAGCTACTGTGACTAAAACTGAGCTTCGCTACGCACAGGGAAGCAAGAGAAATGCTGATTTCATCAAGCCCAGTTACATACTCAGAATCTGTACTACTGCGCAAATAGGCATGTCTCTTTAGGCAAAAAACTCATTTCTGACAAAGTTGCCCAAATTCATCTCAGAAGTGTGCAACTTGTTCTCTGAGTTAGAAAATGTCGAGAAACGGTCGTTTCTGCTAGCGCTGTGCTTCTACACATGTACTAGCTGAACGGTGAAAGCGCACAGTAATGCACTTTTCTCCCAGCAAATACACTGTTTCTAAGGAAATGGGAACACACTGAGGAGACACTTGTGGGAGCTACTGTGACTAAAACTGAGCTTCTCTACGCACAGGAAAGAAGAGAAATGCTGATTTCATCAAGCCCAGTTACATACTCAGAATCTGTACTACTGCGCAAATAGGCATGTCTCTTTAGGCAAAAAACTCATTTCTGACAAAGTTGCCCAAATGCATCTCAGAAGTGTGCAACTTGTTCCCTGAGTTAGAAAACGTCGAGAAACGGTCGTTTCTGCTAGCGCTGTGCTTCTACACATGTATTTGCTGAACGGTGAAAGCGCACAGTAATGCACTTTTCTCTCAGCAAATACACTGTTCTAAGGAAATGGTAACACACTGAGGAGACACTTGTGGGAGCTACTGTGACTAAAACTGAGCTTCCCTACGCACAGGGAAGCAAGAGAAATGCTGATTTCATCAAGCCCAGTTACATACTCAGAATCTGTACTACTGCGCAAATAGGCATGTCTTTTTAGGCAAAAAACTCATTTCTGACAAAGTTGCCCAAATGCATCTCAGAAGTGTGCAACTTGTTCCCTGAGTTAGAAAACGTCGAGAAACGGTCGTTTCTGCTAGCGCTGTGCTTCTACACATGTATTTGCTGAACGGTGAAAGCGCACAGTAATGCACTTTTCTCCCAGCAAATACACTGTGTCTAAGGAAATGGGAACACACTGAGGAGACACTTGTGGGAGCTACTGTGACTAAAACTGAGCTTCGCTACGCACAGGGAAGCAAGAGAAATGCTGATTTCATCAAGCCCAGTTACATACTCAGAATCTGTACTACTGCGCAAATAGGCATGTCTCTTTAGGCAAAAAACTCATTTCTGACAAAGTTGCCCAAATGCATCTCAGAAGTGTGCAACTTGTTCTCTGAGTTAGAAAATGTCGAGAAACGGTCGTTTCTGCTAGCGCTGTGCTTCTACACATGTACTAGCTGAACGGTGAAAGCGCACAGTAATGCACTTTTCTCCCAGCAAATACACTGTTTCTAAGGAAATGGGAACACACTGAGGAGACACTTGTGGGAGCTACTGTGACTAAAACTGAGCTTCTCTACGCACAGGAAAGAAGAGAAATGCTGATTTCATCAAGCCCAGTTACATACTCAGAATCTGTACTACTGCGCAAATAGGCATGTCTCTTTAGGCAAAAAACTCATTTCTGACAAAGTTGCCCAAATGCATCTCAGAAGTGTGCAACTTGTTCCCTGAGTTAGAAAACGTCGAGAAACGGTCGTTTCTGCTAGCGCTGTGCTTCTACACATGTATTTGCTGAACGGTGAAAGCGCACAGTAATGCACTTTTCTCTCAGCAAATACACTGTTCTAAGGAAATGGTAACACACTGAGGAGACACTTGTGGGAGCTACTGTGACTAAAACTGAGCTTCCCTACGCACAGGGAAGCAAGAGAAATGCTGATTTCATCAAGCCCAGTTACATACTCAGAATCTGTACTACTGCGCAAATAGGCATGTCTTTTTAGGCAAAAAACTCATTTCTGACAAAGTTGCCCAAATGCATCTCAGAAGTGTGCAACTTGTTCCCTGAGTTAGAAAACGTCGAGAAACGGTCGTTTCTGCTAGCGCTGTGCTTCTACACATGTATTTGCTGAACGGTGAAAGCGCACAGTAATGGACTTTTCTCCCAGCAAATACACTGTGTCTAAGGAAATGGGTCACACTGAGGAGACACTTGTGGAAGTTACTGTGACTAAAACTGAGCTTCCCTACGCACAGGGAAGCAAAAGAAATACTGATTTCATCAAGCCCAGTTACATACTCAGAATCTGTACTACTGCGCAAATAGGCATGTCTCTTTAGGCAAAAAACTCATTTCTGACAAAGTTGCCCAAATGCATCTCAGAAGTGTGCAACTTGTTCCCTGAGTTAGAAAACATCGAGAAACGGTCGTTTCTGCTAGCACTGTGCTTCTACACATGTATTTGATGAACGGTGAAAGCACACAGTAATGCACTTTTCTCCCAGCAAATACACTGTGTCTAAGGAAATGGGAACACACTGAGGAGACACTTGTGGGAGCTACTGTGACTAAAACTGAGCTTCCCTACGCACAGGGAAGCAAGAGAAATGCTGATTTCATCAAGCCCAGTTACATACTCAGAATCTGTACTACTGCGCAAATAGGCATGTCTCTTTAGGCAAAAAACTCATTTCTGACAAAGTTGCCCAAATGCATCTCAGAAGTGTGCAGCTTGTTCTCTGAGTTAGAAAACGTCGAGAAACGGTCGTTTCTGCTAGCGCTGTGCTTCTACACATGTACTAGCTGAACGGTGAAAGCGCAAAGTAATGCACTTTTCTTCCAGCAAATACACTGTTTCTAAGGAAATGGGAACACATGAGGAGACACTTGTGGGAGCTACTGTGACTAAAACTGAGCTTCTCTACGCACAGGAAAGAAGAGAAATGCTGATTTCATCAAGCCCAGTTACATACTCAGAATCTGTACTACTGCGCAAATAGGCATGTCTCTTTAGGCAAAAAACTCATTTCTGACAAAGTTGCACAAATGCATCTCAGAAGTGTGCAACTGGTTCCCTGAGTTAGAAAACGTCGAGAAACGGTCGTTTCTGCTAGCACTGTGCTTTTACACATGTATTTGCTGAACGGTAAAAGCGCACAGTAATGCACTTTTCTCCCAGCAAATACACTGTTTCTAAGGAAATGGGAACACACTGAGGAGACATTTGTGCGAGCTACTGTGACTAAAACTGAGCTTCCCTACGCACAGGGAAGCAAGAGAAATGCTGATTTCATCAAGCCCAGTTACATCCTCAGAATCTGTACTACTGCGCAAATAGGCATGTCTCTTTAGGCAAAAAACTCATTTCTGACAAAGTTGCCCAAATGCATCTCAGAAGTGTGCAACTTGTTCTCTGAGTTAGAAAATGTCGAGAAACGGTCGTTTCTGCTAGCGCTGTGCTTCTACACATGTACTAGCTGAACGGTGAAAGCGCACAGTAATGCACTTTTCTCCCAGCAAATACACTGTTTCTAAGGAAATGGGAACACACTGAGGAGACACTTGTGGGAGCTACTGTGACTAAAACTGAGCTTCTCTACGCACAGGAAAGAAGAGAAATGCTGATTTCATCAAGCCCAGTTACATACTCAGAATCTGTACTACTGCGCAAATAGGCATGTCTCTTTAGGCAAAAAACTCATTTCTGACAAAGTTGCCCAAATGCATCTCAGAAGTGTGCAACTTGTTCCCTGAGTTAGAAAACGTCGAGAAACGGTCGTTACTGCTAGCGCTGTGCTTCTACACATGTATTTGCTGAACGGTGAAAGCGCACAGTAATGCACTTTTCTCCCAGCAAATACACTGTTTCTAAGGAAATGGGAACACACTGAGGAGACACTTGTGGGAGCTACTGTGACCAAAACTGAGCTTCCCTACGCACAGGGAAGCAAGAGAAATGCTGATTTCATCAAGCCCAGTTACATACTCAGAATCTGTACTACTGCGCAAATAGGCATGTCTCTTTAGGCTAAAAACTCATTTCTGACAAAGTTGCCCAAATGCATCTCAGAAGTGTGCAACTTGTTCCCTGAGGTAGAAAACGTCGAGAAACGTTCGTTTCTGCTAGCGCTGTGCTTCTACACAGTATTTGCTGAACGGTGAAAGTGCACAGTAATGCACTTTTCTCCCAGCAAATACACTGTTTCTAAGGAACTGAGAACACACTGAGGAGACACTTGTGGGAGCTACTGTGACTAAAACTGAGCTTCCCTACACACAGGGAAGCAAGAGAAATGCTGATTTCATCAAGCCCAGTTACTTACTCAGAATCTGTACTACTGCGCAAATAGGCTTGTCTCTTTAGGCAAAAAACTCATTTCTGACAAAGTTGCCCAAATGCATCTCAGAAGTGTGCAACTTGTTCCCTGAGTTAGAAAACGTCGAGAAACGGTCGATTCTGCTAGCGCTGTGCTTCTACACATGTATTTGCTGAACGGTGAAAGCGCACAGTAATGCACTTTTCTCCCAGCAAATACACTGTTTCTAAGGAAATGGGGACACACTGAGGAGACACTTGTGGGAGCTACTGTGACTAAAACTGAGCTTCCCTACGCACAGGGAAGCAAGAGAAATGCTGATTTCATCAAGCCCAGTTACTTACTCAGAATCTGTACTACTGCGCAAATAGGCATGTCTCTTTAGGCAAAAAACTCATTTCTGACAAAGTTGCCCAAATGCATCTCAGAAGTGTGCAACTTGTTCCCTGAGTTAGAAAACGTCGAGAAACGGTCGTTTCTGCTAGCGCTGTGCTTCTACACATGTATTTGCTGAACGGTGAAAGCGCACAGTAATGCACTTTTCTCCCAGCAAATACACTGTTTCTAAGGAAATGGGAACACACTGAGGAGACACTTGTGGGAGCTACTGTCACTAAAACTGAGCTTCCCTACGCACAGGGAAGCAAGAGAAATGCTGATTTCATCAAGCCCTGTTACATACTCAGAATCTGTACTACACCGCAAATAGGCATGTCTCTTTAGGCAAAAAACTCATTTCTGACAAAGTTGCACAAATGCATCTCAGAAGTGTGCAACTTGTTCCCTGAGTTAGAAAACGTCGAGAAACAGTCGTTTCTGCTAGCGCTGTGCTTCTACACATGTATTTGCTGAACGGTGAAAGCGCACAGTAATGCACTTTTCTCCCAGCACATACACTGTGTCTAAGGAAATGGGAACACACTGAGGAGACACTTGTGGGAGCTACTGTGACTAAAACTGAGCTTCCCTACGCACAGGGAAGCAAGAGAAATGCTGATATCATCAAGCCAAGTTACATACTCAGAATCTGTACTACTGCGCAAATAGGCATGTCTCTTTAGGCAAAAAATCATTTCTGACAAAGTTGCCCAAATGCATCTCAGAAGTGTGCAACTTGTTCCCTGAGTTAGAAAACGTCGAGAAACGGTCGATTCTGCTAGCGCTGTGCTTCTACACATGTATTTGCTGAACGGTGAAAGCGCACAGTATTGCACTTTTCTCCCAGCAAATACACTGTTTCTAAGGAAATGGGAACACACTGAGGAGACACTTGTGGGAGCTATTGTGACTAAAACTGAGCTTCTCTACGCACAGGAAAGAAGAGAAATGCTGATTTCATCAAGACCAGTTACATACTCAGAATCTGTACTACTGCGCAAATAGGCATGTCTCTTTAGGCAAAAAACTCATTTCTGACAAAGTTGCCCAAATGCATCTCAGAAGTGTGCAACTGGTTCCCTGAGTTAGAAAACGTCGAGAAACGGTCGTTTCTGCTAGCACTGTGCTTTTACACATGTATTTGCTGAACGGTGAAAGCGCACAGTAATGCACTTTTCTCCCAGCAAATACACTGTTTCTAAGGAAATGGGAACACACTGAGGAGACATTTGTGCGAGCTACTGTGACTAAAACTGAGCTTCCCTACGCACAGGGAAGCAAGAGAAATGCTGATTTCATCAAGCCCAGTTACATCCTCAGAATCTGTACTACTGCGCAAATAGGCATGTCTCTTTAGGCAAAAAACTCATTTCTGACAAAGTTGCCCAAATGCATCTCAGAAGTGTGCAACTTGTTCCCTGAGTTAGAAAACGTCGAGAAACGGTCGTTTCTGGTAGCGCTGTGCTTCTACACATGTATTTGCTGAACGGTGAAAGCGCACAGTAATGCACTTTTCTCCCAGCAAATACACTGTGTCTAAAGAAATGGGAACACACTGAGGAGACACTTGTGGGAGCTACTGTGACTAAAACTGAGCTTCCCTACGCACAGGGAAGAAAGAGAAATGCTGATTTCATCAAGCCCAGTTACATACTCAGACTCTGTACTACTGCGCAAATAGGCATGTGTCTTTAGGCAAAAAACTCATTTCTGACAAAGTTGCCGAAATGCATCTCAGAAGTGTGCAACTTGTTCCCTGAGTTAGAAAACGTCGAGAAACGGTCGTTTCTGCTAGCGCTGTGCTTCTACACATGTATTTGCTGAACGGTGAAAGCGCACAGTAATGCACTTTTCTCCCAGCAAATACACTGTGTCTAAGGAAATGGGAACACAATGAGGAGACACTTGTGGGAGCTACTGTGACTAAAACTGAGCTTCTTTACGCACAGGGAAGCAATAGAAATGCTGATTTCATCAAGCCCAGTTACATACTCAGAATCTGTACTACTGCGCAAATAGGCATGTCTCTTTAGGCAAAAACTCATTTCTGACAAAGTTGCCCAAATGCATCTCAGAAGTGTGCAACTTGTTCCCTGAGTTAAAAAACGTCGAGAAACGGTCGTTTCTGCTAGCGCTGTGCTTCTACACATGTATTTGCTGAACGGTGAAAGTGCACAGTAATGCACTTTTCTCCCAGCAAATACACTGTTTCTAAGGAAATGGGAACACACTGAGGAGACACTTGTGGGAGCTACTGTGACCAAAACTGAGCTTCCCTACGCACAGGGAAGCAAGAGAAATGCTGATTTCATCAAGCCCAGTTACATACTCAGAATCTGTACTACTGCGCAAATAGGCATGTCTCTTTAGGCAAAAAACTCATTTCTGACAAAGTTGCCCAAATGCATCTCAGAAGTGTGCAACTTGTTCCCTGAGTTAGAAAACGTCGAGAAACGTTCGTTTCTGCTAGCGCTGTGCTTCTACACAGTATTTGCTGAACGGTGAAAGTGCACAGTAATGCACTTTTCTCCCAGCAAATACACTGTTTCTAAGGAACTGAGAACACACTGAGGAGACACTTGTGGGAGCTACTGTGACTAAAACTGAGCTTCCCTACGCACAGGGAAGCAAGAGAAATGCTGATTTCATCAAGCCCAGTTACATACTCAGAATCTGTACTACTGCGCAAATAGGCATGTCTCTGTAGGCAAAAAACTCATTTCTGACAAAGTTGCCCAAATGCATCTCAGAAGTGTGCAACTTGTTCCCTGAGTTAGAAAACGTCGAGAAACGGTCGATTCTGCTAGCGCTGTGCTTCTACACATGTATTTGCTGAACGGTGAAAGCGCACAGTAATGCACTTTTCTCCCAGCAAATACACTGTTTCTAAGGAAATGGGGACACACTGAGGAGACACTTGTGGGAGCTACTGTGACTAAAACTGAGCTTCCCTACGCACAGGGAAGCAAGAGAAATGCTGATTTCATCAAGCCCAGTTACTTACTCAGAATCTGTACTACTGCGCAAATAGGCATGTCTCTTTAGGCAAAAAACTCATTTCTGACAAAGTTGCCCAAATGCATCTCAGAAGTGTGCAACTTGTTCCCTGAGTTAGAAAACGTCGAGAAATGGTCGTTTCTGCTAGCGCTGTGCTTCTACACATGTATTTGCTGAACGGTGAAAGCGCACAGTAATGCACTTTTCTCCCAGCAAATACACTGTTTCTAAGGAAATGGGAACACACTGAGGAGACACTTGTGGGAGCTACTGTCACTAAAACTGAGCTTCCCTACGCACAGGGAAGCAAGAGAAATGCTGATTTCATCAAGCCCTGTTACATACTCAGAATCTGTACTACACCGCAAATAGGCATGTCTCTTTAGGCAAAAAACTCATTTCTGACAAAGCTGCCCAAATGCATCTCAGAAGTGTGCAACTTGTTCCCTGAGTTAGAAAACGTCGAGAAACGGTCGTTTCTGCTAGCGCTGTGCTTCTACACATGTATTTGCTGAACGGTGAAAGCGCACAGTAATGCACTTTTCTCCCAGCACATACACTGTGTCTAAGGAAATGGGAACACACTGAGGAGACACTTGTGGGAGCTACTGTGACTAAAACTGAGCTTCCCTACGCACAGGGAAGCAAGAGAAATGCTGATTTCATCAAGCCCAGTTACATACTCAGAATCTGTACTACTGCGCAAATAGGCATGTCTCTTTAGGCAAAAAACTCATTTCGGACAAAGTTGCCCAAATGCATCTCAGAAGTGTGCAAATTTTTCCCTGAGTTAGAAAACGTCGAGAAACGGTCGATTCTGCTAGCGCTGTGCTTCTACACATGTATTTGCTGAACTGTGAAAGCGCACAGTAATGCACTTTTCTCCCAGCAAATACACTGTTTCTAAGGAAATGGGAACACACTGAGGAGACACTTGTGGGAGCTACTGTGACTAAAACTGAGCTTCCCTACGCACAGGGAAGCAAGAGAAATGCTGATTTCATCAAGCCCAGTTACATACTCAGAATCTGTACTGCTGCGCAAATAGGCATGTCTCTTTAGGCAAAAAACTCATTTCTGACAAAGTTGCCCAAATGCATCTCAGAAGTGTGCAACTTGTTCTCTAAGTTAGAAAATATCGAGAAACGTTCGTTTTTGCTAGCGCTGTGCATCTACACATGTATTTGCTGAACGGTGAAAGCGCACAGTAATGCACTTTTCTCCCAGCAAATACACTGTTTCTAAGGAAATGGGAACACACTGAGAAGACACTTGTGGGAGCTACGGTGACTAAAACTGAGCTTCCCTACGCACACGGAAGCAAGAGAAATGCTAATTTCGTCAAGCCCAGTTACATACTCAGAATCTGTACTACTGCGCAAATAGGCATGTCTCTTTAGGCAAAAAACTCATTTCTGACAAAGTTGCCCAAATGCATCTCAGAAGTGTGCAACTTGTTCCCTGAGTTAGAAAACGTCGAGAAACGTTCGTTTCTGCTAGCGCTGTGCTTCTACACAGTATTTGCTGAACGGTGAAAGCGCACAGTAATGCACTTTTCTCCCAGCAAATACACTGTTTCTAAGGAACTGAGAACACACTGAGGAGACACTTGTGGGAGCTACTGTGACTAAAACTGAGCTTCCCTACGCACAGGGAAGCAAGAGAAATGCTGATTTCATCAAGCCCAGTTACATACTCAGACTCTGTACTACTGCGCAAATAGGCATGTCTCTGTAGGCAAAGAACTCATTTCTGACAAAGTTGCCCAAATGCATCTCAGAAGTGTGCAACTTGTTCCCTGAGTTAGAAAACGTCGAGAAACGGTCGTTTCTGCTAGCGCTGTGCTTCTACACATGTATTTGCTGAACGGTGAAAGCGCACAGTAATGCACTTTTCTCCCAGCAAATACACTGTGTCTAAGGAAATGGGAACACACTGAGGAGACACTTGTGGGAGCTACTGTGACTAAAACTGAGCTTCCCTACGCACAGGGAAGCAAGAGAAATGCTGATTTCATCAAGCCCAGTTACATACTCAGAATCTGTACTACTGCGCAAATAGGCATGTCTCTTTAGGCAAAAAACTCATTTCTGACAAAGTTGCCCAAATGCATCTCAGAAGTGTGCAACTTGTTCCCTGAGTTAGAAAACGACGAGAAACAGTCCGTTATGCTAGCACTGTGCTTCTACACATGTATTTGCTGAACGGTGAAAGCGCACAGTAATGCACTTTTCTCCCAGCAAATACACTGTGTCTAAGGAAATGGGAACACACTGAGGAGACACTTGTGGGAGCTACTGTCACTAAAACTGAGCTTCCCTACGCACAGGGAAGCAAGAGAAATGCTGATTTCATCAAGCCCAGTTACATACTCAGAATCTGTACTACTGCGCAAATAGGCATGTCTCTTTAGGCAAAAAACTCATTTCTGACAAAGTTGCCCAAATGCATCTCAGAAGTGTGCAACTTGTTCCCTGAGTTAGAAAACGTCGAGAAACGGTCGTTTCTGCTAGCGCTGTGCTTCTACACATGTATTTGCTGAACGCTGAAAGCGCACAGTAATGCACTTTTCTCCCAGCAAATACACTGTGTCTAAGGAAATGGGAACACACTGAGGAGACACTTGTGGGAGCTACTGTGACTAAAACTGAGCTTCCCTACGCACAGGAAAGCAAGAGAAATGCTGATTTCATCAAGCCCAGTTACATACTCAGAATCTGTACTACTGCGCAAATAGGCATGTCTCTTTAGGCAAAAAACTCATTTCTGACAAAGTTGCCCAAATGCATCTCAGAAGTGTGCAACTTGTTCCCTGAGTTAGAAAACGTCGAGAAACGGTTGTTTCTGCTAGCGCTGTGCTTCTACACATGTACTTGCTGAACGGTGAAAGCGCACAGTAATGCACTTTTCTCCCAGCAAATACACTGTTTCTAAGGAAATGGGAACACACTGAGGAGACACTTGTGGGAGCTACTGTGACTAAAACTGAGCTTCCCTACGCACAGGGAAGCAAGAGAAATGCTGATTTCATCAAGCCCAGTTACATACTCAGAATCTGTACTGCTGCGCAAATAGGCATGTCTCTTTAGGCAAAAAACTCATTTCTGACAAAGTTGCCCAAATGCATCTCAGAAGTGTGCAACTGGTTCCCTGAGTTAGAAAACGTCGAGAAACGGTCGTTTCTGCTAGCGCTGTGCTTCTACACATGTATTTGCTGAACGGTGAAAGCGCACAGTAATGCACTTTTCTCCCAGCAAATACACTGTGTCTAAGGAAATGGGTCACACTTAGGAGACACTTGTGGGAGCTACTGTGACTAAAACTGAGCTTCCCTACGCACAGGGAAGCAAGAGAAATGCTGATTTCATCAAGCCCAGTTACATACTCAGAATCTGTACTACTGCGCAAATAGGCATGTCTCTGTAGGCAAAAAACTCATTTCTGACAAAGTTGCCCAAATGCATCTCAGAAGTGTGCAACTTGTTCCCTGAGTTAGAAAACGTCGAGAAACGGTCGTTTCTGCTAGCGCTGTGCTTCTACACATGTATTTGCTGAACGGTGAAAGCGCACAGTAATGCACTTTTCTCCCAGCAAATACACTGTGTCTAAGGAAATGGGAACACACTGAGGAGACACTTGTGGGAGCTACTGTGACTAAAACTGAGCTTCCCTACGCACAGGGAAGCAAGAGAAATGCTGATTTCATCAAGCCCAGTTACATACTCAGAATCTGTACTACTGCGCAAATAGGCATGTCTCTTTAGGCACAAAACTCATTTCTGACAAAGTTGCCCAAATGCATCTCAGAAGTGTGGAACTTGTTCCCTGAGTTAGAAAACGTCGAGAAACGGTCGTTTCTGCTAGCGCTGTGCTTCTACACATGTATTTGCTGAACGGTGAAAGCGCACAGTAATGTACTTTTCTCCCAGCAAATACACTGTGTCTAAGCAAATGGGAACACACTGAGGAGACACTTGTGGGAGCTACTGTGACTAAAACTGAGCTTCCCTACGCACAGGGAAGCAAGAGAAATGCTGATTTCATCAAGCCCAGTTACATACTCAGAATCTGTACTACTGCGCAAATAGGCATGTCTCTTTAGGCAAAAAACTCATTTCGGACAAAGTTGCCCAAATGCATCTCAGAAGTGTGCAACTTGTTCCCTGAGTTAGAAAACGTCGAGAAACGGTCGTTTCTGCTAGCGCTGTGCTTCTACACATGTATTTGCTGAACGGTGAAAGCGCACAGTAATGCACTTTTCTCCCAGCAAATACACTGTGTCTAAGGAAATGGGAACACACTGAGGAGACACTTGTGGGAGCTACTGTGACTAAAACTGAGCTTCCCTACGCACAGGGAAGCAAGAGAAATGCTGATTTCATCAAGCCCAGTTACATACTCAGAATCTGTACTACTGCGCAAATAGGCATGTCTCTGTAGGCAAAAAACTCATTTCTGACAAAGTTGCCCAAATGCATCTCAGAAGTGTGCAACTGGTTCCCTGAGTTAGAAAACGTCGAGAAACGGTCGTTTCTGCTAGCACTGTGCTTCTACACATGTACTTGCTGAACGGTGAAAGCGCACAGTAATGCACTTTTCTCCCAGCAAATACACTGTGTCTAAGGAAATGGGAACACACTGAGGAGACACTTGTGGGAGCTACTGTGACTAAAACTGAGCTTCCCTACGCACAGGGAAGCAAGAGAAATGCTGATTTCATCAAGCCCAGTTACATACTCAGAATCTGTACTACTGTGCAAATAGGCATGTCTCTGTAGGCAAAAAACTCATTTCTGACAAAGTTGCCCAAATGCATCTCAGAAGTGTGCAACTTGTTCCCTGAGTTAGAAAATGTCGAGAAACGGTCGTTTCTGCTAGCGCTGTGCTTCTACACATGTATTTGCTGAACGGTGAAAGCGCACAGTAATGCACTTTTCTCCCAGCACATACACCGTGTCTAAGGAAATGGGAACACACTGAGGAGACACTTGTGGGAGCTACTGTGACTAAAACTGAGCTTCCCTACGCACAGGGAAGCAGGAGAAATGCTGATTTCATCAAGCCCAGTTACATACTCAGAATCTGTACTACTGCGCAAATAGGCATGTCTCTTTAAGCAAAAAACTCATTTCTGACAAAGTTGCCCAAATGCATCTCAGAAGTGTGCAACTTGTTCCCTGAGTTAGAAAACGTCGAGAAACGGTCATTTCTGCTAGCGCTGAGCTTCTACACATGTATTTGCTGAACGGTGAAAGCGCACAGTAATGCACTTTTCTCCCAGCAAATACACTGTGTCTACGGAAATGGGAACACACTGAGGAGACACTTGTGGGAGCTACTGTGACTAAAACTGAGCTTCCCTAAGCACAGGGAAGCAAGAGAAATGCTGATTTCATCAAGCCCATTTACATACTTAGAATCTGTACTACTGCGCAAATAGGCATGTCTCTTTAGGCAAAAAACTCATTTCTGACAAAGTTGCCCAAATGCATCTCAGAAGTGTGCAACTGGTTCCCTGAGTTAGAAAACGTCGAGAAACGGTCGTTTCTGCTAGCGCTGTGCTTCTACACATGTATTTGCTGAACGGTGAAAGCGCACAGTAATGCACTTTTCTCCCAGCAAATACACTGTGTCTAAGGAAATGGGAACACACTGAGGAGACACTTGTGGGAGCTACTGTGACTAAAACTGAGCTTCCCTACGTACAGGGAAGCAAGAGAAATGCTGATTTAATCAAGCCCAGTTACCTACTCAGAATCTGTACTACTGCGCAAATAGGCATGTCTCTTTAGGCAAAAAACTCATTTCTGACAAAGTTGCACAAATGCATCTCAGAAGTGTGCAACTTGTTCCCTGAGTTAGAAAACGTCGAGAAACGGTCGTTTCTGCTAGCGCTGTGCTTCTACACATGTATTTGCTGAACGGTGAAAGCGCACAGTAATGCACTTTTCTCCCAGCAAATACACTGTGTCTAAGGAAATGGGAACACACTGAGGAGACACTTGTGGGAGCTACTGTGACTAAAACTGAGCTTCCCTACGCACAGAGAAGCAAGAGAAATGCTGATTTCATCAAGCCCAGTTACATACTCAGAATCTGTACTACTGCGCAAATAGGCATGTCTCTTTAGGCAAAAAACTCATTTCTGACAAAGTTGCCCAAATGCATCTCAGAAGTGTGCAACTGGTTCCCTGAGTTAGAAAATGTCGAGAAACAGTTGTTTCTGCTAGCACTGTGCTTCTACACATGTATTTGCTGAACGGTGAAAGCGCACAGTAATGCACTTTTCTCCCAGCAAATACACTGTGTCTAAGGAAATGGGAACACACTGAGGAGACACTTGTGGGAGCTACTGTGACTAAAACTGAGCTTCCCTACGCACAGGGAAGCAAGAGAAATGCTGATTTCATCAAGCCCAGTTACATACTCAGAATCTGTACTACTGCGCAAATAGGCATGTCTCTTTAGGCAAAAAACTCATTTCTGACAAAGTTGCCCAAATGCATCTCAGAAGTGTGCAACTTGTTCCCTGAGTTAGAAAACGTCGAGAAACGGTCCTTTCTGCTAGCACTGTGCTTCTACACATGTATTTGCTGAACGGTGAAAGCGCACAGTAATGCACTTTTCTCCCAGCAAATACACTGTGTCTAAGCAAATGGGAACATACTGAGGAGACACTTGTGGGAGCTACTGTGACTAAAACTGAGCTTCCCTATGCACAGGGAAGAAAGAGAAATGCTGATTTAATCAAGCCCAGTTACATACTCAGAATCTGTACTACTGCGCAAATAGGCATGTGTCTTTAGGCAAAAAACTCATTTCTGACAAAGTTGCCCAAATGCATCTCAGAAGTGTGCAACTTGTTCCCTGAGTTAGAAAACGTCGAGAAACGGTCGTTTCTGCTAGCGCTGTGCTTCTACACATGTATTTGCTGAACGGTGAAAGCGCACAGTAATGCACTTTTCTCCCAGCAAATACACTGTGTCTAAGCAAATGGGAACACACTGAGGAGACACTTGTGGGAGCTACTGTGACTAAAACTGAGCTTCCCTACGCACAGGGAAGCAAGAGAAATGCTGATTTCATCAAGCCCATTTACATACTCAGAATCTGTACTACTGCGCAAATAGGCATGTCTCTTTAGGCAAAAAACTCATTTCTGACAAAGTTGCCCAAATGCATCTCAGAAGTGTGCAACTGGTTCCCTGAGTTAGAAAACGTCGAGAAACGGTCGTTTCTGCTAGCACTGTGCTTCTACACATGTATTTGCTGAACGGTGAAAGCGCACAGTAATGCACTTTTCTCCCAGCAAATACACTGTGTCTAAGGAAATGGGAACACACTGAGGAGACACTTGTGGGAGCTACTGTGACTAAAACTGAGCTTCCCTACGCACAGAGAAGCAAGAGAAATGCTGATTTCATCAAGCCCAGTTACATACTCAGAATCTGTACTACTGCGCAAATAGGCATGTCTCTTTAGGCAAAAAACTCATTTCTGACAAAGTTGCCCAAATGCATCTCAGAAGTGTGCAACTGGTTCCCTGAGTTAGAAAATGTCGAGAAACGGTCGTTTCTGCTAGCACTGTGCTTCTACACATGTATTTGCTGAACGGTGAAAGCGCACAGTAATGCACTTTTCTCCCAGCAAATACACTGTGTCTAAGGAAATGGGAACACACTGAGGAGACACTTGTGGGAGCTACTGTGACTAAAACTGAGCTTCCCTACGCACAGGGAAGCAAGAGAAATGCTGATTTCATCAAGCCCAGTTACATACTCAGAATCTGTACTACTGCGCAAATAGGCATGTCTCTTTAGGCAAAAAACTCATTTCTGACAAAGTTGCCCAAATGCATCTCAGAAGTGTGCAACTTGTTCCCTGAGTTAGAAAACGTCGAGAAACGGTCCTTTCTGCTAGCACTGTGCTTCTACACATGTATTTGCTGAACGGTGAAAGCGCACAGTAATGAACTTTTCTCCCAGCAAATACACTGTGTCTAAGCAAATGGGAACATACTGAGGAGACACTTGTGGGAGCTACTGTGACTAAAACTGAGCTTCCCTATGCACAGGGAAGAAAGAGAAATGCTGATTTCATCAAGCCCAGTTACATACTCAGAATCTGTACTACTGCGCAAATAGGCATGTGTCTTTAGGCAAAAAACTCATTTCTGACAAAGTTGCCCAAATGCATCTCAGAAGTGTGCAACTTGTTCCCTGAGTTAGAAAACGTCGAGAAACGGTCGTTTCTGCTAGCGCTGTGCTTCTACACATGTATTTGCTGAACGGTGAAAGCGCACAGAAATGCACTTTTCTCCCAGCAAATACACTGTGTCTAAGCAAATGGGAACACACTGAGGAGACACTTGTGGGAGCTACTGTGACTAAAACTGAGCTTCCCTACGCACAGGGAAGCAAGAGAAATGCTGATTTCATCAAGCCCATTTACATACTCAGAATCTGTACTACTGCGCAAATAGGCATGTCTCTTTAGGCAAAAAACTCATTTCTGACAAAGTTGCCCAAATGCATCTCAGAAGTGTGCAACTGGTTCCCTGAGTTAGAAAACGTCGAGAAACGGTCGTTTCTGCTAGCGCTGTGCTTCTACACATGTATTTGCTGAACGGTGAAAGCGCACAGTAATGCACTTTTCTCCCAGCAAATACACTGTGTCTAAGCAAATGGGAACACACTGAGGAGACACTTGTGGGAGCTACTGTGACTAAAACTGAGCTTCCCTACGTACAGGGAAGCAAGAGAAATGCTGATTTCATCAAGCCCAGTTACATACTCAGAATCTGTACTACTGCGCAAATAGGCATGTCTCTTTAGGCAAAAAACTCATTTCTGACAAAGTTGCACAAATGCATCTCAGAAGTGTGCAACTTGTTCCCTGAGTTAGAAAACGTCGAGAAACTGTCGTTTCTGCTAGCGCTGTGCTTCTACACATGTATTTGCTGAACGGTGAAAGCGCACAGTAATGCACTTTTCTCCCAGCAAATACACTGTGTCTAAGGAAATGGGAACACACTGAGGAGACACTTTTGGGAGCTACTGTGACTAAAACTGAGCTTCCCTACGCACAGAGAAGCAAGAGAATTGCTGATTTCATCAAGCCCAGTTACATACTCAGAATCTGTACTACTGCGCAAATAGGCATGTCTCTTTAGGCAAAAAACTCATTTCTGACAAAGTTGCCCAAATGCATCTCAGAAGTGTGCAACTTGTTCCCTGAGTTAGAAAACGTCGAGAAACGGTCGTTTCTGCTAGCGCTGTGCTTCTACACATGTATTTGCTGAACGGTGAAAGCGCACAGTAATGCACTTTTCTCCCAGCAAATACACTGTGTCTAAGAAAATGGGAACACACTGAGGAGACACTTGTGGGAGCTACTGTGACTAAAACTGAGCTTCCCTACGCACAGGGAAGCAATAGAAATGCTGATTTCATCAAGCCCATTTACATACTCAGAATCTGTACTACTGCGCAAATAGGCATGTCTCTTTAGGCAAAAAACTCATTTCTGACAAAGTTGCCCAAATGCATCTCAGAAGTGTGCAACTGGTTCCCTGAGTTAGAAAACGTCGAGAAACTGTCGTTTCTGCTAGCGCTGTGCTTCTACACATGTATTTGCTGAACGGTGAAAGCGCACAGTAATGCACTTTTCTCCCAGCAAATACACTGTGTCTAAGGAAATGGGAACACACTGAGGAGACACTTGTGGGAGCTACTGTGACTAAAACTGAGCTTCCCTACGCACAGAGAAGCAAGAGAAATGCTGATTTCATCAAGCCCAGTTACATCCTCAGAATCTGTACTACTGCGCAAATAGGCATGTCTCTTTAGGCAAAAAACTCATTTCTGACAAAGTTGCCCAAATGCATCTCAGAAGTGTGCAACTGGTTCCCTGAGATAGAAAATGTCGAGAAACGGTCGTTTCTGCGAGCACTGTGCTTCTACACATGTATTTGCTGAACGGTGAAAGCGCACAGTAATGCACTTTTCTCCCAGCAAATACACTGTGTCTAAGGAAATGGGAACACACTGAGGAGACACTTGTGGGAGCTACTGTGACTAAAACTGAGCTTCCCTACGCACAGGGAAGCAAGAGAAATGCTGATTTCATCAAGCCCAGTTACATACTCAGAATCTGTACTACTGCGCAAATAGGCATGTCTCTTTAGGCAAAAAACTCATTTCTGACAAAGTTGCCCAAATGCATCTCAGAAGTGTGCAACTTGTTCCCTGAGTTAGAAAACGTCGAGAAACGGTCCTTTCTGCTAGCACTGTGCTTCTACACATGTATTTGCTGAACGGTGAAAGCGCACAGTAATGCACTTTTCTCCCAGCAAATACACTGTGTCTAAGCAAATGGGAACATACTGAGGAGACACTTGTGGGAGCTACTGTGACTAAAACTGAGCTTCCCTATGCACAGGGAAGAAAGAGAAATGCTGATTTCATCAAGCCCAGTTACATACTCAGAATCTGTACTACTGCGCAAATAGGCATGTGTCTTTAGGCAAAAAACTCATTTCTGACAAAGTTGCCCAAATGCATCTCAGAAGTGTGCAACTTGTTCCCTGAGTTAGAGAACGTCGAGAAACGGTAGTTTCTGCTAGCGCTGTGCTTCTACACATGTATTTGCTGAACGGTGAAAGCGCACAGTAATGCACTTTTCTCCCAGCAAATACACCGTGTCTAAGGAAATGGGAACACACTGAGGAGACACTTGTGGGAGCTACTGTGACTAAAACTGAGCTTCCCTACGCACAGGGAAGCAAGAGAAATGCTGATTTCTTCAAGCCCAGTTACATACTCAGAATCTGTACTACTGCGCAAATAGGCATGTCTCTTTAGGCAAAAAACTCATTTCTGACAAAGTTGCCCAAATGCATCTCAGAAGTGTGCAACTTGTTCCCTGAGTTAGAAAACGTCGAGAAACGGTCGTTTCTGCTAGCGCTGTGCTTCTCCACATGTATTTGCTGAACGGTGAAAGCGCACAGTAATGCACTTTTCTCCCAGCAAATACACTGTGTCTAAGCCAATGGGAACACACTGAGGAGACACTTGTGGGAGCTACTGTGACTAAAACTGAGCTTCCCTATGCACAGGGAAGAAAGAGAAATGCTGATTTCATCAAGCCCAGTTACATACTCAGAATCTGTACTACTGCGCAAATAGGCATGTCTCTTTAGGCAAAAAACTCATTTCTGACAAAGTTGCCCAAATGCATCTCAGAAGTGTGCAACTTGTTCCCTGAGTTAGAAAACGTCGAGAAACGGTCGTTTCTGCCAGCGCTGAGCTTCTACACATGTATTTGCTGAACGGTGAAAGCGCACAGTAATGCACTTTTCTCCCAGCAAATACACTGTGTCTAAGGAAATGGGAACACACTGAGGAGACACTTGTGGGAGCTACTGTGACTAAAACTGAGCTTCCCTAAGCACAGGGAAGCAAGAGAAATGCTGATTTCATCAAGCCCAGTTACATACTCAGAATCTGTACTACTGCGCAAATAGGCATGTCTCTTTAGGCAAAAAACTCATTTCTGACAAAGTTGCACAAATGCATCTCAGAAGTGTGCAACTGGTTCCCTGAGTTAGAAAACGTCGAGAAACGGTCGTTTCTGCTAGCGCTGTGCTTCTACACATGTATTTGCTGAACGGTGAAAGCGCACAGTAATGCACTTTTCTCCCACTAAATACACTGTGTCTAAGGAAATGGGAACACACTGAGGAGACACTTGTGGGAGCTACTGTGACTAAAACTGAGCTTCCCTACGCACAGGGAAGCAAGAGAAATGCTGATTTCATCAAGCCCAGTTACATACTCAGAATCTGTACTACTGCGCAAATAGGCATGTCTCTGTAGGCAAAAAACTCATTTCTGACAAAGTTGCCCAAATGCATCTCAGAAGTGTGCAACTTGTTCCCTGAGTTAGAAAACGTCGAGAAACGGTCGTTTCTGCTAGCGCTGAGCTTCTACACATGTATTTGCTGAACGGTGAAAGTGCACAGTAATGCACTTTTCTCCCAGCAAATACACTGTGTCTAAGGAAATGGGAACACACTGAGGAGACACTTGTGGGAGCTACTGTGACTAAAACTGAGCTTCCCTACGCACAGGGAAGCAAGAGAAATGCTGATTTCATCAAGCCCAGTTACATACTCAGAATCTGTACTACTGCGCAAATAGGCATGTCTCTTTAGGCAAAAAACTCATTTCTGACAAAGTTGCCCAAATGCATCTCAGAAGTGTGCAACTGGTTCCCTGAGTTAGAAAACGTCGAGAAACGGTCGTTTCTGCTAGCGCTGTGCTTCTACACATGTATTTGCTGAACGGTGAAAGCGCACAGTAATGCACTTTTCTCCCAGCAAATACACTGTGTCTAAGCAAATGGGAACACACTGAGGAGACACTTGTGGGAGCTACTGTGACTAAAACTGAGCTTCCCTACGCACAGGGAAGCAAGAGAAATGCTGATTTCATCAAGCCCAGTTACATACTCAGAATCTGTACTACTGCGCAAATAGGCATGTTTCTTTAGGCAAAAAACTCATTTCTGACAAAGTTGCCCAAATGCATCTCAGAAGTGTGCAACTGGTTCCCTGACTTAGAAAACGTCGAGAAACGGTCGTTTCTGCTAGCGCTGTGCTTCTACACATGTATTTGCTGAACGGTGAAAGCACACAGTAATGCACTTTTCTACCAGCAAATACACTGTGTCTAAGGAAATGGGAACACACTGAGGAGACACTTGTGGGAGCTACTGTGACTAAAACTGAGCTTCCCTACGCACAGGGAAGCAAGAGAAATACTGATTTCATCAAGCCCAGTTACATACTCAGAATCTGTACTACTGCGCAAATAGGCATGTCTCTTTAGGCAAAAAACTCATTTCTGACAAAGTTGCCCAAATGCATCTCAGAAGTGTGCAACTGGTTCCCTGAGTTAGAAAACGTCGAGAAACGGTCGTTTCTGCTAGCGCTGTGCTTCTACACATGTATTTGCTGAACGGTGAAAGCGCACAGTAATGCACTTTTCTCCCAGCAAATACACTGTGTCTAAGGAAATGGGAACACACTGAGGAGACACTTGTGGGAGCTACTGTGACTAAAACTGAGCTTCCCTACGCACAGGGAAGCAAGAAAAATGCTGATTTCATCAAGCCCAGTTACATACTCAGAATCTGTACTACTGCGCAAATAGGCATGTCTCTTTAGGCAAAAAACTCATTTCTGACAAAGTTGCCCAAATGCATCTCAGAAGTGTGCAACTGGTTCCCTGAGTTAGAAAACGTCGAGAAACGGTCGTTTCTGCTAGCGCTGTGCTTCTACACATGTATTTGCTGAACGGTGAAAGCGCACAGTAATGCACTTTTCTCCCAGCAAATACACTGTGTCTAAGGAAATGGGAACACACTGAGGAGACACTTGTGGGAGCTACTGTGACTAAAACTGAGCTTCCCTACGCACAGGGAAGCAAGAGAAATGCTGATTTCATCAAGCCCAGTTACATACTCAGAATCTGTACTACTGCGCAAATAGGCATGTCTCTTTAGGCAAAAAACTCATTTCTGACAAAGTTGCCCAAATGCATCTCAGAAGTGTGCAACTTGTTCCCTGAGTTAGAAAACGTCGAGAAACGGTCCTTTCTGCTAGCACTGTGCTTCTACACATGTATTTGCTGAACGGTGAAAGCGCACAGTAATGCACTTTTCTCCCAGCAAATACACTGTGTCTAAGCAAATGGGAACATACTGAGGAGACACTTGTGGGAGCTACTGTGACTAAAACTGAGCTTCCCTACGCACAGGGAAGCAAGAGAAATGCTGATTTCATCAAGCCCAGTTACATACTCAGAATCTGTACTACTGCGCAAATAGGCATGTGTCTTTAGGCAAAAAACTCATTTCTGACAAAGTTGCCCAAATGCATCTCAGAAGTGTGCAACTTGTTCCCTGAGTTAGAAAATGTCGAGAAACGGTCGTTTCTGCTAGCGCTGTGCTTCTACACATGTATTTGCTGAACGGTGAAAGCGCACAGTAATGCACTTTTCTCCCAGCAAATACACTGTGTCTAAGGAAATGGGAACACACTGAGGAGACACTTGTGGGAGCTACTGTGACTAAAACTGAGCTTCCCTACGCACAGGGAAGCAAGAGAAATGCTGATTTCATCAAGCCCAGTTACATACTCAGAATCTGTACTACTGCGCAAATAGGCATGTCTCTTTAGGCAAAAAACTCATTTCTGACAAAGTTGCCCAAATGCATCTCAGAAGTGTGCAACTGGTTCCCTGAGTTAGAAAACGTCGAGAAACGGTCGTTTCTGCTAGCGCTGTGCTTCTACACATGTATTTGCTGAACGGTGAAAGCGCACAGTAATGCACTTTTCTCCCAGCAAATACACTGTGTCTAAGGAAATGGGAACACACTGAAGAGACACTTGTGGGAGCTACTGTGACTAAAACTGAGCTTCCCTACGCACAGGGAAGCAAGAAAAATGCTGATTTCATCAAGCCCAGTTACATACTCAGAATCTGTACTACTGCGCAAATAGGCATGTCTCTTTAGGCAAAAAACTCATTTCTGACAAAGTTGCCCAAATGCATCTCAGAAGTGTGCAACTGGTTCCCTGAGTTAGAAAACGTCGAGAAACGGTCGTTTCTGCTAGCGCTGTGCTTCTACACATGTATTTGCTGAACGGTGAAAGCGCACAGTAATGCACTTTTCTCCCAGCAAATACACTGTGTCTAAGGAAATGGGAACACACTGAGGAGACACTTGTGGGAGCTACTGTGACTAAAACTGAGCTTCCCTACGCACAGGGAAGCAAGAGAAATGCTGATTTCATCAAGCCCAGTTACATACTCAGAATCTGTACTACTGCGCAAATAGGCATGTCTCTTTAGGCAAAAAACTCATTTCTGACAAAGTTGCCCAAATGCATCTCAGAAGTGTGCAACTTGTTCCATGAGTTAGAAAACGTCGAGAAACGGTCCTTTCTGCTAGCACTGTGCTTCTACACATGTATTTGCTGAACGGTGAAAGCGCACAGTAATGCACTTTTCTCCCAGCAAATACACTGTGTCTAAGCAAATGGGAACATACTGAGGAGACACTTGTGGGAGCTACTGTGACTAAAACTGAGCTTCCCTACGCACAGGGAAGCAAGAGAAATGCTGATTTCATCAAGCCCAGTTACATACTCAGAATCTGTACTACTGCGCAAATAGGCATGTGTCTTTAGGCAAAAAACTCATTTCTGACAAAGTTGCCCAAATGCATCTCAGAAGTGTGCAACTTGTTCCCTGAGTTAGAAAACGTCGAGAAACGGTCGTTTCTGCTAGCGCTGTGCTTCTACACATGTATTTGCTGAACGGTGAAAGCGCACAGTAATGCACTTTTCTCCCAGCAAATACACTGTGTCTAAGGAAATGGGAACACACTGAGGAGACACTTGTGGGAGCTACTGTGACTAAAACTGAGCTTCCCTACGCACAGGGAAGCAAGAGAAATGCTGATTTCATCAAGCCCAGTTACATACTCAGAATCTGTACTACTGCGCAAATAGGCATGTCTCTTTAGGCAAAAAACTCATTTCTGACAAAGTTGCCCAAATGCATCTCAGAAGTGTGCAACTTGTTCCCTGAGTTAGAAAACGTCGAGAAACGGTCGTTTCTGCTAGCGCTGTGCTTCTACACATGTATTTGCTGAACGGTGAAAGCGCACAGTAATGCACTTTTCTCCCAGCAAATACACTGTGTCTAAGGAAATGGGTCACACTGAGGAGACACTTGTGGGAGCTACTGTGACTAAAACTGAGCTTCCCTACGCACAGGGAAGCAAGAGAAATGCTGATTTCATCAAGCCAAGTTACATACTCAGAATCTGTACTACTGCGCAAATAGGCATGTCTCTGTAGGCAAAAACCTCATTTCTGACAAAGTTGCCCAAATGCATCTCAGAAGTGTGCAACTTGTTCCCTGAGTTAGAAAACGTCGAGAAACGGTCGTTTCTGCTAGCGCTGTGCTTCTACACATGTATTTGCTGAACGGTGAAAGCGCACAGTAATGCACTTTTCTCCCAGCAAATACACTGTGTCTAAGGAAATGGGAACACACTGAGGAGACACTTGTGGGAGCTACTGTGACTAAAACTGAGCTTCCCTACGCACAGGGAAGCAAGAGAAATGCTGATTTCATCAAGCCCAGTTACATACTCAGAATCTGTACTACTGCGCAAATAGGCATGTCTCTTTAGGCAAAAAACTCATTTCTGACAAAGTTGCCCAAATGCATCTCAGAAGTGTGCAACTTGTTCCCTGAGTTAGAAAACTTCGAGAAACGGTCATTTCTGCTAGCGCTGTGCTTCTACACATGTATTTGCTGAACGGTGAAAGCTCACAGTAATGCACTTTTCTCCCAGTAAACACACTCTGTCTAAGGAAATGGGAACACACTGAGGAGACACTTGTGGGAGCTACTGTGACTAAAACTGAGCTTCCCTACGCACAGGGAAGCAAGAGAAATGCTGATTTCATCAAGCCCAGTTACATACTCAGAATCTGTACTACTGCGCAAATAGGCATGTCTCTTTAGGCAAAAAACTCATTTCTGACAAAGTTGCCCAAATGCATCTCAGAAGTGTGCAACTGGTTCCCTGAGTTAGAAAACGTCGAGAAACGGTCGTTTCTGCTAGCGCTGTGCTTCTACACATGTATTTGCTGAACGGTGAAAGCGCACAGTAATGCACTTTTCTCCCAGCAAATACACTGTGTCTAAGGAAATGGGAACACACTGAGGAGACACTTGTGCGAGCTACTGTGACTAAAACTGAGATTCCCTAAGCACAGGGAAGCAAGAGAAATGCTGATTTCATCAAGCCCAGTTACATACTCAGAATCTGTACTACTGCGCAAATAGGCATGTCTCTTTAGGCAAAAAACTCATTTCTGACAAAGTTGCCCAAATGCATCTCAGAAGTGTGCAACTGGTTCCCTGAGTTAGAAAACGTCGAGAAACGTTCGTTTCTGCTAGCACAGTGCTTCTACACATGTATTTGCTGAACGGTGAAAGCGCACAGTAATGCACTTTTCTCCCAGCAAATACACTGTGTCTAAGGAAATGGGAACACACTGAGGAGACACTTGTGGGAGCTACTGTGACTAAAACTGAGCTTCCCTACGCACAGGGAAGCAAGAGAAATGCTGATTTCATCAAGCCCAGTTACATACTCAGAATCTGTACTACTGCGCAAATAGGTATGTCTCTTTAGGCAAAAAACTCATTTCGGACAAAGTTGCCCAAATGCATCTCAGAAGTGTGCAACTTGTTCCCTGAGTTAGAAAACGTCGAGAAATGGTCCTTTCTGCTAGCACTGTGCTTCTACACATGTATTTGCTGAACGGTGAAAGCGCACAGTAATGCACTTTTCTCCCAGCAAATACACTGTGTCTAAGGAAATGGGAACACACTGAGGAGACACTTGTGGGAGCTACGGTTACTAAAAAAGAGCTTCCCTACGCACAGGGAAGCAAGAGAAATGCTGATTTCATCAAGCCCAGTTACATACTCAGACTCTGTACTACTGCGCAAATAGGCATGTCTCTTTAGGCAAAAAACTCATTTCTGACAAAGTTGCCCAAATGCATCTCAGAAGTATGCAACTTGTTCCCTGAGTTAGAAAACGTCGAGAAACGGTCGTTTCTGCTAGCGCTGTGCTTCTACACATGTATTTGCTGAACGGTGAAAGCGCACAGTAATGCACTTTGCTCCCAGCTAATACACTGTTTCTAAGGAAATGGGAACACACTGAGGAGACACTTGTGGGAGCTACTGTGACTAAAACTGAGCTTCCCTACGCACAGGGAAGCAAGAGAAATGCTGATTTCATCAAGCCCAGTTACATACTCAGAATCTGTACTACTGCGCAAATAGGCATGTCTCTTTAGGCAAAAAACTCATTTCTGACAAAGTTGCCCAAATGCATCTCAGAAGTGTGCAACTGGTTCCCTGAGTTAGAAAACGTCGAGAAACGGTCGTTTCTGCTAGCGCTGTGCTTCTACACATGTATTTGCTGAACGGTGAAAGCGCACAGTAATGCACTTTTCTCCCAGCAAATACACTGTGTCTAAGGAAATGGGAACACACTGAGGAGACACTTGTGGGAGCTACTGTGACTAAAACTGAGCTTCCCTAAGCACAGGGAAGCAAGAGAAATGCTGATTTCATCAAGCCCAGTTACCTACTCAGAATCTGTACTACTGCGCAAATAGGCATGTCTCTTTAGGCAAAAAACTCATTTCTGACAAAGTTGCCCAAATGCATCTCAGAAGTGTGCAACTTGTTCCCTGAGTTAGAAAACGTCGAGAAACGGTCTTTTCTGCTAGCACTGTGCTTCTACACATGTATTTGATGAACGGTGAAAGCGCACAGTAATGCACTTTTCTCCCAGCAAATACACTGTGTCTAAGGAAATGGGAACACACTGAGGAGACACTTGTGGGAGCTACTGTTACTAAAACTGAGCTTCCCTACGCACAGGGAAGCAAGAGAAATGCTGATTTCATCAAGCCCAGTTACATACTCAGAATCTGTACTACTGCGCAAATAGGCATGTCTCTTTAGGCAAAAAACTCATTTCGGACAAAGTTGCCCAAATGCATCTCAGAAGTGTGCAACTTGTTCCCTGAGTTAGAAAACGTCGAGAAACGGTCGTTTCTGCTAGCGCTGTGCTTCTACACATGTATTTGCTGAACGGTGAAAGCGCACAGTAATGCACTTTTCTCCCAGCAAATACACTGTGTCTAAGGAAATGGGAACAAACTGAGGAGACACTTGTGGGAGCTACTGTGACTAAAACTGAGCTTCCCTACGCACAGGGAAGCAAGAGAAATGCTGATTTCATCAAGCCCAGTTACATACTCAGAATCTGTACTACTGCGCAAATAGGCATGTCTCTTTAGGCAAAAAACTCATTTCTGACAAAGTTGCCCAAATGCATCTCAGAAGTATGCAACTGGTTCCCTGAGTTAGAAAACGTCGAGAAACGGTCGTTTCTGCTAGCGCTGTGCTTCTACACATGTATTTGCTGAACGGTGAAAGCTCACAGTAATGCACTTTTCTCCCAGCAAATACACTGTGTCTAAGGAAATGGGAACACACTGAGGAGACACTTGTGGGAGCTACTGTGACTAAAACTGAGCTTCCCTACGCACAGGGAAGAAAGAGAAATGCTGATTTCATCAAGCCCAGTTACATACTCAGACTCTGTACTACTGCGCAAATAGGCATGTCTCTTTAGGCAAAAAACTCATTTCTGACAAAGTTGCCCAAATGCATCTCAGAAGTGTGCAACTGGTTCCCTGAGTTAGAAAACGTCGAGAAACGGTCGTTTCTGCTAGCGCTGTGCTTCTACACATGTATTTGCTGAACGGTGAAAGCGCACAGTAATGCACTTTTCTCCCAGCAAATACACTGTGTCTAAGGAAATGGGAACACACTGAGGAGACACTTGTGGGAGCTACTGTGACTAAAACTGAGATTCCCTAAGCACAGGGAAGCAAGAGAAATGCTGATTTCATCAAGCCCAGTTACATACTCAGAATCTGTACTACTGCACAAATAGGCATGTCTCTTTAGGCAAAAAACTCATTTCTGACAAAGTTGCCCAAATGCATCTCAGAAGTGTGCAACTTGTTTCCTGAGTTAGAAAACGTCGAGAAACGGTCGTTTCTGCTAGCGCTGTGCTTCTACACATGTATTTGGTGAACGGTGAAAGCGCACAGTAATGCACTTTTCTCCCAGCAAATACACTGTGTCTAAGGAAATGGGTCACACTGAGGAGACACTTGTGGGAGCTACTGTGACTAAAACTGAGCTTCCCTACGCACAGGGAAGCAAGAGAAATGCTGATTTCATCAAGCCCAGTTACATACTCAGAATCTGTACTACTGCGCAAATAGGCATGTCTCTTTAGGCAAAAAACTCATTTCGGACAAAGTTGCCCAAATGCATCTCAGAAGTGTGCAACTTGTTCCCTGAGTTAGAAAACGTCGAGAAACGGTCCTTTCTGCTAGCACTGTGCTTCTACACATGTATTTGCTGAACGGTGAAAGCGCACAGTAATGCACTTTTCTCCCAGCAAATACACTGTGTCTAAGGAAATGGGAACACACTGAGGAGACACTTGTGGGAGCTACTGTGACTAAAACAGAGCTTCCCTACGCACAGGGAAGCAAGAGAAATGCTGATTTCATCAAGCCCAGTTACATACTCAGACTCTGTACTACTGCGCAAATAGGCATGTCTCTTTAGGCAAAAAACTCATTTCTGACAAAGTTGCCCAAATGCATCTCAGAAGTGTGCAACTTGTTCCCTGAGTTAGAAAATGTCGAGAAACGGTCGTTTCTGCTAGCGCTGTGCTTCTACACATGTATTTGCTGAACGGTGAAAGCGCACAGTAATGCACTTTTCTCCCAGCAAATACATTGTTTCTAAGGAAATGGGAACACACTGAGGAGACACTTGTGGGAGCTACTGTGACTAAAACTGAGCTTCCCTAAGCACAGGGAAGCAAGAGAAATGCTGATTTCATCAAGCCCAGTTACATACTCAGAATCTGTACTACTGCGCAAATAGGCATGTCTCTTTAGGCAAAAAACTCATTTCTGACAAAGTTGCCCAAATGCATCTCAGAAGTGTGCAACTTGTTCCCTGAGTTAGAAAACGTCGAGAAACGGTCTTTTCTGCTAGCACTGTGCTTCTACACATGTATTTGCTGAACGGTGAAAGCGCACAGTAATGCACTTTTCTCCCAGCAAATACACTGTGTCTAAGGAAATGGGAACACACTGAGGAGACACTTGTGGGAGCTACTGTGACTAAAACTGAGCTTCCCTACGCACAGGGAAGCAAGAGAAATGCTGATTTCATCAAGCCCAGTTACATACTCAGAATCTGTACTACTGCGCAAATAGGCATGTCTCTTTAGGCAAAAAACTCATTTCGGACAAAGGTGCCCAAATGCATCTCAGAAGTGTGCAACTTGTTCCCTGAGTTAGAAAACGTCGAGTAACGTTCGTTTCTGCGAGCACTGTGCTTCTACACATGTATTTGCTGAACGGTGAAAGAGCACAGTAATGCACTTTTCTCCCAGCAAATACACTGTGTCTAAGGAAATGGGAACACACTGAGGAGACACTTGTGGGAGCTACTGTGACTAAAACTGAGCTTCCCTACGCACAGGGAAGCAAGAGAAATGCTGATTTCATCAAGCCCAGTTACATACTCAGAATCTGTACTACTGCGCAAATAGGCATGTCTCTTTAGGCAAAAAACTCATTTCTGACAAAGTTGCCCAAATGCATCTCAGAAGTGTGCAACTTGTTCCCTGAGTTAGAAAACGTCGAGAAACGGTCGTTTCTGCTAGCGCTGTGCTTCTACACATGTATTTGCTGAACGGTGAAAGCGCACAGTAATGCACTTTTCTCCCAGCAAATACACTGTGTCTAAAGAAATGGGAACATACTGAGGAGACACTTGTGGGAGCTACTGTGACTAAAACTGAGCTTCCCTACGCACAGGGAAGAAAGAGAAATGCTGATTTCATCAAGCCCAGTTACATACTCAGACTCTGTACTACTGCGCAAATAGGCATATCTCTTTAGGCACAAAACTCATTTCTGACAAAGTTGCCCAAATGCATCTCAGAAGTGTGCAACTTGTTCCCTGAGTTAGAAAACGTCGAGAAACGGTCGTTTCTGCTAGCGCTGTGCTTCTACACATGTATTTGCTGAACGGTGAAAGCGCACAGTAATGCACTTTTCTCCCAGCAAATACACTGTGTCTATGGAAATGGGAACACACTGAGGAGACACTTGTGGGAGCTACTGTGACTAAAACTGAGCTTACCTACGCACAGGGAAGCAAGAGAAATGCTGATTTCATCAAGCCCAGTTACATACTCAGAATCTGTACTACTGCGCAAATAGGCATGTCTCTTTAGGCAAAAAACTCATTTCTGACAAAGTTGCCCAAATGCATCTCAGAAGTGTGCAACTTGTTTCCTGAGTTAGAAAACGTCGAGAAACGGTCGTTTCTGCTAGCGCTGTGCTTCTACACATGTATTTGCTGAACGGTGAAAGCGCACAGTAATGCACTTTTCTCCCAGCAAATACACTGTGTCTAAGGAAATGGGTCAGACTGAGGAGACACTTGTGGGAGCTACTGTGACTAAAACTGAGCTTCCCTACGCACAGGGAAGCAAGAGAAATGCTGATTTCATCAAGCCCAGTTACATACTCAGAATCTGTACTACTGCGCAAATAGGCATGTCTCTTTAGGCAAAAAACTCATTTCTGACAAAGTTGCCCAAATGCATCTCAGAAGTGTGCAACTTGTTCCCTGAGTTAGAAAACGTCGAGAAACGGTCCTTTCTGCTAGCGCTGTGCTTCTACACATGTATTTGCTGAACGGTGAAAGCGCACAGTAATGCACTTTTCTAGCAGCAAATACACTGTGTCTAAGCAAATAAGAACACAATGAGGAGACACTTGTGGGAGCTACTGTGACTAAAACTGAGCTTCCCTACGCACAGGGAAGCAAGAGAAATGCTGATTTCATCAAGCCCAGTTACATACTCAGAATCTGTACTACTGCGCAAATAGGCATGTGTCTTTAGGCAAAAAACTCATTTCTGACAAAGTTGCCCAAATGCATCTCAGAAGTGTGCAACTTGTTCCCTGAGTTAGAAAACGTCGAGAAACGGTCGTTTCTGCTAGCGCTGTGCTTCTACACATGTATTTGCTGAACGGTGAAAGCGCACAGTAATGCACTTTTCTCCCAGCAAATACACTGTGTCTAAGCAAATAAGAACACACTGAGGAGACACTTGTGGGAGCTACTGTGACTAAAACTGAGCTTCCCTACGCACAGGGAAGCAAGAGAAATGCTGATTTCATCAAGCCCAGTTACATACTCAGAATCTGTACTACTGCGCAAATAGGCATGTCTCTTTAGGCAAAAAACTCATTTCTGACAAAGTTGCACAAATGCATCTCAGAAGTGTGCAACTTGTTCCCTGAGTTAGAAAACGTCGAGAAACGGTCGTTTCTGCTAGCGCTGTGCTTCTACACATGTATTTGCTGAACGGTGAAAGCGCACAGTAATGCACTTTTCTCCCAGCAAATACACTGTGTCTAAGGAAATGGGAACACACTGAGGAGACACTTGTGGGAGCTACTGTGACTAAAACTGAGCTTCCCTACGCACAGGGAAGCAAGAGAAATGCTGATTTCATCAAGCCCAGTTACATACTCAGAATCTGTACTACTGCGCAAATAGGCATGTCTCTTTAGGCAAAAAACTCATTTCTGACAAAGTTGCCCAAATGCATCTCAGAAGTGTGCAACTTGTTCCCTGAGTTAGAAAACGTCGAGAGACGGTCGTTTCTGCTAGCGCTGTGCTTCTACACATGTATTTGCTGAACGGTGAAAGCGCACAGTAATGCACTTTTCTCCCAGGAAATACACTGTGTCTAAGGAAATGGGAACACACTGAGGAGACACTTGTGGGAGCTACTGTGACTAAAACTGAGCTTCCCTACACACAGGGAAGCAAGAGAAATGCTGATTTCCTCAAGCTCAGTTACATACTCAGAATCTGTACTACTGCGCAAATAGGCATGTCTCTGTAGGCAAAAAACTCATTTCTGACAAAGTTGCCCAAATGCATCTCAGAAGTGTGCAACTTGTTCCCTGAGTTAGAAAACGTCGAGAAACGGTCGTTTCTGCTAGCGCTGTGCTTCTACACATGTATTTGCTGAACGGTGAAAGCGCACAGTAATGCACTTTTCTCCCAGCAAATACACTGTTTCTAAGGAAATGGGAACACACTGAGGAGACACTTGTGGGAGCTACTGTGACTAAAACTGAGCTTCCCTACACACAGGGAAGCAAGAGAAATGCTGATTTCATCAAGCACAGTTACATACTCAGAACCTGTACTACTGCGCAAATAGGCATGTCTCTTTAGGCAAAAAACCCATTTCTGACAAAGTTGCCCAAATGCATCTCAGAAGTGTGCAACTTGTTCCCTGAGTTAGAAAACGTCAAGAAACGGTCGTTTCTGCTAGCGCTGTGCTTCTACACATGTATTTGCTGAACGGTGAAAGCGCACAGTAATGCACTTTTCTCCCAGCAAATACACTGTTTCTAAGGAAATGGGAACACACTGAGGAGACACTTGTGGGAGCTACTGTGACTAAAACTGAGCTTCCCTATGCACAGGGAAGCAAGAGAAATGCTGATTTCATCAAGCCCTGTTACATACTCAGAATCTGTACTACTGCGCAAATAGGCATGTCTCTTTAGGCAAAAAACTCATTTCTGACAAAGTTGCCCAAATGCATCTCAGAAGTGGGCAGCTTGTTCCCTGAGTTAGAAAACGTCGAGAAACGGTCGTTTCTGCTAGCGCTGTGCTTCGACACATGTATTTGCTGAACGGTGAAAGCGCACAGTAATGCACTTTTCTCCCAGCAAATACACTGTTTCTAAGGAAATGGGAACACACTGAGGAGACACTTGTGGGAGCTACTGTCACTAAAACTGAGCTTCCCTACGCACAGGGAAGCAAGAGAAATGTTGATTTCATCAAGCCCTGTTACATACTCAGAATCTGTACTACTGGCAAATAGGCATATCTCTTTAGGCAAAAAACTCATTTCTGACAAAGTGGCCCAAATGCATCTCAGAAGTGTGCAACTTGTTCCCTGAGTTAGAGAACGACGAGAAACGGTCGTTTCTGCTAGCGCTGTGCTTCTACACATGTATTTGCTGAACGGTAAAAGCGCACAGTAATGCACTTTTCTCCCAGCAAATACACTGTGTCTAAGGAAATGGGAACACACTGAGGAGACACTTGTGGGAGCTACTGTGACAAAAACTGAGCTTCCCTACGCACAGGGAAGCAAGAGAAATGCTGATTTCATCAAGCCCAGTTACAGACTCAGAATCTGTACTACTGCGCAAATAGGCATGTCTCTTTAGGCAAAAAACTCATTTCTGACAAAGTTGCCCAAATGCATCTCAGAAGTGTGCAACTTGATCCCTGAGTTAGAAAACGTTGAGAAACGGTCGTTTCTGCTAGCGCTGTGCTTCTACACATGTATTTGCTGAACGGTGAAAGCGCACAGTAATGCACTTTTCTCCCAGCAAATACACTGTTTCTAAGGAAATGGGAACACACTGAGGAGACACTTGTGGGAGCTACTGTGACTAAAACTGAGCTTCCCTACACACAGGGAAGCAAGAGAAATGCTGATTTCATCAAGCACAGTTACATACTCAGAACCTGTACTACTGCGCAAATAGGCATGTCTCTTTAGGCAAAAAACTCATTTCTGACAAAGTTGCCCAAATGCATCTCAGAAGTGTGGAACTTGTTCTCTGAGTTAGAAAACGTCGAGAAACGTTCGTTTCTGCTAGCACTGTGCTTCTACACATGTACTGGCTGAACGGTGAAAGCGCACAGTAATGCACTTTTCTCCCAGCAAATACACTGTGTCTAAGGAAATGGGAACACACTGAGGAGACACTTGTGGGAGCTACTGTGACTAAAACTGAGCTTCCCTACGCACAGGGAAGCAAGAGAAATGCTGATTTCATCAAGCCCAGTTACATACTCAGAATCTGTACTACTGCGCAAATAGGCATGTGTCTTTAGGCAAAAAACTCATTTCTGACAAAGTTGCCCAAATGCATCTCAGAAGTGTGGAAATTGTTCTCTGAGTTAGAAAACGTCGAGAAACGTTCGTTTCTGCTAGCACTGTGCTTCTACACATGTACTTGCTGAACGGTGAAAGCGCACAGTAATGCACTTTTCTCCCAGCAAATACACTGTTTCTAAGGAAATGGGAACACACTGAGGAGACACTTGTGGGAGCTACTGTGACTAAAACTGAGCTTCCCTACGCACAGGGAAGCAAGAGAAATGCTGATTTCATCAAGCCCAGTTACATACTCAGAATCTGTACTACTGCGCAAATAGGCATGTCTCTGTAGGCAAAAAACTCATTTCTGACAAAGTTGCCCAAATGCATCTCAGAAGTGTGCAACCTGTTCCGTGAGTTAGAAAAGGTCAAGAAACGTTCGTTTCTGCTAGCGCTGTGCGTCTACACATGTATTTGCTGAACGGTGAAAGCGCACAGTAATGCACTTTTCTCCCAGCAAATACACTGTTTCTAAGAAAATGAGAACACACTGAGGAGACACTTGTGGGAGCTACTGTGATTAAAACTGAGCTTCCCTATGCACAGGGAAGCAAGAGAAATGCTGAGTTCAACAAGCCCAGTTACATACTCAGAATCTGTACTACTGCGCAAATAGGCATGTCTCTTTAGGCAAAAAACACATTTCTGACAAAGTTGCCCAAATGCATCTCAGAAGTGTGCAACTTGTTCCGTGAGTTGGAAAACGTCAAGAAACGTTCGTTTCTGCTAGCGCTGTGCTTCTACACATGTATTTGCTGAACGGTGAAAGCGCACAGTAATGCACTTTTCTCCCAGCAAATACACTGTTTCTATGGAACTGGGAACACACTGAGGAGACACTTGTGGGAGCAACTGTGACTAAAACTGAGCTTCCTTACGCACAGGGAAGCAAGAGAAATGCTGATTTCATCAAGCCCAGTTACATACTCAGAATCTGTACTACTGCGCAAATAGGCATGTCTCTGTAGGCAAAAAACTCATTTCTGACAAAGTTGCCCAAATGCATCTCAGAAGTGTGCAACTTGTTCCCTGAGTTAGAAAACGTCGAGAAACGGTCGTTTCTGCTAGCGCTGTGCTTCTACACATTTATTTGCTGAACGGTGAAAGTGCAGAGTAATGCTCTCTTCTCCCAGCAAATACACTGTTTCTAAGGAAATGGGAACACACTGAGGAGACACTTGTGGGAGCTACTGTGACAAAAACTGAGCTTCCCTATGCACAGGGAAGCAAGAGAAATGCTGATTTCATCAAGCCCAGTTACATACTCAGAATCTGTACTACTGCGCAAATAGGCATGCCTCTGTAGGCAAAAAACTCATTTCTGACAAAGTTGCCCAAATGCATCTCAGAAGTGTGCAACTTGTTCCCTGAGTTAGAAAACATCGAGAAACGTTCGTTTCTGCTAGCGCTGTGCTTCTACACATGTATTTGCTGAACGGTGAAAGCGCACAGTAATGCACTTTTCTCCCAGCAAATACACTGTTTCTAAGGAAATGGGAACACACTGAGGAGACACTTGTGGGAGCAACTGTGACTAAAACTGAGCTTCCCTACGCACAGGGAAGCAAGAGAAATGCTGATTTCATCAAGCCCAGTTACATACTCAGAATCTGTACTACTGCGCAAATAGGCATGTCTCTGTAGGCAAAAAACTCATTTCTGACAAAGTTGCCCAAATGCATCTCAGAAGTGTGCAACTTTTTTCCAGAGTTAGAAAACGTCGAGAAACGTTCGTTTCTGCTAGCGCTGTGCTTCTACACATGTATGTGCTGAACGGTGAAAGCGCGCAGTAATGCACTTTTCTCCCTGCAAATACACTGTTTCTAAGGAAATGGGAACACACTGAGGAGACACTTGTGGGAGCTACTGTGACTAAAACTGAGCTTCCCTACGCACAGGGAAGCAAGAGAAATGCTGATTTCATCAAGCCCAGTTACATACTCAGAATCTGTACTACTGCGCAAATAGGCATGTCTCTGTAGGCAAAAAACTCATTTCTGACAAAGATGCCCAAATGCATCTCAGAAGTGTGCAACTTGTTCCCTGAGTTAGAAAACATAGAGAAACGGTCATTTCTGCTAGCGCTGTGCTTCTACACATGTACTTGCTGAACAGTGAAAGCGCAAAGTAATGCACTTTTCTCCCAGCAAATACACTGTTTCTAAGGAAATGGGAACACACTGAGGAGACACTTGTGGGAGCAACTGTGACTAAAACTGAGCTTCCCTACGCACAGGGAAGCAAGAGAAATGCTGATTTCATCAAGCCCAGTTACATACTCAGAATCTGTACTACTGCGCAAATAGGCATGTCTCTGTAGGCAAAAAACTCATTTCTGACAAAGTTGCCCAAATGCATCTCAGAAGTGTGCAACTTTTTTCCTGAGTTAGAAAACGTCGAGAAACGTTCGTTTCTGCTAGCGCTGTGCTTCTACACATGTATGTGCTGAACGGTGAAAGCGCGCAGTAATGCACTTTTCTCCCTGCAAATACACTGTTTCTAAGGAAATGGGAACACACTGAGGAGACACTTGTGGGAGCTACTGTGACTAAAACTGAGCTTCCCTACGCACAGGGAAGCAAGAGAAATGCTGATTTCATCAAGCCCAGTTACATACTCAGAATCTGTACTACTGCGCAAATAGGCATGTCTCTGTAGGCAAAAAACTCATTTCTGACAAAGATGCCCAAATGCATCTCAGAAGTGTGCAACTTGTTCCCTGAGTTAGAAAACATAGAGAAACAGTCATTTCTGCTAGCGCTGTGCTTCTACACATGTACTTGCTGAACAGTGAAAGCGCAAAGTAATGCACTTTTCTCCCAGCAAATACACTGTTTCTAAGGAAATGGGAACACACTGAGGAGACACTTGTGGGAGCTACTGTCACTAAAACTGAGCTTCCCTACGCACAGGGAAGCAAGAGAAATGCTGATTTCATCAAGCCCAGTTACATACTCAGAATCTGTACTACTGCGCAAATAGGCATGTCTCTGTAGGCAAAAAACTCATTTCTGACAAAGTTGCCCAAATGCATCTCAGAAGTGTGCAACTTGTTCCCTGAGTTAGAAAACGTCGAGAAACGTTCGTTTCTGCTAGCACTGTGCTTCTACACATGTATTTGCTGAACGGTGAAAGCGCAGAGTAATGCTCTTTCTCCCAGCAAATACACTGTTTCTAAGGAAATGGGAACACACTGAGGAGACACTTGTGGGAGCTACTGTGACTAAAACTGAGCTTCCCTATGCACAGGGAAGCAAGAGAAATGCTGATTTCATCAAGCCCTGTTACATACTCAGAATCTGTACTACTGCGCAAATAGGCATGTCTCTTTAGGCAAAAAACTCATTTCTGACAAAGTTGCCCAAATGCATCTCAGAAGTGGGCAGCTTGTTCCCTGAGTTAGAAAACGTCGAGAAACGGTCGTTTCTGCTAGCGCTGTGCTTCGACACATGTATTTGCTGAACGGTGAAAGCGCACAGTAATGCACTTTTCTCCCAGCAAATACACTGTTTCTAAGGAAATGGGAACACACTGAGGAGACACTTGTGGGAGCTACTGTCACTAAAACTGAGCTTCCCTACGCACAGGGAAGCAAGAGAAATGTTGATTTCATCAAGCCCTGTTACATACTCAGAATCTGTACTACTGGCAAATAGGCATATCTCTTTAGGCAAAAAACTCATTTCTGACAAAGTGGCCCAAATGCATCTCAGAAGTGTGCAACTTGTTCCCTGAGTTAGAGAACGACGAGAAACGGTCGTTTCTGCTAGCGCTGTGCTTCTACACATGTATTTGCTGAACGGTAAAAGCGCACAGTAATGCACTTTTCTCCCAGCAAATACACTGTGTCTAAGGAAATGGGAACACACTGAGGAGACACTTGTGGGAGCTACTGTGACAAAAACTGAGCTTCCCTACGCACAGGGAAGCAAGAGAAATGCTGATTTCATCAAGCCCAGTTACAGACTCAGAATCTGTACTACTGCGCAAATAGGCATGTCTCTTTAGGCAAAAAACTCATTTCTGACAAAGTTGCCCAAATGCATCTCAGAAGTGTGCAACTTGATCCCTGAGTTAGAAAACGTTGAGAAACGGTCGTTTCTGCTAGCGCTGTGCTTCTACACATGTATTTGCTGAACGGTGAAAGCGCACAGTAATGCACTTTTCTCCCAGCAAATACACTGTTTCTAAGGAAATGGGAACACACTGAGGAGACACTTGTGGGAGCTACTGTGACTAAAACTGAGCTTCCCTACACACAGGGAAGCAAGAGAAATGCTGATTTCATCAAGCACAGTTACATACTCAGAACCTGTACTACTGCGCAAATAGGCATGTCTCTTTAGGCAAAAAACTCATTTCTGACAAAGTTGCCCAAATGCATCTCAGAAGTGTGGAACTTGTTCTCTGAGTTAGAAAACGTCGAGAAACGTTCGTTTCTGCTAGCACTGTGCTTCTACACATGTACTGGCTGAACGGTGAAAGCGCACAGTAATGCACTTTTCTCCCAGCAAATACACTGTGTCTAAGGAAATGGGAACACACTGAGGAGACACTTGTGGGAGCTACTGTGACTAAAACTGAGCTTCCCTACGCACAGGGAAGCAAGAGAAATGCTGATTTCATCAAGCCCAGTTACATACTCAGAATCTGTACTACTGCGCAAATAGGCATGTGTCTTTAGGCAAAAAACTCATTTCTGACAAAGTTGCCCAAATGCATCTCAGAAGTGTGGAAATTGTTCTCTGAGTTAGAAAACGTCGAGAAACGTTCGTTTCTGCTAGCACTGTGCTTCTACACATGTACTTGCTGAACGGTGAAAGCGCACAGTAATGCACTTTTCTCCCAGCAAATACACTGTTTCTAAGGAAATGGGAACACACTGAGGAGACACTTGTGGGAGCTACTGTGACTAAAACTGAGCTTCCCTACGCACAGGGAAGCAAGAGAAATGCTGATTTCATCAAGCCCAGTTACATACTCAGAATCTGTACTACTGCGCAAATAGGCATGTCTCTGTAGGCAAAAAACTCATTTCTGACAAAGTTGCCCAAATGCATCTCAGAAGTGTGCAACTTGTTCCCTGAGTTAGAAAACATAGAGAAACGGTCATTTCTGCTAGCGCTGTGCTTCTACACATGTACTTGCTGAACAGTGAAAGCGCAAAGTAATGCACTTTTCTCCCAGCAAATACACTGTTTCTAAGGAAATGGGAACACACTGAGGAGACACTTGTGGGAGCAACTGTGACTAAAACTGAGCTTCCCTACGCACAGGGAAGCAAGAGAAATGCTGATTTCATCAAGCCCAGTTACATACTCAGAATCTGTACTACTGCGCAAATAGGCATGTCTCTGTAGGCAAAAAACTCATTTCTGACAAAGTTGCCCAAATGCATCTCAGAAGTGTGCAACTTTTTTCCTGAGTTAGAAAACGTCGAGAAACGTTCGTTTCTGCTAGCGCTGTGCTTCTACACATGTATGTGCTGAACGGTGAAAGCGCGCAGTAATGCACTTTTCTCCCTGCAAATACACTGTTTCTAAGGAAATGGGAACACACTGAGGAGACACTTGTGGGAGCTACTGTGACTAAAACTGAGCTTCCCTACGCACAGGGAAGCAAGAGAAATGCTGATTTCATCAAGCCCAGTTACATACTCAGAATCTGTACTACTGCGCAAATAGGCATGTCTCTGTAGGCAAAAAACTCATTTCTGACAAAGATGCCCAAATGCATCTCAGAAGTGTGCAACTTGTTCCCTGAGTTAGAAAACATAGAGAAACAGTCATTTCTGCTAGCGCTGTGCTTCTACACATGTACTTGCTGAACAGTGAAAGCGCAAAGTAATGCACTTTTCTCCCAGCAAATACACTGTTTCTAAGGAAATGGGAACACACTGAGGAGACACTTGTGGGAGCTACTGTCACTAAAACTGAGCTTCCCTACGCACAGGGAAGCAAGAGAAATGCTGATTTCATCAAGCCCAGTTACATACTCAGAATCTGTACTACTGCGCAAATAGGCATGTCTCTGTAGGCAAAAAACTCATTTCTGACAAAGTTGCCCAAATGCATCTCAGAAGTGTGCAACTTGTTCCCTGAGTTAGAAAACGTCGAGAAACGTTCGTTTCTGCTAGCACTGTGCTTCTACACATGTATTTGCTGAACGGTGAAAGCGCAGAGTAATGCTCTTTCTCCCAGCAAATACACTGTTTCTAAGGAAATGGGAACACACTGAGGAGACACTTGTGGGAGCAACTGTGACTAAAACTGAGCTTCCCTACGCACAGGGAAGCAAGAGAAATGCTGATTTCATCAAGCCCAGTTACATACTCAGAATCTGTACTACTGCGCAAATAGGCATGTCTCTTTAGGCAAAAAACTCATTTCAGACAAAGTTGCCCAAATGCATCTCAGAAGTGTGCAACTGGTTCCCTGAGTTAGAAAACGTCGAGAAACGGTCGTTTCTGCTAGCGCTGTGCTTCTACACATGTATTTGCTGAACGGTAAAAGCGCACAGTAATGCACTTTTCTCCCAGCAAATACACTGTGTCTAAGGAAATGGGACCACACTGAGGAGACACTTGTGGGAGCTACTGTGAGTAAAACTGAGCTTCCCTACGCACAGGGAAGCAAGAGAAATGCTGATTTCATCAAGCCCAGTTACAGACTCAGAATCTGTACTACTGCGCAAATAGGCATGTCTCTTTAGGCAAAAAACTCATTTCTGACAAAGTTGCCCAAATGAATCTCAGAAGTGTGCAACTTGATCCCTGAGTTAGAAAACGTCGAGAAACGGTCGTTTCTGCTAGCGCTGTGCTTCTACACATGTATTTGCTGAACGGTGAAAGCGCACAGTAATGCACTTTTCTCCCAGCAAATACACTGTTTCTAAGGAAATGGGAACACACTGAGGAGACACTTGTGGGAGCTACTGTGACTAAAACTGAGCTTCCCTACGCACAGGGAAGCAAGAGAAATGCTGATTTCATCAAGCCCAGTTACATACTCAAAATCTGTACTACTGCGCAAATAGGCATGTCTCTGTAGGCAAAAACTCATTTCTGAGAAAGTTGCCCAAATGCATCTCAGAAGTGGGCAGCTTGTTCCCTGAGTTAGAAAACGTCGAGAAACGGTCGTTTCTGCTAGCGCTGTGCTTCTACACATGTATTTGCTGAACGGTGAAAGCGCACAGTAATGCACTTTTCTCCCAGCAAATACACTGTTTCTAAGGAAATGGGAACACACTGAGGAGACACTTGTGGGAGCTACTGTCACTAAAACTGAGCTTCCCTATGCACAGGGAAGCAAGAGAAATGCTGATTTCATCAAGCCCTGTTACATACTCAGAATCTGTACTACTGCGCAAATAGGCATGTCTCATTAGGCAAAAAACTCATTTCTGACAAAGTTGCACAAATGCATCTCAGAAGTGTGCAACTTGTTCCCTGAGTTAGAAAACGTCGAGAAACGTTCGTTTCTGCTAGCGCTGTGCTTCTACACATGTATTTGCTGAACGGTGAAAGCACACAGTAATGCACTTTTCTCCCAGCAAATACACTGTTTCTAAGGAAATGGGAACACACTGAGGAGACACTTGTGGGAGCTACAGTGACTAAAACTGAGCTTCCCTACGCACAGGGAAGCAAGAGAAATGCTGATTTCATCAAGCCCAGTTACATACTCAGAATCTGTACTACTGCGCAAATAGGCATGTCTCTTTAGGCAAAAAACTCATTTCTGACAAAGTTGCCCAAATGCATCTCAGAAGTGTGGAACTTGTTCTCTGAGTTAGAAAACGTCGAGAAACGTTCGTTTCTGCTAGCACTGTGCTTCTACACATGTACTGGCTGAACGGTGAAAGCGCACAGTAATGCACTTTTCTCCCAGCAAATACACTGTTTCTAAGGAACTGGGAAAACACTGAGGAGACACTTGTGGGAGCTACTGTGACTAAAACTGAGCTTCCCTATGCACAGGGAAGCAAGAGAAATGCTGATTTCATCAAGCCCAGTTGCATACTCAGAATCTGTACTACTGCGCAAATAGGCATGTCTCTTTAGGCAAAAAACTCATTTCTGACAAAGTTGCCCAAATGCATCTCAAAAGTGTGGAAATTGTTCTCTGAGTTAGAAAACGTCGAGAAACGTTCGTTTCTGCTAGCACTGTGCTTCTACACATGTACTTGCTGAACGGTGAAAGCGCACAGTAATGCACTTTTCTCCCAGCAAATACACTGTTTCTAAGGAAATGGGAACACACTGAGGAGACACTTGTGGGAGCTACTGTGACTAAAACTGAGCTTCCCTATGCACAGGGAAGCAAGAGAAATGCTGATTTCATCAAGCCCAGTTACATACTCAGAATCTGTACTACTGGGCAAATAGGCATGTCTCTGTAGGCAAAAAACTCATTTCTGACAAAGTTGCCCAAATGCATCTCAGAAGTGTGCAACTTTTTTCCAGAGTTAGAAAACGTCGAGAAACGTTCGTTTCTGCTAGCGCTGTGCTTCTACACATGTATGTGCTGAACGGTGAAAGCGCGCAGTAATGCACTTTTCTCCCTGCAAATACACTGTTTCTAAGGAAATGGGAACACACTGAGGAGACACTTGTGGGAGCTACTGTGACTAAAACTGAGCTTCCCTACGCACAGGGAAGCAAGAGAAATGCTGATTTCATCAAGCCCAGTTACATACTCAGAATCTGTACTACTGCGCAAATAGGCATGTCTCTGTAGGCAAAAAACTCATTTCTGACAAAGATGCCCAAATGCATCTCAGAAGTGTGCAACTTGTTCCCTGAGTTAGAAAACATAGAGAAACGGTCATTTCTGCTAGCGCTGTGCTTCTACACATGTACTTGCTGAACAGTGAAAGCGCAAAGTAATGCACTTTTCTCCCAGCAAATACACTGTTTCTAAGGAAATGGGAACACACTGAGGAGACACTTGTGGGAGCTACTGTCACTAAAACTGAGCTTCCCTACGCACAGGGAAGCAAGAGAAATGCTGATTTCATCAAGCCCAGTTACATACTCAGAATCTGTACTACTGCGCAAATAGGCATGTCTCTGTAGGCAAAAAACTCATTTCTGACAAAGTTGCCCAAATGCATCTCAGAAGTGTGCAACTTGTTCCCTGAGTTAGAAAACGTCGAGAAACGTTCGTTTCTGCTAGCACTGTGCTTCTACACATGTATTTGCTGAACGGTGAAAGCGCAGAGTAATGCTCTTTCTCCCAGCAAATACACTGTTTCTAAGGAAATGGGAACACACTGAGGAGACACTTGTGGGAGCAACTGTGACTAAAACTGAGCTTCCCTACGCACAGGGAAGCAAGAGAAATGCTGATTTCATCAAGCCCAGTTACATACTCAGAATCTGTACTACTGCGCAAATAGGCATGTCTCTGTAGGCAAAAAACTCATTTCTGACAAAGTTGCCCAAATGCATCTCAGAAGTGTGCAACTTTTTTCCTGAGTTAGAAAATGTCGAGAAACTTTCGTTTCTGCTAGCGCTGTGCTTCTACACATGTATGTGCTGAACGGTGAAAGCGCACAGTAATGCACTTTTCTCCCTGCAAAAACACTGTTTCTAAGGAAATGGGAACACACTGAGGAGACACTTGTGGGAGCTACTGTGACTAAAACTGAGCTTCCCTACGCAAAGGGAAGCAAGAGAAATGCTGATTTCATCAAGCCCAGTTACATACTCAGAATCTGTACTACTGCGCAAATAGGCATGTCTCTGTAGGCAAAAAACTCATTTCTGACAAAGATGCCCAAATGCATCTCAGAAGTGTGCAACTTGTTCCCTGAGTTAGAAAACATAGAGAAACGGTCATTTCTGCTAGCGCTGTGCTTCTACACATGTACTTGCTGAACAGTGAAAGCGCAAAGTAATGCACTTTTCTCCCAGCAAATACACTGTTTCTAAGGAAATGGGAACACACTGAGGAGACACTTGTGGGAGCTACTGTCACTAAAACTGAGCTTCCCTACGCACAGGGAAGCAAGAGAAATGCTGATTTCATCAAGCCCAGTTGCATACTCAGAATCTGTACTACTGCGCAAAGAGGCATGTCTCTGTAGGCAAAAAACTCATTTCTGACAAAGATGCCCAAATGCATCTCAGAAGTGTGCAACTTGTTCCCTGAGTTAGAAAACGTCGAGAAACGTTCGTTTCTGCTAGCGCTGTGCTTCTACACATTTATTTGCTGAACGGTGAAAGCGCAGAGTAATGCTCTCTTCTCCCAGCAAATACACTGTTTCTAAGGAAATGGGAACACACTGAGGAGACACTTGTGGGAGCTACTGTGACAAAAACTGAGCTTCCCTACGCACAGGGAAGCAAGAGAAATGCTGATTTCATCAAGCCCAGTTACATACTCAGAATCTGTACTACTGCGCAAATAGGCATGCCTCTGTAGGCAAAAAACTCATTTCTGACAAAGTTGCCCAAATGCATCTCAGAAGTGTGCGACTTGTTCCCTGAGTTAGAAAACATCGAGAAACGTTCGTTTCTGCTAGCGCTGTGCTTCTACACATGTATTTGCTGAACGGTGAAAGCGCACAGTAATGCACTTTTCTCCCAGCAAATACACTGTTTCTAAGGAAATGGGAACACACTGAGGAGACACTTGTGGGAGCAACTGTGACTAAAACTGAGCTTCCCTACGCACAGGGAAGCAAGAGAAATGCTGATTTCATCAAGCCCAGTTACATACTCAGAATCTGTACTACTGCGCAAATAGGCATGTCTCTGTAGGCAAAAAACTCATTTCTGACAAAGTTGCCCAAATGCATCTCAGAACTGTGCAACTTTTTTCCAGAGTTAGAAAACGTCGAGAAACGTTCGTTTCTGCTAGCGCTGTGCTTCTACACATGTATGTGCTGAACGGTGAAAGCGCACAGTAATGCACTTTTCTCCCTGCAAATACACTGTTTCTAAGGAAATGGGAACACACTGAGGAGACACTTGTGGGAGCTACTGTGACTAAAACTGAGCTTCCCTACGCACAGGGAAGCAAGAGAAATGCTGATTTCATCAAGCCCAGTTACATACTCAGAATCTGTACTACTGCGCAAATAGGCATGTCTCTGTAGGCAAAAAACTCATTTCTGACAAAGATGCCCAAATGCATCTCAGAAGTGTGCAACTTGTTCCCTGAGTTAGAAAACATAGAGAAACGGTCATTACTGCTAGCGCTGTGCTTCTACACATGTACTTGCCGAACAGTGAAAGCGCAAAGTAATGCACTTTTCTCCCAGCAAATACACTGTTTCTAAGGAAATGGGAACACACTGAGGAGACACTTGTGGGAGCTACTGTCACTAAAACTGAGCTTCCCTACGCACAGGGAAGCAAGAGAAATGCTGATTTCATCAAGCCCAGTTACATACTCAGAATCTGTACTACTGCGCAAATAGGCATGTCTCTGTAGGCAAAAAACTCATTTCTGACAAAGTTGCCCAAATGCATCTCAGAAGTGTGCAACTTGTTCCCTGAGTTAGAAAACGTCGAGAAACATTCGTTTCTGCTAGCACTGTGCTTCTACACATGTATTTGCTGAACGGTGAAAGCGCAGAGTAATGCTCTTTTCTCCCAGCAAATACACTGTTTCTAAGGAAATGGGAACACACTGAGGAGACACTTGTGGGAGCTACTGTGACAAAAACTGAGCTTCCCTATGCACAGGGAAGCAAGAGAAATGCTGATTTCATCAAGCCCAGTTACATACTCAGAATCTGTACTACTGCGCAAATAGGCATGTCTCTGTAGGCAAAAAACTCATTTCTGACAAAGATGCCCAAATGCATCTCAGAAGTGTGCAACTTGTTCCCTGAGTTAGAAAACATAGAGAAACGGTCATTTCTGCTAGCGCTGTGCTTCTACACATGTACTTGCTGAACAGTGAAAGCGCAAAGTAATTCACTTTTCTCCCAGCAAATACACTGTTTCTAAGGAAATGGGAACACACTGAGGAGACACTTGTGGGAGCTACAGTGACTAAAACTGAGCTTCCCTACGCACAGGGAAGCAAGAGAAATGCTGATTTCATCAAGCCCAGTTGCATACTCAGAATCTGTACTACTGCGCAAAGAGGCATGTCTCTGTAGGCAAAAAACTCATTTCTGACAAAGATGCCCAAATGCATCTCAGAAGTGTGCAACTTGTTCCCTGAGTTAGAAAACGTCGAGAAACGTTCGTTTCTGCTAGCGCTGTGCTTCTACACATGTACTTGCTGAACGGTGAAAGCGCACAGTAATGCACTTTTCTCCCAGCAAATACACTGTTTCTAAGGAACTGGAAAACACTGAGGAGACACTTGTGGGAGCTACTGTGACTAAAACTGAGCTTCGCTACGCACAGGGAAGCAAGAGAAATGCTGATTTCATCAAGCCCAGTTGCATACTCAGATCTGTACTACTGCGCAAATAGGCATGTCTCTGTAGGCAAAAAACTCATTTCTGACAAAGTTGCCCAAATGCATCTCAGAAGTGTGCAACTTTTTTCCTGAGTTAGAAAACGTCGAGAAACGTTCGTTTCTGCTAGCGCTGTGCTTCTACACATGTATTTGCTGAACGGTGAAAGCGCACAGTAATGCACTTTTCTCCCTGCAAATACACTGTTTCTAAGGAAATGGGAACACACTGAGGAGACACTTGTGGGAGCTACTGTGACTAAAACTGAGCTTCGCTACGCACATGGAAGCAAGAGAAATGCTGATTTCCTCAAGCCCAGTTGCATACTCAGAATCTGTACTACTGCGCAAATAGGCATGTCTCTGTAGGCAAAAAACTCATTTCTGACAAAGTTGCCCAAATGCATCTCCGAAGTGTGCAACTTGTTCCCTGAGTTAGAAAACGTCGAGAAACGTTCGTTTCTGCTAGCGCTGTGCTTCTACACATGTATTTGCTGAACGGTGAAAGTGCACAGTAATGCACTTTTCTCCCTGCAAATACACTGTTTCTAAGGAAATGGGAACACACTGAGGAGACACTTGTTGGAGCTACTGTGACTAAAACTGAGCTTCCCTACGCACAGGGAAGCCAGAGAAATGCTGATTTCATCAAGCCCAGTTACATACTCAGAATCTGTACTACTGCGCAAATAGGCATGTCTCTGTAGGCAAAAAACTCATTTCTGACAAAGTTGCCCAAATGCATCTCAGAAGTGTGCAACTTGTTCCCTGAGTTAGAAAACATAGAGAAACGGTCCTTTCTGCTAGCGCTGTGCTTCTACACATGTACTTGCTGAACAGTGAAAGCGCACAGTAATGCACTTTTCTCCCAGCAAATACACTGTTTCTAAGGAAATGGGAACACACTGAGGAGACACTTGTGGGAGCTACTGTGACTAAAACTGAGCTTCCCTACGCACAGGGAAGCAAGAGAAATGCTGATTTCATCAAGCCCAGTTACATACTCAGAATCTGTACTACTGCGCAAATAGGCATGTCTCTTTAGGCAAAAAACTCATTTCTGACAAAGTTGCCCAAATGCATCTCAGAAGTGTGCAACTTGTTCCCTGAGTTAGAAAACGTCCAGAAACGGTCGTTTCTGCTAGTGCTGTGCTTCTACACATGTATTTGCTGAACGGTGAAAGCGCACAGTAATGCACTTTTCTCCCAGCAAATACAATGTTACTAAGGAAATAGGAGCACACTGAGGAGACACTTGTGGGAGCTACTGTGACTAAAACTGAGCTTCCCTACACACAGGGAAGCAAGAGAAATGCTGATTTCATCAAGCCCAGTTACATACTCAGAATCTGTACCACTGCGCAAATAGGCATGTCTCTTTAGGCAAAAAACTCATTTCAGACAAAGTTGCCCAAATGCATCTCAGAAGTGTGCAACTTGTTCCCTGAGTTAGAAAACGTCGAGAAACGTTCGTTTCTGCTAGCGCTGTGCTTCTACACATGTATTTGCTGAACGGTGAAAGAGCACAGTAATGCAGTTTTCTCCCAGCAAATACACTGTTTCTAAGGAAATGGGAACACACTGAGGAGACACTTGTGGGAGCTACTGTGACTAAAACTGAGCTTCCCTACGCACAGAGAAGCAAGAGAAATGCTCATTTCATCAAGAACAGTTACATACTCAGAATCTGTACTACTGCGCAAATAGACATGTCTCTTTAGGCAAAAAACTCATTTCTGACAAAGTTGCCCAAATGCATCTCAGAAGTGTGCAACTTGTTCCCTGAGTTAGAAAACGTCGAGCAACGTTCGTTTCTGCTAGCGCTGTGCTTCTACACATGTATTTGCTGAACGGTGAAAGCGCACAGTAATGCACTTTTCTCCCAGCAAATACACTGTTTCTAAGGAAATGGGAACACACTGAGGAGACACTTGTGGGAGCTACTGTGACTAAAACTGAGCTTCCCTACGCACAGGGAAGCAAGAGAAATGCTGATTTCATCAAGCCCAGTTGCGTACTCAGAATCTGTACTACTGCGCAAATAGGCATGTCTCTGTAGGCAAAAAACTCATTTCTGACAAGGTTGCCCAAATGCATCTCAGAAGTGTGCAACTTGTTCCCTGAGTTAGAAAACGTCGAGAAACGGTCGTTTCTGCTAGCGCTGTGCTTCTACACCTGTATTTGCTGAATGGTGAAAGCGCACAGTAATGCACTTTTCTCCCAGCAAATACACTGTTTCTAAGGAAATGGGAACACACTGAGGAGACACTTGTGGGAGCTACTGTGACTAAAACTGAGCTTCCCTACGCACAGGGAAGCAAGAGAAATGCTGATTTCATCAAGCCCAGTTACGTACTCAGAATCTGTACTACTGCGCAAATAGGCATGTCTCTTTAGGCAAAAAACTCATTTCAGACAAAGTTGCCCAAATGCATCTCAGAAGTGTGCAACTTGTTCCCTGAGTTAGAAAACGTCGAGAAACGTTCGTTTCTGCTAGCGCTGTGCTTCTACACATGTATTTGCTGAACGGTGAAAGAGCACAGTAATGCAGTTTTCTCCCAGCAAATACACTGTTTCTAAGGAAATGGGAACACACTGAGGAGACACTTGTGGGAGCTACTGTGACTAAAACTGAGCTTCCCTACGCACAGAGAAGCAAGAGAAATGCTGATTTCATCAAGAACAGTTACATACTCAGAATCTGTACTACTGCGCAAATAGGCATGTCTCTTTAGGCAAAAAACTCATTTCTGACAAAGTTGCCCAAATGCATCTCAGAAGTGTGCAACTTGTTCCCTGAGTTAGAAAACATCGAGAAACTTTCATTTCTGCTAGCGCTGTGCTTCTACACATGTATTTGCTGAACGGTGAAAGCGCACAGTAATGTACTTTTCTCACAGCAAATACACTGTTTCTAAGGAAATGGGAACACACTGAGGAGACACTTGTGGGAGCTACTGTGACTAAAACTGAGCTTCCCTACGCACAGGGAAGCAAGAGAAATGCTGATTTCATCAAGCCCAGTTACGTACTCAGAATCTGTACTACTGCGCAAATAGGCATGTCTCTTTAGGCAAAAAAATCATTTCTGACAAAGTTGCCCAAATGCATCTCAGAAGTGTGGAACTTGTTCCCTGAGTTAGAAAACGTCGAGAAACGGTCGTTTCTGCTAGCGCTGTGCTTCTACACCTGTATTTGCTGAATGGTGAAAGCGCACAGTAATGCACTTTTCTCCCAGCAAATACACTGTTTCTAAGGAAATGGGAACACACTGAGGAGACACTTGTGGGAGCTACTGTGACTAAAACTGAGCTTCCCTACGCACAGGGAAGCAAGAGAAATGCTGATTTCATCAAGCCCAGTTACGTACTCAGAATCTGTACTACTGCGCAAATAGGCATGTCTCTTTAGGCAAAAAAATCATTTCTGACAAAGTTGCCCAAATGCATCTCAGAAGTGTGCAACTTGTTCCCTGAGTTAGAAAACGTCGAGAAACGGTCTTTTCTGCTAGCGCTGTGCTTCTACACATGTATTTGCTGAACGGTGAAAGCGCACAGTAATGCACTTTTCTCCCAGCAAATACACTGTTTCTAAGGAAATGGGAACACACTGAGGAGACACTTGTGGGAGCTACTGTGACTAAAACTGAGCTTCCCTACGCACAGGGAAGCAAGAGAAATGCTGATTTCATCAAGCCCAGTTACATACTCAGAATCTGTACTCATGCGCAAATAGGCATGTCTCTTTAGGCAAAAAACTCATTTCTGACAAAGTTGCCCAAATGCATCTCAGAAGTGTGCAACTTGTTCCCTGAGTTGGAAAACGTCGAGAAACGTTCGTTTCTGCAAGCGCTGTGCTTCTACACATGTAGTTGCTGAACGGTGAAAGCGCACAGTAATGCACTTTTCTCCCAGCAAATACACTGTTTCTAAGGAAATGGGAACACACTGAGGAGACACTTGTGGGAGCTACTGTGACTAAAACTGAGCTTCCCGACGCACAGGGAAGCAAGAGAAATGCTGATTTCATCAAGCCCAGTTACGTACTCAGAATCTGTACTACTGCGCAAATAGGCATGTCTCTTTAGGCACAAAACTCATTTCTGACAAAGTTGCCCAAATGCATCTCAGAAGTGTGCAACTTGTTCCCTGAGTTAGAAAACGTTGAGAAACGTTCGTTTCTGCTAGCGCTGTGCTTCTACACATGTATTTGCTGAACAGTGAAAGCGCACAGTAATGCACTTTTCTCCCAGCAAATACACTGTTTCTAAGGAAATGGGAACACACTGAGGAGACACTTGTGGGAGCTACTGTGACTAAAACTGAGCTTCCCTACGCACAGGGAAGCAAGAGAAATGCTGATTTCATCAAGCCCAGTTACATACTCAGAATCTGTACTCATGCGCAAATAGGCATGTCTCTTTAGGCAAAAAACTCATTTCTGACAATGTTGCCCAAATGCATCTCAGAAGTGTGCAACTTGTTCCCTGAGTTGGAAAACGTCGAGAAACGTTCGTTTCTGCTAGCGCTGTGCTTCTACACATGTATTTGCTGAACGGTGAAAGCGCACAGTAATGCACTTTTCTCCCAGCAAATACACTGTTTCTAAGGAAATGGGAACACACTGAGGAGACACTTGTGGGAGCTACTGTGACTAAAACTGAGCTTCCCTACGCACAGGGAAGCAAGAGAAATGCTGATTTCATCAAGCCCAGTTACGTACTCAGAATCTGTACTACTGCGCAAATAGGCATGTCTCTTTAGGCAAAAAAATCATTTCTGACAAAGTTGCCCAAATGCATCTCAGAAGTGTGCAACTTGTTCCCTGAGTTGGAAAATGTCGAGAAACGTTCCTTTCTGCTAGCGCTGTGCTTCTACACATGTATTTGCTGAACGGTGAAAGCGCACAGTAATGCACTTTTCTCCCAGCAAATACACTGTTTCTAAGGAAATGGGAACACACTGAGGAGACACTTGTGGGAGCTACTGTGACTAAAACTGAGCTTCCCTACGCACAGGGAAGCAAGAGAAATGCTGATTTCATCAAGCCCAGTTACATACTCAGAATCTGTACTACTGCGCAAATAGGCATGTCTCTGTAGGCAAAAAACTCATTTCTGACAAAGTTGCCCAAATGCATCTCAGAAGTGTGCAACTTGTTCCCTGAGTTAGAAAACGTCGAGAAACGTTCGTTTCTGCTAGCGCTGTGCTTCTACACATGTATTTGCTGAACGGTGAAAGCACACAGTAATGCACTTTTCTCCCAGCAAATACACTGTTTCTAAGGAAATGGGAACACACTGAGGAGACACTTGTGGGAGCTACTGTGACTAAAACTGAGCTTCCCTACGCACAGGGAAGCAAGAGAAATGCTGATTTCATCAAGCCCAGTTACATACTCAGAATCTGTACTACTGCGCAAATAGGCATGTCTCTGTAGGCAAAAAACTCATTTCTGACAAAGTTGCCCAAATGCATCTCAGAAGTGTGCAACTTGTTCCCTGAGTTAGAAAACGTTGAGAAACATTCGTTTCTGCTAGCGCTGTGCTTCTACACATGTATTTGCTGAACGGTGAAAGCGCACAGTAATGCACTTTTTTCCCAGCAAATACAGTGTTTCTAACGAAATGGGAACACACTGAGGAGACACTTGTGGGAGCTACTGTGACTAAAACTGAGCTTCCCTACACACAGGGAAGCAAGAGAAATGCTGATTTCACCAAGCCCAGTTACATACTCAGAATCTGTACTACTGCGCAAATAGGCATGTCTCTTTAGGCAAAAAACTCTTTTCTGACAAAGTTGCCCAAAAGCATCTCAGAAGTGTGCAACTTGTTGCCTGAGTTGGAAAACGTCGAGAAACGTTCGTTTCTGCTAGCGCTGTGCTTCTACACATGTATTTGCTGAACGGTGAAAGCGCACAGTAATGCACTTTTCTCCCAGCAAATACACTGTTTCTAAGGAAATGGGAACACACTGAGGAGACACTTGTGGGAGCTACTGTGACTAAAACTGAGCGTCCCTACGCACAGGGAAGCAAGAGAAATGCTGATTTCATCAAGCCCAGTTACATACTCAGAATCTGTACTACTGCGCAAATAGGCATGTCTCTGTAGGCACAAAACTCATTTCTGACAAAGTTGCCCAAATGCATCTCAGAAGTGTGCAACTTGTTCGCTGAGTTAGAAAACGTCGAGAAACGTTCTTTCTGCTAGCGCTGTGCTTCTACACATGTATTTGCTGAACGGTGAAAGCGCACAGTAATGCACTTTTCTCCCAGCAAATACACTGTTTCTAAGGAAATGGGAACACACTGAGGAGACACTTGTGGGAGCTACTGTGACTAAAACTGAGCTTCCCTACGCACAGGGAAGCAAGAGAAATGCTGATTTCATCAAGCCCAGTTACATACTCAGAATCTGTACTACTGCGCAAATAGGCATGTCTCTGTAGGCAAAAAACTCATTTCTGACAAAGTTGCCCAAATGCATCTCAGAAGTGTGCAACTTGTTCCCTGAGTTAGAAAACGTTGAGAAACATTCGTTTCTGCTAGCGCTGTGCTTCTACACATGTATTTGCTGAACGGTGAAAGCGCACAGTAATGCACTTTTTTCCCAGCAAATACAGTGTTTCTAACGAAATGGGAACACACTGAGGAGACACTTGTGGGAGCTACTGTGACTAAAACTGAGCTTCCCTACACACAGGGAAGCAAGAGAAATGCTGATTTCACCAAGCCCAGTTACATACTCAGAATCTGTACTACTGCGCAAATAGGCATGTCTCTTTAGGCAAAAAACTCTTTTCTGACAACGTTGCCCAAAAGCATCTCAGAAGTGTGCAACTTGTTCCCTGAGTTGGAAAACGTCGAGAAACGTTCGTTTCTGCTAGCGCTGTGCTTCTACACATGTATTTGCTGAACGGTGAAAGCGCACAGTAATGCACTTTTCTCCCAGCAAATACACTGTTTCTAAGGAAATGGGAACACACTGAGGAGACACTTGTGGGAGCTACTGTGACTAAAACTGAGCGTCCCTACGCACAGGGAAGCAAGAGAAATGCTGATTTCATCAAGCCCAGTTACATACTCAGAATCTGTACTACTGCGCAAATAGGCATGTCTCTGTAGGCACAAAACTCATTTCTGACAAAGTTGCCCAAATGCATCTCAGAATTGTGCAACTTGTTCGCTGAGTTAGAAAACGTCGAGAAACGTTCTTTCTGCTAGCGCTGTGCTTCTACACATGTATTTGCTGAACGGTGAAAGCGCACAGTAATGCACTTTTCTCCCAGCAAATACACTGTTTCTAAGGAAATGGGAACACACTGAGGAGACACTTGTGGGAGCTACTGTGACTAAAACTGAGCTTCCCTACGCACAGGGAAGCAAGAGAAATGCTGATTTCATCAAGCCCAGTTACATACTCAGAATCTGTACTACTGCGCAAATAGGCATGTCTCTTAAGGCAAAAAACTCATTTCTGACAAAGTTGCCCAAATGCATCTCAGAAGTGTGCAACTTGTTCGCTGAGTTAGAAAACGTCGAGAAACGTTCTTTCTGCTAGCGCTGTGCTTCTACACATGTATTTGCTGAACGGTGAAAGCGCACAGTAATGCACTTTTCTCCCAGCAAATACACTGTTTCTAAGGAACTGGGAACACACTGAGGAGACACTTGTGGGAACTACTGTGACTAAAACTCAGCTTCCCTACGCACAGGGAAGCAAGAGAAATGCTGATTTCATCAAGCCCAGTTACATACTCAGAATCTGTACTACTGTGCAAATAGGCATGTCTCTGTAGGCAAAAAACTCATTTTTGATAAAGTTACCCAAATGCATCTCAGAAGTGTGCAACTTGTTCCCTGAGTTAGAAAACGTCGAGAAACGTTCGTTTCTCCTAGCGCTGTGCTTCTACACATGTATTTGCTGAACGGTGAAAGCGCAAAGTAATGCACTTTTCTCCCAGCAAATACACTGTTTCTAAGGAAATGGGAACACACTGAGGAGACACTTGTGGGAGCTACTGTGACTAAAACTGAGCTTCCCTACACACAGGGAAGCAAGAGAAATGCTGATTTCATCCAGTCCAGTTACATACTCAGAATCTGTACTACTGCGCAAATAGGCATGTCTCTGTAGGCAAAAAACTCATTTCTGACAAAGTTGCCCAAATGCATCTCAGAAGTGTGCAACTTGTTCCCTGAGTTAGAAACCGTTGAGAAACGTTCGTTTCTGCTAGCGCTGTGCTTCTACACATGTATTTGCTGAACGGTGAAAGCGCACAGTAATGCACTTTTCTCCCAGCAAATACACTGTTTCTAAGGAAATGGGAACACACTGAGGAGACACTTGTGGGAGCTACTGTGACTAAAACTGCGCTTCCCTACGCACAGGGAAGCAAGAGAAATGCTGATTTCATCAAGAACAGTTACATACTCAGAATCTGTACTACTGCGCAAATAGGCATGTCTCTGTAGGCAAAAAACTCATTTCTGACAGTGTTGCCCAAATGCATCGCAGAAGTGTGCAACTTGTTCCCTGAGTTAGAAAACGTCGAGAAACGTTCGTTTCTGCTAGCGCTGTGCTTCTACACATGTGTTTGCTGAACGGTGAAAGCGTACAGTGATGCACTTTTCTCCCAGCAAACACACTGTTTCTAAGGAAATGGGAACACACTGAGGAGACACTTGTGGGAGCTACTGTGACTAAAACTGCGCTTCCCTACGCACAGGGAAGCAAGAGAAATGCTGATTTCATCAAGCCCAGTTACATACTCAGAATCTGTACTTCTGCGGAAATAGGCATGTCTCTGTAGGCAAAAAACTCATTTCTGACAAAGTTGCCCAAATGCATCTCAGAAGTGGGCAACTTGTTCCCTGAGTTAGAAAACGTTGAGAAACGTTCGTTTCTGCTAGCGCTGTGCTTCTACACATGTATTTGCTGAACGGTGAAAGCGCACAGTAATGCACTTTTCTCCCAGCAAATACACTGTTTCTAAAGAAGTGGGAACACACTGAGGAGATACTTGTGGGAGCTACTGGGACTAAAACTGAGCTTCCCTACGCACAGGGAAGCAAGAGAAATGCTGATTTCATCAAGCCCAGTTACATACTCAGAATCTGTACTACTGCGCAAATAGGCATGAATCTGTAGGCAAAAAACTCATTTCTGACAAAGATGCCAAAATGCATCTCAGAAGTGTGCAACTTGTTCCCTGAGTTAGAAAATGTCGAGAAATGTTCGTTTCTGCTAGCACTGGGCTTCTACACATGTATTTGCTGAACGGTGAAAGTGCACAGTAATGCACTTTTCTCCCAGCAAATACACTGTTACTAAGGAAATGGGAACACACTGAGGAGACACTTGTGGGAGCTACTGTGACTAAAACTGAGCTTCCCTACGCACAGGGAAGCAAGAGAAATGCTGATTTCATCAAGCCCAGTTACATACTCAGAATCTGTACTACTGCGCAAATAGGCATGTCTCTGTAGGCAAAAAACTCATTTCTGACAAAGTTGCCCAAATGCATCTCAGAAGTGTGCAACTTGTTCCCTGAGTTAGAAAACGTCGAGAAACGGTCGTTTCAGCTAGCCCAGTGCTTCTACACATGTATTTGCTGAACGGTGAAAGCGCACAGTAATGCACTTTTCTCACAGCAAATACACTGTTTCTAAGGAAATGGGAACACACTGAGGAGACACTTGTGGGAGCTACTGTGACTAAAACTGAGCTTCCCTACGCACAGGGAAGCAAGAGAAATGCTGATTTCATCAAGCCCAGTTACATACTCAGAATCTGTACTACTGCGCAAATAGGCATGTCTCTGTAGGCAAAAAACTCATTTCGGACAAAGTTGCCCAAATGCATCTCAGAAGTGTGCAACTTGTTCCCTGAGTTAGAAAACGTCGAGACACGTTCGTTTCTGCTAGCGCTGTGCTTCTACACATGTATTTGCTGAACGGTGAAAGCGCACAGTGATGCACTTTTCTCCCAGCAAATACACTGTTTCTAAGGAAATGGGAACACACTGAGGAGACACTTGTGGGAGCTACTGTGACTAAAACTGAGCTTCCCTACGCACAGGGAAGCAAGAGATATGCTGATTTCATCAATCCCAGTTACATACTCAGAATCTGTACTACTGCGCAAATAGGCATGTCTCTCTAGGCAAAAAACTCATTTCTGACAAAGTTGCCCAAATGCATCTCAGAAGTGTGCAACTTGTTCCCTGAGTTAGAAAACGTCGAGAAACGTTCGTTTCTGCTAGCGCTGTGCTTCTACACATGTATTTGCTGAACTGTGAAAGTGCACAGTGATGCACTTTTCTCCCAGCAAATACACTGTTTCTAAGGAAATGGGAACACACTGAGGAGACACTTGTGGGAGCTACTGTGACTAAAACTGAGCTTCCCTACGCACAGGGAAGCAAGAGAAATGCTGATTTCAACCAGTCCAGTTACATACTCAGAATCTGTACTACTGCGCAAATAGGCATGTCTCTGTAGGCAAAAACTCATTTCTGACAAAGTTGCCCAAATGCATCTCAGAAGTGTGCAACTTGTTCCCTGAGTTAGAAACCGTTGAGAAACGTTCGTTTCTGCTAGCGCTGTGCTTCTACACATGTATTTGCTGAACAGTGAAAGCGCACAGTAATGTACTTTTCTCCGAGCAAATACACTGTTTCTAAGGAAATGGGAACACACTGAGGAGACACTTGTGGGAGCTACTGTGACTAAAACTGCGCTTCCCTACGCACAGGGAAGCAAGAGAAATGCTGATTTCATCAAGCCCAGTTACATACTCAGAATCTGTACTACTGCGCAAATAGGCATGTCTCTGTAGGCAAAAAACTCATTTCTGTCAAAGTTGCCCAAATGCATCTCAGAAGTGTGCAACTTGTTCCCTGAGTTAGAAAACGTCGAGAAACGTTCATTTCTGCTAGCGCTGTGCTTCTACACATGTATTTGCTGAACGGTGAAAGCGTACAGTGATGCACTTTTCTCCCAGCAAAAACACTGTTTCTAAGGAAATGGGAACACACTGAGGAGACACTTGTGGGAGCTACTGTGACTAAAACTGCGCTTCCCTACGCACAGGGAAGCAAGAGAAATGCTGATTTCATCCAGTCCAGTTACATACTCAGAATCTGTACTTCTGCGGAAATAGGCATGTCTCTGTAGGCAAAAAACTCATTTCTGACAAAGTTGCCCAAATGAATCTCAGAAGTGGGCAACTTGTTCCCTGAGTTAGAAAACGTTGAGAAACGTTCGTTTCTGCTAGCGCTGTGCTTCTACACATGTATTTGCTGAACGGTGAAAGCGCACAGTAATGCACTTTTCTCCCAGCAAATACACTGTTTCTAAAGAAATGGGAACACACTGAGGAGACACTTGTGGGAGCTACTGGGACTAAAACTGAGCTTCCCTACGCACAGGGAAGCAAGAGAAATGCTGATTTCATCAAGCCCAGTTACATACTCAGAATCTGTACTACTGCGCAAATAGGCATGAATCTGTAGGCAAAAAACTCATTTCTGACAAAGATGCCAAAATGCATCTCAGAAGTGTGCAACTTGTTCCCTGAGTTACAAAATGTCGAGAAATGTTCGTTTCTGCTAGCACTGGGCTTCTACACATGTATTTGCTGAACGGTGAAAGTGCACAGTAATGCACTTTTCTCCCAGCAAATACACTGTTACTAAGGAAATGGGAACACACTGAGGAGACACTTGTGGGAGCTACTGTGACTAAAACTTATTTCCCTACGCACAGGGAAGCAAGAGAAATGCTGATTTCATCAAGCCCAGTTACATACTCAGAATCTGTACTACTGCACAAATAGGCATGTCTCTTTAGGCAAAAAACTCATTTCTGACAAAGTTGCCCAAATGCATCTCAGAAGTGGGCAGCTTGTTCTATGAGTTAGAAAACGTCGATAAACGGTCGTTTCTGCTAGCGCTGTGCTTCTACACATGTATTTGCTGAACAGTGAAAGCACACAGTAATGCACTTTTCTCCCAGCAAATACACTGTTTCTAAGGAAATGGGAACACACAGAGGAGACACTTGTGGGAGCTACTGTGACTAAAACTGAGCTTCCCTACGCACAGGGAAGCAAGAGAAATGCTGATTTCATCAAGCCCAGTTACATACTCAGAATCTGTACTACTGCGCAAATGGGCATGTCTCTTTAGGCAAAAAACTCATTTCTGACAAAGTTGCCCAAATGCAACTCAGAAGTGTGCAACTTGTTCCTTGAGTTAGAAAACGTCGAGAAACGTTCGTTTCTGCTAGCGCTGTGCTTCTACAAATGTATTTGCTGAACGGTGAAAGCGCACAGTAATGCACTTTTCTCCCAGCAAATACACTCTTTCTAAGGAAATGGGAAAACACTGAGGAGACACTTGTGGGAGCTACTGTGACTAAAACTGAGCTTCCCTACGCACAGGGAAGCAAGAGAAATGCTGATGTCATCCAGCCCAGTTACATACTCAGAATCTGTACTACTGCCCAAATAGGCATGTCTCGGTAGGCATAAACTCATTTCTGACAAAGTTGCCCAAATGCATCTCAGAAGTGTGCAACTTGTTCCGTGAGTTAGAAAACGTCGAGAAACGGTCGTTTCTGCTAGCGCTGTGCTTCTACACATGTATTTGCTGAACGGTGAAAGCGCACAGTAATGCACTTTTCTCCCAGCAAATACACTGTTTCTAAGGAAATGGGAACACACAGAGGAGACACTTGTGGGAGCTACTGTGACTAAAACTGAGCTTCCCTACGCACAGGGAAGCAAGAGAAATGCTGATTTCATCAAGCCCAGTTACATACTCAGAATCTATACTACTGCGCAAATAGGCATGTCTCTTTAGGCAAAAACTCATTTCTGACAAAGTTGCCCAAATGCATCTCAGAAGTGTGCAACTTGTTCTCTGAGTTAGAAAACGTCCAGAAACGTTCGTTTCTGCTAGCGCTGTGCTTCTACACATGCATTTGCTGAACGGTGAAAGCGGACAGTAATGCACTTTTCTCCCAGCAAATACACTGTTTCTAAGGAAATGGGAACACACTGAGGAGACACTTGTGGGAGCTACTGAGACTAAAACTGAGCTTCCCAATGCACAGGGAAGCAAGAGAAATGCTGATTTCATCAAGCCCAGTTACATACTCAGAATCTGTACTACTGTGCAAATAGGCATGTCTCTTTAGGCAAAAAACTCATTTCTGACAAAGCTGCCCAAATGCATCTCAGAAGTGTGCAACTTGTTCCCTGAGTTAGAAAACGTCGAGAAACGGTCGTATCTGCTAGCGCTGTGCTTCTACACATGTATTTGCTGAACGGTGAAAGCGCAAAGTAATGCACTTTTCTCCCAGCAAATACACTGTTTCTAAGGAAATGGGAACACACTGAGGAGACACTTGTGGGAGCTACTGTGACTAAAACTGAGCTTCCCTACGCACAGGGAAGCAAGAGAAATGCTGATTTCATCAAGCCCAGTTACATACTCAGAATCTGTACTACTGCGCTAATAGGCATGTCTCTTTAGGCAAAAAACTCATTTCTGACAAAGTTGCCCAAATGCATCTCAGAAGTGTGCAACTTGTTCCCTGAGTTAGAAAACGTCGAGAAACGGTCGTTTCTGCTAGCGCTGTGCTTCTACACATGTATTTGCTGAACGGTGAAAGCGCACAGTAATGCACTTTTCTCCCAGCAAATACACTGTTTCTAAGGAAATGGGAACACACTGAGGATACACCTGTGGGAGCTACTGTGACTAAAACTGAGCTTCCCTACGCACAGGGAAGCAAGAGAAATGCTGATTTCATCAAGAACAGTTACATACTCAGAATCTGTACTACTGCGCAAATAGGCATGTCTCTTTAGGCAAAAAACTCATTTCTGACAAAGTTGCCCAAATGCATCTCAGAAGTGTGCAACTTGTTCTCTGAGTTGGAAAACGTCGAGAAACGTTCGTTTCTGCTAGCGCTGTGCTTCTACACATGTATTTGCTGAACAGTGAAAGCGCACAGTAATGTACTTTTCTCCCAGCAAATACACTGTTTCTAAGGAAATGGGAACACACTGAGGAGACACTTGTGGGAGCTACTGTGACTAAAACTGCGCTTCCCTACGCACAGGGAAGCAAGAGAAATGCTGATTTCATCAAGCCCAGTTACATACTCAGAATCTGTACTACTGCGCAAATAGGCATGTCTCTGTAGGCAAAAAACTCATTTCTGACAAAGTTGCCCAAATGCATCTCAGAAGTGTGCAACTTGTTCCCTGAGTTAGAAAACGTCGAGAAACGTTCGTTTCTGCTAGCGCTGTGCTTCTACACATGTATTTGCTGAACGGTGAAAGCGTACAGTGATGCACTTTTCTCCCAGCAAACACACTGTTTCTAAGGAAATGGGAACACACTGAGGAGACACTTGTGGGAGCTACTGTAACTAAAACTGCGCTTCCCTACGCACAGGGAAGCAAGAGAAATGCTGATTTCATCAAGCCCAGTTACATACTCAGAATCTGTACTTCTGCGGAAATAGGCATGTCTCTGTAGGCAAAAAACTCATTTCTGACAAAGTTGCCCAAATGCATCTCAGAAGTGGGCAACTTGTTCCCTGAGTTAGAAAACGTTGAGAAACGTTCGTTTCTGCTAGCGCTGTGCTTCTACACATGTATTTGCTGAACGGTGAAAGCGCACAGTAATGCACTTTTCTCCCAGCAAATACACTGTTTCTAAAGAAATGGGAACACACTGAGGAGACACTTGTGGGAGCTACTGTGACTAAAACTGAGCTTCCCTACGCACAGGGAAGCAAGAGATATGCTGATTTCATCAATCCCAGTTACATACTCAGAATCTGTACTACTGCGCAAATAGGCATGTCTCTCTAGGCAAAAAACTCATTTCTGACAAAGTTGCCCAAATGCATCTCAGAAGTGTGCAACTTGTTCCCTGAGTTAGAAAACGTCGAGAAACGTTCGTTTCTGCTAGCGCTGTGCTTCTACACATGTATTTGCTGAACTGTGAAAGTGCACAGTGATGCACTTTTCTCCCAGCAAATACACTGTTTCTAAGGAAATGGGAACACACTGAGGAGACACTTGTGGGAGCTACTGTGACTAAAACTGAGCTTCCCTACGCACAGGGAAGCAAGAGAAATGCTGATTTCATCCAGTCCAGTTACATACTCAGAATCTGTACTACTGCGCAAATAGGCATGTCTCTGTAGGCAAAAAACTCATTTCTGACAAAGTTGCCCAAATGCATCTCAGAAGTGTGCAACTAGTTCCCTGAGTTAGAAACCGTTGAGAAACGTTCGTTTCTGCTAGCGCTGTGCTTCTACACATGTATTTGCTGAACAGTGAAAGCGCACAGTAATGTACTTTTCTCCCAGAAAATACACTGTTTCTAAGGAAATGGGAACACACTGAGGAGACACTTGTGGGAGCTACTGTGACTAAAACTGCGCTTCCCTACGCACAGGGAAGCAAGAGAAATGCTGATTTCATCAAGCCCAGTTACATACTCAGAATCTGTACTACTGCGCAAATAGGCATGTCTCTGTAGGCAAAAAACTCATTTCTGACAAAGTTGCCCAAATGCATCTCAGAAGTGTGCAACTTGTTCCCTGAGTTAGAAAACGTCGAGAAACGTTCGTTTCTGCTAGCGCTGTGCTTCTACACATGTATTTGCTGAACGGTGAAAGCGCACAGTAATGCACTTTTCTCCCAGCAAATACACTGTTTCTAAAGAAATGGGAACACACTGAGGAGACACTTGTGGGAGCTACTGTGACTAAAACTGAGCTTCCCTACGCACAGGGAAGCAAGAGATATGCTGATTTCATCAATCCCAGTTACATACTCAGAATCTGTACTACTGCGCAAATAGGCATGTCTCTCTAGGCAAAAAACTCATTTCTGACAAAGTTGCCCAAATGCATCTCAGAAGTGTGCAACTTGTTCCCTGAGTTAGAAAACGTCGAGAAACGTTCGTTTCTGCTAGCGCTGTGCTTCTACACATGTATTTGCTGAACTGTGAAAGTGCACAGTGATGCACTTTTCTCCCAGCAAATACACTGTTTCTAAGGAAATGGGAACACACTGAGGAGACACTTGTGGGAGCTACTGTGACTAAAACTGAGCTTCCCTACGCACAGGGAAGCAAGAGAAATGCTGATTTCATCCAGTCCAGTTACATACTCAGAATCTGTACTACTGCGCAAATAGGCATGTCTCTGTAGGCAAAAAACTCAATTCTGACAAAGTTGCCCAAATGCATCTCAGAAGTGTGCAACTAGTTCCCTGAGTTAGAAACCGTTGAGAAACGTTCGTTTCTGCTAGCGCTGTGCTTCTACACATGTATTTGCTGAACAGTGAAAGCGCACAGTAATGTACTTTTCTCCCAGCAAATACACTGTTTCTAAGGAAATGGGAACACACTGAGGAGACACTTGTGGGAGCTACTGTGACTAAAACTGCGCTTCCCTACGCACAGGGAAGCAAGAGAAATGCTGATTTCATCAAGCCCAGTTACATACTCAGAATCTGTACTACTGCGCAAATAGGCATGTCTCTGTAGGCAAAAAACTCATTTCTGACAAAGTTGCCAAATGCATCTTAGAAGTGTGCAACTTGTTCCCTGAGTTAGAAAACGTCGAGAAACGTTCGTTTCTGCTAGGGCTGTGCTTCTACACATGTATTTGCTGAACGGTGAAAGCGTACAGTGATGCACTTTTCTCCCAGCAAACACACTGTTTCTAACGAAATGGGAACACACTGAGGAGACACTTGTGGGAGCTACTGTGACTAAAACTGCGCTTCCCTACGCACAGGGAAGCAAGAGAAATGCTGATTTCATCAAGCCCAGTTACATACTCAGAATCTGTACTTCTGCGGAAATAGGCATGTCTCTGTAGGCAAAAAACTCATTTCTGACAAAGTTGCCCAAATGCATCTCAGAAGTGGGCAACTTGTTCCCTGAGTTAGAAAACGTTGAGAAACGTTCGTTTCTGCTAGCGCTGTGCTTCTACACATGTATTTGCTGAACGGTGAAAGCGCACAGTAATGCACTTTTCTCCCAGCAAATACACTGTTTCTAAAGAAATGGGAACACACTGAGGAGAGACTTGTGGGAGCTACTGGGACTAAAACTGAGCTTCCCTACGCACAGGGAAGCAAGAGAAATGCTGATTTCATCAAGCCCAGTTACATACTCAGAATCTGTACTACTGCGCAAATAGGCATGAATCTGTAGGCAAAAAACTCATTTCTGACAAAGATGCCAAAATGCATCTCAGAAGTGTGCAACTTGTTCCCTGAGTTAGAAAATGTCGAGAAATGTTCGTTTCTGCTAGCACTGGGCTTCTACACATGTATTTGCTGAACGGTGAAAGTGCACAGTAATGCACTTTTCTCCCAGCAAATACACTGTTACTAAGGAAATGGGAACACACTGAGGAGACACTTGTGGGAGCTACTGTGACTAAAACTGAGCTTCCCTACGCACAGGGAAGCAAGAGAAATGCTGATTTCATCAAGCCCAGTTACATACTCAGAATCTGTACTACTGCACAAATAGGCATGTCTCTTTAGGCAAAAAACTCATTTCTGACAAAGCTGCCCAAATGCATCTCAGAAGTGTGCAACTTGTTCCCTGAGTTAGAAAACGTCGAGAAACGGTCGTATCTGCTAGCGCTGTGCTTCTACACATGTATTTGCTGAACGGTGAAAGCGCAAAGTAATGCACTTTTCTCCCAGCAAATACACTGTTTCTAAGGAAATGGGAACACACTGAGGAGACACTTGTGGGAGCTACTGTGACTAAAACTGAGCTTCCCTACGCACAGGGAAGCAAGAGAAATGCTGATTTCATCAAGCCCAGTTACATACTCAGAATCTGTACTACTGCGCTAATAGGCATGTCTCTTTAGGCAAAAAACTCATTTCTGACAAAGTTGCCCAAATGCATCTCAGAAGTGTGCAACTTGTTCCCTGAGTTAGAAAACGTCGAGAAACGTTCGTTTCTGCTAGCGCTGTGCTTCTACACATGTATTTGCTGAACGGTGAAAGCGCACAGTAATGCACTTTTCTCCCAGCAAATACACTGTTTCTAAGGAAATGGGAACACACTGAGGATACACCTGTGGGAGCTACTGTGACTAAAACTGAGCTTCCCTACGCACAGGGAAGCAAGAGAAATGCTGATTTCATCAAGAACAGTTACATACTCAGAATCTGTACTACTGTGCAAATAGGCATGTCTCTTTAGGCAAAAAACTCATTTCTGACAAAGCTGCCCAAATGCATCTCAGAAGTGTGCAACTTGTTCCCTGAGTTAGAAAACGTCGAGAAACGGTCGTATCTGCTAGCGCTGTGCTTCTACACATGTATTTGCTGAACGGTGAAAGCGCAAAGTAATGCACTTTTCTCCCAGCAAATACACTGTTTCTAAGGAAATGGGAACACACTGAGGAGACACTTGTGGGAGCTACTGTGACTAAAACTGAGCTTCCCTACGCACAGGGAAGCAAGAGAAATGCTGATTTCATCAAGCCCAGTTACATACTCAGAATCTGTACTACTGCGCTAATAGGCATGTCTCTTTAGGCAAAAAACTCATTTCTGACAAAGTTGCCCAAATGCATCTCAGAAGTGTGCAACTTGTTCCCTGAGTTAGAAAACGTCGAGAAACGTTCGTTTCTGCTAGCGCTGTGCTTCTACACATGTATTTGCTGAACGGTGAAAGCGCACAGTAATGCACTTTTCTCCCAGCAAATACACTGTTTCTAAGGAAATGGGAACACACTGAGGATACACCTGTGGGAGCTACTGTGACTAAAACTGAGCTTCCCTACGCACAGGGAAGCAAGAGAAATGCTGATTTCATCAAGAACAGTTACATACTCAGAATCTGTACTACTGTGCAAATAGGCATGTCTCTTTAGGCAAAAAACTCATTTCTGACAAAGCTGCCCAAATGCATCTCAGAAGTGTGCAACTTGTTCCCTGAGTTAGAAAACGTCGAGAAACGGTCGTATCTGCTAGCGCTGTGCTTCTACACATGTATTTGCTGAACGGTGAAAGCGCAAAGTAATGCACTTTTCTCCCAGCAAATACACTGTTTCTAAGGAAATGGGAACACACTGAGGAGACACTTGTGGGAGCTACTGTGACTAAAACTGAGCTTCCCTACGCACAGGGAAGCAAGAGAAATGCTGATTTCATCAAGCCCAGTTACATACTCAGAATCTGTACTACTGCGCTAATAGGCATGTCTCTTTAGGCAAAAAACTCATTTCTGACAAAGTTGCCCAAATGCATCTCAGAAGTGTGCAACTTGTTCCCTGAGTTAGAAAACGTCGAGAAACGTTCGTTTCTGCTAGCGCTGTGCTTCTACACATGTATTTGCTGAACGGTGAAAGCGCACAGTAATGCACTTTTCTCCCAGCAAATACACTGTTTCTAAGGAAATGGGAACACACTGAGGATACACCTGTGGGAGCTACTGTGACTAAAACTGAGCTTCCCTATGCACAGGGAAGCAAGAGAAATGCTGATTTCATCAAGAACAGTTACATACTCAGAATCTGTACTACTGCGCAAATAGGCATGTCTCTTTAGGCAAAAAACTCATTTCTGACAAAGTTGCCCAAATGCATCTCAGAAGTGTGCAACTTGTTCTCTGAGTTGGAAAAGGTCGAGAAACGTTCGTTTCTGCTAGCGCTGTGCTTCTACACATGTATTTGCTGAACAGTGAAAGCGCACAGTAATGTACTTTTCTCCCAGCAAGTACACTGTTTCTAAGGAAATGGGAACACACTGAGGAGACACTTGTGGGAGCTACTGTGACTAAAACTGCGCTTCCCTACGCACAGGGAAGCAAGAGAAATGCTGATTTCATCAAGCCCAGTTACATACTCAGAATCTGTACTACTGCGGAAATAGGCATGTCTCTGTAGGCAAAAAACTCATTTCTGACAAAGTTGCCCAAATGCATCTCAGAAGTGGGCAACTTGTTCCCTGAGTTAGAAAACGTTGAGAAACGTTCGTTTCTGCTAGCGCTGTGCTTCTACACATGTATTTGCTGAACGGTGAAAGCGCACAGTAATGCACTTTTCTCCCAGCAAATACACTGTTTCTAAAGAAATGGGAACACACTGAGGAGACACTTGTGGGAGCTACTGTGACTAAAACTGAGCTTCCCTACGCACAGGGAAGCAAGAGAAATGCTGATTTCATCAAGCCCAGTTACATACTCAGAATCTGTACTACTGCACAAATAGGCATGTCTCTTTAGGCAAAAAACTCATTTCTGACAAAGTTGCCCAAATGCATCTCAGAAGTGGGCAGCTTGTTCTATGAGTTAGAAAACGTCGATAAACGGTCGTTTCTGCTAGCGCTGTGCTTCTACACATGTATTTGCTGAACGGTGAAAGCACACAGTAATGCACTTTTCTCCCAGCAAATACACTGTTTCCAAGGAAATGGGAACACACAGAGGAGACACTTGTGGGAGCTACTGTGACTAAAACTGCGCTTCCCTAAGCACAGGGAAGCAAGAGAAATGCTGATTTCATCAAGCCCAGTTACATACTCAGAATCTGTACTACTGCGCAAATAGGCATGTCTCTGTAGGCAAAAAACTCATTTCTGACAAAGTTGCCCAAATGCATCTCAGAAGTGTGCAACTTGTTCCCTGAGTTAGAAAACGTCGAGAAACGTTCGTTTCTGCTAGCGCTGTGCTTCTACACATGTATTTGCTGAACGGTGAAAGGGTACAGTGATGCACTTTTCTCCCAGCAAACACACTGTTTCTAACGAAATGGGAACACACTGAGGAGACACTTGTGGGAGCTACTGTGACTAAAACTGCGCTTCCCTACGCACAGGGAAGCAAGAGAAATGCTGATTTCATCAAGCCCAGTTACATACTCAGAATCTGTACTTCTGCGGAAATAGGCATGTCTCTGTAGGCAAAAAACTCATTTCTGACAAAGTTGCCCAAATGCATCTCAGAAGTGGGCAACTTGTTCCCTGAGTTAGAAAACGTTGAGAAACGTTCGTTTCTGCTAGCGCTGTGCTTCTACACATGTATTTGCTGAACGGTGAAAGCGCACAGTAATGCACTTTTCTCCCAGCAAATACACTGTTTCTAAAGAAATGGGAACACACTGAGGAGACACTTGTGGGAGCTACTGGGACTAAAACTGAGCTTCCCTACGCACAGGGAAGCAAGAGAAATGCTGATTTCATCAAGCCCAGTTACATACTCAGAATCTGTACTTCTGCGGAAATAGGCATGTCTCTGTAGGCAAAAAACTCATTTCTGACAAAGTTGCCCAAATGCATCTCAGAAGTGGGCAACTTGTTCCCTGAGTTAGAAAACGTTGAGAAACGTTCGTTTCTGCTAGCGCTGTGCTTCTACACATGTATTTGCTGAACGGTGAAAGCGCACAGTAATGCACTTTTCTCCCAGCAAATACACTGTTTCTAAAGAAATGGGAACACACTGAGGAGACACTTGTGGGAGCTACTGGGACTAAAACTGAGCTTCCCTACGCACAGGGAAGCAAGAGAAATGCTGATTTCATCAAGCCCAGTTACATACTCAGAATCTGTACTACTGCGCCAAATAGGCATGAATCTGTAGGCAAAAAACTCATTTCTGACAAAGATGCCACAATGCATCTCAGAAGTGTGCAACTTGTTCCCTGAGTTAGAAAATGTCGAGAAATGTTCGTTTCTGCTAGCACTGGGCTTCTACACATTTATTTGCTGAACGGTGAAAGTGCACAGTAATGCACTTTTCTCCCAGCAAATACACTGTTACTAAGGAAATGGGAACACACTGAGGAGACACTTGTGGGAGCTACTGTGACTAAAACTGAGCTTCCCTACGCACAGGGAAGCAAGAGAAATGCTGATTTCATCAAGCCCAGTTACATACTCAGAATCTGTACTACTGCACAAATAGGCATGTCTCTTTAGGCAAAAAACTCATTTCTGACAAAGTTGCCCAAATGCATCTCAGAAGTGGGCAGCTTGTTCTATGAGTTAGAAAACGTCGAGAAACGGTCGTTTCTGCTAGCGCTGTGCTTCTACACATGTATTTGCTGAACGCTGAAAGCACACAGTAATGCACTTTTCTCCCAGCAAATACACTGTTTCTAAGGAAATGGGAACACACAGAGGAAACACTTGTGGGAGCTACTGTGACTAAAACTGAGCTTCCCTACGCACAGGGAAGCAAGAGAAATGCTGATTTCATCAAGCCCAGTTACATACTCAGAATCTGTACTACTGCGCAAATTGGCATGTCTCTTTAGGCAAAAAACTCATTTCTGACAAAGTTGCCCAAATGCAACTCAGAAGTGTGCAACTTGTTCCTTGAGTTAGAAAACGTCGAGAAACGTTCGTTTCTGCTAGCGCTGTGCTTCTACAAATGTATTTGCTGAACGGTGAAAGCGCACAGTAATGCACTTTTCTCCCAGCAAATACACTCTTTCTAAGGAAATGGGAAAACACTGAGGAGACACTTGTGGGAGCTACTGTGACTAAAACTGAGCTTCCCTACGCACAGGGAAGCAAGAGAAATGCTGATGTCATCCAGCCCAGTTACATACTCAGAATCTGTACTACTGCCCAAATAGGCATGTCTCGGTAGGCATAAACTCATTTCTGACAAAGTTGCCCAAATGCATCTCAGAAGTGTGCAACTTGTTCCCTGAGTTAGAAAACGTCCAGAAACGTTCGTTTCTGCTAGCGCTGTGCTGCTACACATGCATTTGCTGAACGGTGAAAGCGGACAGTAATGCACTTTTCTCCCAGCAAATACACTGTTTCTAAGGAAATGGGAACACACTGAGGAGACACTTGTGGGAGCTACTGAGACTAAAACTGAGCTTCCCAATGCACAGGGAAGCAAGAGAAATGCTGATTTCATCAAGCCCAGTTACATACTCAGAATCTGTACTACTGTGCAAATAGGCATGTCTCTTTAGGCAAAAAACTCATTTCTGACAAAGCTGCCCAAATGCATCTCAGAAGTGTGCAACTTGCTCCCTGAGTTAGAAAACGTCGAGAAACGGTCGTATCTGCTAGCGCTGTGCTTCTACACATGTATTTGCTGAACGGTGAAAGCGCAAAGTAATGCACTTTTCTCCCAGCAAATACACTGTTTCTAAGGAAATGGGAACACACTGAGGAGACACTTGTGGGAGCTACTGTGACTAAAACTGAGCTTCCCTACGCACAGGGAAGCAAGAGAAATGCTGATTTCATCAAGCCCAGTTACATACTCAGAATCTGTACTACTGCGCAAATAGGCATGTCTCTTTAGGCAAAAAATTCATTTCTGACAAAGCTGCCCAAATGCATCTCAGAAGTGTGCAACTTGTTTCCTGAGTTAGAAAACGTCGAGAAACGGTCGTATCTGCTAGCGCTGTGCTTCTACACATGTATTTGCTGAACGGTGAAAGCGCACAGTAATGCACTTTTCTCCCAGCAAATACACTGTTTCTAAGGAAATGGGAACACACTGAGGATACACCTGTGGGAGCTACTGTGACTAAAACTGAGCTTCCCTACGCACAGGGAAGCAAGAGAAATGCTGATTTCATCAAGAACAGTTACATACTCAGAATCTGTACTACTGCGCAAATAGGCATGTCTCTTTAGGCAAAAAACTCATTTCTGACAAAGTTGCCCAAATGCATCTCAGAAGTGTGCAACTTGTTCTCTGAGTTGGAAAACGTCGAGAAACGTTCGTTTCTGCTAGCGCTGTGCTTCTACACATGTATTTGCTGAACAGTGAAAGCGCACAGTAATGCACTTTTCTCCCAGCAAATACACTGTTTCTAAGGAAATGGGAACACACTGAGGAGACACTTGTGGGAGCTACTGTGACTAAAACTGCGCTTCCCTACGCACAGGGAAGCAAGAGAAATGCTGATTTCATCAAGCCCAGTTACATACTCAGAATCTGTACTACTGCGCAAATAGGCATGTCTCTGTAGGCAAAAAACTCATTTCTGACAAAGTTGCCCAAATGCATCTCAGAAGTGTGCAACTTGTTCCCTGAGTTAGAAAACGTCGAGAAACGTTCGTTTCTGCTAGCGCTGTGCTTCTACACATGTATTTGCTGAACGGTGAAAGTGTACAGTGATGCACTTTTCTCCCAGCAAACACACTGTTTCTAAGGAAATGGGAACACACTGAGGAGACACTTGTGGGAGCTACTGTGACTAAAACTGCGCTTCCCTACGCACAGGGAAGCAAGAGAAATGCTGATTTCATCAAGCCCAGTTACATACTCAGAATCTGTACTTCTGCGGAAATAGGCATGTCTCTGTAGGCAAAAAACTCATTTCTGACAAAGTTGCCCAAATGCATCTCAGAAGTGGGCAACTTGTTCCCTGAGTTAGAAAACGTTGAGAAACGTTCGTTTCTGCTAGCGCTGTGCTTCTACACATGTATTTGCTGAACGGTGAAAGCGCACAGTAATGCACTTTTCTCCCAGCAAATACACTGTTTCTAAAGAAATGGGAACACACTGAGGAGAGACTTGTGGGAGCTACTGGGAATAAAACTGAGCTTCCCTACGCACAGGGAAGCAAGAGAAATGCTGATTTCATCAAGCCCAGTTACATACTCAGAATCTGTACTACTGCGCAAATAGGCATGAATCTGTAGGCAAAAAACTCATTTCTGACAAAGATGCCAAAATGCATCTCAGAAGTGTGCAACTTGTTCCCTGAGTTAGAAAATGTCGAGAAATGTTCGTTTCTGCTAGCACTGGGCTTCTGCACATGTATTTGCTGAACGGTGAATGTGCACAGTAATGCACTTTTCTCCCAGCAAATACACTGTTACTAAGGAAATGGGAACACACTGAGGAGACACTTGTGGGAGCTACTGTGACTAAAACTGAGCTTCCCTACGCACAGGGAAGCAAGAGAAATGCTGATTTCATCAAGCACAGTTACATACTCAGAATCTGTACTACTGCACAAATAGGCATGTCTCTTTAGGCAAAAAACTCATTTCTGACAAAGTTGCCCAAATGCATCTCAGAAGTGGGCAGCTTGTTCTATGAGTTAGAAAACGTCGATAAACGGTCGTTTCTGCTAGCGCTGTGCTTCTACACATGTATTTGCTGAACGGTGAAAGCGCACAGTAATGCACTTTTCTCCCAGCAAATACACTGTTTCTAAGGAAATGGGAACACACAGAGGAGACACTTGTGGGAGCTACTGTGACTAAAACTGAGCTTCCCTACGCACAGGGAAGCAAGAGAAATGCTGATTTCATCAAGCCCAGTTACATACTCAGAATCTGTACTACTGCGCAAATGGGCATGTCTCTTTAGGCAAAAAACTCATTTCTGACACAGTTGCCCAAATGCAACTCAGAAGTGTGCAACTTGTTCCTTGAGTTAGAAAACGTCGAGAAATGTTCGTTTCTGCTAGCTCTGTACTTCTACAAATGTATTTGCTGAACGGTGAAAGCGCACAGTAATGCACTTTTCTCCCAGCAAATACACTCTTTCTAAGGAAATGGGAAAACACTGAGGAGACACTTGTGGGAGCTACTGTGACTAAAACTGAGCTTCCCTACGCACAGGGAAGCAAGAGAAATGCTGATGTCATCCAGCCCAGTTACATACTCAGAATCTGTACTACTGCCCAAATAGGCATGTCTCGGTAGGCATAAACTCATTTCTGACAAAGTTGCCCAAATGCATCTCAGAAGTGTGCAACTTGTTCCCTGAGTTAGAAAACGTCGAGAAACGGTCGTTTCTGCTAGCGCTGTGCTTCTACACATGTATTTGCTGAACGGTGAAAGCGCACAGTAATGCACTTTTCTCCCAGCAAATACACTGTTTCTAAGGAAATGGGAACACACTGAGGATACACCTGTGGGAGCTACTGTGACTAAAACTGAGCTTCCCTACGCACAGGGAAGCAAGAGAAATGCTGATTTCATCAAGAACAGTTACATACTCAGAATCTGTACTACTGCGCAAATAGGCATGTCTCTTTAGGCAAAAAACTCATTTCTGACAAAGTTGCCCAAATGCATCTCAGAAGTGTGCAACTTGTTCCCTGAGTTAGAAAACGTCGAGAAACGTTCATTTCTGCTAGCACAGTGCTTCTACACATGTATTTGCTGAACGGTGAAAGCGCATAGTAATGCACTTTTCTCCCAGCAAATACACTTCTTCTCAGGAAATGGGAACACACTGAGGAGACACTTGTGGGAGCTACTGTGACTAAAACTGACCTTCCCTACGCACAGGGAAGCAAGAGAAATGCTGATTTCATCAACCCATTTACATACTCAGAATCTGTACTACTGCGCAAATAGGCATGTCTCTGTAGGCAAAAAACTCATTTCTGACAAAGTTGCCCAAATGCATCTCAGAAGTGTGCAACTTGTTCCCTGAGTTAGAAAACGTCGAGAAACGTTCGTTTTTGCTAGCACTGTGCTTCTACGCATGTATTTGCTGAACGGTGAAAGCGCACAGTAATGCACTTTTCTCCCAGCAAATACACTGTTTCTAAGGAAATGGGAACACACTGAGGAGACACTTGTGGGAGCTACTGTGACTAAAGCTGAGCTTCCCTACGCAAGGGAAGCAAGAGAAATGCTGATTTCTTCAAGCCCAGTTACATACTCAGAATCTATACTACTGCGCAAATAGGCATGTCTCTGTACGCAAAAAACTCATTTCTGACAAAGTTGCCCAAATGCATCTCAGAAGTGTGCAACTTGTTCCCTGAGTTAGAAAACGTCGAGAAACGTTCGTTTCTGCTAGCGCTGTGCTTCTACACATGTATTTGCTGAACGGTGAAAGCGCACAGTAATGCACTTTTCTCCCAGCAAATACACTTCTTCTCAGGAAATGGGAACACACTGAGGAGACACTTGTGGGAGCTACTGTGACTAAAACTGAGCTTCCCTACGCACAGGGAAGCAAGAGAAATGCTGATTTCATCAACCCAGTTACATACTCAGAATCTGTACTACTGCGCAAATAGGCATGTCTCTGTAGGCAAAAAACTCATTTCTGACAAAGTTGCCCAAATGCATCTCAGAAGTGTGCAACTTGTTCCCTGAGTTAGAAAACGTCGAGAAACGTTCGTTTCTGCTAGCGCTGTGCTTCTACACATGTATTTGCTGAACGGTGAAAGCGCACAGTAATGCACTTTTCTCTCAGCAAATACACTGTTTCTAAGGAAATGGGACACACTGAGGAGACACCTGTGGGAGCTACTGTGACTAAAACTGAGCTTCCCTACGCACAGGGAAGCAAGAGAAATGCTGATTTCATCAAGCCCAGTTACATACTCAGAATCTGTACGACTGCGCATATAGGCATGTCTCTTTAGGCAAAAAACTCATTTCTGACAAAGTTGCCCAAATGCATCTCAGAAGTGTGCAACTTGTTCCCTAAGTTAGAAAACGTCGAGAAACGGTCATATCTGCTAGCGCTGTGCTTCTACCCATGTATTTGCTGAACGGTGAAAGAGCACAGTAATGCACTTTTCTCCCAGCAAATACACTGTTTCTAAGGAAATGGGAACACACTGAGGAGACACTTGTGGGAGCTACTGTGACTAAAACTGAGCTTCCCTGCGCACAAGGAAGCAAGAGAAATGCTGATTTCATCAAGCCCAGTTACATACTCAGAATCTGTACTACTACGCAAATAGGCATGTGTCTTTAGGCAAAAAACTCATTCCTGACAAAGTTGCCCAAATGCATCTCAGAAGTGTGCAACTTGTTCCCTGAGTTAGAAAACGTCGAGAAACGCTCTTTTCTGCTAGCGCTGTGCCTCTACACATATACTTGCTGAACGGTGAAAGCGCACAGTAATGCACTTTTCTCCCAGCAAATACACTGTTTCTAAGGAAATGAGAACACACTGAGGAGACACTTGTGGGAGCTACTGTGAATAAAACTGAGCTTCCCTACACACAGGGAAGCAAGAGAAATGCTGATTTCATCAAGCCCAGTTACATACTCAGAATCTGTACTACTGCGCAAATAGGCATGTCTCTTTAGGTAAAAAACTCATTTCTGACAAAGTTGCCCAAATGCATCTCAGAAGTGTGCAACTTTTTCCCTGAGTGAGAAAACGTCGAGAAACGTTCGTTTCTGCTAGCGCTGTGCTTCTACACATGTATTTGCTGAACGGTGAAAGCGCACAGTAATGCACTTTTCTCCCAGCAAATACACTGTTTCTAAGGAAATGGGAACACACTGAGGAGACACTTGTGGGATCTACTGTGACTAAAACTGATCTTCCCAATGCACAGGGAAGCAAGAGAAATGCTGATCTCATCAAGCCTAGTTACATATTCAGAATCTGTACTACTGCGCAAATAGGCATGTCTCTTTAGGCAAAAAACTCATTTCTGACAAAGTTGCCCAAATGCATCTCAGAAGTGTGCAACTTGTTCCCTGAGTTAGAAAACGTCGAGAAACGTTCGTTTCTGCTAGCACAGTGCTTCTACACATGTATTTGCTGAACGGTGAAAGCGCACAGTAATGCACTTTTCTCCCAGCAAATACACTGTATCTAAGGAAATGGGAACACACTGAGGAGATACTTGTGGGAGCTACTGTGACTAAACTTGAGCTTCCCTACGCACAGGGAAGCAAGAGAAATGCTGATTTCATCAAGCCCAGTTACATACTCAGAATCTGTACTACTGCGCAAATAGGCATGTCTCTTTAGGCAAAAAACTCATTTCTGACAAAGTTGCCCAAATGCATCTCAGAAGTGTGCAACTTGTTCCCTGAGTTAGAAAACGTCGAGAAACGGTCGTATCTGCTAGCGCTGTGCTTCTACCCATGTATTTGCTGAACGGTGAAAGAGCACAGTAATGCACTTTTCTCCCAGCAAATACACTGTTTCTAAGGAAATGGGAACACACTGAGGAGACACTTGTGGGAGCTACTGTGACTAAACTTGAGCTTCCCTACGCACAGGGAAGCAAGAGAAATGCTGATTTCATCAAGCCCAGTTACATACTCAGAATCTGTACGACTGCGCATATAGGCATGTCTCTTTAGGCAAAAAACTCATTTCTGACAAAGTTGCCCAAATGCATCTCAGAAGTGTGCAACTTGTTCCCTGAGTTAGAAAACGTCGAGAAACGGTCGTATCTGCTAGCGCTGTGCTTCTACCCATGTATTTGCTGAACGGTGAAAGAGCACAGTAATGCACTTTTCTCCCAGCAAATACACTGTTTCTAAGGAAATGGGAACACACTGAGGAGACACTTGTGGGAGCTACTGTGACTAAAACTGAGCTTCCCTGCGCACAAGGAAGCAAGAGAAATGATGATTTCATCAAGCCCAGTTACATACTCAGAATCTGTACTACTACGCAAATAGGCATGTGTCTTTAGGCAAAAAACTCATTCCTGACAAAGTTGCCCAAATGCATCTCAGAAGTGTGCAACTTGTTCCCTGAGTTAGAAAACGTCGAGAAACGCTCTTTTCTGCTAGCGCTGTGCCTCTACACATATACTTGCTGAACGGTGAAAGCGCACAGTAATGCACTTTTCTCCCAGCAAATACACTGTTTCTAAGGAAATGAGAACACACTGAGGAGACACTTGTGGGAGCTACTGTGAATAAAACTGAGCTTCCCTACACACAGGGAAGCAAGAGAAATGCTGATTTCATAAAGCCCAGTTACATACTCAGAATCTGTACTACTGCGCAAATAGGCATGTCTCTTTAGGCAAAAAACTCATTTCTGACAAAGTTGCCCAAATGCATCTCAGAAGTGTGCAACTTTTTCCCTGAGTGAGAAAACGTCGAGAAACGTTCGTTTCTGCTAGCGCTGTGCTTCTACACATGTATTTGCTGAACGGTGAAAGCGCACAGTAATGCACTTTTCTCCCAGCAAATACACTGTTTCTAAGGAAATGGGAACACACAGAGGAGACACTTGTGGGAGCTCCTGTGACTAAAACTGAGCTTCCCTACGCACAGGGAAGCAAGAGAAATGCTGATTTCATCAAGCCCAGTTACATACTCAGAATCTGTACTACTGCGCAAATAGGCATGTCTCTTTAGGCAAAAAACTCATTTCTGACAAAGTTGCCCAAATGCATCTCAGAAGTGTGCAACTTGTTCCCTGAGTTAGAAAATGTCGAGAAGTGGTCGTATCTGCTAGTGCTGTGCTTCTACCCATGTATTTGCTGAACGGTGAAAGAGCACAGTAATGCACTTTTCTCCCAGCAAATACACTGTTTCTAAGGAAATGAGAACACACTGAGGAGACACTTGTGGGAGCTACTGTGAATAAAACTGAGCTTCCCTTCACACAGGGAAGCAAGAGAAATGCTGATTTCATCAAGCCCAGTTACATACTCAGAATCTGTACTACTGCGCAAATAGGCATGTCTCTTTAGGCAAAAAACTCATTTCTGACAAAGTTGCCCAAATGCATCTCACAAGTGTGCAACTTGTTCCCTGAGTTAGAAAACTTTGAGAAACGGTCTTTTCTGCTAGCGCTGTGCTTCTACACATGTACTTGCTGAACGGTGAAAGCGCACAGTAATGCACTTTTCTCCCAGCAAATACACTGTTTCTAAGGAAATGAGAACACACTGAGGAGACACTTGTGGGAGCTACTGCGACTAAAACTGAGCTTCCCTACGCACAGGGAAGCAAGAGAAATGCTGATTTCATCAATCCCAGTTACATACTCACAATCTGTACTACTGCGCAAATAGGCATGTCTCTGTAGGCAAAAAACTCATTTCTGACAAAGTTGCCCAAATGCATCTCAGAAGTGTGCAACTTGTTCCCTGAGTTAGAAAACGTCGAGAAATGGTCGTTTCTGCTACCGCTGTGCTTCTACACATGTATTAGCTGAACGGTGAAAGCACACAGTAATGCACTTTTCTCCCAGCAAATACACTGTTTCTAAGGAAATGGGAAAACACTGAGGAGACACTTGTGGGAGCTACAGTGACTAAAACTGAGCTTCCCTATGCACAGGGAAGCAAGAGTAATGCTGATTTCATCAAGCCCAATTACATACTCAGAATCTGTACTACTGCGCAAATAGGCATGTCTCTTTAGGCAAAAAACTCATTTCTGACAAAGTTGCCCAAATGCATCTCAGAAGTGTGCAACTTGTTCCCTGAGTTAGAAAACGTCGAGAAACGGTCGTTTCTGCTAGCGCTGTGCTTCTACACATGTATTTGCTGAACGGTGAAAGCGCACAGTAATGCACTTTTCTCCCAGCAAATACACTGTTTCTCAGGAACTGGGAACACACTGAGGAGACACTTGTGGGAGCTACTGTGACTAAACTTGAGCTTCCCTACGCACAGGGACGCAAGAGAAATGCTGATTTCATCAAGCCCAGTTACATACTCAGAATCTGTACTACTGCGCAAATAGGCATGTCTCTTTAGGAAAAAACTAATTTCTGACAAAGTTGCCCAAATGCATCTCAGAAGTGTGCAACTTGTTCCCTGAGTTAGAAAACGTCGAGAAACGGTCGTTTCTGCTAGCGCTGTGCTTCTACACATGTATTTGCCGAACGGTGAAAGCGCACAGTAATGCACTTTTCTCCCAGCAAATACACTGTTTCTAAGGAAATGGGAACACACTGAGGAGACACTTGTGGGAGCTACTGTGACTAAAACTGAGCTTCCCTACGCACAGGGAAGCAAGAGACATGCTGATTTCATCAAGCCCAGTTACATACTCAGAATCTGTACTACTGCGCAAATAGGCATGTCTCTTTAGGCAAAAAACTCATTTCTGACAAAGTTGCCCAAATGCATCTCAGAAGTGTGCAACTTGTTCCCTGAGTGAGAAAACGTCGAGAAATGTTCGTTTCTGCTAGCGCTGTTCTTCTACACATGTATTTGCTGAACGGTGAAATCGCACAGCAATGCACTTTTCTCCCAGCAAATACACTGTTTCTAAGGAAATGGGAACACACTGAGGAGACACTTGTGGGAGCTACTGTGACTAAAACTGAGCTTCCCAATGCACAGGGAAGCAAGAGAAATGCTGATCTCATCAAGCCTAGTTACATATTCAGAATCTGTACTACTGCGCAAATAGGCATGTCTCTGTAGGCAAAAAACTCATTTCTGACAAAGTTGCCCAAATGCATCTCAGTAGTGTGCAACTTGTTCCCTGAGTTAGAAAACGTCGAGAAACGTTCATTTCTGCTAGCACAGTGCTTCTACACATGTATTTGCTGAACGGTGAAAGCGCACAGTAATGCACTTTTCTCCCAGCAAATACACTATTACTACGGAAATGGGAACACAATGAGGAGACACTTGTGGGAGCTCCTGTGACTAAAATTGAGCTTCCCTACGCACAGGGAAGCAAGAGAAATGCTGATTTCATCAAGCCCAGTTACATACTCAGAATCTGTACTATTGCGCAAATGGGCATGTCTCTTTAGGCAAAAAACTCATTTCTGACAAAGTTGCCCAAATGCAACTCAGAAGTGTGCAACTTGTTCCTTGAGTTAGAAAACGTCGAGAAACGTTCGTTTCTGCTAGCGCTGTGCTTTTACAAATGTATTTGCTGAACGGTGAAAGCGCACAGTAATGCACTTTTCTCCCAGCAAATACACTCTTTCAAAGGAAATGGGAAAACACTGAGGAGACACTTGTGGGAGATACTGTGACTAAAACTGAGCTTTCCTACACACAGGGAAGCAAGAGAAATGCTGATGTCATCCAGCACAGTTACATACTCAGAATCTGTACTACTGCGCAAATAGGCATGTCTCGGTAGGCATAAACTCATTTCTGACAAAGTTGCCCAAATGCATCTCAGAAGTGTGCAACTTGTTCCCTGAGTTAGAAAACGTCAAGAAACGTTCGTATCTGCTAGCGCTGTGCTTCTACACATGTATTTGCTGAACGGTGAAAGGGTACAGTAATGCACTTTTCTCCCAGCAAATACACTGTTTCTAAGGAAATGGGAACACACTGAGGAGACACTTGTGGGAGCTACTGTGACTAAAACTGAGCTTCCCTACGCACAGGGAAGCAAGAGAAATGCTGATTTCATCAAGCCCAGTTACATACTCAGAATCTGTACTACTGCGCAAATAGGCATGTCTCTGTAGGCAAAAAACTCATTTCTGACAAAGTTGCCCAAATGCATCTCAGAAGTGTGCAACTTGTTCCCTGAGTTAGAAAACGTCGAGAAACGTTCGTTTCTGCTAGCGCTGTGCTTCTACACATGTATTTGCTGAACGGTGAAAGCGCACAGTAATGCACTTTTCTCCCAGCAAATACACTGTTTCTAAGGAAATGGGAACACACTGAGGATACACTTGTGGGAGCTACTGTGACTAAAACTGAGCTTCCCTACGCACAGGGAAGCAAGAGAAATGCTGATTTCATCAAGCCTAGTAACATACTCAGAATCTGTACTACTGCGCAAATAGGCATGTCTCTGTAGGCAAAAAACTCATTTCTGACAAAGTTGAACAAATGCATCTCAGAAGTGTGCAACTTGTTCCCTGAGTTAGAAAACGTCGAGAAACGGTCGTATCTGCTAGCGCTGTGCTTCTACCCATGTATTTGCTGAACGGTGAAAGCGCACAGTAATGCACTTTTCTCCCAGCAAATACACTGTTTCTAAGGAAATGGGAACACACTGAGGAGACACTTGTGGGAGCTACTGTGACTAAAACTGAGCTTCCCTACGCACAGGGAAGCAAGAGAAATGCTGATTTCATCAAGCCTAGTAACATACTCAGAATCTGTACTACTGCGCAAATAGGCATGTCTCTGTAGGCAAAAAACTCATTTCTGACAAAGTTGAACAAATGCATCTCAGAAGTGTGCAACTTGTTCCCTGAGTTAGAAAACGTCGAGAAACGTTCGTTTCTGCTAGCGCTGTGCTTCTACACATGTATTTGCTGAACGGTGAAAGCGCACAGTAATGCACTTTTCTCCCAGCAAATACACTGTTTCTAAGGAAATGGGAACACACTGAGGAGACACTTGTGGGAGCTACTGTAACTAAAACTGAGCTTCCCTACGCACAGGGAAGCAAGAGAAATGCTGATTTCATCAAGCCTAGTTACATACTCAGAATCTGTACTACTGCCTAAATAGGCATGTCTCTTTAGGCAAAAAACTCATTTCTGACAAAGTTGCCCAAATGCATCTCAGAAGTGTGCAACTTGTTCTCTGAGTTGGAAAACGTCGAGAAACGTTCGTTTCTCCTAGCGCTGTGCTTCTACACATGTATTTGCTGTACGGTGAAAGCGCACAGTAATGCACTTTTCTCCCAGCAAATACACTGTTTCTAAGGAAATGGGAACACACTGAGGAGACACTTGTGGGAGCTACTGTGACTAAAACTGAGCTTCCCTACGCACAGGGAAGCAAGAGAAATGCTGATTTCATCAAGCCAGGTTACATACTCAGAATCTGTACTACTGCGCAAATAGGCATGTCTCGGTAGGCATAAACTCATTTCTGACAAAGTTGCCCAAATGCATCTCAGAAGTGTGCAACTTGTTCCCTGAGTTAGAAAACGTCGAGAAAAGGTCGTATCTGCTAGCGCTGTGCTTCTACACATGTATTTGCTGAACGGTGAAAGCGCACAGTAATGCACTTTTCTCCCAGCAAATACACTGTTTCTAAGGAAATGGGAACACGCTGAGGAGACACTTGTGGGAGCAACTGTGACTAAAACTGAGCTTCCCTACGCACAGGGAAGCAAGAGAAATGCTTATTTCATCAAGCCCAGTTACATACTCAGAATCTGTACTACTGCGCAAATAGGCATGTCTCTTTAGGCAAAAAACTCATTTCTGACAAAGTTGCCCAAATGCATCTCAGAAGTGTGCAACTTGTTCCCTGAGTTAGAAAACGTCGAGAAACGTTCCTTTCTGCTAGCGCTGTGCTTCTTCACATGTGTTTGCTGAACGGTGAAAGCGGACAGTAATGCACTTTTCTCCCAGCAAATACACTGTTTCTAAGGAAATGGGAACACACTGAGGAGACACTTGTGGGAGCTCCTGAAACTAAAACTGAGCTTCCCTACGCACAGGGAAGCAAGAGAAATGCTGATTTCATCAAGCCCAGTTACATACTCAGAATCTGTACTACTGCGCAAATAGGCATGTCTCTGTAGGCAAAAAACTCATTTCTGACAAAGCTGCCCAAATGCATCTCAGAAGTGTGCAACTTGTTCCCTGAGTTAGAAAACGTCAAGAAACGGTCGTATCTGCTAGCGCTGTGCTTCTACACATGTATTTGCTGAACGGTGAAAGCGCACAGTAATGCACTTTTCTCCCAGCAAATACACTGTTTCTAAGGAAATGGGAACACACTGAGGAGACACTTGTGGGAGCTACTGTGACTAAAACTGAGCTTCCCTACGCACAGGGAAGCAAGAGAAATGCTGATTTCATCAAGCCCAGTTACATACTCAGAATCTGTACTACTGCGCAAATAGGCATGTCTCTTTAGGCAAAAAACTCATTTCTGACAAAGTTGCCCAAATGCATCTCAGAAGTGTGCAACTTGTTCTCTGAGTTGGAAAACGTCGAGAAACGTTCGTTTCTCCTAGCGCTGTGCTTCTACACATGTATTTGCTGAACGGTGAAAGCGCACAGTAATGCACTTTTCTCCCAGCAAATACACTGTTTCTAAGGAAATGGGAACACACTGAGGAGACACTTGTGGGAGCTACTGTGACTAAAACTGAGCTTTCCTACGCACAGGGAAGCAAGAGAAATGCTGATTTCATCAAGCCCAGTTACATACTCAGAATCTGTACTACTGCGAAAATGGGCATGTCTCTTTAGGCAAAAAACTCATTTCTGACAAAGTTGCCCAAATGCATCTCAGAAGTGTGCAACTTGTTCCCTGAGTTAGAAAACGTCGAGAAACGTTCGTTTCTGCTAGCGCTGTGCTTCTACACATGTGTTTGCTGAACGGTGAAAGCGCACAGTAATGCACTTTTCTCCCAGCAAATACACTGTTTCTAAGGAAATGGGAACACACTGAGGAGACACTTGTGGGAGCTACTGTGACTAAAACTGAGCTTTCCTACGCACAGGGAAGCAAGAGAAATGCTGATTTCATCAAGCCCAGTTACATACTCAGAATCTGTACTACTGCGAAAATGGGCATGTCTCTTTAGGCAAAAAACTCATTTCTGACAAAGTTGCCCAAATGCATCTCAGAAGTGTGCAACTTGTTCCCTGAGTTAGAAAACGTCGAGAAACGTTCGTTTCTGCTAGCGCTGTGCTTCTACACATGTGTTTGCTGAACGGTGAAAGCGCACAGTAATGCACTTTTCTCCCAGCAAATACACTGTTTCTAAGGAAATGGGAACACACTGAGGAGACACTTGTGGGAGCTACTGAAACTAAAACTGAGCTTCCCAACGCACAGGGAAGCAAGAGAAATGCTGATTTCATCAAGCCCAGTTACATACTCAGAATCTGTACTACTGCGCAAATAGGCATGTCTCTTTAGGCAAAAAACTCATTTCTGACAAAGCTGCCCAAATGCATCTCAGAAGTGTGCAACTTGTTCCCTGAGTTAGAAAACGTCAAGAAACGGTCGTATCTGCTAGCGCTGTGCTTCTACACATGTATTTGCTGAACGGTGAAAGCGCACAGTAATGCACTTTTCTCCCAGCAAATACACAGTTTCTAAGGAAATGGGAACACACTGAGGAGACACTTGTGGGCGCTACTGTGACTAAAACTGAGCTTTCCTACGCACAGGGAAGCAAAAGAAATGCTGATTTCATCAAGCCTAGTTACATACTCAGAATCTGTACTACTGCGCAAATAGGCATGTCTCGGTAGGCATAAACTCATTTCTGACAATGTTGCCCAAATGCATCTCAGAAGTGTGCAACTTGTTCCCTGAGTTAGAAAACATCGAAAAACGGTCGTTTCTGCTAGCGCTGTGCTTCTACACATGTATTTGCTGAACGGTGAAAGCGCACAGTAATGCACTTTTCTCCCAGCAAATACACTGTGTCTAAGGAAATGGGAACACACTGAGGAGACACTTGTGGGAGCTACTGTGACTAAAACTGAGCTTCCCTACGCACAGGGAAGCAAGAGAAATGCTGATTTCATCAAGCCCAGTTACATACTCAGAATCTGTACTACTGCGCAAATAGGCATGTCTCTTTAGGCAAAAAACCCATTTCTGACAAAGTTGCCCAAATGCATCTCAGAAGTGTGCAACTTGTTCCTTGAGGTAGAAAACGTCGAGAAACGGTCCTTTCTGCTAGTGCTGTGCTTCTACACATATATTTGCTGAACGGTGAAAGCGCACAGTAATGCACTTTTCTCCCAGCAAATACACTGTTTCTAAGGAAATGGGAACACACTGAGGAGACACTTGTGGGCGCTACTGTGACTAAAACTGAGCTTTCCTACGCACAGGGAAGCAAAAGAAATGCTGATTTTATCAAGCCTAGTTACATACTCAGAATCTGTACTACTGCGCAAATAGGCATGTCTCGGTAGGCATAAACTCATTTCTGACAAAGTTGCCCAAATGCATCTCCGAAGTGTGCAACTTGTTCCCTGAGTTAGAAAACGTCGAAAAACGGTCGTTTCTGCTAGCGCTGTGCTTCTACACATGTATTTGCTGAACGGTGAAAGCACACAGTAATGCACTTTTCTCCCAGCAAATACACTGTATCTAAGGAAATGGGAACACACTGAGGAGACACTTGTGGGAGCTCCTGTGACTAAAACTGAGCTTCCCTACGCACAGGGAAGCAAGAGACATGCTGATTTCTTCAAGCCCAGTTACATACTCAGAATCTGTACTACTGCGCAAATAGGCATGTCTCTTTAGGCAAAAAACTCATTTCTGACAAAGTTGCCCAAATGCATCTCAGAAGTGTGCAACTTGTTCCCTGAGTTAGAAAACGTCGAGAAACGTTCGTTTCTGCTAGCGCTGTGCTTCTACACATGTGTTTGCTGAACGGTGAAAGCGGACAGTAATGCACTTTTCTCCCAGCAAATACACTGTTTCTAAGGAAATGGGAACACACTGAGGAGACACTTGTGGGAGCTACTGAAACTAAAACTGAGCTTCCCAACGCACAGGGAAGCAAGAGAAATGCTGATTTCATCAAGCCCAGTTACATACTCAGAATCTGTACTACTGCGCAAATAGGCATGTCTCTTTAGGCAAAAAACTCATTTCTGACAAAGCTGCCCAAATGCATCTCAGAAGTGTGCAACTTGTTCCCTGAGTTAGAAAACATCAAGAAACGGTCGTATCTGCTAGCGCTGTGCTTCTACACATGTATTTGCTGAACGGTGAAAGCGCACAGTAATGCACTTTTCTCCCAGCAAATACACTGTTTCTAAGGAAATGGGAACACACTGAGGAGACACTTGTGGGAGCTACTGTGACTAAAACTGAGCTTCCCTACGCACAGGGAAGCAAGAGAAATGCTGATTTCATCAAGCCCAGTTACATACTCAGAATATGTACTACTGCGCAAATAGGAATGTCTCTTTAGGCAAAAAACTCATTTCTGACAAAGTTGCCCAAATGCACCTCAGAAGTGTGCAACTTGTTCCCTGAGTTAGAAAACGTCGAGAAACGTTCGTTTCTGCTAGCGCTGTGCTTCTACACATGTATTTGCTGAACGGTGAAAGCGCACAGTAATGCACTTTTCTCCCAGCAAATACACTGTTTCTAAGGAAATGGGAACACACTGAGGAGACACTTGTGGGAGCTACTGTGACTAAAACTGAGCTTCCCTACGCACAGGGAAGCAAGAGAAATGCTGATTTCATCAAGCCTAGTTACATACTCAGAATCTGTACTACTGCGCAAATAGGCATGTCTCTGTAGGCAAAAAACTCATTTCTGACAAAGTTGCCCAAATGCATCTCAGAAGTGTGCAACTTGTTCCCTGAGTTAGAAAACGTCGAGAAACGTTCGTTTCTGCTAGCGCTGTGCTTCTACACATGTATTTGCTGAACGGTGAAAGCGCACAGTAATGCACTTTTCTCCCAGCAAATACACTGTTTCTAAGTAAATGGGAACACACTGAGGAGACACTTGTGGGAGCTACTGTTACTAAAACTGAGCTTCCCTACGCACAGGGAAGCAAGAGAAATGCTGATTTCATCAAGCCTAGTTACATACTCTGAATCTGTACTACTGCCTAAATAGGCATGTCTCTTTAGGCAAAAAACTCATTTCTGACTTAGTTGCCCAAATGCATCTCAGAAGTGTGCAACTTGTTCTCTGAGTTGGAAAACGTCGAGAAATGTTCGTTTCTGCTAGCGCTGTGCTTCTACACATGTATTTGCTGAACGGTGAAAGCGCACAGTAATGCACTTTTCTCCCAGCAAATACACTGTTTCTAAGGAAATGGGAACACACTGAGGAGACACTTGTAGGAGCTACTGTGACTAAAACTGAGCTTTCCTACACACAGGGAAGCAAGAGAAATGCTGATTTCATCAAGCCCAGTTACATACTCAGAATCTGTACTACTGCGCAAATAGGCATGTCTCTTTAGGCAAAAAACTCATTTCTGACAAAGCTGCCCAAATGCATCTCAAGTGTGCAACTTGTTCCCTGAGTTAGAAAACGTCGAGAAACGGTCGTATCTGCTAGCGCTGTGCTTCTACACATGTATTTGCTGAACGGTGAAAGCGCACAGTAATGCACTTTTCTCCCAGCAAATACACTGTTTCTAAGGAAATGGGAACACACTGAGGAGACACTTGTAGGAGCTACTGTGACTAAAACTGAGCTTCCCTACACACAGGGAAGCAAGAGAAATGCTGATTTCATCAAGCCCAGTTACATACTCAGAATCTGTACTACTGCGCAAATAGGCATGTCTCTTTAGGCAAAAAACTCATTTCTGACTTAGTTGCCCAAATGCATCTCAGAAGTGTGCAACTTGTTCTCTGAGTTGGAAAACGTCGAGAAATGTTCGTTTCTGCTAGCGCTGTGCTTCTACACATGTATTTGCTGAACGGTGAAAGCGCACAGTAATGCACTTTTCTCCCAGCAAATACACTGTTTCTAAGGAAATGGGAACACACTGAGGAGACACTTGTGGGCGCTACTGTGACTAAAACTGAGCTTTCCTACACACAGGGAAGCAAGAGAAATGCTGATTTCATCAAGCCCAGTTACATACTCAGAATCTGTACTACTGCGCAAATAGGCATGTCTCTTTAGGCAAAAAACTCATTTCTGACAAAGCTGCCCAAATGCATCTCAAGTGTGCAACTTGTTCCCTGAGTTAGAAAACGTCGAGAAACGGTCGTATCTGCTAGCGCTGTGCTTCTACACATGTATTTGCTGAACGGTGAAAGCGCACAGTAATGCACTTTTCTCCCAGCAAATACACTGTTTCTAAGTAAATGGGAACACACTGAGGAGACACTTGTAGGAGCTACTGTGACTAAAACTGAGCTTCCCTACGCACAGGGAAGCAAGAGAAATGCTGATTTCATCAAGCCTAATTACATACTCAGAATCTGTACTACTGCGCAAATAGGCATGTCTCTGTAGGCAAAAAACTCATTTCTGACAAAGTTGCCCAAATGCATCTCAGAAGTGTGCAACTTGTTCCCTGAGTTAGAAAACGTCCAGAAACGTTCGTTCCTGCTAGCGCTGTGCTTCTACACATGTATTTGCTGAACGGTGAAAGCGCACAGTAATGCACTTTTCTCCCAGCAAATACACTGTTTCTAAGGAAATGGGAACACACTGAGGAGACACTTGTGGGAGCTACTGTGACTAAAACTGAGCTTCCCTACGCACAGGGAAGCAAGAGAAATGCTGATTTCATCAAGCCCAGTTACATACTCAGAATCTGTACTACTGCGCAAATAGGCATGTCTCTTTAGGCAAAAAACTCATTTCTGACAAAGCTGCCCAAATGCATCTCAGAAGTGTGCAACTTGTTCCCTGAGTTAGAAAACGTCGAGAAACGGTCGTATCTGCTAGCGCTGTGCTTCTACACATGTATTTGCTGAACGGTGAAAGCGCACAGTAATGCACTTTTCTCCCAGCAAATACACTGTTTCTAAGGAAATGGGAACACACTGAGGAGACACTTGTGGGAGCTACTGTGACTAAAACTGAGCTTCCCTACGCACAGGGAAGCAAGAGAAATGCTGATTTTATCAAGCCTAGTTACATACTCAGAATCTGTACTACTGCGCAAATAGGCATGTCTCTTTAGGCAAAAAACTCATTTCTGACAAAGTTGCCCAAATGCATTTCAGAAGTGTGCAACTTGTTCCCTGAGTTAGAAAACGTCGAGAAACGTTCGTTTCTGCTAGCGCTGTGCTTCTACACATGTATTTGCTGAACGGTGAAAGCGCACAGTAATGCACTTTTCTCCCAGCAAATACACTGTTTCTAAGGAAATGGGAACACACTGAGGAGACACTTGTGGGAGCTACTGTGACTAAAACTGAGCTTCCCTACGCACAGGGAAGCAAGAGAAATGCTGATTTCATCAAGCCTAGTTACATACTCAGAATCTATACTACTGCCTAAATAGGCATGTCTCTTTAGGCAAAAAACTCATTTCTGACAAAGTTGCCCAAATGCATCTCAGAAGTGTGCAACTTGTTCCCTGAGTTGGAAAACGTCGAGAAACGTTCGTTTCTGCTAGCGCTGTGCTTCTACACATGTATTTGCTGAACGGTGAAAGCGCACAGTAATGCACTTTTCTCCCAGCAAATACACTGTTTCTAAGGAAATGGGAACACACTGAGGAGACACTTGTGGGAGCTACTGTGACTAAAACTGAGCTTCCCTACGCACAGGGAAGCAAGAGAAATGCTGATTTCATCTTGTCTAGTTACATACTCAGAATCTATACTACTGCCTAAATAGGCATGTCTCTTTAGGCAAAAAACTCATTTCTGACAAAGTTGCCCAAATGCATCTCAGAAGTGTGCAACTTGTTCCCTGAGTTGGAAAACGTCGAGAAACGTTCGTTTCTGCTAGCGCTGTGCTTCTACACATGTATTTGCTGAACGGTGAAAGCGCACAGTAATGCACTTTTCTCCCAGCAAATACACTGTTTCTAAGGAAATGGGAACACACTGAGGAGACACTTGTGGGAGCTACTGTGACTAAAACTGAGCTTCCCTACGCACAGGGAAGCAAGAGAAATGCTGATTTCATCAAGTCTAGTTACATACTCAGAATCTATACTACTGCCTAAATAGGCATGTCTCTTTAGGCAAAAAACTCATTTCTGACAAAGTTGCCCAAATGCATCTCAGAAGTGTGCAACTTGTTCCCTGAGTTGGAAAACGTCGAGAAACGTTCGTTTCTGCTAGCGCTGTGCTTCTACACATGTATTTGCTGAACGGTGAAAGCGCACAGTAATGCACTTTTCTCCCAGCAAATACACTGTTTCTAAGGAAATGGGAACACACTGAGGAGACACTTGTGGGAGCTACTGTGACTAAAACTGAGCTTCCCTACGCACAGGGAAGCAAGAGAAATGCTGATTTCATCAAGCCTAGTTACATACTCAGAATCTATACTACTGCCTAAATAGGCATGTCTCTTTAGGCAAAAAACTCATTTCTGACAAAGTTGCCCAAATGCATCTCAGAAGTGTGCAACTTGTTCCCTGAGTTGGAAAACGTCGAGAAACGTTCGTTTCTGCTAGCGCTGTGCTTCTACACATGTATTTGCTGAACGGTGAAAGCGCACAGTAATGCACTTTTCTCCCAGCAAATACACTGTTTCTAAGGAAATGGGAACACACTGAGGAGACACTTGTGGGAGCTACTGTGACCAAAACTGAGCTTCCCTACGCACAGGGAAGCAAGAGAAATGCTGATTTCATCAAGCCCAGTAACATACTCAGAATCTGTACTACTGGGCAAATAGGCATGTCTCTTTAGGCAAAAAACTTATTTCTGACAAAGTTGCCCAAATGCATCTCAGAAGTGTGCAACTTGTTCCCTGAGTTAGAAAACGTCGAGAAACGTTCGTTTATGCTAGCGCTGTGCTTCTACACATGTATTTGCTGAACGGTGAAAGCGCACAGTAATGCACTTTTCTCCGAGCAAATACACTGTTTCTAAGGAAATGGGAACACACTGAGGAGACACTTGTGGGAGCTACTGTGACTAAAACTGAGCTTCCCTACGCACAGGGAAGCAAGAGAAATGCTACTTTCATCAAGTCTAGTTACATACTCAGAATCTGTACTACTGCGCAAATAGGCATGTCTCTTTAGGCAAAAAACTCATTTCTGACAAAGTTGCCCAAATGCATCTCAGAAGTGTGCACTTTGTTCCCTGAGTTGGAAAACGTCGAGAAACGTTCGTTTCTGCTAGCGCTGTGCTTCTACACATGTATTTGCTGAACGGTGAAAGCGCACAGTAATGCAATTTTCTCCCAGCAAATACACTGTTTCTAAGGAAATGGGAACACACTGAGGAGACACTTGTGGGAGCTACTGTGACTAAAACTGAGCTTCTCTACGCACAGGGAAGCAAGAGAAATGCGGATTTCATCAAGCCCAGTTACATACTCAGAATCTGTACTACTGCGCAAATAGGCATGTCTCTTTAGGCAAAAAACTCATTTCTGACAAAGCTGCCCAAATTCATCTCAGAAGGGTGCACCTTGTTCCCTGAGTTAGAAAACGTCGAGAAACGTTCATTTCTGCCAGCGCTGTGCTTCTATACATGTATTTGCTGAACGGTGAAAGCGCACAGTAATGCACTTTTCTCCCAGCAAATACACTGTTTCTAAGGAAATGGGAACACACAGAGGAGACACTTGTGGGAGCTCCTGTGACTAAAACTGAGCTTCCCTACGCACAGGGAAGCAAGAGAAATGCTGATTTCATCAAGCCCAGTTACATACTCACAATCTGTACTACTGCGCAAATAGGCATGTCTCTTTAGGCAAAAAACTCATTTCTGACAAAGTTGCCCAAATGCATCTCAGAAGTGTGCAACTTGTTCCCTGAGTTAGAAAACGTCGAGAAACGGTCGTTTCTGCTAGCGCTGTGCTTCTACACATGTATTTGCTGAACAGTGAAAGCGCACAGTAATGCACTTTTCTCCCAGCAAATACACTGTTTCTATGGAAATGGGAACACACTGAGGAGACACTTGTGGGAGCTACTGTGACTAAAACTGAGCTTCCCTACGCACAGGGAAGCAAGAGACATGCTGATTTCATCAAGCCCAGTTACATACTCAGAATCTGTACTACTGCGCAAATAGGCATGTCTCTGTAGGCAAAAAACTCATTTCTGACAAAGTTGCCCAAATGCATCTCAGAAGTGTGCAACTTGTTCCCTGAGTTAGAAAACGTCGAGAAACGTTCGTTTCTGCTAGCGCTGTGCTTCTACACATGTATTTGCTGAACGGTGAAAGCGCACAGTAATGCACTTTTCTCCCAGCAAATACATTGTTTCTGAGGAAATGGGAACACACAGAGGAGACACTTGTGGGAGCTACTGTGACTAAAACTGAGCTTCCCTACGCACAGGGAAGCAAGAGAAATGCTGATTTCATCAAGCCCAGTTACATACTCAGAATCTGTACTACTGCGCAAATAGGCATGTCTCTTTAGGCAAAAAACTCATTTCTGACAAAGTTGCCCAAATGCATCTCAGAAGTGTGCAACTTGTTCCCTGAGTTAGAAAACGTCGAGAAACGTTCATTTCTGCCAGCGCTGTGCTTCTACACATGTATTTGCTGAACGGTGAAAGCGCACAGTAATGCACTTTTCTCCCAGCAAATACACTGTTTCTAAGGAAATGGGAACACACTGAGGAGACACTTGTGGGAGCTACAGTGACTAACTGAGCTTCCCTACGCACAGGGAAGCAAGAGAAATGCTGATTTCATCAAGCCCAGTTACATACTCAGAATCTGTACTACTGCGCAAATAGGCATGTCTCTTTAGGCAAAAAACTCATTTCTGACAATGTTGCCCAAATGCATCTCAGAAGTGTGCAACTTGTTCCCTGAGTTAGAAAACGTCGAGAAACGGCCGTTTCTGCTAGCGCTGTGCTTCTACACATGTATTTGCTGAACAGTGAAAGCGCACAGTAATGCACTTTTCTCCCAGCAAATACACTGTTTCTAAGGAAATGGGAACACACTGAGGAGACACTTGTGGGAGCTACTGTGACTAAAACTGAGCTTCCCTATGCACAGGGAAGCAAGAGACATTCTGATTTCATCAAGCCCAGTTACATACTCAGAATCTGTACTACTGCGCAAATAGGCATGTCTCTTTAGGCAAAAAACTCATTTCTGACAAAGTTGCCCAAATGCATCTCAGAAGTGTGCAACTTGTTCCCTGAGTTAGAAAACGTCAAGAAACAGTCGTTTCTGCTAACGCTGTGCTTCTACACATGTATTTGCTGAATGGTGAAAGCGCACAGTAATGCACTCTTCTCCCAGCTAATACACTGTTTCTAAGGAAATGGGAACACACTGAGGAGACACTTGTGGAAGTTACTGTGACTAAAACTGAGCTTCACTACGCACAGGGAAGAAAGAGAAATGCTGATTTCATCAAGCCCAGTTACATACTCAGAATCTGTACTACTGCGCAAATAGGCATGTCTCTGTAGGCAAAAAACTCATTTCTGACAAAGTTGCCCAAATGCATCTCAGAAGTGTGCAACTTGTTCCTTGAGGTAGAAAACGTCGAGAAACGGTCGTATCTGCTAGCGCTGTGCTTCTACACATGTATTTGCTGAACGGTGAAAGCGCACAGTAATGCACTTTTCTCCCAGCAAATACACTGTTTCTAAGGAAATGGGAACACACTGAAGAGACACTTGTGGGAGCAACTGTGACTAAAACTGAGCTTCCCTACGCACAGGGAAACAAGAGAAATGCTGATTTCAAAAAGCCCAGTTACATACTCAGAATCTGTACTACTGCACAAATAGGCATGTCTCTTTAGGCAAAAAACTCATTTCTGACAAAGTTGCCCAAATGCATCTCAGAAGTGTGCAACTTGTTCCCTGAGTTAGAAAACGTCAAGAAACAGTCGTTTCTGCTAACGCTGTGCTTCTACACATGTATTTGCTGAATGGTGAAAGCGCACAGTAATGCACTCTTCTCCCAGCTAATACACTGTTTCTAAGGAAATGGGAACACACTGAGGAGACACTTGTGGAAGTTACTGTGACTAAAACTGAGCTTCACTACGCACAGGGAAGCAAGAGAAATGCTGATTTCATCAAGCCCAGTTACATACTCAGAATCTGTACTACTGCGCAAATAGGCATGTCTCTGTAGGCAAAAAACTCATTTCTGACAAAGTTGCCCAAATGCATCTCAGAAGTGTGCAACTTGTTCCTTGAGGTAGAAAACGTCGAGAAACGGTCCTTTCTGCTAGCGCTGTGCTTCTACACATGTATTTGCTGAACGGTGAAAGCGCACAGTAATGCACTTTTCTCCCAGCAAATACACTGTTTCTAAGGAAATGGGAACACACTGAGGAGACACTTGTGGGAGCTACTGTGACTAAAACTGAGCTTCCCTACGCACAGGGAAGCAAGAGAAATGCTGATTTCATCAAGTCCAGTTACATACTCAGAATCTGTACTACTGCGCAAATAGGCATGTCTCTTTAGGCAAAAAACTCATTTCTGACAAAGTTGCCCAAATGCATCTCAGAAGTGTGCAACTTGTTCCCTGAGTTAGAAAACGTCGAGAAACGTTCGTTTCTGCTAGCGCTGTGCTTCAACACATGTATTTGCTGAACGGTGAAAGCGCACAGTAACGCACTTTTCTCCCAGCAAATACACTGTTTCTAAGGAAATGGGAACACACTGAGGAGACACTTGTGGGAGCTACTGTGACTAAAACTGAGCTTCCCTACGCACAGGGAAGCAAGAGAAATGCTGATTTCATCAAGCCCAGTTACACACTCAGAGTCTGTACTACTGTGCAAATAGGCATGTCTCTTTAGGCAAAAAACTCATTTCTGACAAAGTTGCCCAAATGCATCTCAGAAGTGTGCAACTTGTTCCCTGAGTTAGAAAACGTCGAGAAACGTTCGTTTCTGCTAGCGCTTTGCTTCTACACATGTTTTGCTGAACAGTGAAAGTGCACAGTAATGCACTTTTCTCCCAGCAAATACACTGTTTCTAAGGAAATGGGAACACACTGAGGAGTAACTAGTGGGAACTACAGTGACTAAAACTGAGCTTCCCTATGCACAGGGAAGCAAGAGAAATGCTGATTTCATCAAGCCCAGTTACATACTCAGAATCTGTACTACTGCACAAATACGCATGTCTCTTTAGGCAAAAAACTCATTTCTGACAAAGTTGCCCAAATGCATCTCAGAAGTGTGCAACTTGTTCATGGAGTTAGAAAACGTCGAGAAACGGTCTTTTCTGCTAGCGCTGTGCTTCTACACATGTATTTGCTGAATGGTGAAAGCACACAGTAATGCACTTTTCTCCCAGCAAATACACTGTTTCTAAGGAAATGGGAACACACTGAGGAGACACTTGTGGGAGCTACTGTGACTAAAACTGAGCTTCCCTACGCACAGGGAAGCAAGAGAAATGCTGATTTCATCAAGCCAAGTTACATACTCAGAATCTGTACTACTGCACAAATAGGCATGTCTCTTTAGGCAAAAAACTCATTTCTGACAAAGTTGCCCAAATGCATCTCAGAAGTGTGCAACTTGTTTCCTGAGTTAGAAAACGTCGAGAAACGGTCGTATCTGCTAGAGCTGTGCTTCTACACATGTATTTGCTGAACGGTGAAAGCACACAGTAATGCACTTTTCTCCCAGCAAATACACTGTTTCTAAGGAAATGGAACACACTGAGGAGACACTTGTGGGAGCTACTCTGACTAAAACTGAGCTTCCCTACGCACAGGGAAGCAAGAGAAATGCTGATTTCACCAAGCCCAGTTACATACTCAGAATCTGTACTACTGCGCAAATAGGCATGTCTCTGTAGGCAAAAAAACTCATATCTGACAAAGTTGCCCAAATGCATCTCAGAAGTGTGCAACTTGTTCCCTGAGTTAGAAAACGTCGAGAAACGGTCGTATCTGCTAGTGCAGTGCTTCTACACATGTATTTTCTGAATGGTGAAAGCGCACAGTAATACAAATTTCTCCCAGCAAATACACTGTTTCTAAGGAAATGGGAACACACTGAGGAGACACTTGTGGGAGCTACTGTGACTAAAACTGAGCTTCCCTATGCACAGGGAAGCAAGAGAAATGCTGAATTCCTCAAGCCCAGTTACATACTCAGAATCTGTACTCATGCGCAAATAGGCATGTCTCTTTAGGCAAAAAACTCATTTCTGACAAAGTTGCCCAAATGCATCTCAGAAGTGTGCAACTTGTTCTCTGAGTTAGAAAACGTCGAGAAACGGTCGTTTCTGCTAGCGCTGTGCTTCTACACATATATTTGCTGAACGGTGAAAGCGCACAGTAATGCACTTTTCTCCCAGCAAATACACTGTTTCTAAGGAAATGGGAACACACTGAGGAGACACTTGTGGGAGCTACTGTGACTAAAACTGAGCTTCCCTATGCACAGGGAAGCAAGAGAAATGCTGATTTCATCAAGCCCAGTTACATACTCAGAATCTGTACTACTGCGCAAATAGGCATGTCTCTTTAGGCAAAAAACTCATTTCTGACAAAGTTGCCCAAATGCATCTCAGTAGTGTGCAACTTGTTCCCTGAGTTAGAAAACGTCGAGAAACGGTCGTATCTGCTAGAGCTGTGCTTCTACACATGTATTTACTGAACGGTGAAAGCGCACAGTAATGCACTTTTCTCCCAGCAAATACACTGTTTCTAAGGAAATGGAACACACTGAGGAGACACTTGTGGGAGCTACTGTGACTAAAACTGAGCTTCCCTATGCACAGAGAAGCAAGAGAAATGCTGATTTCATCAAGCCCAGTTACATACTCAGAATCTGTACTACTGCGCACATAGGCATGTCTCTTTAGGCACAAAACTCATTTCTGACAAAGTTGCCCAAATGCATCTCAGTAGTGTGCAACTTGTTCCCTGAGTTAGAAAACGTCGAGAAACGGTCGTATCTGCTAGAGCTGTGCTTCTACACATGTATTTGCTGAACGGTGAAAGCGCACAGTAATGCACTTTTCTCCCAGCAAATACACTGTTTCTAAGGAAATGGAACACACTGAGGAGACACTTGTGGGAGCTACTGTGACTAAAACTGAGCTTCCCTACGCACAGAGAAGCAAGAGAAATGCTGATTTCATCAAGCCCAGTTACATACTCAGAATCTGTACTACTGCGCACATAGGCATGTCTCTTTAGGCACAAAACTCATTTCTGACAAAGTTGCCCAAATGCATCTCAGAAGTGTGCAACTTGTTCCCTGAGTTAGAAAACGTCGAGAAACGTTCGTTTCTGCTAGCGTTGTGCTTCTACACATGTATTTGCTGAACGGTGAAAGCGCACAGTAATGCACTTTTCTCCCAGCAAATACACTGTTTCTAAGGAAATGGGAACACACTGAGGAGACACTTGTGGGAGCTACAGTGACTAAAACTGAGCTTCCCTACGCTCAGGGAAGCAAGAGAAATGCTGATTTCATCAAGCCCAGTTACATACTCAGAATCTGTACTACTGCGCAAATAGGCATGTCTCTTTAGGCAAAAAACTCATTTCTGACAAAGTTGCCCAAATGCATCTCAGAAGTGTGCAACTTGTTCCCTGAGTTAGAAAACGTCGAGAAACGGTCGTTTCTGCTAGCGCTGTGCTTCTACACATGTACTTGCTGAACGGTGAAAGCACACAGTAATGCACTTTTCTCCCAGCAAATACACTGTTTCTATGGAAATGGAAACACCCTGAGGACACACTTGTTTGAGCTACTGTGACTAAAACTGAGCTTCCCTACGCACAGGGAAGCAAGAGAAATGCTGATTTCATCAAGCCCAGATACATACTCAGAATCTGTACTACTGCGCAAATAGGCATGTCTCATTAGGCAAAAAACTCATTTCTGACAAAATTGCCCAAATGCATCTTCGAAGTGTGCAACTTGTTTCCTGAGTTAGAAAACGTCGAGAAACGTTCATTTCTGCTAGCGCTGTGCTTCTACACATGTATTTGCTGAACGGTGAAAGCGCACAGTAATGCACTTTTCTCCCAGCAAATACACTGTTTCTAAGGAAATGGGAACACACTGAGAAGACACTTGTGGGAGCTACAGTGACTAAAACTGAGCTTCCCTACGCACAGGGAAGCAAGAGAAATGCTGATTTCATCAAGCCCAGTTACATACTCAGAATCTGTACAACTGCGCAAATAGGCATGTCTCTGTAGGCAAAAAACTCATTTCTGACAAAGTTGCCCAAATGCATCTCAGAAGTGTGCAACTTGTTCCCTGAGTTAGAAAACGTCGAGAAACGGTCTTTTCTGCTAACGCTGTGCTTATACACATGTATTTTCTGAACGGTGAAAGCGCACAGTAATGCACTTTTCTCCCAGCAAATACACTGTTTCTAAGGAAATGGGAACCCACTGAAGAGACACTTGTGGGAGCTACTGTGACTAAAACTGAGCTTCCCTACGCACAGGGAAGCAAGACAAATGCTGATTTCATCAAGCCCAGTTACATACTCAGAATCTGTAGTACTGCGCAAATAGGCATGTCTCTTTAGGCAAAAAACTCATTTCTGACAAAGTTGCGCAAATTCATCTCAGAATTGTGCAACTTCTTCTCTGAGTTAGAAAACGTCGAGAAACGTTCGTTTCTGCTAGCGCTGTACTTCCACACATGTATTTGCTGAACGGTGAATGCGCACAGTAATGCACTTTTCTCCCAGCAAATACACTGTTTCTAAGGAAATGGGAACACACTGAGAAGACACTTGTGGGAGCTACAGTGACTAAAACTGAGCTTCCCTACGCTCAGGGAAGCAAGAGAAATGCTGATTTCATCAAGCCCAGTTACATACTCAGAATCTGTACTACTGCGCAAATAGGCATGTCTCTTTAGGCAAAAAACTCATTTCTGACAAAGTTGCCCAAATGCATCTCAGAAGTGTGCAACTTGTTCCCTGAGTTAGAAAACGTCGAGAAACGGTCTTTTCTGCTAACGCTGTGCTTATACACATGTATTTTCTGAACGGTGAAAGCGCACAGTAATGCACTTTTCTCCCAGCAAATACACTGTTTCTAAGGAAATGGGAACCCACTGAAGAGACACTTGTGGGAGCTACTGTGACTAAAACTGAGCTTCCCTACGCACAGGGAAGCAAGACAAATGCTGATTTCATCAAGCCCAGTTACATACTCAGAATCTGTACTACTGCGCAAATAGGCATGTCTCTGTAGGCAAAAAACTCATTTCTGACAAAGTTGCCCAAATGCATCTCAGAAGTGTGCAACTTGTTCCCTGAGTTAGAAAACGTCGAGAAACGGTCGTATCTGCTAGTGCAGTGCTTCTACACATGTATTTTCTGAATGGTGAAAGCGCACAGTAATACAAATTTCTCCCAGCAAATACACTGTTTCTAAGGAAATGGGAACACACTGAGGAGACACTTGTGGGAGCTACTGTGACTAAAACTGAGCTTCCCTATGCACAGGGAAGCAAGAGAAATGCTGAATTCCTCAAGCCCAGTTACATACTCAGAATCTGTACTCATGCGCAAATAGGCATGTCTCTTTAGGCAAAAAACTCATTTCTGACAAAGTTGCCCAAATGCATCTCAGAAGTGTGCAACTTGTTCTCTGAGTTAGAAAACGTCGAGAAACGGTCGTTTCTGCTAGCGCTGTGCTTCTACACATATATTTGCTGAACGGTGAAAGCGCACAGTAATGCACTTTTCTCCCAGCAAATACACTGTTTCTAAGGAAATGGGAACACACTGAGGAGACACTTGTGGGAGCTACTGTGACTAAAACTGAGCTTCCCTATGCACAGGGAAGCAAGAGAAATGCTGATTTCATCAAGCCCAGTTACATACTCAGAATCTGTACTACTGCGCAAATAGGCATGTCTCTTTAGGCAAAAAACTCATTTCTGACAAAGTTGCCCAAATGCATCTCAGTAGTGTGCAACTTGTTCCCTGAGTTAGAAAACGTCGAGAAACGGTCGTATCTGCTAGAGCTGTGCTTCTACACATGTATTTACTGAACGGTGAAAGCGCACAGTAATGCACTTTTCTCCCAGCAAATACACTGTTTCTAAGGAAATGGAACACACTGAGGAGACACTTGTGGGAGCTACTGTGACTAAAACTGAGCTTCCCTATGCACAGAGAAGCAAGAGAAATGCTGATTTCATCAAGCCCAGTTACATACTCAGAATCTGTACTACTGCGCACATAGGCATGTCTCTTTAGGCACAAAACTCATTTCTGACAAAGTTGCCCAAATGCATCTCAGTAGTGTGCAACTTGTTCCCTGAGTTAGAAAACGTCGAGAAACGGTCGTATCTGCTAGAGCTGTGCTTCTACACATGTATTTGCTGAACGGTGAAAGCGCACAGTAATGCACTTTTCTCCCAGCAAATACACTGTTTCTAAGGAAATGGAACACACTGAGGAGACACTTGTGGGAGCTACTGTGACTAAAACTGAGCTTCCCTACGCACAGAGAAGCAAGAGAAATGCTGATTTCATCAAGCCCAGTTACATACTCAGAATCTGTACTACTGCGCACATAGGCATGTCTCTTTAGGCACAAAACTCATTTCTGACAAAGTTGCCCAAATGCATCTCAGAAGTGTGCAACTTGTTCCCTGAGTTAGAAAACGTCGAGAAACGTTCGTTTCTGCTAGCGTTGTGCTTCTACACATGTATTTGCTGAACGGTGAAAGCGCACAGTAATGCACTTTTCTCCCAGCAAATACACTGTTTCTAAGGAAATGGGAACACACTGAGGAGACACTTGTGGGAGCTACAGTGACTAAAACTGAGCTTCCCTACGCTCAGGGAAGCAAGAGAAATGCTGATTTCATCAAGCCCAGTTACATACTCAGAATCTGTACTACTGCGCAAATAGGCATGTCTCTTTAGGCAAAAAACTCATTTCTGACAAAGTTGCCCAAATGCATCTCAGAAGTGTGCAACTTGTTCCCTGAGTTAGAAAACGTCGAGAAACGGTCGTTTCTGCTAGCGCTGTGCTTCTACACATGTACTTGCTGAACGGTGAAAGCACACAGTAATGCACTTTTCTCCCAGCAAATACACTGTTTCTATGGAAATGGAAACACCCTGAGGACACACTTGTTTGAGCTACTGTGACTAAAACTGAGCTTCCCTACGCACAGGGAAGCAAGAGAAATGCTGATTTCATCAAGCCCAGATACATACTCAGAATCTGTACTACTGCGCAAATAGGCATGTCTCATTAGGCAAAAAACTCATTTCTGACAAAATTGCCCAAATGCATCTTCGAAGTGTGCAACTTGTTTCCTGAGTTAGAAAACGTCGAGAAACGTTCATTTCTGCTAGCGCTGTGCTTCTACACATGTATTTGCTGAACGGTGAAAGCGCACAGTAATGCACTTTTCTCCCAGCAAATACACTGTTTCTAAGGAAATGGGAACACACTGAGAAGACACTTGTGGGAGCTACAGTGACTAAAACTGAGCTTCCCTACGCACAGGGAAGCAAGAGAAATGCTGATTTCATCAAGCCCAGTTACATACTCAGAATCTGTACAACTGCGCAAATAGGCATGTCTCTGTAGGCAAAAAACTCATTTCTGACAAAGTTGCCCAAATGCATCTCAGAAGTGTGCAACTTGTTCCCTGAGTTAGAAAACGTCGAGAAACGGTCTTTTCTGCTAACGCTGTGCTTATACACATGTATTTTCTGAACGGTGAAAGCGCACAGTAATGCACTTTTCTCCCAGCAAATACACTGTTTCTAAGGAAATGGGAACCCACTGAAGAGACACTTGTGGGAGCTACTGTGACTAAAACTGAGCTTCCCTACGCACAGGGAAGCAAGACAAATGCTGATTTCATCAAGCCCAGTTACATACTCAGAATCTGTAGTACTGCGCAAATAGGCATGTCTCTTTAGGCAAAAAACTCATTTCTGACAAAGTTGCGCAAATTCATCTCAGAATTGTGCAACTTCTTCTCTGAGTTAGAAAACGTCGAGAAACGTTCGTTTCTGCTAGCGCTGTACTTCCACACATGTATTTGCTGAACGGTGAATGCGCACAGTAATGCACTTTTCTCCCAGCAAATACACTGTTTCTAAGGAAATGGGAACACACTGAGAAGACACTTGTGGGAGCTACAGTGACTAAAACTGAGCTTCCCTACGCTCAGGGAAGCAAGAGAAATGCTGATTTCATCAAGCCCAGTTACATACTCAGAATCTGTACTACTGCGCAAATAGGCATGTCTCTTTAGGCAAAAAACTCATTTCTGACAAAGTTGCCCAAATGCATCTCAGAAGTGTGCAACTTGTTCCCTGAGTTAGAAAACGTCGAGAAACGGTCTTTTCTGCTAACGCTGTGCTTATACACATGTATTTTCTGAACGGTGAAAGCGCACAGTAATGCACTTTTCTCCCAGCAAATACACTGTTTCTAAGGAAATGGGAACCCACTGAAGAGACACTTGTGGGAGCTACTGTGACTAAAACTGAGCTTCCCTACGCACAGGGAAGCAAGACAAATGCTGATTTCATCAAGCCCAGTTACATACTCAGAATCTGTACTACTGCGCAAATAGGCATGTCTCTGTAGGCAAAAAACTCATTTCTGACAAAATTGCCCAAATGCATCTCAGAAGTGTGCAACTTGTTCCCTGAGTTAGAAAACGTCGAGAAACGGTCGTTTCTGCTAGCGCTGTGCTTCTACACATGTATTTGCTGAACGGTGAAAGCGCACAGTAATGCACTTTTCTCCCAGCAAATACACTGTTTCTAAGGAAATGGGAACACACTGAGGAGACACTTGTGGGAGCTACAGTGACTAAAACTGAGCTTCCCTACGCTCAGGGAAGCAAGAGAAATGCTGATTTCATCAAGCCCAGTTACATACTCAGAATCTGTACTACTGCGCAAATAGGCATGTCTCTTTAGGCAAAAAACTCATTTCTGACAAAGTTGCCCAAATGCATCTCAGAAGTGTGCAACTTGTTCCCTGAGTTAGAAAACGTCGAGAAACGGTCGTTTCTGCTAGCGCTGTGCTTCTACACATGTACTTGCTGAACGGTGAAAGCACACAGTAATGCACTTTTCTCCCAGCAAATACACTGTTTCTATGGAAATGGAAACACCCTGAGGACACACTTGTTTGAGCTACTGTGACTAAAACTGAGCTTCCCTACGCACAGGGAAGCAAGAGAAATGCTGATTTCATCAAGCCCAGATACATACTCAGAATCTGTACTACTGCGCAAATAGGAATGTCTCATTAGGCAAAAAACTCATTTCTGACAAAATTGCCCAAATGCATCTTCGAAGTGTGCAACTTGTTTCCTGAGTTAGAAAACGTCGAGAAACGTTCATTTCTGCTAGCGCTGTGCTTCTACACATGTATTTGCTGAACGGTGAAAGCGCACAGTAATGCACTTTTCTCCCAGCAAATACACTGTTTCTAAGGAAATGGGAACACACTGAGGAGACACTTGTGGGAGCTACTGTGACTAAAACTGAGCTTCCCTACGCACAGGGAAGCAAGAGAAATGCTGATTTCATCAAGCCCAGTTACATACTCAGAATCTGTACTACTGCGCAAATAGGCATGTCTCTGTAGGCAAAAAACTCATTTCTGACAAAATTGCCCAAATGCATCTCAGAAGTGTGCAACTTGTTCCCTGAGTTAAAAAACGTCGAGAAACGGTCTTTTCTGCTAGCGCTGTGCTTCTACACATGTATTTGCTGAACGGTGAAAGCGCACAGTAATGCACTTTTCTCCCAGCAAATACACTGTTTCTAAGGAAATTGGAACACACTGAGGAGACACTTGTGGGAGCTACTGTGACTAAAACTGAGCTTCCCTACGCACAGGGAAGCAAGAGAAATGCTGATTTCATCAAGCCCAGGTACATACTCAGAATCTGTACTACTGCGCAAATAGGCATGTCTCTGTAGGCAAAAAACTCATTTCTGACAAAATTGCCCAAATGCATCTCAGAAGTGTGCAACTTGTTCCCTGAGTTAGAAAACGTCGAGAAACGGTCTTTTCTGCTAGCGCTGTGCTTCTACACATGTATTTGCTGAACGGTGAAAGCGCACAGTAATGCACTTTTCTCCCAGCAAATACACTGTTTCTAAGGAAATGGGAACACACTGAGGAGACACTTGTGGGAGCTACTGTGACTAAAACTGAGCTTCCCTACGCACAGGGAAGCAAGAGAAATGCTGATTTCATCAAGCCCAGTTACATACTCAGAATCTGTACTACTGCGCAAATAGGCATGTCTCTTTAGGCAAAAAACTCATTTCTGACAAAGTTTCCCAAATGCATCTCAGAAGTGTGCAACTGGTTCCCTGAGTTAGAAAACGTCGAGAAACGGTCGTTTCTGCTAGCGCTGTGCTTCTACACATGTATTTGCTGAACGGTGAAAGCGCACAGTAATGCACTTTTCTCCCAGCAAATACACTGTTTCTAAGGAAATGGGAACACACTGAGGAGACACTTGTGGGAGCTACAGTGACTAAAACTGAGCTTCCCTACGCTCAGGGAAGCAAGAGAAATGCTGATTTCATCAAGCCCAGTTACATACTCAGAATCTGTACTACTGCGCAAATAGGCATGTCTCTTTAGGCAAAAAACTCATTTCTGACAAAGTTGCCCAAATGCATCTCAGAAGTGTGCAACTTGTTCCCTGAGTTAGAAAACGTCGAGAAACGGTCGTTTCTGCTAGCGCTGTGCTTCTACACATGTACTTGCTGAACGGTGAAAGCACACAGTAATGCACTTTTCTCCCAGCAAATACACTGTTTCTATGGAAATGGAAACACCCTGAGGACACACTTGTTTGAGCTACTGTGACTAAAACTGAGCTTCCCTACGCACAGGGAAGCAAGAGAAATGCTGATTTCATCAAGCCCAGATACATACTCAGAATCTGTACTACTGCGCAAATAGGAATGTCTCATTAGGCAAAAAACTCATTTCTGACAAAATTGCCCAAATGCATCTTCGAAGTGTGCAACTTGTTTCCTGAGTTAGAAAACGTCGAGAAACGTTCATTTCTGCTAGCGCTGTGCTTCTACACATGTATTTGCTGAACGGTGAAAGCGCACAGTAATGCACTTTTCTCCCAGCAAATACACTGTTTCTAAGGAAATGGGAACACACTGAGGAGACACTTGTGGGAGCTACTGTGACTAAAACTGAGCTTCCCTACGCACAGGGAAGCAAGAGAAATGCTGATTTCATCAAGCCCAGTTACATACTCAGAATCTGTACTACTGCGCAAATAGGCATGTCTCTGTAGGCAAAAAACTCATTTCTGACAAAATTGCCCAAATGCATCTCAGAAGTGTGCAACTTGTTCCCTGAGTTAAAAAACGTCGAGAAACGGTCTTTTCTGCTAGCGCTGTGCTTCTACACATGTATTTGCTGAACGGTGAAAGCGCACAGTAATGCACTTTTCTCCCAGCAAATACACTGTTTCTAAGGAAATTGGAACACACTGAGGAGACACTTGTGGGAGCTACTGTGACTAAAACTGAGCTTCCCTACGCACAGGGAAGCAAGAGAAATGCTGATTTCATCAAGCCCAGTTACATACTCAGAATCTGTACTACTGCGCAAATAGGCATGTCTCTGTAGGCAAAAAACTCATTTCTGACAAAATTGCCCAAATGCATCTCAGAAGTGTGCAACTTGTTCCCTGAGTTAAAAAACGTCGAGAAACGGTCTTTTCTGCTAGCGCTGTGCTTCTACACATGTATTTGCTGAACGGTGAAAGCGCACAGTAATGCACTTTTCTCCCAGCAAATACACTGTTTCTAAGGAAATTGGAACACACTGAGGAGACACTTGTGGGAGCTACTGTGACTAAAACTGAGCTTCCCTACGCACAGGGAAGCAAGAGAAATGCTGATTTCATCAAGCCCAGGTACATACTCAGAATCTGTACTACTGCGCAAATAGGCATGTCTCTGTAGGCAAAAAACTCATTTCTGACAAAATTGCCCAAATGCATCTCAGAAGTGTGCAACTTGTTCCCTGAGTTAGAAAACGTCGAGAAACGGTCTTTTCTGCTAGCGCTGTGCTTCTACACATGTATTTGCTGAACGGTGAAAGCGCACAGTAATGCACTTTTCTCCCAGCAAATACACTGTTTCTAAGGAAATGGGAACACACTGAGGAGACACTTGTGGGAGCTACTGTGACTAAAACTGAGCTTCCCTACGCACAGGGAAGCAAGAGAAATGCTGATTTCATCAAGCCCAGTTACATACTCAGAATCTGTACTACTGCGCAAATAGGCATGTCTCTTTAGGCAAAAAACTCATTTCTGACAAAGTTTCCCAAATGCATCTCAGAAGTGTGCAACTGGTTCCCTGAGTTAGAAAACGTCGAGAAGCGGTCGTTTCTGCTAGCGCTGTGCTTCTACACATGTATTTGCTGAACGGTGAAAGCGCACAGTAATGCACTTTTCTCCCAGCAAATACACTGTTTCTAAGGAAATGGGAACACACTGAGGAGACACTTGTGGGAGCTACAGTGACTAAAACTGAGCTTCCCTACGCTCAGGGAAGCAAGAGAAATGCTGATTTCATCAAGCCCAGGTACATACTCAGAATCTGTACTACTGCGCAAATAGGCATGTCTCTTTAGGCAAAAAACTCATTTCTGACAAAGTTGCCCAAATGCATCTCAGAAGTGTGCAACTTGTTCCCTGAGTTAGAAAACGTCGAGAAACGGTCGTTTCTGCTAGCGCTGTGCTTCTACACATGTACTTGCTGAACGGTGAAAGCACACAGTAATGCATTTTTCTCCCAGCAAATACACTGTTCCTATGGAAATGGAAACACCCTGAGGACACACTTGTTTGAGCTACTGTGACTAAAACTGAGCTTCCCTACGCACAGGGAAGCAAGAGAAATGCTGATTTCATCAAGCCCAGATACATACTCAGAATCTGTACTACTGCGCAAATAGGAATGTCTCATTAGGCAAAAAACTCATTTCTGACAAAATTGCCCAAATGCATCTTCGAAGTGTGCAACTTGTTTCCTGAGTTAGAAAACGTCGAGAAACGTTCATTTCTGCTAGCGCTGTGCTTCTACACATGTATTTGCTGAACGGTGAAAGCGCACAGTAATGCACTTTTCTCCCAGCAAATACACTGTTTCTAAGGAAATGGGAACACACTGAGGAGACACTTGTGGGAGCTACTGTGACTAAAACTGAGCTTCCCTACGCACAGGGAAGCAAGAGAAATGCTGATTTCATCAAGCCCAGTTACATACTCAGAATCTGTACTACTGCGCAAATAGGCATGTCTCTGTAGGCAAAAAACTCATTTCTGACAAAATTGCCCAAATGCATCTCAGAAGTGTGCAACTTGTTCCCTGAGTTAAAAAACGTCGAGAAACGGTCTTTTCTGCTAGCGCTGTGCTTCTACACATGTATTTGCTGAACGGTGAAAGCGCACAGTAATGCACTTTTCTCCCAGCAAATACACTGTTTCTAAGGAAATTGGAACACACTGAGGAGACACTTGTGGGAGCTACTGTGACTAAAACTGAGCTTCCCTACGCACAGGGAAGCAAGAGAAATGCTGATTTCATCAAGCCCAGGTACATACTCAGAATCTGTACTACTGCGCAAATAGGCATGTCTCTGTAGGCAAAAAACTCATTTCTGACAAAATTGCCCAAATGCATCTCAGAAGTGTGCAACTTGTTCCCTGAGTTAGAAAACGTCGAGAAACGGTCTTTTCTGCTAGCGCTGTGCTTCTACACATGTATTTGCTGAACGGTGAAAGCGCACAGTAATGCACTTTTCTCCCAGCAAATACACTGTTTCTAAGGAAATGGGAACACACTGAGGAGACACTTGTGGGAGCTACTGTGACTAAAACTGAGCTTCCCTACGCACAGGGAAGCAAGAGAAATGCTGATTTCATCAAGCCCAGTTACATACTCAGAATCTGTACTACTGCGCAAATAGGCATGTCTCTTTAGGCAAAAAACTCATTTCTGACAAAGTTTCCCAAATGCATCTCAGAAGTGTGCAACTGGTTCCCTGAGTTAGAAAACGTCGAGAAACGGTCGTTTCTGCTAGCGCTGTCCTTCTACACATGTATTTGCTGAACGGTGAAAGCGCACAGTAATGCACTTTTCTCCCAGCAAATACACTGTTTCTAAGGAAATGGGAACACACTGAGGAGACACTTGTGGGAGCTACTGTGACTAAAACTGAGCTTCCCTACGCACAGGGAAGCAAGAGAAATGCTGATTTCATCAAGCCCAGGTACATACTCAGAATCTGTACTACTGCGCAAATAGGCATGTCTCTGTAGGCAAAAAACTCATTTCTGACAAAATTGCCCAAATGCATCTCAGAAGTGTGCAACTTGTTCCCTGAGTTAGAAAACGTCGAGAAACGGTCTTTTCTGCTAGCGCTGTGCTTCTACACATGTATTTGCTGAACGGTGAAAGCGCACAGTAATGCACTTTTCTCCCAGCAAATACACTGTTTCTAAGGAAATGGGAACACACTGAGGAGACACTTGTGGGAGCTACTGTGACTAAAACTGAGCTTCCCTACGCACAGGGAAGCAAGAGAAATGCTGATTTCATCAAGCCCAGTTACATACTCAGAATCTGTACTACTGCGCAAACAGGCATGTCTCTTTAGGCAAAAAACTCATTTCTGACAAAGTTGCCCAAATGCATCTCAGAAGTGTGCAACTGGTTCCTTGAGTTAGAAAACGTCGAGAAACGGTCGTTTCTGCTAGCGCTGTGCTTCTACACATGTATTTGCTGAACGGTGAAAGCGCACAGTAATGCACTTTTCTCCCAGCAAATACACTGTTTCTAAGGAAATGGGAACACACTGAGTAGACACTTGTGGGAGCTACTGTGACTAAAACTGAGCTTCCCTACGCACAGGGAAGCAAGAGAAATGCTGATTTCGTCAAGCCCAGTTATATACTCAGAATCAGTACTACTGCGCAAAAAAGCATGTCTCTTTAGGCAAAAAACTCATTTCTGTCAAAGTTGCGCAAATGCATCTCAGAATTGTGCAACTTGTTCCCTGAGTTAGAAAACGTCGAGAAACATTCGTTTCTGCTAGCGCTGTGCTTCTACACATGTATTTGCTGAGCGGTGAAAGCGCGCAGTAATGCACTTTTCTCCCAGGAAATACACTGTTTCTCAGGAAATGGGAACACACTGAGGAGACACTTGTGGGAGCTACTGTGACTAAAACTGAGCTTCCCTACGCACAGGGAAGCAAGAGAAATGCTGATTTCATCCAGCCCAGTTACATACTCAGAATCTGTACTATTGCGCAAATAGGCATTTCTCTGTAGGCAAAAAACTCATTTCTGACAAAGTTGCCCAAATGCATCTCAGAAGTGTGCAACTTGTTCCCTGAGTTAGAAAACGTCGAGAAACGGACGTTTCTGCTAGCACTGTGCTTCTACACATGTATTTGCTGAACGGTGAAAGCGCACAGTAATGCACTTTTCTCCCAGCAAATACACTGTTTCTAAGGAAATGGGAACACACTGAGGAGACACTTGTGGGAGCTACTGTGACTAAAACTGAGCTTCCCTACGCACAGGGAAGCAAGAGAAATGCTGATTTCGTCAAGCCCAGTTATATACTCAGAATCAGTACTACTGCGCAAAAAAGCATGTCTCTTTAGGCAAAAAACTCATTTCTGTCAAAGTTGCGCAAATGCATCTCAGAATTGTGCAACTTGTTCTCTGAGTTAGAAAACGTCGAGAAACATTCGTTTCTGCTAGCGCTGTGCTTCTACACATGTATTTGCTGAGCGGTGAAAGCGCGCAGTAATGCACTTTTCTCCCAGGAAATACACTGTTTCTCAGGAAATGGGAACACACTGAGGAGACAATTGTGGGAGCTACTGTGACTAAAACTCAGCTTCCCTATGCACAGGGAAGCAAGAGAAATGCTGATTTCATCCAGCCCAGTTACATACTCAGAATCTGTACTATTGCGCAAATAGGCATTTCTCTGTAGGCAAAAAACTCATTTCTGACAAAGTTGCCCAAATGCATCTCAGAAGTGTGCAACTTGTTCCCTGAGTTAGAAAACGTCGAGAAACGGTCTTTTCTGCTAGCGCTGTGCTTCTACACATGTATTTGCTGAACGGTGAAAGCGCACAGTAATGCACTTTTCTCCCAGCAAATACACTGTTTCTAAGGAAATGGGAACACACTGAGGAGACACTTGTGGGAGCTACTGTGACTAAAACGGAGCTTCCCTACGCACAGGGAAGCAAGAGAAATGCTGATTTCATCAAGCCCAGTTACATACTCAGAATCTGTACTACTGCGCAAATAGGCATGTCTCTTTAGGCAAAAAACTCATTTCTGACAAAGTTTCCCAAATGCATCTCAGAAGTGTGCAACTGGTTCCCTGAGTTAGAAAACGTCGAGAAACGGTCGTTTCTGCTAGCGCTGTGCTTCTACACATGTATTTGCTGAACGGTGAAAGCGCACAGTAATGCACTTTTCTCCCAGCAAATACACTGTTTCTAAGGAAATGGGAACACACTGAGTAGACACTTGTGGGAGCTACTGTGACTAAAACTGAGCTTCCCTACGCACAGGGAAGCAAGAGAAACGCTGATTTCGTCAAGCCCAGTTATATACTCAGAATCAGTACTACTGCGCAAAAAAGCATGTCTCTTTAGGCAAAAAACTCATTTCTGTCAAAGTTGCGCAAATGCATCTCAGAATTGTGCAACTTGTTCTCTGAGTTAGAAAACGTCGAGAAACATTCGTTTCTGCTAGCGCTGTGCTTCTACACATGTATTTGCTGAGCGGTGAAAGCGCGCAGTAATGCACTTTTCTCCCAGGAAATACACTGTTTCTCAGGAAATGGGAACACACTGAGGAGACAATTGTGGGAGCTACTGTGACTAAAACTCAGCTTCCCTATGCACAGGGAAGCAAGAGAAATGCTGATTTCATCCAGCCCAGTTACATACTCAGAATCTGTACTATTGCGCAAATAGGCATTTCTCTGTAGGCAAAAAACTCATTTCTGACAAAGTTGCCCAAATGCATCTCAGAAGTGTGCAACTTGTTCCCTGAGTTAGAAAACGTCGAGAAACGGACGTTTCTGCTAGCACTGTGCTTCTACACATGTATTTGCTGAACGGTGAAAGCGCACAGTAATGCACTTTTCTCCCAGCAAATACACTGTTTCTAAGGAAATGGGAACACACTGAGGAGACACTTGTGGGAGCTACTGTGACTAAAACTGAGCTTCCCTACGCACAGGGAAGCAAGAGAAATGCTGATTTCGTCAAGCCCAGTTATATACTCAGAATCAGTACTACTGCGCAAAAAAGCATGTCTCTTTAGGCAAAAAACTCATTTCTGTCAAAGTTGCGCAAATGCATCTCAGAATTGTGCAACTTGTTCTCTGAGTTAGAAAACGTCGAGAAACATTCGTTTCTGCTAGCGCTGTGCTTCTACACATGTATTTGCTGAGCGGTGAAAGCGCGCAGTAATGCACTTTTCTCCCAGGAAATACACTGTTTCTCAGGAAATGGGAACACACTGAGGAGACAATTGTGGGAGCTACTGTGACTAAAACTCAGCTTCCCTATGCACAGGGAAGCAAGAGAAATGCTGATTTCATCAAGCCCAGTTACATACTCAGAATCTGTACTACTGCGCAAATAGGCATGTCTCTTTAGGCAAAAAACTCATTTCTGACAAAGTTGCCCAAATGCATCTCAGAAGTGTGCAACTTGTTCCCTGAGTTAGAAAACGTCGAGAAACGGTCGTTTCTGCTAGCGCTGTGCTTCTACACATGTATTTGCTGAACGGTGAAAGCGCACAGTAATGCACTTTTCTCCCAGCAAATACACTGTTTCTAAGGAAATGGGAACACACTGAGGAGACACTTGTGGGAGCTACTGTGACTAAAACTGAGCTTCCCTACGCACAGGGAAGCAAGAGAAATGCTGATTTCGTCAAGCCCAGTTATATACTCAGAATCAGTACTACTGCGCAAAAAAGCATGTCTCTTTAGGCAAAAAACTCATTTCTGACAAAGTTGCGCAAATGCATCTCAGAATTGTGCAACTTGTTCTCTGAGTTAGAAAACGTCGAGAAACATTCGTTTCTGCTAGCGCTGTGCTTCTACACATGTATTTGCTGAGCGGTGAAAGCACGCAGTAATGCACTTTTCTCCCAGGAAATACACTGTTTCTCAGGAAATGGGAACACACTGAGGAGACAATTGTGGGAGCTACTGTGACTAAAACTCAGCTTCCCTATGCACAGGGAAGCAAGAGAAATGCTGATTTCATCAAGCCCAGTTACATACTCAGAATCTGTACTACTGCGCAAATAGGCATGTCTCTTTAGGCAAAAAACTCATTTCTGACAAAGTTGCCCAAATGCATCTTCGAAGTGTGCAACTTGTTCCCTGAGTTAGAAAACGTCGAGAAACGGTCGTTTCTGCTAGCGCTGTGCTTCTACACATGTATTTGCTGAACGGTGAAAGCGCACAGTAATGTACTTTTCTCCCAGCAAATACACTGTTTCTCAGGAAATGGGAACACACTGAGGAGACATTTGTGGGAGCTACTGTGACTAAAACTCTGCTTCCCTACGCACAGGGAAGCAAGAGAAATGCTGATTTCATCCAGCCCAGTTACATACTCAGAATCTGTACTATTGCGCAATAAGGCATGTCTCTGTAGGCAAAAAACTCATTTCTGACAAAGTTGCCCAAATGCATCTCAGAAGTGTGCAACTAGTTCCCTGAGTTAGAAAACTTCGAGAAACGGTCTTTTCTGCTAGCGCTGTGCTTCTACACATGTACTTGCTGAACGGTGAAAGCGCACAGTAATGCACTTTTCTCCTAGCAAATACACTGTTTCTAAGGAAATGAGAACACACTGAGGAGACACTTGTGGGAGCTACTGTGACTAAAACTGAGCTTCCCTACGCACAGGGAAGCAAGAGAAATGCTGATTTCATCAAGCCCAGTTACATACTCAGAATCTGTACTCATGCGCAAATAGGCATGTCTCTGTAGGCAAAAAACTCATTTCTGACAAAGTTGCCCAAATGCATCTCAGAAGTGTGCAACTTGTTCCCTGAGTTAGAAAACTTCCGAGAAACGGTCTTCTCTGCTAGCGCTGTGCTTCTACACATGTACTTGCTGAACGGTTAAAGCGCACAGTAATGCACTTTTCTCCCAGCAAATACACTGTTTCTAAGGAAATGGGAACACACTGAGGAGACACTTGTGGGAGCTACTGTGACTAAAACGTAGCTTCCCTACGACCGGGGAAGCAAAAGAAATGCTGATTTCATCAAGCCCAGTTACATACTCAGAATCTGTACTACTGCGCAAATAGGCATGTCTCTGTAGGCAAAAAACTCATTTCTGACAAAATTGCCCAAATGCATCTCAGAAGTGTGCAACTTGTTCCCTGAGTTAGAAAACGTCGAGAAACGGTCTTTTCTGCTAGCGCTGTGCTTCTACACATGTATTTGCTGAACGGTGAAAGCGCACAGTAATGCACTTTTCTCCCAGCAAATACACTGTTTCTAAGGAAATGGGAACACACTGAGGAGACACTTGTGGGAGCTACTGTGACTAAAACTGAGCTTCCCTACGCACAGGGAAGCAAGAGAAATGCTGATTTCATCATGCCCAGTTACATACTCAGAATCTGTACTACTGCGCAAATAGGCATGTCTCTGTAGGCAAAAAACTCATTTCTGACAAAATTGCCCAAATGCATCTCAGAAGTGTGCAACTTGTTCCCTGAGTTAGAAAACGTCGAGAAACGGTCTTTTCTGCTAGCGCTGTGCTTCTACACATGTATTTGCTGAACGGTGAAAGCGCACAGTAATGCACTTTTCTCCCAGCAAATACACTGTTTCTAAGGAAATGGGAACACACTGAGGAGACACTTGTGGGAGCTACTGTGACTAAAACTGAGCTTCCCTACGCACAGGGAAGCAAGAGAAATGCTGATTTCATCAAGCCCAGTTACATACTCAGAATCTGTACTACTGCGCAAATAGGCATGTCTCTTTAGGCAAAAAACTCATTTCTGACAAAGTTGCTCAAATGCATCTCAGAAGTGTGCAACTTGTTCCCTGAGTTAGAAAACGTCGAGAAACGGTCGTTTCTGCTAGCGCTGTGCTTCTACACATGTATTTGCTGAACGGTGAAAGCGCACAGTAATGCACTTTTCTCCCAGCAAATACACTGTTTCTAAGGAAATGGGAACACACTGAGGAGACACTTGTGGGAGCTACTGTGACTAAAACTGAGCTTCCCTACACACAGGGAAGCAAGAGAAATGCTGATTTCATCAAGCCCAGTTACATACTCAGAATCTGTACTACTGCGCAAATAGGCATGTCTCTGTAGGCAAAAAACTCATTTCTGACAAAGTTGCCCAAATGCATCTCAGAAGTGTGCAACTTGTTCCCTGAGTTAGAAAACGTCGAGAAACGGACGTTTCTGCTAGCACTGTGCTTCTACACATGTATTTGCTGAACGGTGAAAGCGCACAGTAATGCACTTTTCTCCCAGCAAATACACTGTTTCTAAGGAAATGGGAACACACTGAGGAGACACTTGTGGGAGCTACTGTGACTAAAACTGAACTTCCCTACGCACAGGGAAGCAAGAGAAATGCTGATTTCATCAAGCCCAGTTACATACTCAGAATCTGTACTCATGCGCAAATAGGCATGTCCCTTTAAGCAAAAAACTCATTTCTGACAAAGTTGCCCAAATGCATCTCAGAAGTGTGCAACTTGTTCCATGAGTTAGAAAACTTCGAGAAACGGTCTTTTCTGCTAGCGCTGTGCTTCTACACATGTATTTGCTGAACGGTGAAAGCGCACAGTAATGCACTTTTCTCCCAGCAAATACACTGTTTCTAAGAAAATGAGAACACACTGAGGAGACACTTGTGGGAGCTACTGTGACTAAAACTGAAATTCCCTACGCACAGGGAAGCAAGAGAAATGCTGATTTCATCAAGCCCAGTTACATACTCAGAATCTGTACTACTGCGCAAATAGGCATGTCTCTGTAGGCAAAAAACTCATTTCTGACAAAGTTGCCCAAATGCATCTCAGAAGTGTGCAACTTGTTCCCTGAGTTAGAAAACTTCCGAGAAACGGTCTTTTCTGCTAGCGCTGTGCTTCTACACATGTACTTGCTGAACGGTGAAAGCGCACAGTAATGCACTTTTCTCCCAGCAAATACACTGTTTCTAAGGAAATGGGAACACACTGAGGAGACACTTGTGGGAGCTACTGTGACTAAAACGGAGCTTCCCTACGACCGGGGAAGCAAGAGAAATGCTGATTTCATCAAGCCCAGTTACATACTCAGAATCTGTACTACTGCGCAAATAGGCATGTCTCTTAAGGCAAAATACTCATTTCTGACAAAGTTGCCCAAATGCATCTCAGAAGTGTGCAACTTGTTCTCTGAGTTAGAAAACGTGGAGAAACATTCGTTTCTGCTAGCGCTGTGCTTCTACACATGTATTTGCTGAACGGTGAAAGCGCACAGTAATGTACTTTTCTCCCAGCAAATACACTGTTTCTAAGGAAATGGGAACACACTGAGGAGACACTTGTGGGAGCTACTGTGACTAAAACTAAGCTTCCCTACGCACAGGGAAGCAAGAGAAATGCTGATTTCATCAAGCCCAGTTACATACTCAGAATCTGTACTACTGCGCAAATAGGCATGTCTCTTTAGGCAAAAAACTCATTTCTGACAAAGTTGCCCAAATGCATCTTCGAAGTGTGCAACTTGTTCCCTGAGTTAGAAAACGTCGAGAAACGGTCGTTTCTGCTAGCGCTGTGCTTCTACACATGTATTTGCTGAACGGTGAAAGCGCACAGTAATGTACTTTTCTCCCAGCAAATACACTGTTTCTCAGGAAATGGGAACACACTGAGGAGACACTTGTGGGAGCTACTGTGACTAAAACTCTGCTTCCCTACGCACAGGGAAGCAAGAGAAATGCTGATTTCATCCAGCCCAGTTACATACTCAGAATCTGTACTATTGCGCAATAAGGCATGTCTCTGTAGGCAAAAAACTCATTTCTGACAAAGTTGCCCAAATGCATCTCAGAAGTGTGCAACTTGTTCCCTGAGTTAGAAAACGTCGAGAAACGGTCTTTTCTGCTAGCGCTGTGCTTCTACACATGTACTTGCTGAACGGTGAAAGCGCACAGTAATGGACTTTTCTCCCAGCAAATACACTGTTTCTAAGGAAATGGGAACACACTGAGGAGACACTTGTGGGAGCTACTGTGACTAAAACTGAGCTTCCCTACGCCCGGGGAAGCAAGAGAAATGCTGATTTCATCAAGCCCAGTTACATACTCAGAATCTGTACTACTGCGCAAATAGGCATGTCTCTTTAGGCAAAAAACTCATTTCTGACAAAGTTGCCCAAAGCATCTCAGAAGTGTGCAACTTGTTCTCTGAGTTAGAAAACGTCGAGAAACATTCGTTTCTGCTAGCGCTGTGCTTCTACACATGTATTTGCTGAACGGTGAAAGCACACAGTAATGCACTTTTCTCCCAGCAAATACACTGTTTCTAAGGAAATGGGAACACACTGAGGAGACACTTGTGGGAGCTACTGTGACTAAAACTGAGCTTCCCTACGCACAGGGAAGCAAGAGAAATGCTGATTTCATCAAGCCCAGTTACATACTCAGAATCTGTACTCATGCGCAAATAGGCATGTCTCTTTAGGCAAAAAACTCATTTCTGACAAAGTTGCCCAAATGCATCTCAGAAGTGTGCAACTTGTTCCCTGAGTTAGAAAACTTCGAGAAACGGTCTTTTCTGCTAGCGCTGTGCTTCTACACATGTATTTGCTGAACGGTGAAAGCGCACAGTAATGCACTTTTCTCCCAGCAAATACACTGTTTCTAAGGAAATGAGAACACACTGAGGAGACACTTGTGGGAGCTACTGTGACTAAAACTGAGATTCCCTACGCACAGGGAAGCAAGAGAAATGCTGATTTCATCAAGCCCAGTTACATACTCAGAATCTGTACTACTGCGCAAATAGGCATGTCTCTTTAGGCAAAAAAATCATTTCTGACAAAGTTGCCCAAATGCATCTTCGAAGTGTGCAACTTGTTCCCTGAGTTAGAAAACGTCGAGAAACGGTCGTTTCTGCTAGCGCTGTGCTTCTACACATGTATTTGCTGAACGGTGAAAGCGCACAGTAATGTACTTTTCTCCCAGCAAATACACTGTTTCTCAGGAAATGGGAACACACTGAGGAGACACTTGTGGGAGCTACTGTGACTAAAACTGAGCTTCCCTACGCACAGGGAAGCAAGAGAAATGCTGATTTCATCCAGCCCAGTTACATACTCAGAATCTGTACTATTGCGCAATAAGGCATGTCTCTGTAGGCAAAAAACTCATTTCTGACAAAGTTGCCCAAATGCATCTCAGAAGTGTGCAACTTGTTCCCTGAGTTAGAAAACTTCGAGAAACGGTCTTTTCTGCTAGCGCTGTGCTTCTACACATGTACTTGCTGAACGGTGAAAGCGCACAGTAATGCACTTTTCTCCCAGCAAATACACTGTTTCTAAGGAAATGGGAACACACTGAGGAGACACTTGTGGGAGCTACTGTGACTAAAACTGAGCTTCCCTACGCACAGGAAGCAAGAGAAATGCTGATTTCATCAAGCCCAGTTACATACTCAGAATCTGTACTACTGCGCAAATAGGCATGTCTCTTTAGGCAAAAAACTCATTTCTGACAAAGTTGCCCAAATGCATCTTCGAAGTGTGCAACTTGTTCCCTGAGTTAGAAAACGTCGAGAAACGTTCGTTTCTGCTAGCGCTGTGCTTCTACACATGTATTTGCTCAACGGTGAAAGCGCACAGTAATGTACTTTTCTCCCAGCAAATACACTGTTTCTCAGGAAATGGGAACACACTGAGGAGACACTTGTGGGAGCTACTGTGACTAAAACTCAGCTTCCGTACGCACAGGGAAGCAAGAGAAATGCTGATTTCATCAAGCCCAGTTACATACTCAGAATCTGTACTACTGCGCAAATAGGCATGTCTCTTTAGGCAAAAAACTCATTTCAGACAAAGTTGCCCAAATGCATCTCAGAAGTGTGCAACTTGTTCCCTGAGTTAGAAAACGTCGAGAAACGGTCGTTTCTGCTAGCGCTGTGCTTCTACACCTGTATTTGCTGAACGGTGAAAGCGCACAGTAATGCACTTTTCTCCCAGCAAATACACTGTTTCTAAGGAAATGGGAACACACTGAGGAGACACTTGTGGGAGCTACTGTGACTAAAACTGAGCTTCCCTCCGCACAGGGAAGCAAGAGAAATGCTGATTTCATCAAGCCCAGTTACGTACTCAGAATCTGTACTACTGCGCAAATAGGCATGTCTCTTTAGGCAAAAAAATCATTTCTGACAAAGTTGCCCAAATGCATCTCAGAAGTGTGCAACTTGTTCCCTGAGTTAGAAAACGTCGAGAAACGGTCTTTTCTGCTAGCGCTGTGCTTCTACACATGTATTTGCTGAACGGTGAAAGCGCACAGTAATGCACTTTTCTCCCAGCAAATACACTGTTTCTAAGGAAATGGGAACACACTGAGGAGACACTTGTGGGAGCTACTGTGACTAAAACTGAGCTTCCCTACGCACAGGGAAGCAAGAGAAATGCTGATTTCATCAAGCCCAGTTACATACTCAGAATCTGTACTCATGCGCAAATAGGCATGTCTCTTTAGGCAAAAAACTCATTTCTGACAAAGTTGCCCAAATGCATCTCAGAAGTGTGCAACTTGTTCCCTGAGTTGGAAAACGTCGAGAAACTTTCGTTTCTGCTAGCGCTGTGCTTCTACACATGTATTTGCTGAACGGTGAAAGCGCACAGTAATGCACTTTTCTCCCAGCAAATACACTGTTTCTAAGGAAATGGGAACACACTGAGGAGACACTTGTGGGAGCTACTGTGACTAAAACTGAGCTTCCCTACGCACAGGGAAGCAAGAGAAATGCTGATTTCAGCAAGCCCAGTTACGTACTCAGAATCTGTACTACTGCGCAAATAGGCATGTCTCTGTAGGCAGAAAACTCATTTCTGACAATGTTGCCCAAATGCATCTCAGAAGTGTGCAACTTGTTCCTTGAGTTAGAAAACGTAGAGAAACGGTCGTTTCTGCTAGCGCTGTGCTTCTACACATGTATTTGCTGAACAGTGAAAGCGCACAGTAATGCACTTTTCTCCCAGCAAATACACTGTTTCTAAGGAAATGGGAACACACTGAGGAGACACTTGTGGGAGCTACTGTGACTAAAACTTATTTCCCTACGCACAGGGAAGCAAGAGAAATGCTGATTTCATCAAGCCCAGTTACGTACTCAGAATCTGTACTACTGCGCAAATAGGCATGTACCTTTAGGCAAAAAAATCATTTCTGACAAAGTTGCCCAAATGCATCTCAGAAGTGTGCAACTTGTTCCCTGAGTTAGAAAACGTCGAGAAACGGTCGTTTCTGCTAGCGCTGTGCTTCTACACATGTATTTGCTGAACGGTGAAAGCGCACAGTAATGCACTTTTCTCCCAGCAAATACACTGTTTCTAAGGAAATGGGAACACACTGTGGAGACACTTGTGGGAGCTACTGTGACTAAAACTGAGCTTCCCTACGCACAGGGAAGCAAGAGAAATGCTGATTTCATCAAGCCCAGTTACATACTCAGAATCTGTACTACTGCGCAAATAGGCATGTCTCTTTAGGCACAAAACTCATTTCTGACAAAGTTGCCCAAATGCATCTCAGAAGTGTGCAACTTGTTCCCTGAGTTAGAAAACGTCGAGAAACGGGCGTTTCTGCTAGTGCTGTGCTTCTACACATGTATTTGCTGAACGGTGAAAACGCACAGTAATGCACTTTTCTCCCAGCAAATACACTGTTTCTAAGGAAATGGGAACACACTGAGGAGACACTTGTGGGAGCTACTGTGACTAAAACTGAGCTTCCCGACGCACAGGGAAGCAAGAGAAATGCTGATTTCATCAAGCCCAGTTACGTACTCAGAATCTGTACTACTGCGCAAATAGGCATGTCTCTGTAGGCACAAAACTCATTTCTGACAAAGTTGCCCAAATGCATCTCAGAGGTGTGCAACTTGTTCTCTGAGTTAGAAAACGTGGAGAAACATTCGTTTCTGCTAGCGCTGTGCTTCTACACATGTATTTGCTGAACGGTGAAAGCGCACAGTAATGCACTTTTCTCCCAGCAAATACACTGTTTCTAAGGAAATGGGAACACACTGAGGAGACACTTGTGGGAGCTACTGTGACTAAAACTCAGCTTCCCTACGCACAGGGAAGCAAGAGAAATGCTGATTTCATCAAGCCCAGTTACATACTCAGAATCTGTACTACTGCGCAAATAGGCATGTCTCTTTAGGCAAAAAACTCATTTCTGACAAAGTTGCCCAAATGCATCTCAGAAGTGTGCAACTTGTTCCCTGAGTTAGAAAACATCGAGAAACGGTCTTTTCTGCTAGCGCTGTGCTTCTACACATGTATTTGCTGAACGGTGAAAGCGCACAGTAATGCACTTTTCTCCCAGCAAATACACTGTTTCTAAGGAAATGAGAACACACTGAGGAGACACTTGTGGGAGCTACTGTGACTAAAACTGAGATTCCCTACGCACAGGGAAGCAAGAGAAATGCTGATTTCATCAAGCCCAGTTACATACTCAGAATCTGTACTACTGCGCAAATAGGCATGTCTCTTTAGGCAAAAAAATCATTTCTGACAAAGTTGCCCAAATGCATCTTCGAAGTGTGCAACTTGTTCCCTGAGTTAGAAAACGTCGAGAAACGGTCGTTTCTGCTAGCGCTGTGCTTCTACACATGTATTTGCTGAACGGTGAAAGCGCACAGTAATGTACTTTTCTCCCAGCAAATACACTGTTTCTCAGGAAATGGGAACACACTGAGGAGACACTTGTGAAAGCTAATGTGACTAAAACTGAGCTTCCCTACGCACAGGGAAGCAAGAGAAATGCTGATTTCATCCAGCCCAGTTACATACTCAGAATCTGTACTATTGCGCAATAAGGCATGTCTCTGTAGGCAAAAAACTCATTTCTGACAAAGTTGCCCAAATGCATCTCAGAAGTGTGCAACTTGTTCCCTGAGTTAGAAAACTTCGAGAAACGGTCTTTTCTGCTAGCGCTGTGCTTCTACACATGTACTTGCTGAACGGTGAAAGCGCACAGTAATGCACTTTTCTCCCAGCAAATACACTATTTCTAAGGAAATGGGAACACACTGAGGAGACACTTGTGGGAGCTACTGTGACTAAAACTGAGCTTCCCTACGCCCGGGGAAGCAAGAGAAATGCTGATTTCATCAAGCCCAGTTACATACTCAGAATCTGTACTACTGCGCAAATAGGCATGTCTCTTTAAGCAAAAAACTCATTTCTGACAAAGTTGCCCAAAAGCATCTCAGAAGTGTGCAACTTGTTCTCTGAGTTAGAAAACGTCGAGAAACATTCGTTTCTGCTAGCGCTGTGCTTCTACACATGTATTTGCTGAACGGTGAAAGCACACAGTAATGCACTTTTCTCCCAGCAAATACACTGTTTCTCAGGAAATGGGAACACACTGAGGAGACACTTGTGGGAGCTACTGTGACTAAAACTGAGCTTCCCTACGCACAGGAAGCAAGAGAAATGCTGATTTCATCAAGCCCAGTTACATACTCAGAATCTGTACTACTGCGCAAATAGGCATGTCTCTTTAGGCAAAAAACTCATTTCTGACAAAGTTGCCCAAATGCATCTTCGAAGTGTGCAACTTGTTCCCTGAGTTAGAAAACGTCGAGAAACGTTCGTTTCTGCTAGCGCTGTGCTTCTACACATGTATTTGCTCAACGGTGAAAGCGCACAGTAATGTACTTTTCTCCCAGCAAATACACTGTTTCTCAGGAAATGGGAACACACTGAGGAGACACTTGTGGGAGCTACTGTGACGAAAACTCAGCTTCCGTACGCACAGGGAAGCAAGAGAAATGCTGATTTCATCAAGCCCAGTTACATACTCAGAATCTGTACTACTGCGCAAATAGGCATGCCTCTTTAGGCAAAAAACTCATTTCAGACAAAGTTGCCCAAATGCATCTCAGAAGTGTGCAACTTGTTCCCTGAGTTAGAAAACGTCGAGAAACGGTCGTTTCTGCTAGCGCTGTGCTTCTACACATGTATTTGCTGAACGGTGAAAGCGCACAGTAATGCACTTTTCTCCCAGCAAATACACTGTTTCTCAGGAAATGGGAACACACTGAGGAGACACTTGTGGGAGCTACTGTGACTAAAACTGAGCTTCCCTCCGCACAGGGAAGCAAGAGAAATGCTGATTTCATCAAGCCCAGTTACGTACTCAGAATCTGTACTACTGCGCAAATAGGCATGTCTCTTTAGGCAAAAAAATCATTTCTGACAAAGTTGCCCAAATGCATCTCAGAAGTGTGCAACTTGTTCCCTGAGTTAGAAAACGTCGAGAAACGGTCTTTTCTGCTAGCGCTGTGCTTCTACACATGTATTTGCTGAACGGTGAAAGCGCACAGTAATGCACTTTTCTCCCAGCAAATACACTGTTTCTAAGGAAATGGGAACACACTGAGGAGACACTTGTGGGAGCTACTGTGACTAAAACTGAGCATCCCTACGCACAGGGAAGCAAGAGAAATGCTGATTTCATCAAGCCCAGTACTCAGAATCTGTACTACTGCCTAAATAGGCATGTCTCTTTAGGCAAAAAACTCATTTCTGACAAAGTTGCCCAAATGCATCTCAGAAGTGTGCAACTTGTTCCCTGAGTTGGAAAACGTCGAGAAACGTTCGTTTCTGCTAGCGCTGTGCTTCTACACATGTATTTGCTGAATGGTGAAAGCGCACAGTAATGCACTTTTCTCCCAGCAAATACACTGTTTCTAAGGAAATGGGAACACACTGAGGAGACACTTGTGGGAGCTACTGTGACTAAAACTGAGCTTCCCTACTCACAGGGAAGCAAGAGAAATGCTGATTTCATCAAGCCCAGTTACGTACTCAGAATCTGTACTACTGCGCAAATAGGCATGTCTCTTTAGGCAAAAAAATCATTTCTGACAAAGTTGCCCAAATGCATCTCAGAAGGGTGCAACTTGTTCCCTGAGTTAGAAAACGTCGAGAAACGGTCATTTTTGCTAGCGCTGTGCTTCTACACATGTATTTGCTGAACGGTGAAAGCGCACAGTAATGCACTTTTCTCCCAGCAAATACACTGTTTCTAAGGAAATGGGAACACACTGAGGAGACACTTGTGGGAGCTACTGTGACCAAAACTGAGCTTTCCTACGCACAGGGAAGCAAGAGAAATGCTGATTTCATCAAGCCCAGTTATATACTCAGAATCTGTACCACTGCGCAAAGAGGCATGTCTCTTTAGGCACAAAACTCATTTCTGACAAAGTTGCCAAAATGCATCTCAGAAGTGTGCAACTTGTTCCCTGAGTAGAAAACGTCGAGAAACGTTAGTTTCTGCTAGCGCTGTGCTTCTACACATGTATTTGCTGAACGGTGAAAGCGCACAGTAATGCACTTTTCTCCCAGCAAATACACTGTTTCTAAGGAAATGGGAACACACTGAGGAGACACTTGTGGGAGCTACTGTTACTAAAACTGAGCTTCCCTACGCAGAGGGAAGCAAGAGAAATGCTGATTTCCTCAAGCCCTGTTACATACTCAGAAACTGTACTACTGCGCAAATAGGCATGTCTCTTTAGGCAAAAAACTCATTTCTGACAAAGTTGCCCAAATGCATCTCAGAAGTGTGCAACTTGTTCCCTGCGTTAGAAAACGTCGAGAAACGGTCGTTTCTGCTAGCGCTGTGCTTCTACACATGTATGTGCTGAACGGTGAAAGCGCACAGTAATGCACTTTTCTCCCAGCAAATACACTGTTTCTAAGGAAAAGGGAACACACTGAGGAGACACTTGTGGGAGCTACTGTGACTAAAACTGAGCTTCCCTACACAAGGGGAAGCAAGAGATATGCTGAATTCATCAAGCCCAGTTACGTACTCAAAATCTGTACGACTGCGCAAATAGGCATGTCTCTTTAGGCAAAAAACTCATTTCTGACAAAGTTGCCCAAATGCATCTCAGAAGTGTGCAACTTGTTCCCTGAGTTAGAAAACGTCGAGAAACGTTCGTTTCTGCTGGTGCTGTGCTTCTACACATGTATTTGCTGAACGGTGAAAGCGCACAGTAATGCACTTTTCTCCCAGCAAATACACTGTTTCTAAGGAAATGGGAACACACTGAGGAGACACTTGTGGGAGCTACTGTGACTAAAACTGAGCTTCCCTCCGCACAGGGAAGCAAGAGAAATGCTGATTTCATCAAGCTCAGTTACATACTCAGAATCTGTATTACTGCGCAAATAGGCATGTCTCTTTAGGCAAAAAACTCATTTCTGACAAAGTTGCCCAAATGCATCTCAGAAGTGTGCAACTTGTTCCCTGAGTTGGAAAACGTCGAGAAACGTTCGTTTCTGCTAGCGCTGTGCTTCTACACATGTATTTGCTGAACGGTGAAAGCGCACAGTAATGCACTTTTCTCCCAGCAAATACACTGTTTCTAAGGAAATGGGAACACACTGAGGAGACACTTGTGGGAGCTACTGTGACTAAAACTGAGCTTCCCTACGCACAGGGAAGCAAGAGAAATGCTGATTTCATCAAGCCTAGTTACGTACTCAGAATCTGTACTACTGCCTAAATAGGCATGTCTCTTTAGGCAAAAAACTCATTTCTGACAAAGTTGCCCAAATGCATCTCAGAAGTGTGCAACTTGTTCCCTGAGTTGGAAAATGTCGAGAAACGTTCCTTTCTGCTAGCGCTGTGCTTCTACACATGTATTTGCTGAACGGTGAAAGCGCACAGTAATGCACTTTTCTCCCAGCAAATACACTGTTTCTAAGGAAATGGGAACACACAGAGGAGACACTTGTGGGAGCTACTGTGACTAAAACTGAGCTTCCCTACGCACAGGGAAGCAAGAGAAATGCTGATTTCATCAAGCCCAGTTACATACTCAGAATCTGTACTACTGCGCAAATAGGCATGTCTCTGTAGGCAAAAAACTCATTTCTGACAAAGTTGCCCAAATGCATCTCAGAAGTGTGCAACTTGTTCCCTGAGTCAGAAAACGTCGAGAAACGGTCTTTTCTGCTAGCGCTATGCTTCTACACATGTATTTGCTGAACGGTGAAAGCACACAGTAATGCACTTTTCTCCCAGCAAATACACTGTTTCTAAGGAAATGGGAACACACTGAGGAGACACTTGTGGGAGCTACTGTGACTAAAACTGAGCTTCCCTACGCACAGGGAAGCAAGAGAAATGCTGATTTCATCAAGCCCAGTTACATACTCAGAATCTGTACTACTGCGCAAATAGGCATGTCTCTGTAGGCAAAAAACTCATTTCTGACAAAGTTGCCCAAATGCATCTCAGAAGTGTGCAACTTGTTCCCTGAGTTAGAAAACGTCGAGAAACGGTCGTTTTTGCTACCGCTGTGCTTCTACACATGTATTTGCTGAACGGTGAAAGCGCACAGTAATGCACTTTTCTCCCAGCAAATACACTGTTTCTAAGGAAATGGGAACACACTGAGGAGACACTTGTGGGAGCTACTGTGACCAAAACTGAGCTTTCCTACGCACAGGGAAGCAAGAGAAATGCTGATTTCATCAAGCCCAGTTATATACTCAGAATCTGTACCACTGCGCAAAGAGGCATGTCTCTTTAGGCACAAAACTCATTTCTGACAAAGTTGCCAAAATGCATCTCAGAAGTGTGCAACTTGTTCCCTGAGTAGAAAACGTCGAGAAACGTTAGTTTCTGCTAGCGCTGTGCTTCTACACATGTATTTGCTGAACGGTGAAAGCGCACAGTAATGCACTTTTCTCCCAGCAAATACACTGTTTCTAAGGAAATGGGAACACACTGAGGAGACACTTGTGGGAGCTACTGTTACTAAAACTGAGCTTCCCTACGCAGAGGGAAGCAAGAGAAATGCTGATTTCCTCAAGCCCTGTTACATACTCAGAAACTGTACTACTGCGCAAATAGGCATGTCTCTTTAGGCAAAAAACTCATTTCTGACAAAGTTGCCCAAATGCATCTCAGAAGTGTGCAACTTGTTCCCTGCGTTAGAAAACGTCGAGAAACGGTCGTTTCTGCTAGCGCTGTGCTTCTACACATGTATGTGCTGAACGGTGAAAGCGCACAGTAATGCACTTTTCTCCCAGCAAATACACTGTTTCTAAGGAAAAGGGAACACACTGAGGAGACACTTGTGGGAGCTACTGTGACTAAAACTGAGCTTCCCTACACAAGGGGAAGCAAGAGATATGCTGAATTCATCAAGCCCAGTTACGTACTCAAAATCTGTACGACTGCGCAAATAGGCATGTCTCTTTAGGCAAAAAACTCATTTCTGACAAAGTTGCCCAAATGCATCTCAGAAGTGTGCAACTTGTTCCCTGAGTTGGAAAACGTCGAGAAACGTTCGTTTCTGCTAGCGCTGTGCTTCTACACATGTATTTGCTGAACGGTGAAAGCGCACAGTAATGCACTTTTCTCCCAGCAAATACACTGTTTCTAAGGAAAAGGGAACACACTGAGGAGACACTTGTGGGAGCTACTGTGACTAAAACTGAGCTTCCCTCCGCACAGGGAAGCAAGAGAAATGCTGATTTCATCAAGCTCAGTTACATACTCAGAATCTGTATTACTGCGCAAATAGGCATGTCTCTTTAGGCAAAAAACTCATTTCTGACAAAGTTGCCCAAATGCATCTCAGAAGTGTGCAACTTGTTCCCTGAGTTGGAAAACGTCGAGAAACGTTCGTTTCTGCTAGCGCTGTGCTTCTACACATGTATTTGCTGAACGGTGAAAGCGCACAGTAATGCACTTTTCTCCCAGCAAATACACTGTTTCTAAGGAAATGGGAACACACTGAGGAGACACTTGTGGGAGCTACTGTGACTAAAACTGAGCTTCCCTACGCACAGGGAAGCAAGAGAAATGCTGATTTCATCAAGCCTAGTTACGTACTCAGAATCTGTACTACTGCCTAAATAGGCATGTCTCTTTAGGCAAAAAACTCATTTCTGACAAAGTTGCCCAAATGCATCTCAGAAGTGTGCAACTTGTTCCCTGAGTTGGAAAATGTCGAGAAACGTTCCTTTCTGCTAGCGCTGTGCTTCTACACATGTATTTGCTGAACGGTGAAAGCGCACAGTAATGCACTTTTCTCCCAGCAAATACACTGTTTCTAAGGAAATGGGAACACACAGAGGAGACACTTGTGGGAGCTACTGTGACTAAAACTGAGCTTCCCTACGCACAGGGAAGCAAGAGAAATGCTGATTTCATCAAGCCCAGTTACATACTCAGAATCTGTACTACTGCGCAAATAGGCATGTCTCTGTAGGCAAAAAACTCATTTCTGACAAAGTTGCCCAAATGCATCTCAGAAGTGTGCAACTTGTTCCCTGAGTTAGAAAACGTCGAGAAACGTTCGTTTCTGCTAGCGCTATGCTTCTACACATGTATTTGCTGAACGGTGAAAGCACACAGTAATGCACTTTTCTCCCAGCAAATACACTGTTTCTAAGGAAATGGGAACACACTGAGGAGACACTTGTGGGAGCTACTGTGACTAAAACTGAGCTTCCCTACGCACAGGGAAGCAAGAGAAATGCTGATTTCATCAAGCCCAGTTACATACTCAGAATCTGTACTACTGCGCAAATAGGCATGTCTCTGTAGGCAAAAAACTCATTTCTGACAAAGTTGCCCAAATGCATCTCAGAAGTGTGCAACTTGTTCCCTGAGTTAGAAAACGTTGAGAAACATTCGTTTCTGCTAGCGCTGTGCTTCTACACATGTATTTGCTGAACGGTGAAAGCGCACAGTAATGCACTTTTTTCCCAGCAAATACAGTGTTTCTAACGAAATGGGAACACACTGAGGAGACACTTGTGGGAGCTACTGTGACTAAAACTGAGCTTCCCTACACACAGGGAAGCAAGAGAAATGCTGATTTCACCAAGCCCAGTTACATACTCAGAATCTGTACTACTGCGCAAATAGGCATGTCTCTTTAGGCAAAAAACTCATTTCTGACAAAGTTGCCCAAAAGCATCTCAGAAGTGTGCAACTTGTCCCCTGAGTTGGAAAACGTCGAGAAACGTTCGTTTCTGCTAGCGCTGTGCTTCTACACATGTATTTGCTGAACGGTGAAAGCGCACAGTAATGCACTTTTCTCCCAGCAAATACACTGTTTCTAAGGAAATGGGAACACACTGAGGAGACACTTGTGGGAGCTACTGTGACTAAAACTGAGCGTCCCTACGCACAGGGAAGCAAGAGAAATGCTGATTTCATCAAGCCCAGTTACATACTCAGAATCTGTACTACTGTGCAAATAGGCATGTCTCTGTAGGCACAAAACTCATTTCTGACAAAGTTGCCCAAATGCATCTCAGAAGTGTGCAACTTGTTCGCTGAGTTAGAAAACGTCGAGAAACGTTCTTTCTGCTAGCGCTGTGCTTCTACACATGTATTTGCTGAACGGTGAAAGCGCACAGTAATGCACTTTTCTCCCAGCAAATACACTGTTTCTAAGGAAATGGGAACACACTGAGGAGACACTTGTGGGAGCTACTGTGACTAAAACTGAGCTTCCCTACGCACAGGGAAGCAAGAGAAATGCTGATTTCATCAAGCCCAGTTACATACTCAGAATCTGTACTACTGCGCAAATAGGCATGTCTCTTAAGGCAAAAAACTCATTTCTGACAAAGTTGCCCAAATGCATCTCAGAAGTGTGCAACTTGTTCGCTGAGTTAGAAAACGTCGAGAAACGTTCTTTCTGCTAGCGCTGTGCTTCTACACATGTATTTGCTGAACGGTGAAAGCGCACAGTAATGCACTTTTCTCCCAGCAAATACACTGTTTCTAAGGAACTAGGAACACACTGAGGAGACACTTGTGGGAACTACTGTGACTAAAACTGAGCTTCCCTACGCACAGGGAAGCAAGAGAAATGCTGATTTCATCAAGCCCAGTTACATACTCAGAATCTGTACTACTGTGCAAATAGGCATGTCTCTGTAGGCAAAAAACTCATTTTTGATAAAGTTACCCAAATGCATCTCAGAAGTGTGCAACTTGTTCCCTGAGTTAGAAAACGTCGAGAAACGTTCGTTTCTCCTAGCGCTGTGCTTCTACACATGTATTTGCTGAACGGTGAAAGCGCAAAGTAATGCACTTTTCTCCCAGCAAATACACTGTTTCTAAGGAAATGGGAACACACTGAGGAGACACTTGTGGGAGCTACTGTGACTAATACTGAGCTTCCCTACACACAGGGAAGCAAGAGAAATGCTGATTTCATCCAGTCCAGTTACATACTCAGAATCTGTACTACTGCGCAAATAGGCATGTCTCTGTAGGCAAAAAACTCATTTCTGACAAAGTTGCCCAAATGCATCTCAGAAGTGTGCAACTTGTTCCCTGAGTTAGAAACCGTTGAGAAACGTTCGTTTCTGCTAGCGCTGTGCTTCTACACATGTATTTGCTGAACGGTGAAAGCGCACAGTAATGCACTTTTCTCCCAGCAAATACACTGTTTCTAAGGAAATGGGAACACACTGAGGAGACACTTGTGGGAGCTACTGTGACTAAAACTGCGCTTCCCTACGCACAGGGAAGCAAGAGAAATGCTGATTTCATCAAGCCCAGTTACATACTCAGAATCTGTACTACTGCGCAAATAGGCATGTCTCTCTAGGCAAAAAACTCATTTCTGACAGTGTTGCCCAAATGCATCTCAGAAGTGTGCAACTTGTTCCCTGAGTTAGAAAACGTCGAGAAACGTTCGTTTCTGCTAGCACTGTGCTTCTACACATGTGTTTGCTGAACGGTGAAAGCGTACAGTGATGCACTTTTTTCCCAGCAAACACACTGTTTCTAAGGAAATGGGAACACACTGAGGAGACACTTGTGGGAGCTACTGTGACTAAAACTGCGCTTCCCTACGCACAGGGAAGCAAGAGAAATGCTGATTTCATCAAGCCCAGTTACATACTCAGAATCTGTACTTCTGCGGAAATAGGCATGTCTCTGTAGGCAAAAAACTCATTTCTGACAAAGTTGCCCAAATGCATCTCAGAAGTGGGCAACTTGTTCCCTGAGTTAGAAAACGTTGAGAAACGTTCGTTTCTGCTAGCGCTGTGCTTCTACACATGTATTTGCTGAACGGTGAAAGCGCACAGTAATGCACTTTTCTCCCAGCAAATACACTGTTTCTAAAGAAGTGGGAACACACTGAGGAGACACTTGTGGGAGCTACTGGGACTAAAACTGAGCTTCCCGACGCACAGGGAAGCAAGAGAAATGCTGATTTCATCAAGCCCAGTTACATACTCAGAATCTGTACTACTGCGCAAATAGGCATGAATCTGTAGGCAAAAAACTCATTTCTGACAAAGATGCCAAAATGCAACTCAGAAGTGTGCAACTTGTTCCCTGAGTTAGAAAATGTCGAGAAATGTTCGTTTCTGCTAGCACTGGGCTTCTACACATGTATTTGCTGAACGGTGAAAGTGCACAGTAATGCACTTTTCTCCCAGCAAATACACTGTTACTAAGGAAATGGGAACACACTGAGAAGACACCTGTGGGAGCTACTGTGACTAAAACTGAGCTTCCCTACGCACAGGGAAGCAAGAGAAATGCTGATTTCATCAAGCCCAGTTACATACTCAGAATCTGTACTACTGCGCAAATAGGCATGTCTCTGTAGGCAAAAAACTCATTTCGGACAAAGTTGCCCAAATGCATCTCAGAAGTGTGCAACTTGTTCCCTGAGTTAGAAAACGTCGAGACACGTTCGTTTCTGCTAGCGCTGTGCTTCTACACATGTATTTGCTGAACGGTGAAAGCGCACAGTGATGCACTTTTCTCCCAGCAAATACACTGTTTCTAAGGAAATGGGAACACACTGAGGAGACACTTGTGGGAGCTACTGTGACTAAAACTGAGCTTCCCTACGCACAGGGAAGCAAGAGATATGCTGATTTCATCAATCCCAGTTACATACTCAGAATCTGTACTACTGCGCAAATAGGCATGTCTCTCTAGGCAAAAAACTCATTTCTGACAAAGTTGCCCAAATGCATCTCAGAAGTGTGCAACTTGTTCCCTGAGTTAGAAAACGTCGAGAAACGTTCGTTTCTGCTAGCGCTGTGCTTCTACACATGTATTTGCTGAACTGTGAAAGTGCACAGTGATGCACTTTTCTCCCAGCAAATACACTGTTTCTAAGGAAATGGGAACACACTGAGGAGACACTTGTGGGAGCTACTGTGACTAAAACTGAGCTTCCCTACGCACAGGGAAGCAAGAGAAATGCTGATTTCAACCAGTCCAGTTACATACTCAGAATCTGTACTACCGCGCAAATAGGCATGTCTCTGTAGGCAAAAAACTCATTTCTGACAAAGTTGCCCAAATGCATCTCAGAAGTGTGCAACTTGTTCCCTGAGTTAGAAACCGTTGAGAAACGTTCGTTTCTGCTAGCGCTGTGCTTCTACACATGTATTTGCTGAACAGTGAAAGCGCACAGTAATGTACTTTTCTCCCAGCAAATACACTGTTTCTAAGGAAATGGGAACACACTGAGGAGACACTTGTGGGAGCTACTGTGACTAAAACTGCGCTTCCCTACGCACAGGGAAGCAAGAGAAATGCTGATTTCATCAAGCCCAGTTACATACTCAGAATCTGTACTACTGCGCAAATAGGCATGTCTCTGTAGGCAAAAAACTCATTTCTGACAAAGTTGCCCAAATGCATCTCAGAAGTGTGCAACTTGTTCCCTGAGTTAGAAAACGTCGAGAAACGTTCATTTCTGCTAGCGCTGTGCTTCTACACATGTATTTGCTGAACGGTGAAAGCGTACAGTGATGCACTTTTCTCCCAGCAAACACACTGTTTCTAAGGAAATGGGAACACACTGAGGAGACACTTGTGGGAGCTACTGTGACTAAAACTGCGCTTCCCTACGCAAAGGGAGCAAGAGAAATGCTGATTTCATCAAGCCCAGTTACATACACAGAATCTGTACTTCTGCGGAAATAGGCATGTCTCTGTAGGCAAAAAACTCATTTCTGACAAAGTTGCCCAAATGCATCTCAGAAGTGGGCAACTTGTTCCCTGAGTTAGAAAACGTTGAGAAACGTTCGTTTCTGCTAGCGCTGTGCTTCTACACATGTATTTGCTGAACGGTGAAAGCGCACAGTAATGCACTTTTCTCCCAGCAAATACACTGTTTCTAAAGAAATGGGAACACACTGAGGAGACACTTGTGGGAGCTACTGGGACTAAAACTGAGCTTCCCTACGCACAGGGAAGCAAGAGAAATGCTGATTTCATCAAGCCCAGTTACATACTCAGAATCTGTACTACTGCGCAAATAGGCATGAATCTGTAGGCAAAAAACTCATTTCTGACAAAGATGCCAAAATGCATCTCAGAAGTGTGCAACTTGTTCCCTGAGTTAGAAAATGTCGAGAAATGTTCGTTTCTGCTAGCACTGGGCTTCTACACATGTATTTGCTGAACGGTGAAAGTGCACAGTAATGCACTTTTCTCCCAGCAAATACACTGTTACTAAGGAAATGGGAACACACTGAGGAGACACTTGTGGGAGCTACTGTGACTAAAACTTATTTCCCTACGCACAGGGAAGCAAGAGAAATGCTGATTTCATCAAGCCCAGTTACATACTCAGAATCTGTACTACTGCGCAAATAGGCATGTCTCTTTAGGCAAAAAACTCATTTCTGACAAAGTTGCCCAAATGCATCTCAGAAGTGTGCAACTTGTTCCCTGAGTTAGAAAACGTCGAGACACGTTCGTTTCTGCTAGCGCTGTGCTTCTACACATGTATTTGCTGAACGGTGAAAGCGCACAGTAATGCACTTTTCTCCCAGCAAATACACTGTTTCTAAGGAAATGGGAACACACTGAGGAGACACTTGTGGGAGCTACTGTGACTAAAACTGAGCTTCCCTACGCACAGGGAAGCAAGAGATATGCTGATTTCATCAATCCCAGTTACATACTCAGAATCTGTACTACTGCGCAAATAGGCATGTCTCTCTAGGCAAAAAACTCATTTCTGACAAAGTTGCCCAAATGCATCTCAGAAGTGTGCAACTTGTTCCCTGAGTTAGAAAACGTCGAGAAACGTTCGTTTCTGCTAGCGCTGTCCTTCTACACATGTATTTGCTGAACTGTGAAAGTGCACAGTGATGCACTTTTCTCCCAGCAAATACACTGTTTCTAAGGAAATGGGAACACACTGAGGAGACACTTGTGGGAGCTACTGTGACTAAAACTGAGCTTCCCTACGCACAGGGAAGCAAGAGAAATGCTGATTTCAACCAGTCCAGTTACATACTCAGAATCTGTACTACTGCGCAAATAGGCATGTCTCTGTAGGCAAAAAACTCATTTCTGACAAAGTTGCCCAAATGCATCTCAGAAGTGTGCAACTTGTTCCCTGAGTTAGAAAACGTCGAGAAACGTTCATTTCTGCTAGCGCTGTGCTTCTACACATGTATTTGCTGAACGGTGAAAGCGTACAGTGATGCACTTTTCTCCCAGCAAACACACTGTTTCTAAGGAAATGGGAACACACTGAGGAGACACTTGTGGGAGCTACTGTGACTAAAACTGAGCTTCCCTACGCACAGGGAAGCAAGAGAAATGCTGATTTCATCAAGCCCAGTTACATACTCAGAATCTGTACTTCTGCGGAAATAGGCATGTCTCTGTAGGCAAAAAACTCATTTCTGACAAAGTTGCCCAAATGCATCTCAGAAGTGGGCAACTTGTTCCCTGAGTTAGAAAACGTTGAGAAACGTTCGTTTCTGCTAGCGCTGTGCTTCTACACATGTATTTGCTGAACGGTGAAAGCGCACAGTAATGCACTTTTCTCCCAGCAAATACACTGTTTCTAAAGAAATGGGAACACACTGAGGAGACACTTGTGGGAGCTACTGGGACTAAAACTGAGCTTCCCTACGCACAGGGAAGCAAGAGAAATGCTGATTTCATCAAGCCCAGTTACATACTCAGAATCTGTACTACTGCGCAAATAGGCATGTCTCTGTAGGCAAAAAACTCATTTCGGAAAAAGTTGCCCAAATGCATCTCAGAAGTGTGCAACTTGTTCCCTGAGTTAGAAAACTTCGAGACACGTTCGTTTCTGCTAGCGCTGTGCTTCTACACATGTATTTGCTGAACGGTGAAAGCGCACAGTGATGCACTTTTCTCCTAGCAAATACACTGTTTCTAAGGAAATGGGAACACACTGAGGAGACACTTGTGGGAGCTACTGTGACTAAAACTGAGCTTCCCTACGCACAGGGAAGCAAGAGATATGCTGATTTCATCAATCCCAGTTACATACTCAGAATCTGTACTACTGCGCAAATAGGCATGTCTCTCTAGGCAAAAAACTCATTTCTGACAAAGTTGCCCAAATGCATCTCAGAAGTGTGCAACTTGTTCCCTGAGTTAGAAAACGTTGAGAAATGTTCGTTTCTGCTAGCGCTGTGCTTCTACACATGTATTTGCTGAACGGTGAAAGCGCACAGTAATGCACTTTTCTCCCAGCAAATACACTGTTTCTAAGGAAATGGGAACACACAGAGGAGACACTTGTGGGAGCTACTGTGACTAAAACTGAGCTTCCCTACGCACAGGGAAGCAAGAGAAATGCTGATTTCATCAAGCCCAGTTACATACTCAGAATCTGTACTACTGCGAAAATGGGCATGTCTCTTTAGGCAAAAAACTCATTTCTGACACAGTTGCCCAAATGCAACTCAGAAGTGTGCAACTTGTTCCTTGAGTTAGAAAACGTCGAGAAATGATTGTTTCTGCTAGCTCTGTGCTTCTACAAATGTATTTGCTGAACGGTGAAAGCGCACAGTAATGCACTTTTCTCCCAGCAAATACACTCTTTCTAAGGAAATGGGAAAACACTGAGGAGACACTTGTGGGAGCTACTGTGACTAAAACTGAGCTTCCCTACGCACAGGGAAGCAAGAAAAATGCTGATTTCATCCAGCCCAGTTACATACTCAGAATCTGTACTACTGCCCAAATAGGCATGTCTCGGTAGGCATAAACTCATTTCTGACAAAGTTGCCCAAATGCATCTCAGAAGTGTGCAACTTGTTCCCTGAGTTAGAAAACGTCGAGAAACGGTCGTTTCTGCTAGCGCTGTGCTTCTACACATGTATTTGCTGAACGGTGAAAGCGCACAGTAATGCACTTTTCTCCCAGCAAATACACTGTTTCTAAGGAAATGGGAACACACAGAGGAGACACTTGTGGGAGCTCCTGTGACTAAAACTGAGCTTCCCTACGCACAGGGAAGCAAGAGAAATGCTGATTTCATCAAGCCCAGTTACATACTCAGAATCTATACTACTGCGCAAATAGGCATGTCTCTTTAGGCAAAAACTCATTTCTGACAAAGTTGCCCAAATGCATCTCAGAAGTGTGCAACTTGTTCCCTGAGTTAGAAAACGTCCAGAAACGTTCGTTTCTGCTAGCGCTGTGCTTCTACACATGCATTTGCTGAACGGTGAAAGCGGACAGTAATGCACTTTTCTCCCAGCAAATACACTTTTTCTAAGGAAATGGGAACACACTGAGGAGACACTTGTGGGAGCTACTGAGACTAAAACTGAGCTTCCCAATGCACAGGGAAGCAAGAGAAATGCTGATTTCATCAAGCCCAGTTACATACTCAGAATCTGTACTACTGTGCAAATAGGCATGTCTCTTTAGGCAAAAAACTCATTTCTGACAAAGCTGCCCAAATGCATCTCAGAAGTGTGCAACTTGTTCCCTGAGTTAGAAAACGTCGAGAAACGGTCGTATCTGCTAGCGCTGTGCTTCTTCACATGTATTTGCTGAACGGTGAAAGCGCACAGTAATGCACTTTTCTCCCAGCAAATACACTGTTTCTAAGGAAATGGGAACACACTGAGGATACACCTGTGGGAGCTACTGTGACTAAAACTGAGCTTCCCTACGCACAGGGAAGCAAGAGAAATGCTGATTTCATCAAGAACCGTTACATACTCAGAATCTGTACTACTGCGCAAATAGGCATGTCTCTTTAGGCAAAAAACTCATTTCTGACAAAGTTGCCCAAATGCATCTCAGAAGTGTGCAACTTGTTCCCTGAGTTAGAAAACGTCGAGAAACGTTCATTTCTGCTAGCACAGTGCTTCTACACATGTATTTGCTGAACGGTGAAAGCGCACAGTAATGCACTTTTCTCCCAGCAAATACACTTCTTCTCAGGAAATGGGAACACACTGAGGAGACACTTGTGGGAGCTACTGTGACTAAAACTGACCTTCCCTACGCACAGGGAAGCAAGAGAAATGCTGATTTCATCAACCCATTTACATACTCAGAATCTGTACTACTGCGCAAATAGGCATGTCTCTGTAGGCAAAAAACTCATTTCTGACAAAGTTGCCCAAATGCATCTCAGAAGTGTGCAACTTGTTCCCTGAGTTAGAAAACGTCGAGAAACGTTCGTTTTTGCTAGCACTGTGCTTCTACGCATGTATATGCTGAACGGTGAAAGCGCACAGTAATGCACTTTTCTCCCAGCAAATACACTGTTTCTAAGGAAATGGGAACACACTGAGGAGACACTTGTGGGAGATACTGTGACTAAAACTGAGCTTCCCTATGCACAGGGAAGCAAGAGAAATGCTGATTTCATCAAGCCCAGTTACATACTCAGAATCTGTACCACTGCGCAAATAGGCATGTCTCTTTAGGCAAAAAACTCATTTCTGACAAAGTTGCCCAAAAGCATCTCAGAAGTGTGCAACTTGTTCCCTGAGTTAGAAAACGTCGAGAAACGTTCGTATCTGCTAGCGCTGTGCTTCTACACATGTATTTGCTGAATGGTGAAAGCACACAGTAATGCAATTTTCTCCCAGCAAATACACTCTTTCTAAGGAAATGGGAACACACTGAGGAGACACTTGTGGGAGCTACTGTGACTAAAGCTGAGCTTCCCTACGCACAGGGAAGCAAGAGAAATGCTGATTTCATCAAGCCCAGTTACATACTCAGAATCTGTACTACTGCGCAAATAGTCATGTCTCTTTAGGCAAAAAACTCATTTCTGACAAAGCTGCCCAAAAGCATCTCAGAAGTGTGCAACTTGTTCCCTGAGTTAGAAAACGTCGAGAAACGTTCGTATCTGCTAGCGCTGTGCTTCTACACATGTATTTGCTGAACGGTGAAAGCACACAGTAATGCAATTTTCTCCCAGCAAATACACTCTTTCTAAGGAAATGGGAACACACAGAGGAGACACTTGTGGGAGCTACTGTGACTAAAGCTGAGCTTCCCTACGCACAGGGAAGCAAGAGAAATGCTGATTTCATCTAGCCCAGTTACATACTCAGAATCTGTACTACTGCACAAATAGGCATGTCTCTTTAGGCAAAAAACTCATTTCTGACAAAGTTGTCCAAATGCATCTCAGAAGTGTGCAACTTGTTCCCTGAGTTAGAAAATGTCGAGAAACGTTCGTTTCTGCTAGGGCTGTGCTTCTACACATGTATTTGCTGAACGGTGAAAGCACACAGTAATGCACTTTTCTCCCAGCAAATAACCTTCTTCTCAGGAAATGGGAACACACTGAGGAGACACTTGTGGGAGCTACTGTGACTAAAACTGAGCTTCCCTACGCACAGGGAAGCAAGAGAAATGCTGATTTCATCAAGCCCAGTTACATACTCAGAATCTGTACTACTGCGCAAATAGGCATGTCTCTTTAGGCAAAAAACTCATTTCTGACAAAGTTGCCCAAATGCATCTCAGAAGTGTGAAACTTGTTCCCTGAGTTAGAAAACGTCGAGAAACGTTCGTTTCTACTAGCGCTGTGCTTCTACACATGTATTTGCTGAACGGTGAAAGCACACAGTAATGCACTTTTCTCCCAGCAAATACACTGTTTCTAAGGAAATGGGAACACACTGAGGAGACACTTGTGGGAGCTACTGTGACTAAAACTGAGCTTCCCTACGCACAGGGAAGCAAGAGAAATGCTGATTTCATCAAGCCCAGTTACATACTCAGAATCTGTACTACTGCGCAAATAGGCATGTCTCTTTAGGCAAAAAACTCATTTCTGACAAAGTTGCCCAAATGCATCTCAGAAGTGTGCAACTTGTTCTCTGAGTTGGAAAACGTCGAGAAACGTTCGTTTCTGCTAGCGCTGTGCTTCTACACATGTATTTGCTGAACAGTGAAAGCGCACAGTAATGTACTTTTCTCCCAGCAAATACACTGTTTCTAAGGAAATGGGAACACACTGAGGAGACACTTGTGGGAGCTACTGTGACTAAAACTGCGCTTCCCTACGCACAGGGAAGCAAGAGAAATGCTGATTTCATCAAGCCCAGTTACATACTCAGAATCTGTACTACTGCGCAAATAGGCATGTCTCTGTAGGCAAAAAACTCATTTCTGACAAAGTTGCCCAAATGCATCTCAGAAGTGTGCAACTTGTTCCCTGAGTTAGAAAACGTCGAGAAACGTTTGTTTCTGCTAGCGCTGTGCTTCTACACATGTATTTGCTGAACGGTGAAAGTGTACAGTGATGCACTTTTCTCCCAGCAAACACACTGTTTCTAAGGAAATGGGAACACACTGAGGAGACACTTGTGGGAGCTACTATGACTAAAACTGCGCTTCCCTACGCACAGGGAAGCAAGAGAAATGCTGATTTCATCAAGCCCAGTTACATACTCAGAATTTGTACTTCTGCGGAAATAGGCATGTCTCTGTAGGCAAAAAACTCATTTCTGACAAAGTTGCCCAAATGCATCTCAGAAGTGGGCAACTTGTTCCCTGAGTTAGAAAACGTTGAGAAACGTTCGTTTCTGCTAGCGCTGTGCTTCTACACATGTATTTGCTGAACGGTGAAAGCGCACAGTAATGCACTTTTCTCCCAGCAAATACACTGTTTCTAAAGAAATGGGAACACACTGAGGAGAGACTTGTGGGAGCTACTGGGAATAAAACTGAGCTTCCCTACGCACAGGGAAGCAAGAGAAATGCTGATTTCATCAAGCCCAGTTACATACTCAGAATCTGTACTACTGCGCAAATAGGCATGAATCTGTAGGCAAAAAACTCATTTCTGACAAAGATGCCAAAATGCATCTCAGAAGTGTGCAACTTGTTCCCTGAGTTAGAAAATGTCGAGAAATGTTCGTTTCTGCTAGCACTGGGCTTCTGCACATGTATTTGCTGAACGGTGAAAGTGCACAGTAATGCACTTTTCTCCCAGCAAATACACTGTTACTAAGGAAATGGGAACACACTGAGGAGACACTTGTGGGAGCTACTGTGACTAAAACTGAGCTTCCCTACGCACAGGGAAGCAAGAGAAATGCTGATTTCATCAAGCACAGTTACATACTCAGAATCTGTACTACTGCACAAATAGGCATGTCTCTTTAGGCAAAAAACTCATTTCTGACAAAGTTGCCCAAATGCATCTCAGAAGTGGGCAGCTTGTTCTATGAGTTAGAAAACGTCGATAAACGGTCGTTTCTGCTAGCGCTGTGCTTCTACACATGTATTTGCTGAACGGTGAAAGCGCACAGTAATGCACTTTTCTCCCAGCAAATACACTGTTTCTAAGGAAATGGGAACACACAGAGGAGACACTTGTGGGAGCTACTGTGACTAAAACTGAGCTTCCCTACGCACAGGGAAGCAAGAGAAATGCTGATTTCATCAAGCCCAGTTACATACTCAGAATCTGTACTACTGCGAAAATGGGCATGTCTCTTTAGGCAAAAAACTCATTTCTGACACAGTTGCCCAAATGCAACTCAGAAGTGTGCAACTTGTTCCTTGAGTTAGAAAACGTCGAGAAATGATTGTTTCTGCTAGCTCTGTGCTTCTACAAATGTATTTGCTGAACGGTGAAAGCGCACAGTAATGCACTTTTCTCCCAGCAAATACACTCTTTCTAAGGAAATGGGAAAACACTGAGGAGACACTTGTGGGAGCTACTGTGACTAAAACTGAGCTTCCCTACGCACAGGGAAGCAAGAAAAATGCTGATTTCATCCAGCCCAGTTACATACTCAGAATCTGTACTACTGCCCAAATAGGCATGTCTCGGTAGGCATAAACTCATTTCTGACAAAGTTGCCCAAATGCATCTCAGAAGTGTGCAACTTGTTCCCTGAGTTAGAAAACGTCGAGAAACGGTCGTTTCTGCTAGCGCTGTGCTTCTACACATGTATTTGCTGAACGGTGAAAGCGCACAGTAATGCACTTTTCTCCCAGCAAATACACTGTTTCTAAGGAAATGGGAACACACAGAGGAGACACTTGTGGGAGCTCCTGTGACTAAAACTGAGCTTCCCTACGCACAGGGAAGCAAGAGAAATGCTGATTTCATCAAGCCCAGTTACATACTCAGAATCTATACTACTGCGCAAATAGGCATGTCTCTTTAGGCAAAAACTCATTTCTGACAAAGTTGCCCAAATGCATCTCAGAAGTGTGCAACTTGTTCCCTGAGTTAGAAAACGTCCAGAAACGTTCGTTTCTGCTAGCGCTGTGCTTCTACACATGCATTTGCTGAACGGTGAAAGCGGACAGTAATGCACTTTTCTCCCAGCAAATACACTTTTTCTAAGGAAATGGGAACACACTGAGGAGACACTTGTGGGAGCTACTGAGACTAAAACTGAGCTTCCCAATGCACAGGGAAGCAAGAGAAATGCTGATTTCATCAAGCCCAGTTACATACTCAGAATCTGTACTACTGTGCAAATAGGCATGTCTCTTTAGGCAAAAAACTCATTTCTGACAAAGCTGCCCAAATGCATCTCAGAAGTGTGCAACTTGTTCCCTGAGTTAGAAAACGTCGAGAAACGGTCGTATCTGCTAGCGCTGTGCTTCTTCACATGTATTTGCTGAACGGTGAAAGCGCACAGTAATGCACTTTTCTCCCAGCAAATACACTGTTTCTAAGGAAATGGGAACACACTGAGGATACACCTGTGGGAGCTACTGTGACTAAAACTGAGCTTCCCTACGCACAGGGAAGCAAGAGAAATGCTGATTTCATCAAGAACCGTTACATACTCAGAATCTGTACTACTGCGCAAATAGGCATGTCTCTTTAGGCAAAAAACTCATTTCTGACAAAGTTGCCCAAATGCATCTCAGAAGTGTGCAACTTGTTCCCTGAGTTAGAAAACGTCGAGAAACGTTCATTTCTGCTAGCACAGTGCTTCTACACATGTATTTGCTGAACGGTGAAAGCGCACAGTAATGCACTTTTCTCCCAGCAAATACACTTCTTCTCAGGAAATGGGAACACACTGAGGAGACACTTGTGGGAGCTACTGTGACTAAAACTGACCTTCCCTACGCACAGGGAAGCAAGAGAAATGCTGATTTCATCAACCCATTTACATACTCAGAATCTGTACTACTGCGCAAATAGGCATGTCTCTGTAGGCAAAAAACTCATTTCTGACAAAGTTGCCCAAATGCATCTCAGAAGTGTGCAACTTGTTCCCTGAGTTAGAAAACGTCGAGAAACGTTCGTTTTTGCTAGCACTGTGCTTCTACGCATGTATATGCTGAACGGTGAAAGCGCACAGTAATGCACTTTTCTCCCAGCAAATACACTGTTTCTAAGGAAATGGGAACACACTGAGGAGACACTTGTGGGAGATACTGTGACTAAAACTGAGCTTCCCTATGCACAGGGAAGCAAGAGAAATGCTGATTTCATCAAGCCCAGTTACATACTCAGAATCTGTACCACTGCGCAAATAGGCATGTCTCTTTAGGCAAAAAACTCATTTCTGACAAAGTTGCCCAAAAGCATCTCAGAAGTGTGCAACTTGTTCCCTGAGTTAGAAAACGTCGAGAAACGTTCGTATCTGCTAGCGCTGTGCTTCTACACATGTATTTGCTGAATGGTGAAAGCACACAGTAATGCAATTTTCTCCCAGCAAATACACTCTTTCTAAGGAAATGGGAACACACTGAGGAGACACTTGTGGGAGCTACTGTGACTAAAGCTGAGCTTCCCTACGCACAGGGAAGCAAGAGAAATGCTGATTTCATCAAGCCCAGTTACATACTCAGAATCTGTACTACTGCGCAAATAGTCATGTCTCTTTAGGCAAAAAACTCATTTCTGACAAAGCTGCCCAAAAGCATCTCAGAAGTGTGCAACTTGTTCCCTGAGTTAGAAAACGTCGAGAAACGTTCGTATCTGCTAGCGCTGTGCTTCTACACATGTATTTGCTGAACGGTGAAAGCACACAGTAATGCAATTTTCTCCCAGCAAATACACTCTTTCTAAGGAAATGGGAACACACAGAGGAGACACTTGTGGGAGCTACTGTGACTAAAGCTGAGCTTCCCTACGCACAGGGAAGCAAGAGAAATGCTGATTTCATCTAGCCCAGTTACATACTCAGAATCTGTACTACTGCACAAATAGGCATGTCTCTTTAGGCAAAAAACTCATTTCTGACAAAGTTGTCCAAATGCATCTCAGAAGTGTGCAACTTGTTCCCTGAGTTAGAAAATGTCGAGAAACGTTCGTTTCTGCTAGGGCTGTGCTTCTACACATGTATTTGCTGAACGGTGAAAGCACACAGTAATGCACTTTTCTCCCAGCAAATAACCTTCTTCTCAGGAAATGGGAACACACTGAGGAGACACTTGTGGGAGCTACTGTGACTAAAACTGAGCTTCCCTACGCACAGGGAAGCAAGAGAAATGCTGATTTCATCAAGCCCAGTTACATACTCAGAATCTGTACTACTGCGCAAATAGGCATGTCTCTGTAGGCAAAAAAGTCATTTCTGACAAAGTTGCCCAAATGCATCTCAGAAGTGTGCAACTTGTTCCCTGAGTTAGAAAACGTCGAGAAACGTTCGTTTCTGCTAGCGCTGTGCTTCTACACATGTATTTGCTGAACGGTGAAAGCGCACAGTAATGCACTTTTCTCCCAGCAAATACACTGTTTCTAAGGAAATGGGAACACACTGAGGAGACACCTGTGGGAGCTACTGTGACTAAAACTGAGCTTCCCTACGCACAGGGAAGCAAGAAAAATGCTGATTTCATCAAGCCCAGTTACATACTCAGAATCTGTACTACTGCGCAAATAGGCATGTCTCTTTAGGCAAAAAACTCATTTCTGACAAAGTTGCCCAAATGCATCTCAGAAGTGTGCAACTTGTTCCCTGAGTGAGAAAACGTCGAGAAACGTTCGTTTCTGCTAGCGCTGTGCTTCTACACATGTATTTGCTGAACGGTGAAAGCGCACAGTAATGCACTTTTCTCCCAGCAAATACACTGTTTCTAAGGAAATGGGAACACACTGAGGAGACACTTGTGGGATCTACTGTGACTAAAACTGAGCTTCCCAATGCACAGGGAAGCAAGAGAAATGCTGATCTCATCAAGCCTAGTTACATATTCAGAATCTGTACTACTGCGCAAATAGGCATGTCTCTTTAGGCAAAAAATTCATTTCTGACAAAGTTGCCCAAATGCATCTCAGAAGTGTGCAACTTGTTCCCTGAGTTAGAAAACGTCGAAAAACGTTCGTTTCTGCTAGCACAGTGCTTCTACACATGTATTTGCTGAACGGTGAAAGCGCACAGTAATGCACTTTTCTCCCAGCAAATACACTATTTCTACGGAAATGGGAATACAATGAGGAGACACTTGTGGGAGCTCCTGTGACTAAAACTGAGCTTCCCTACGCACAGGGAAGCAAGAGAAATGCTGATTTCATCAAGCCCAGTTACATACTCAGAATCTGTACTATTGCGCAAATGGGCATGTCTCTTTAGGCAAAAAACTCATTTCTGACAAAGTTGCCCAAATGCAACTCAGAAGTGTGCAACTTGTTCCTTGAGTTAGAAAACGTCGAGAAACGTTCGTTTCTGCTAGCGCTGTGCTTCTACAAATGTATTTGCTGAACGGTGAAAGCGCACAGTAATGCACTTTTCTCACAGCAAATACACTCTTTCAAAGGAAATGGGAAAACACTGAGGAGACACTTGTGGGAGATACTGTGACTAAAACTGAGCTTCCGTACGCACAGGGAAGCAAGAGAAATGCTGATGTCATCCAGCCCAGTTACATACTCAGAATCTGTACTACTGCACAAATAGGCATGTCTCGGTAGGCATAAACTCATTTCTGACAAAGTTGCCCAAATGCATCTCAGAAGTGTGCAACTTTTTCCCTGAGTTAGAAAACGTCGAGAAACGGTCGTTTCTGCTAGCGCTGTGCTTCTACACATGTATTTGATGAACGGTGAAAGCACACAGTAATGCACTTTTCTCCCAGCAAATACACTGTTTCTAAGGAAATGGGAACACACAGAGGAGACACTTGTGGGAGCTCCTGTGACTAAAACTGAGCTTCCCTACGCACAGGGAAGCAAGAGAAATGCTGATTTCATCAAGCCCAGTTACATACTCAGAATCTGTACTACTGCGCAAATAGGCATGTCTCTTTAGGCAAAAAACTCATTTCTGACAAAGTTGCCCAAATGCATCTCAGAAGTGTACAACTTGTTCCCTGAGTTAGAAAACGTCGAGAAGTGGTCGTATCTGCTAGCGCTGTGCTTCTACCCATGTATTTGCTGAACGGTGAAAGAGCACAGTAATGCACTTTTCTCCCAGCAAATACACTGTTTCTAAGGAAATGAGAACACACTGAGGAGACACTTGTGGGAGTTACTGCGACTAAAACTGAGCTTCCCTACGCACAGGGAAGCAAGAGAAATGCTGATTTCATCAAGCCCAGTTACATACTCACAATCTGTACTACTGCGCAAATAGGCATGTCTCTTTAGGCAAAAAACTCATTTCTGACAAAGTTGCCCAAATGCATCTCAGAAGTGTGCAACTTGTTCCCTGAGTTAGAAAACGTCGAGAAATGGTCGTTTCTGCTACCGCTGTTCCTCTACACATGTATTAGCTGAACGGTGAAAGCACACAGTAATGCACTTTTCTCCCAGCAAATACACTGTTTCTAAGGAAATGGGAAAACACTGAGGAGACACTTGTGGGAGCTACAGTGACTAAAACTGAGCTTCCCTACGCACAGGGAAGCAAGAGTAATGCTGATTTCATCAAGCCCAATTACATACTCAGAATCTGTACTACTGCGCAAATAGGCATGTCTCTTTAGGCAAAAAACTCATTTCTGACAAAGTTGCCCAAATGCATCTCAGAAGTGTGCAACTTGTTCCCTGAGTTAGAAAACGTCGAGAAACGGTCGTTTCTGCTAGCGCTGTGCTTCTACACATGTATTTGCTGAACGGTGAAAGCGCACAGTAATGCACTTTTCTCCCAGCAAATACACTGTTTCTCAGGAACTGGGAACACACTGAGGAGACACTTGTGGGAGCTACTGTGACTAAACTTGAGCTTCCCTACGCACAGGGAAGCAAGAGAAATGCTGATTTCATCAAGCCCAGTTACATACTCAGAATCTGTACTACTGCGCAAATAGGCATGTCTCTTTAGGAAAAAACTCATTTCTGACAAAGTTGCCCAAATGCATCTCAGAAGTGTGCAACTTGTTCCCTGAGTTAGAAAACGTCGAGAAACGGTCGTTTCTGCTAGCGCTGTGCTTCTACACATGTATTTGCTGAACGGTGAAAGCGCACAGTAATGCACTTTTCTCCCAGCAAATACACTGTTTCTAAGGAAATGGGAACACACTGTGGAGACACTTGTGGGAGCTACTGTGACTAAAACTGAGCTTCCCTACGCACAGGGACGCAAGAGACATGCTGATTTCATCAAGCCCAGTTACATACTCAGAATCTGTACTACTGCGCAAATAGGCATGTCTCTTTAGGCAAAAAACTCATTTCTGACAAAGTTGCCCAAATGCATCTCAGAAGTGTGCAACTTGTTCCCTGAGTGAGAAAACGTCGAGAAACGTTCGTTTCTGCTAGCGCTGTTCTTCTACACATGTATTTGCTGAACGGTGAAATCGCACAGTAATGCACTTTTCTCCCAGCAAATACACTGTTTCTAAGGAAATGGGAACACACTGAGGAGACACTTGTGGGAGCTACTGTGACTAAAACTGAGCTTCCCAATGCACAGGGAAGCAAGAGAAATGCTGATCTCATCAAGCCTAGTTACATATTCAGAATCTGTACTACTGCGCAAATAGGCATGTCTCTGTAGGCAAAAAACTCATTTCTGACAAAGTTGCCCAAATGCATCTCAGTAGTGTGCAACTTGTTCCCTGAGTTAGAAAACGTCGAGAAACGTTCATTTCTGCTAGCACAGTGCTTCTACACATGTATTTGCTGAACGGTGAAAGCGCACAGTAATGTACTTTTCTCCCAGCAAATACACTATTACTACGGAAATGGGAACACAATGAGGAGACACTTGTGGGAGCTCCTGTGACTAAAACTGAGCTTCCCTACGCACAGGGAAGCAAGAGAAATGCTGATTTCATCAAGCCCAGTTACATACTCAGAATCTGTACTATTGCGCAAATGGGCATGTCTCTTTAGGCAAAAAACTCATTTCTGACAAAGTTGCCCAAATGCAACTCAGAAGTGTGCAACTTGTTCCTTGAGTTAGAAAACGTCGAGAAACGTTCGTTTCTGCTAGCGCTGTGCTTTTACAAATGTATTTGCTGAACGGTGAAAGCGCACAGTAATGCACTTTTCTCCCAGCAAATACACTCTTTCAAAGGAAATGGGAAAACACTGAGGAGACACTTGTGGGAGATACTGTGACTAAAACTGAGCTTCCGTACGCACAGGGAAGCAAGAGAAATGCTGATGTCATCCAGCACAGGTACATACTCAGAATCTGTACTACTGTGCAAATAGGCATGTCTCGGTAGGCATAAACTCATTTCTGACAAAGTTGCCCAAATGCATCTCAGAAGTGTGCAACTTGTTCCCTGAGTTAGAAAACGTCGAGAAACGGTCGTATCTGCTAGCGCTGTGCTTCTACACATGTATTTGCTGAACGGTGAAAGCGCACAGTAATGCACTTTTCTCCCAGCAAATACACTGTTTCTAAGGAAATGGGAACACGCTGAGGAGACACTTGTGGGAGCTACTGTGACTAAAACTGAGCTTCCCTACGCACAGGGAAGCAAGAGAAATGCTGATTTCATCAAGCCCAGTTACATACTCAGAATCTGTACTACTGCGCAAATAGGCATGTCTCTGTAGGCAAAAAACACATTTCTGACAAAGTTGCCCAAATGCATCTCAGAAGTGTGCAACTTGTTCCCTGAGTTAGAAAACGTCGAGAAACGTTCGTTTCTGCTAGCGCTGTGCTTCTTCACATGTGTTTGCTGAACGGTGAAAGCGGACAGTAATGCACTTTTCTCCCAGCAAATACACTGTTTCTAAGGAAATGGGAACACACTGAGGAGACACTTGTGGGAGCTCCTGAAACTAAAACTGAGCTTCCCTACGCACAGGGAAGCAAGAGAAATGCTGATTTCATCAAGCCCAGTTACATACTCAGAATCTGTACTACTGCGCAAATAGGCATGTCTCTTTAGGCAAAAAACTCATTTCTGACAAAGCTGCCCAAATGCATCTCAGAAGTGTGCAACTTGTTCCCTGAGTTAGAAAACGTCAAGAAACGTTCGTATCTGCTCGCGCTGTGCTTCTACACATGTATTTGCTGAACGGTGAAAGGGTACAGTAATGCACTTTTCTCCCAGCAAATACACTGTTTCTAAGGAAATGGGAACACACTGAGGAGACACTTGTGGGAGCTACTGTGACTAAAACTGAGCTTCCCTACGCACAGGGAAGCAAGAGAAATGCTGATTTCATCAAGCCCAGTTACATACTCAGAATCTGTCCTACTGCGCAAATAGGCATGTCTCTTTAGGCAAAAAACTCATTTCTGACAAAGTTGCCCAAATGCATCTCAGAAGTGTGCAACTTGTTCCCTGAGTTAGAAAACGTCGAGAAACGTTCGTTTCTGCTAGCGCTGTGCTTCTACACATGTATTTGCTGAACGGTGAAAGCGCACAGTAATGCACTTTTCTCCCAGCAAATACACTGTTTCTAAGGAAATGGGAACACACTGAGGATACACTTGTGGGAGCTACTGTGACTAAACCTGAGCTTCCCTACGCACAGGGAAGCAAGAGAAATGCTGATTTCATCAAGCCTAGTAACATACTCAGAATCTGTACTACTGCGCAAATAGGCATGTCTCTGTAGGCAAAAAACTCATTTCTGACAAAGTTGCCCAAATGCATCTCAGAAGTGTGCAACTTGTTCCCTGAGTTAGAAAACGTCGAGAAACGGTCGTATCTGCTAGCGCTGTGCTTCTACACATGTATTTGCTGAACGGTGAAAGCGCACAGTAATGCACTTTTCTCCCAGCAAATACACTGTTTCTAAGGAAATGGGAACACACTGAGGAGACACTTGTGGGAGCTACTGTGACTAAAACTGAGCTTCCCTACGCACAGGGAAGCAAGAGAAATGCTGATTTCATCAAGCCTAGTAACATACTCAGAATCTGTACTACTGCGCAAATAGGCATGTCTCTGTAGGCAAAAAACTCATTTCTGACAAAGTTGAACAAATGCATCTCAGAGGTGTGCAACTTGTTCCCTGAGTTAGAAAACGTCGAGAAACGGTCGTATCTGCTAGCGCTGTGCTTCTACACATGTATTTGCTGAACGGTGAAAGCGCACAGTAATGCACTTTTCTCCCAGCAAATACACTGTTTCTAAGGAAATGGGAACACACTGAGGAGACACTTGTGGGAGCTACTGTGACTAAAACTGAGCTTCCCTACGCACAGGGAAGCAAGAGAAATGCTGATTTCATCAAGCCTAGTTACATACTCAGAATCTGTACTACTGCCTAAATAGGCATGTCTCTGTAGGCAAAAAACTCATTTCTGACAAAGTTGCCCAAATGCATCTCAGAAGTGTGCAACTTGTTCTCTGAGTTGGAAAACGTCGAGAAACGTTCGTTTCTCCTAGCGCTGTGCTTCTACACATGTGTTTGCTGTACGGTGAAAGCGCACAGTAATGCACTTTTCTCCCAGCAAATACACTGTTTCTAAGGAAATGGGAACACACTGAGGAGACACTTGTGGGAGCTACTGTGACTAAAACTGAGCTTCCCTACGCACAGGGAAGCAAGAGAAATGCTGATTTCATCAAGCCAGGTTACATACTCAGAATCTGTACTATTGCGCAAATGGGCATGTCTCTTTAGGCAAAAAACTCATTTCTGACAAAGTTGCCCAAATGCAACTCAGAAGTGTGCAACTTGTTCCTTGAGTTAGAAAACGTCGAGAAACGTTCGTTTCTGCTAGCGCTGTGCTTTTACAAATGTATTTGCTGAACGGTGAAAGCGCACAGTAATGCACTTTTCTCCCAGCAAATACACTCTTTCAAAGGAAATGGGAAAACACTGAGGAGACACTTGTGGGAGATACTGTGACTAAAACTGAGCTTCCGTACGCACAGGGAAGCAAGAGAAATGCTGATGTCGTCCAGCCCAGTTACATACTCAGAATCTGTACTACTGCGCAAATAGGCATGTCTCGGTAGGCATAAACTCATTTCTGACAAAGTTGCCCAAATGCATCTCAGAAGTGTGCAACTTGTTCCCTGAGTTAGAAAACGTCGAGAAAAGGTCGTATCTGCTAGCGCTGTGCTTCTACACATGTATTTGCTGAACGGTGAAAGCGCACAGTAATGCACTTTTCTCCCAGCAAATACACTGTTTCTAAGGAAATGGGAACACGCTGAGGAGACACTTGTGGGAGCTACTGTGACTAAAACTGAGCTTCCCTACGCACGGGGAAGCAAGAGAAATGCTGATTTCATCAAGCCCAGTTACATACTCAGAATCTGTACTACTGCGCAAATAGGCATGTCTCTTTAGGCAAAAAACTCATTTCTGACAAAGTTGCCCAAATGCATCTCAGAAGTGTGCAACTTGTTCCCTGAGTTAGAAAACGTCGAGAAACGTTCCTTTCTGCTAGCGCTGTGCTTCTTCACATGTGTTTGCTGAACGGTGAAAGCGGACAGTAATGCACTTTTCTCCCAGCAAATACACTGTTTCTAAGGAAATGGGAACACACTGAGGAGACACTTGTGGGAGCTCCTGAAACTAAAACTGAGCTTCCCTACGCACAGGGAAGCAAGAGAAATGCTGATTTCATCAAGCCCAGTTACATACTCAGAATCTGTACTACTGCGCAAATAGGCATGTCTCTTTAGGCAAAAAACTCATTTCTGACAAAGCTGCCCAAATGCATCTCAGAAGTGTGCAACTTGTTCCCTGAGTTAGAAAACGTCAAGAAACGGTCGTATCTGCTAGCGCTGTGCTTCTACACATGTATTTGCTGAACGGTGAAAGCGCACAGTAATGCACTTTTCTCCCAGCAAATACACTGTTTCTAAGGAAATGGGAACACACTGAGGAGACACTTGTGGGAGCTACTGTGACTAAAACTGAGCTTCCCTACGCACAGGGAAGCAAGAGAAATGCTGATTTCATCAAGCCCAGTTACATACTCAGAATCTGTACTACTGCGCAAATAGGCATGTCTCTTTAGGCAAAAAACTCATTTCTGACAAAGTTGCCCAAATGCATCTCAGAAGTGTGCAACTTGTTCCCTGAGTTAGAAAACGTCGAGAAACGTTCGTTTCTGCTAGCGCTGTGCTTCTACACATGTATTTGCTGAACGGTGAAAGCGCACAGTAATGCACTTTTCTCCCAGCAAATACACTGTTTCTAAGGAAATGGGAACACACTGAGGAGACACTTGTGGGAGCTACTGTAACTAAAACTGAGCTTCCCTACGCACAGGGAAGCAAGAGAAATGCTGATTTCATCAAGCCTAGTTACATACTCAGAATCTGTACTACTGCCTAAATAGGCATGTCTCTTTAGGCAAAAAACTCATTTCTGACAAAGTTGCCCAAATGCATCTCAGAAGTGTGCAACTTGTTCTCTGAGTTGGAAAACGACGAGAAACGTTCGTTTCTCCTAGCGCTGTGCTTCTACACATGTATTTGCTGAACGGTGAAAGCGCACAGTAATGCACTTTTCTCCCAGCAAATACACTGTTTCTAAGGAAATGGGAACACACTGAGGAGACACTTGTGGGAGCTACTGTGACTAAAACTGAGCTTTCCTACGCACAGGGAAGCAAGAGAAATGCTGATTTCATCAAGCCCAGTTACATACTCAGAATCTGTACTACTGCGAAAATGGGCATGTCTCTTTAGGCAAAAAACTCATTTCTGACAAAGTTGCCCAAATGCATCTCAGAAGTGTGCAACTTGTTCCCTGAGTTAGAAAACGTCGAGAAACGTTCGTTTCTGCTAGCGCTGTGCTTCTACACATGTGTTTGCTGAACGGTGAAAGCACACAGTAATGCACTTTTCTCCCAGCAAATACACTGTTTCTAAGGAAATGGGAACACACTGAGGAGACACTTGTGGGAGCTACTGAAACTAAAACTGAGCTTCCCAACGCACAGGGAAGCAAGAGAAATGCTGATTTCATCAAGCCCAGTTACATACTCAGAATCTGTACTACTGCGCAAATAGGCATGTCTCTTTAGGCAAAAAACTCATTTCTGACAAAGCTGCCCAAATGCATCTCAGAAGTGTGCAACTTGTTCCCTGAGTTAGAAAACGTCAAGAAACGGTCGTATCTGCTAGCGCTGTGCTTCTACACATGTATTTGCTGAACGGTGAAAGCGCACAGTAATGCACTTTTCTCCCAGCAAATACACTGTTTCTAAGGAAATGGGAACACACTGAGGAGACACTTGTGGGCGCTACTGTGACTAAAACTGAGCTTTCCTACGCACAGGGAAGCAAAAGAAATGCTGATTTCATCAAGCCTAGTTACATACTCAGAATCTGTACTACTGCGCAAATAGGCATGTCTCGGTAGGCATAAACTCATTTCTGACAATGTTGCCCAAATGCATCTCAGAAGTGTGCAACTTGTTCCCTGAGTTAGAAAACATCGAAAAACGGTCGTTTCTGCTAGCGCTGTGCTTCTACACATGTATTTGCTGAACGGTGAAAGCGCACAGTAATGCACTTTTCTCCCAGCAAATACACTGTGTCTAAGGAAATGGGAACACACTGAGGAGACACTTGTGGGAGCTCCTGTGACTAAAACTGAGCTTCCCTACGCACAGGGAAGCAAGAGAAATGCTGATTTCATCAACCCCAGTTACATACTCAGAATCTGTACTACTGCGCAAATAGGCATGTCTCTTTAGGCAAAAAACTCATTTCTGACAAAGTTGCCCAAATACATCTCAGAAGTGTGCAACTTGTTCCCTGAGTTAGAAAACGTCGAGAAACGTTCGTTTCTGCTAGCGCTGTGCTTCTACACATGTGTTTGCTGAACGGTGAAAGCGGACAGTAATGCACTTTTCTCCCAGCAAATACTCTGTTTCTAAGGAAATGGGAACACACTGAGGAGACACTTGTGGGAGCTACTGAAACTAAAACTGAGCTTCCCAACGCACAGGGAAGCAAGAGAAATGCTGATTTCATCAAGCCCAGTTACATACTCAGAATCTGTACTACTGCGCAAATAGGCATGTCTCTTTAGGCAAAAAACTCATTTCTGACAAAGCTGCCCAAATGCATCTCAGAAGTGTGCAACTTGTTCCCTGAGTTAGAAAACGTCAAGAAACGGTCGTATCTGCTAGCGCTGTGCTTCTACACATGTATTTGCTGAACGGTGAAAGCGCACAGTAATGCACTTTTCTCCCAGCAAATACACTGTTTCTAAGGAAATGGGAACACACTGAGGAGACACTTGTGGGAGCTACTGTGACTAAAACTGAGCTTCCCTACGCACAGGGAAGCAAGAGAAATGCTGATTTCATCAAGCCCAGTTACATACTCAGAATCTGTACTACTGCGCAAATAGGCATGTCTCTTTAGGCAAAAAACTCATTTCTGACAAAGTTGCCCAAATGCATCTCAGAAGTGTGCAACTTGTTCCCTGAGTTAGAAAACGTCGAGAAACGTTCGTTTCTGCTAGCGCTGTGCTTCTACACATGTATTTGCTGAACGGTGAAAGCGCACAGTAATGCACTTTTCTCCCAGCAAATACACTGTGTCTAAGGAAATGGGAACACACTGAGGATACACTTGTGGGAGCTACTGTGACTAAAACTGAGCTTCCCTACGCACAGGGAAGCAAGAGAAATGCTGATTTCATCAAGCCTAGTTACATACTCAGAATCTGTACTACTGCGCAAATAGGCATGTCTCTTTAGGCAAAAAACCCATTTCTGACAAAGTTGCCCAAATGCATCTCAGAAGTGTGCAACTTGTTCCTTGCGGTAGAAAACGTCGAGAAACGGTCCTTTCTGCTAGCGCTGTGCTTCTACACATGTATTTGCTGAACGGTGAAAGCGCACAGTAATGCACTTTTCTCCCAGCAAATACACTGTTTCTAAGGAAATGGGAACACACTGAGGAGACACTTGTGGGCGCTACTGTGACTAAAACTGAGCTTTCCTACGCACAGGGAAGCAAAAGAAATGCTGATTTCATCAAGCCTAGTTACATACTCAGAATCTGTACTACTGCGCAAATAGGCATGTCTCGGTAGGCATAAACTCATTTCTGACAAAGTTGCCCAAATGCATCTCAGAAGTGTGCAACTTGTTCCCTGAGTTAGAAAACGTCGAAAAACGGTCGTTTCTGCTAGCGCTGTGCTTCTACACATGTATTTGCTGAACGGTGAAAGCGCACAGTAATGCACTTTTCTCCCAGCAAATACACTGTGTCTAAGGAAATGGGAACACACTGAGGAGACACTTGTGGGAGCTCCTGTGACTAAAACTGAGCTTCCCTACGCACAGGGAAGCAAGAGAAATGCTGATTTCATCAAGCCCAGTTACATACTCAGAATCTGTACTACTGCGCAAATAGGCATGTCTCTTTAGGCAAAAAACTCATTTCTGACAAAGCTGCCCAAATGCATCTCAGAAGTGTGCAACTTGTTCCCTGAGTTAGAAAACGTCAAGAAACGGTCGTATCTGCTAGCGCTGTGCTTCTACACATGTATTTGCTGAACGGTGAAAGCGCACAGTAATGCACTTTTCTCCCAGCAAATACACTGTTTCTAAGGAAATGGGAACACACTGAGGAGACACTTGTGGGAGCTACTGTGACTAAAACTGAGCTTCCCTACGCACAGGGAAGCAAGAGAAATGCTGATTTCATCAAGCCCAGTTACATACTCAGAATCTGTACTACTGCGCAAATAGGCATGTCTCTTTAGGCAAAAAACTCATTTCTGACAAAGTTGCCCAAATGCATCTCAGAAGTGTGCAACTTGTTCCCTGAGTTAGAAAACGTCGAGAAACGTTCGATTTTGCTAGCGCTGTGCTTCTACACATGTATTTGCTGAACGGTGAAAGCGCACAGTAATGCACTTTTCTCCCAGCAAATACACTGTTTCTAAGGAAATGGGAACACACTGAGGATACACTTGTGGGAGCTACTGTGACTAAAACTGAGCTTCCCTACGCACAGGGAAGCAAGAGAAATGCTGATTTCATCAAGCCTAGTTACATACTCAGAATCTGTACTACTGCGCAAATAGGCATGTCTCTTTAGGCAAAAAACCCATTTCTGACAAAGTTGCCCAAATGCATCTCAGAAGTGTGCAACTTGTTCCTTGCGGTAGAAAACGTCGAGAAACGGTCCTTTCTGCTAGCGCTGTGCTTCTACACATGTATTTGCTGAACGGTGAAAGCGCACAGTAATGCACTTTTCTCCCAGCAAATACACTGTTTCTAAGGAAATGGGAACACACTGAGGAGACACTTGTGGGCGCTACTGTGACTAAAACTGAGCTTTCCTACGCACAGGGAAGCAAAAGAAATGCTGATTTCATCAAGCCTAGTTACATACTCAGAATCTGTACTACTGCGCAAATAGGCATGTCTCGGTAGGCATAAACTCATTTCTGACAAAGTTGCCAAAATGCATCTCAGAAGTGTGCAACTTGTTCCCTGAGTTAGAAAACGTCGAAAAACGGTCGTTTCTGCTAGCGCTGTGCTTCTACACATGTATTTGCTGAACGGTGAAAGCGCACAGTAATGCACTTTTCTCCCAGCAAATACACTGTGTCTAAGGAAATGGGAACACACTGAGGAGACACTTGTGGGAGCTCCTGTGACTAAAACTGAGCTTCCCTACGCACAGGGAAGCAAGAGAAATGCTGATTTCATCAAGCCCAGTTACATACTCAGAATCTGTACTACTGCGCAAATAGGCATGTCTCTTTAGGCAAAAAACTCATTTCTGACAAAGCTGCCCAAATGCATCTCAGAAGTGTGCAACTTGTTCCCTGAGTTAGAAAACGTCAAGAAACGGTCGTATCTGCTAGCGCTGTGCTTCTACACATGTATTTGCTGAACGGTGAAAGCGCACAGTAATGCACTTTTCTCCCAGCAAATACACTGTTTCTAAGGAAATGGGAACACACTGAGGAGACACTTGTGGGAGCTACTGTGACTAAAACTGAGCTTCCCTACGCACAGGGAAGCAAGAGAAATGCTGATTTCATCAAGCCCAGTTACATACTCAGAATCTGTACTACTGCGCAAATAGGCATGTCTCTTTAGGCAAAAAACTCATTTCTGACAAAGTTGCCCAAATGCATCTCAGAAGTGTGCAACTTGTTCCCTGAGTTAGAAAACGTCGAGAAACGTTCGTTTCTGCTAGCGCTGTGCTTCTACACATGTATTTGCTGAACGGTGAAAGCGCACAGTAATGCACTTTTCTCCCAGCAAATACACTGTTTCTAAGGAAATGGGAACACACTGAGGATACACTTGTGGGAGCTACTGTGACTAAAACTGAGCTTCCCTACGCACAGGGAAGCAAGAGAAATGCTGATTTCATCAAGCCTAGTTACATACTCAGAATCTGTACTACTGCGCAAATAGGCATGTCTCTTTAGGCAAAAAACCCATTTCTGACAAAGTTGCCCAAATGCATCTCAGAAGTGTGCAACTTGTTCCTTGCGGTAGAAAACGTCGAGAAACGGTCCTTTCTGCTAGCGCTGTGCTTCTACACATGTATTTGCTGAACGGTGAAAGCGCACAGTAATGCACTTTTCTCCCAGCAAATACACTGTTTCTAAGGAAATGGGAACACACTGAGGAGACACTTGTGGGCGCTACTGTGACTAAAACTGAGCTTTCCTACGCACAGGGAAGCAAAAGAAATGCTGATTTCATCAAGCCTAGTTACATACTCAGAATCTGTACTACTGCGCAAATAGGCATGTCTCGGTAGGCATAAACTCATTTCTGACAAAGTTGCCCAAATGCATCTCAGAAGTGTGCAACTTGTTCCCTGAGTTAGAAAACGTCGAAAAACGGTCGTTTCTGCTAGCGCTGTGCTTCTACACATGTATTTGCTGAACGGTGAAAGCGCACAGTAATGCACTTTTCTCCCAGCAAATACACTGTGTCTAAGGAAATGGGAACACACTGAGGAGACACTTGTGGGAGCTCCTGTGACTAAAACTGAGCTTCCCTACGCACAGGGAAGCAAGAGAAATGCTGATTTCATCAAGCCCAGTTACATACTCAGAATCTGTACTACTGCGCAAATAGGCATGTCTCTTTAGGCAAAAAACTCATTTCTGACAAAGCTGCCCAAATGCATCTCAGAAGTGTGCAACTTGTTCCCTGAGTTAGAAAACGTCGAGAAACGTTCGTTTCTGCTAGCGCTGTGCTTCTACACATGTGTTTGCTGAACGGTGAAAGCGGACAGTAATGCACTTTTCTCCCAGCAAATACACTGTTTCTAAGGAAATGGGAACACACTGAGGAGACACTTGTGGGAGCTACTGTGACTAAAACTGAGCTTCCCTACGCACAGGGAAGCAAGAGACATGCTGATTTCATCAAGCCCAGTTACATACTCAGAATCTGTACTACTGCGCAAATAGGCATGTCTCTTTAGGCAAAAAACTCATTTCTGACAATGTTGCCCAAATGCATCTCAGAAGTGTGCAACTTGTTCCCTGAGTTAGAAAACATCCAGAAACGTTCGTTCCTGCTAGCGCTGTGCTTCTACACATGTATTTGCTGAACGGTGAAAGCGCACAGTAATGCACTTTTCTCCCAGCAAATACACTGTTTCTAAGGAAATGGGAACACACTGAGGAGACACTTGTGGGAGCTACTGTGACTAAAACTGAGCTTCCCTACGCACAGGGAAGCAAGAGAAATGCTGATTTCATCAAGCCCAGTTACATACTCAGAATCTGTACTACTGCGCAAATAGGCATGTCTCTTTAGGCAAAAAACTCATTTCTGACAAAGCTGCCCAAATGCATCTCAGAAGTGTGCAACTTGTTTCCTGAGTTAGAAAACGTCGAGAAACGGTCGTATCTGCTAGCGCTGTGCTTCTACACATGTATTTGCTGAACGGTGAAAGCGCACAGTAATGCACTTTTCTCCCAGCAAATACACTGTTTCTAAGGAAATGGGAACACACTGAGGAGACACTTGTGGGAGCTACTGTGACTAAAACTGAGCTTCCCTACGCACAGGGAAGCAAGAGAAATGCTGATTTCATCAAGCCCAGTTACATACTCAGAATCTGTACTACTGCGCAAATAGGCATGTCTCTTTAGGCAAAAAACTCATTTCTGACAAAGTTGCCCAAATGCATCTCAGAAGTGTGCAACTTGTTCTCTGAGTTGGAAAACGTCGAGAAATGTTCGTTTCTGCTAGCGCTGTGCTTCTACACATGTATTTGCTGAACGGTGAAAGCGCACAGTAATGCACTTTTCTCCCAGCAAATACACTGTTTCTAAGGAAATGGGAACACACTGAGGAGACACTTGTGGGCGCTACTGTGACTAAAACTGAGCTTTCCTACACACAGGGAAGCAAGAGAAATGCTGATTTCATCAAGCCCAGTTACATACTCAGAATCTGTACTACTGCGCAAATAGGCATGTCTCTTTAGGCAAAAAACTCATTTCTGACAAAGCTGCCCAAATGCATCTCAAGTGTGCAACTTGTTCCCTGAGTTAGAAAACGTCGAGAAACGGTCGTATCTGCTAGCGCTGTGCTTCTACACATGTATTTGCTGAACGGTGAAAGCGCACAGTAATGCACTTTTCTCCCAGCAAATACACTGTTTCTAAGTAAATGGGAACACACTGAGGAGACACTTGTAGGAGCTACTGTGACTAAAACTGAGCTTCCCTACGCACAGGGAAGCAAGAGAAATGCTGATTTCATCAAGCCTAATTACATACTCAGAATCTGTACTACTGCGCAAATAGGCATGTCTCTTTAGGCAAAAAACTCATTTCTGACAAAGCTGCCCAAATGCATCTCAGAAGTGTGCAACTTGTTCCCTGAGTTAGAAAACATCCAGAAACCTTCGTTCCTGCTAGCGCTGTGCTTCTACACATGTATTTGCTGAACGGTGAAAGCGCACAGTAATGCACTTTTCTCCCAGCAAATACACTGTTTCTAAGGAAATGGGAACACACTGAGGAGACACTTGTGGGAGCTACTGTGACTAAAACTGAGCTTCCCTACGCACAGGGAAGCAAGAGAAATGCTGATTTCATCAAGCCCAGTTACATACTCAGAATCTGTACTACTGCGCAAATAGGCATGTCTCTTTAGGCAAAAAATTCATTTCTGACAAAGCTGCCCAAATGCATCTCAGAAGTGTGCAACTTGTTTCCTGAGTTAGAAAACGTCGAGAAACGGTCGTATCTGCTAGCGCTGTGCTTCTACACATGTATTTGCTGAACGGTGAAAGCGCACAGTAATGCACTTTTCTCCCAGCAAATACACTGTTTCTAAGGAAATGGGAACACACTGAGGAGACACTTGTGGGAGCTACTGTGACTAAAACTGAGCTTCCCTACGCACAGGGAAGCAAGAGAAATGCTGATTTCATCAAGCCTAGTTACATACTCAGAATCTGTACTACTGCACAAATAGGCATGTCTCTTTAGGCAAAAAACTCATTTCTGACAAAGTTGCCCAAATGCATCTCAGAAGTGTGCAACTTGTTCCCTGAGTTAGAAAACGTCGAGAAACGTTCGTTTCTGCTAGCGCTGTGCTTCTACACATGTATTTGCTGAACGGTGAAAGCGCACAGTAATGCACTTTTCTCCCAGCAAATACACTGTTTCTAAGTAAATGGGAACACACTGAGGAGACACTTGTGGGAGCTACTGTTACTAAAACTGAGCTTCCCTACGCACAGGGAAGCAAGAGAAATGCTGATTTCATCAAGCCTAGTTACATACTCTGAATCTGTACTACTGCCTAAATAGGCATGTCTCTTTAGGCAAAAAACTCATTTCTGACAAAGTTGCCCAAATGCATCTCAGAAGTGTGCAACTTGTTCTCTGAGTTGGAAAACGTCGAGAAATGTTCGTTTCTGCTAGCGCTGTGCTTCTACACATGTATTTGCTGAACGGTGAAAGCGCACAGTAATGCACTTTTCTCCCAGCAAATACACTGTTTCTAAGGAAATGGGAACACACTGAGGAGACACTTGTGGGCGCTACTGTGACTAAAACTGAGCTTTCCTACACACAGGGATGCAAGAGAAATGCTGATTTCATCAAGCCCAGTTACATACTCAGAATCTGTACTACTGCGCAAATAGGCATGTCTCTTTAGGCAAAAAACTCATTTCTGACAAAGCTGCCCAAATGCATCTCAAGTGTGCAACTTGTTCCCTGAGTTAGAAAACGTTGAGAAACGGTCGTATCTGCTAGCGCTGTGCTTCTACACATGTATTTGCTGAACGGTGAAAGTGCACAGTAATGCACTTTTCTCCCAGCAAATACACTGTTTCTAAGTAAATGGGAACACACTGAGGAGACACTTGTAGGAGCTACTGTGACTAAAACTGAGCTTCCCTACGCACAGGGAAGCAAGAGAAATGCTGATTTCATCAAGCCTAATTACATACTCAGAATCTGTACTACTGCGCAAATAGGCATGTCTCTTTAGGCAAAAAACTCATTTCTGACAAAGCTGCCCAAATGCATCTCAGAAGTGTGCAACTTGTTCCCTGAGTTAGAAAACATCCAGAAACGTTCGTTCCTGCTAGCGCTGTGCTTCTACACATGTATTTGCTGAACGGTGAAAGCGCACAGTAATGCACTTTTCTCCCAGCAAATACACTGTTTCTAAGGAAATGGGAACACACTGAGGAGACACTTGTGGGAGCTACTGTGACTAAAACTGAGCTTCCCTACGCACAGGGAAGCAAGAGAAATGCTGATTTCATCAAGCCCAGTTACATACTCAGAATCTGTACTACTGCGCAAATAGGCATGTCTCTTTAGGCAAAAAACTCATTTCTGACAAAGCTGCCCAAATGCATCTCAGAAGTGTGCAACTTGTTTCCTGAGTTAGAAAACGTCGAGAAACGGTCGTATCTGCTAGCGCTGTGCTTCTACACATGTATTTGCTGAACGGTGAAAGCGCACAGTAATGCACTTTTCTCCCAGCAAATACACTGTTTCTAAGGAAATGGGAACACACTGAGGAGACACTTGTGGGAGCTACTGTGACTAAAACTGAGCTTCCCTACGCACAGGGAAGCAAGAGAAATGCTGATTTCATCAAGCCTAGTTACATACTCAGAATCTGTACTACTGCGCAAATAGGCATGTCTCTTTAGGCAAAAAACTCATTTCTGACAAAGTTGCCCAAATGCATCTCAGAAGTGTGCAACTTGTTCCCTGAGTTAGAAAACGTCGAGAAACGTTCGTTTCTGCTAGCGCTGTGCTTCTACACATGTATTTGCTGAACGGTGAAAGCGCACAGTAATGCACTTTTCTCCCAGCAAATACACTGTTTCTAAGTAAATGGGAACACACTGAGGAGACACTTGTGGGAGCTACTGTTACTAAAACTGAGCTTCCCTACGCACAGGGAAGCAAGAGAAATGCTGATTTCATCAAGCCTAGTTACATACTCTGAATCTGTACTACTGCCTAAATAGGCATGTCTCTTTAGGCAAAAAACTCATTTCTGACAAAGTTGCCCAAATGCATCTCAGAAGTGTGCAACTTGTTCTCTGAGTTGGAAAACGTCGAGAAATGTTCGTTTCTGCTAGCGCTGTGCTTCTACACATGTATTTGCTGAACGGTGAAAGCGCACAGTAATGCACTTTTCTCCCAGCAAATACACTGTTTCTAAGGAAATGGGAACACACTGAGGAGACACTTGTGGGCGCTACTGTGACTAAAACTGAGCTTTCCTACACACAGGGATGCAAGAGAAATGCTGATTTCATCAAGCCCAGTTACATACTCAGAATCTGTACTACTGCGCAAATAGGCATGTCTCTTTAGGCAAAAAACTCATTTCTGACAAAGCTGCCCAAATGCATCTCAAGTGTGCAACTTGTTCCCTGAGTTAGAAAACGTCGAGAAACGGTCGTATCTGCTAGCGCTGTGCTTCTACACATGTATTTGCTGAACGGTGAAAGCGCACAGTAATGCACTTTTCTCCCAGCAAATACACTGTTTCTAAGTAAATGGGAACACACTGAGGAGACACTTGTAGGAGCTACTGTGACTAAAACTGAGCTTCCCTACGCACAGGGAAGCAAGAGAAATGCTGATTTCATCAAGCCTAATTACATACTCAGAATCTGTACTCATGCGCAAATAGGCATGTCTCTTTAGGCAAAAAACTCATTTCTGACAAAGCTGCCCAAATGCATCTCAGAAGTGTGCAACTTGTTCCCTGAGTTAGAAAACATCCAGAAACGTTCGTTCCTGCTAGCGCTGTGCTTCTAAACATGTATTTGCTGAACGGTGAAAGCGCACAGTAATGCACTTTTCTCCCAGCAAATACACTGTTTCTAAGGAAATGGGAACACACTGAGGAGACACTTGTGGGAGCTACTGTGACTAAAACTGAGCTTCCCTACGCACAGGGAAGCAAGAGAAATGCTGATTTCATCAAGCCCAGTTACATACTCAGAATCTGTACTACTGCGCAAATAGGCATGTCTCTTTAGGCAAAAAACTCATTTCTGACAATGTTGCCCAAATGCATCTCAGAAGTGTGCAACTTGTTCCCTGAGTTAGAAAACATCCAGAAACGTTCGTTCCTGCTAGCGCTGTGCTTCTACACATGTATTTGCTGAACGGTGAAAGCGCACAGTAATGCACTTTTCTCCCAGCAAATACACTGTTTCTAAGGAAATGGGAACACACTGAGGAGACACTTGTGGGAGCTACTGTGACTAAAACTGAGCTTCCCTACGCACAGGGAAGCAAGAGAAATGCTGATTTCATCAAGCCCAGTTACATACTCAGAATCTGTACTACTGCGCAAATAGGCATGTCTCTTTAGGCAAAAAACTCATTTCTGACAAAGCTGCCCAAATGCATCTCAGAAGTGTGCAACTTGTTTCCTGAGTTAGAAAACGTCGAGAAACGGTCGTATCTGCTAGCGCTGTGCTTCTACACATGTATTTGCTGAACGGTGAAAGCGCACAGTAATGCACTTTTCTCCCAGCAAATACACTGTTTCTAAGGAAATGGGAACACACTGAGGAGACACTTGTGGGAGCTACTGTGACTAAAACTGAGCTTCCCTACGCACAGGGAAGCAAGAGAAATGCTGATTTCATCAAGCCCAGTTACATACTCAGAATCTGTACTACTGCGCAAATAGGCATGTCTCTTTAGGCAAAAAACTCATTTCTGACAAAGTTGCCCAAATGCATCTCAGAAGTGTGCAACTTGTTCTCTGAGTTGGAAAACGTCGAGAAATGTTCGTTTCTGCTAGCGCTGTGCTTCTACACATGTATTTGCTGAACGGTGAAAGCGCACAGTAATGCACTTTTCTCCCAGCAAATACACTGTTTCTAAGGAAATGGGAACACACTGAGGAGACACTTGTGGGCGCTACTGTGACTAAAACTGAGCTTTCCTACACACAGGGAAGCAAGAGAAATGCTGATTTCATCAAGCCCAGTTACATACTCAGAATCTGTACTACTGCGCAAATAGGCATGTCTCTTTAGGCAAAAAACTCATTTCTGACAAAGCTGCCCAAATGCATCTCAAGTGTGCAACTTGTTCCCTGAGTTAGAAAACGTCGAGAAACGGTCGTATCTGCTAGCGCTGTGCTTCTACACATGTATTTGCTGAACGGTGAAAGCGCACAGTAATGCACTTTTCTCCCAGCAAATACACTGTTTCTAAGTAAATGGGAACACACTGAGGAGACACTTGTAGGAGCTACTGTGACTAAAACTGAGCTTCCCTACGCACAGGGAAGCAAGAGAAATGCTGATTTCATCAAGCCTAATTATATACTCAGAATCTGTACTACTGCGCAAATAGGCATGTCTCTGTAGGCAAAAAACTCATTTCTGACAAAGTTGCCCAAATGCATCTCAGAAGTGTGCAACTTGTTCCCTGAGTTAGAAAACGTCCAGAAACGTTCGTTCCTGCTAGCGCTGTGCTTCTACACATGTATTTGCTGAACGGTGAAAGCGCACAGTAATGCACTTTTCTCCCAGCAAATACACTGTTTCTAAGTAAATGGGAACACACTGAGGAGACACTTGTGGGAGCTACTGTGACTAAAACTGAGCTTCCCTACGCACAGGGAAGCAAGAGAAATGCTGATTTCATCAAGCCCAGTTACATACTCAGAATCTGTACTACTGCGCAAATAGGCATGTCTCTTTAGGCAAAAAACTCATTTCTGACAATGTTGCCCAAATGCATCTCAGAAGTGTGCAACTTGTTCCCTGAGTTAGAAAACATCCAGAAACGTTCGTTCCTGCTAGCGCTGTGCTTCTACACATGTATTTGCTGAACGGTGAAAGCGCACAGTAATGCACTTTTCTCCCAGCAAATACACTGTTTCTAAGGAAATGGGAACACACTGAGGAGACACTTGTGGGAGCTACTGTGACTAAAACTGAGCTTCCCTACGCACAGGGAAGCAAGAGAAATGCTGATTTCATCAAGCCCAGTTACATACTCAGAATCTGTACTACTGCGCAAATAGGCATGTCTCTTTAGGCAAAAAACTCATTTCTGACAAAGCTGCCCAAATGCATCTCAGAAGTGTGCAACTTGTTCCCTGAGTTAGAAAACGTCGAGAAACGTTCGTTTCTGCTAGCGCTGTGCTTCTACACATGTATTTGCTGAACGGTGAAAGCGCACAGTAATGCACTTTTCTCCCAGCAAATACACTGTTTCTAAGTAAATGGGAACACACTTAGGAGACACTTGTGGGAGCTACTGTTACTAAAACTGAGCTTCCCTACGCACAGGGAAGCAAGAGAAATGCTGATTTCATCAAGCCTAGTTACATACTCTGAATCTGTACTACTGCCTAAATAGGCATGTCTCTTTAGGCAAAAAACTCATTTCTGACAAAGTTGCCCAAATGCATCTCAGAAGTGTGCAACTTGTTCTCTGAGTTGGAAAACGTCGAGAAATGTTCGTTTCTGCTAGCGCTGTGCTTCTACACATGTATTTGCTGAACGGTGAAAGCGCACAGTAATGCACTTTTCTCCCAGCAAATACACTGTTTCTAAGGAAATGGGAACACACTGAGGAGACACTTGTGGGCGCTACTGTGACTAAAACTGAGCTTTCCTACACACAGGGAAGCAAGAGAAATGCTGATTTCATCAAGCCCAGTTACATACTCAGAATCTGTACTACTGCGCAAATAGGCATGTCTCTTTAGGCAAAAAACTCATTTCTGACAAAGCTGCCCAAATGCATCTCAAGTGTGCAACTTGTTCCCTGAGTTAGAAAACGTTGAGAAACGGTCGTATCTGCTAGCGCTGTGCTTCTACACATGTATTTGCTGAACGGTGAAAGCGCACAGTAATGCACTTTTCTCCCAGCAAATACACTGTTTCTAAGTAAATGGGAACACACTGAGGAGACACTTGTAGGAGCTACTGTGACTAAAACTGAGCTTCCCTACGCACAGGGAAGCAAGAGAAATGCTGATTTCATCAAGCCTAATTACATACTCAGAATCTGTACTACTTCGCAAATAGGCATGTCTCTGTAGGCAAAAAACTCATTTCTGACAAAGTTGCCCAAATGCATCTCAGAAGTGTGCAACTTGTTCCCTGAGTTAGAAAACGTCCAGAAACGTTCGTTCCTGCTAGCGCTGTGCTTCTACACATGTATTTGCTGAACGGTGAAAGCGCACAGTAATGCACTTTTCTCCCAGCAAATACACTGTTTCTAAGGAAATGGGAACACACTGAGGAGACACTTGTGGGAGCTACTGTGACTAAAACTGAGCTTCCCTACGCACAGGGAAGCAAGAGAAATGCTGATTTCATCAAGCCCAGTTACATACTCAGAATCTGTACTACTGCGCAAATAGGCATGTCTCTTTAGGCAAAAAACTCATTTCTGACAATGTTGCCCAAATGCATCTCAGAAGTGTGCTACTTGTTCCCTGAGTTAGAAAACATCCAGAAACGTTCGTTCCTGCTAGCGCTGTGCTTCTACACATGTATTTGCTGAACGGTGAAAGCGCACAGTAATGCACTTTTCTCCCAGCAAATACACTGTTTCTAAGAAAATGGGAACACACTGAGGAGACACTTGTGGGAGCTACTGTGACTAAAACTGAGCTTCCCTACGCACAGGGAAGCAAGAGAAATGCTGATTTCATCAAGCCCAGTTACATACTCAGAATCTGTACTACTGCGCAAATAGGCATGTCTCTTTAGGCAAAAAACTCATTTCTGACAAAGCTGCCCAAATGCATCTCAGAAGTGTGCAACTTGTTTCCTGAGTTAGAAAACGTCGAGAAACGGTCGTATCTGCTAGCGCTGTGCTTCTACACATGTATTTGCTGAACGGTGAAAGCGCACAGTAATGCACTTTTCTCCCAGCAAATACACTGTTTCTAAGTAAATGGGAACACACTGAGGAGACACTTGTGGGAGCTACTGTGACTAAAACTGAGCTTCCCTACGCACAGGGAAGCAAGAGAAATGCTGATTTCATCAAGCCCAGTTACATACTCAGAATCTGTACTACTGAGCAAATAGGCATGTCTCTTTAGGCAAAAAACTCATTTCTGACAAAGTTGCCCAAATGCATCTCAGAAGTGTGCAACTTGTTCTCTGAGTTGGAAAACGTCGAGAAATGTTCGTTTCTGCTAGCGCTGTGCTTCTACACATGTATTTGCTGAACGGTGAAAGCGCACAGTAATGCACTTTTCTCCCAGCAAATACACTGTTTCTAAGGAAATGGGAACACACTGAGGAGACACTTGTGGGCGCTACTGTGACTAAAACTGAGCTTTCCTACACACAGGGAAGCAAGAGAAATGCTGATTTCATCAAGCCCAGTTACATACTCAGAATCTGTACTACTGCGCAAATAGGCATGTCTCTTTAGGCAAAAAACTCATTTCTGACAAAGCTGCCCAAATGCATCTCAAGTGTGCAACTTGTTCCCTGAGTTAGAAAACATCCAGAAACGTTCGTTCCTGCTAGCGCTGTGCTTCTACACATGTATTTGCTGAACGGTGAAAGCGCACAGTAATGCACTTTTCTCCCAGCAAATACACTGTTTCTAAGGAAATGGGAACACACTGAGGAGACACTTGTGGGAGCTACTGTGACTAAAACTGAGCTTCCCTACGCACAGGGAAGCAAGAGAAATGCTGATTTCATCAAGACCAGTTACATACTCAGAATCTGCACTACTGCGCAAATAGGCATGTCTCTTTAGGCAAAAAACTCATTTCTGACAAAGCTGCCCAAATGCATCTCAGAAGTGTGCAACTTGTTCCCTGAGTTAGAAAACGTCGAGAAACGGTCGTATCTGCTAGCGCTGTGCTTCTACACATGTATTTGCTGAACGGTGAAAGCGCACAGTAATGCACTTTTCTCCCAGCAAATACACTGTTTCTAAGGAAATGGGAACACACTGAGGAGACACTTGTGGGAGCTACTGTGACTAAAACTGAGCTTCCCTACGCACAGGGAAGCAAGAGAAATGCTGATTTTATCAAGCCTAGTTACATACTCAGAATCTGTACTACTGCGCAAATAGGCATGTCTCTTTAGGCAAAAAACTCATTTCTGACAAAGTTGCCCAAATGCATTTCAGAAGTGTGCAACTTGTTCCCTGAGTTAGAAAACGTCGAGAAACGTTCGTTTCTGCTAGCGCTGTGCTTCTACACATGTATTTGCTGAACGGTGAAAGCGCACAGTAATGCACTTTTCTCCCAGCAAATACACTGTTTCTAAGGAAATGGGAACACACTGAGGAGACACTTGTGGGAGCTACTGTGACTAAAACTGAGCTTCCCTACGCACAGGGAAGCAAGAGAAATGCTGATTTCATCAAGCCTAGTTACATACTCAGAATCTATACTACTGCCTAAATAGGCATGTCTCTTTAGGCAAAAAACTCATTTCTGACAAAGTTGCCCAAATGCATCTCAGAAGTGTGCAACTTGTTCCCTGAGTTAGAAAACGTCCAGAAACGTTCGTTCCTGCTAGCGCTGTGCTTCTACACATGTATTTGCTGAACGGTGAAAGCGCACAGTAATGCACTTTTCTCCCAGCAAATACACTGTTTCTAAGGAAATGGGAACACACTGAGGAGACACTTGTGGGAGCTACTGTGACTAAAACTGAGCTTCCCTACGCACAGGGAAGCAAGAGAAATGCTGATTTCATCAAGCCCAGTTACATACTCAGAATCTGTACTACTGCGCAAATAGGCATGTCTCTTTAGGCAAAAAACTCATTTCTGACAATGTTGCCCAAATGCATCTCAGAAGTGTGCAACTTGTTCCCTGAGTTAGAAAACATCCAGAAACGTTCGTTCCTGCTAGCGCTGTGCTTCTACACATGTATTTGCTGAACGGTGAAAGCGCACAGTAATGCACTTTTCTCCCAGCAAATACACTGTTTCTAAGGAAATGGGAACACACTGAGGAGACACTTGTGGGAGCTACTGTGACTAAAACTGAGCTTCCCTACGCACAGGGAAGCAAGAGAAATGCTGATTTCATCAAGCCCAGTTACATACTCAGAATCTGTACTACTGCGCAAATAGGCATGTCTCTTTAGGCAAAAAACTCATTTCTGACAAAGCTGCCCAAATGCATCTCAGAAGTGTGCGACTTGTTTCCTGAGTTAGAAAACGTCGAGAAACGGTCGTATCTGCTAGCGCTGTGCTTCTACACATGTATTTGCTGAACGGTGAAAGCGCACAGTAATGCACTTTTCTCCCAGCAAATACACTGTTTCTAAGGAAATGGGAACACACTGAGGAGACACTTGTGGGAGCTACTGTGACTAAAACTGAGCTTCCCTACGCACAGGGAAGCAAGAGAAATGCTGATTTCATCAAGCCCAGTTACATACTCAGAATCTGTACTACTGCGCAAATAGGCATGTCTCTTTAGGCAAAAAACTCATTTCTGACAAAGCTGCCCAAATGCATCTCAGAAGTGTGCAACTTGTTCCCTGAGTTAGAAAACGTTGAGAAACGGTCGTATCTGCTAGCGCTGTGCTTCTACACATGTATTTGCTGAACGGTGAAAGCGCACAGTAATGCACTTTTCTCCCAGCAAATACACTGTTTCTAAGGAAATGGGAACACACTGAGGAGACACTTGTGGGAGCTACTGTGACTAAAACTGAGCTTCCCTACGCACAGGGAAGCAAGGGAAATGCTGATTTCATCAAGCCTAGTTACATACTCAGAATCTATACTACTGCCTAAATAGGCATGTCTCTTTAGGCAAAAAACTCATTTCTGACAAAGTTGCCCAAATGCATCTCAGAAGTGTGCAACTTGTTCCCTGAGTTGGAAAACATCGAGAAACGTTCGTTTCTGCTAGCGCTGTGCTTCTACACATGTATTTGCTGAACGGTGAAAGCGCACAGTAATGCACTTTTCTCCCAGCAAATACACTGTTTCTAAGGAAATGGGAACACACTGAGGAGACACTTGTGGGAGCTACTGTGACTAAAACTGAGCTTCCCTACGCACAGGGAAGCAAGAGAAATGCTGATTTCATCAAGTCTAGTTACATACTCAGAATCTATACTACTGCCTAAATAGGCATGTCTCTTTAGGCAAAAAACTCATTTCTGACAAAGTTGCCCAAATGCATCTCAGAAGTGTGCAACTTGTTCCCTGAGTTGGAAAACGTCGAGAAACGTTCGTTTCTGCTAGCGCTGTGCTTCTACACATGTATTTGCTGAACGGTGAAAGCGCACAGTAATGCACTTTTCTCCCAGCAAATACACTGTTTCTAAGGAAATGGGAACACACTGAGGAGACACTTGTGGGAGCTACTGTCACTAAAACTGAGCTTCCCTACGCACAGGGAAGCAAGAGAAATGCTGATTTCATCAAGCCTAGTTACATACTCAGAATGTATACTACTGCCTAAATAGGCATGTCTCTTTAGGCAAAAAACTCATTTCTGACAAAGTTGCCCAAATGCATCTCAGAAGTGTGCAACTTGTTCCCTGAGTTGGAAAACGTCGAGAAACGTTCGTTTCTGCTAGCGCTGTGCTTCTACACATGTATTTGCTGAACGGTGAAAGCGCACAGTAATGCACTTTTCTCCCAGCAAATACACTGTTTCTAAGGAAATGGGAACACACTGAGGAGACACTTGTGGGAGCTACTGTGACTAAAACTGAGCTTCCCTATGCACAGGGAAGCAAGAGAAATGCTGATTTCATCAAGTCTAGTCAGAATCTGTACTACTGTCTAAATAGGCATGTCTCTTTAGGCAAAAAACTCATTTCTGACAAAGTTGCCCAAATGCATCTCAGAAGTGTGCACTTTGTTCCCTGAGTTGGAAAACGTCGAGAAACGTTCGTTTCTGCTAGCGCTCTGCTTCTACACATGTATTTGCTGAACGGTGAAAAGGCACAGTAATGCACTTTTCTCCCAGCAAATACACTGTTTCTAAGGAAATGGGAACACACTGAGGAGACACTTGTGGGAGCTACTGTGACTAAAACTGAGCTTCCCTACGCACAGGGAAGCAAGAGACATGCTGATTTCAACAAGCCCAGTTACATACTCAGAATCTGTACTACTGCGCAAATAGGCATGTCTCTTTAGGCAAAAAACTCATTTCTGACAAAGCTGCCCAAATGCATCTCAGAAGTGTGCAACTTGTTCCCTGAGTTAGAAAACGTCGACAAACGGTCGTATCTGCTAGCGCTGTGCTTCTACACATGTATTTGCTGAACGGTGAAAGCGCACAGTAATGCACTTTTCTCCCAGCAAATACACTGTTTCTAAGGAAATGGAAACACACTGAGGAGACAATTGTGGGAGCTACTGTGACTAAAACTGAGCTTCCCTACGCACAGGGAAGCAAGAGAAATGCTGTTTTCATCAAGCCTAGTTACATACTCAGAATCTATACTACTGCCTAAATAGGCATGTCTCTTTAGGCAAAAAACTCATTTCTGACAAAGTTGCCCAAATGCATCTCAGAAGTGTGCAACTTGTTCCCTGAGTTGGAAAACGTCGAGAAACGTTCGTTTTTGCAGGCGCTGTGCTTCTACACATGTATTTGCTGAACGGTGAAAGCGCACAGTAATGCACTTTTCTCCCAGCAAATACACTGTTTCTAAGGAAATGGGAACACACTGAGGAGACACTTGTGGGAGCTACTGTGACTAAAACTGAGCTTCCCTACGCACAGGGAAGCAAGAGAAATGCTGATTTCATCAAGTCTAGTTAGAATCTGTACTACTGTCTAAATAGGCATGTCTCTTTAGGCAAAAAACTCATTTCTGACAAAGTTGCCCAAATGCATCTCAGAAGTGTGCACTTTGTTCCCTGAGTTGGAAAACGTCGAGAAACGGTCGTATCTGCTAGCGCTGTGCTTCTACACATGTATTTGCTGAACGGTGAAAGCGCACAGTAATGCACTTTTCTCCCAGCAAATACACTGTTTCTAAGGAAATGGGAACACACTGAGGAGACACTTGTGGGAGCTACTGTGACCAAAACTGAGCTTCCCTACGCACAGGGAAGCAAGAGAAATGCTGATTTCATCAAGCCCAGTTACATACTCAGAATCTGTACTACTGCGCAAATAGGCATGTCTCTTTAGGCAAAAAACTTATTTCTGACAAAGTTGCCCAAATGCATCTCAGAAGTGTGCAACTTGTTCCCTGAGTTAGAAAACGTCGAGAAACGTTCGTTTATGCTAGCGCTGTGCTTCTACACATGTATTTGCTGAACGGTGAAAGCGCACAGTAATGCACTTTTCTCCCAGCAAATACACTGTTTCTAAGGAAATGGGAACACACTGAGGAGACACTTGTGGGAGCTACTGTGACTAAAACTGAGCTTCCCTACGCACAGGGAAGCAAGAGAAATGCTGAATTCATCAAGCCCAGTTACATACTCAGAATCTGTACTCATGCGCAAATAGGCATGTCTCTTTAGGCAAAAAACTCATTTCTGACAAAGTTGCCCAAATGCATCTCAGAAGTGTGCAACTTGTTCTCTGAGTTAGAAAACGTCGAGAAACGGTCGTTTCTGCTAGCACTGTGCTTCTACACATATATTTGCTGAACGGTGAAAGCGCACAGTAATGCACTTTTCTCCCAGCAAATACACTGTTTCTAAGGAAATGGGAACACACTGAGGAGACACTTGTGGGAGCTACTGTGACTAAAACTGAGCTTCCCTATGCACAGGGAAGCAAGAGAAATGCTGATTTCATCAAGCCCAGTTACATACTCAGAATCTGTACTACTGCGCAAATAGGCATGTCTCTTTAGGCAAAAAACTTATTTCTGACAAAGTTGCCCAAATGCATCTCAGTAGTGTGCAACTTGTTCCCTGAGTTAGAAAACGTCGAGAAACGGTCGTATCTGCTAGAGCTGTGCTTCTACACATGTATTTGCTGAACGGTGAAAGCGCACAGTAATGCACTTTTCTCCCAGCAAATACACTGTTTCTAAGGAAATGGAACACACTGAGGAGACACTTGTGGGAGCTACTGTGACTAAAACTGAGCTTCCCTACGCACAGAGAAGCAAGAGAAATGCTGATTTCATCAAGCCCAGTTACATACTCAGAATCTGTACTAATGCGCACATAGGCATGTCTCTTTAGGCACAAAACTCATTTCTGACAAAGTTGCCCAAATGCATCTCAGAAGTGTGCAACTTGTTCCCTGAGTTAGAAAACGTCGAGAAACGTTCGTTTCTGCTAGCGCTGTGCTTCTACACATGTATTTGCTGAACGGTGAAACCGCACATTAATGCACTTTTCTCCCAGCAAATACATTCTTACTAAGGAAATGGGAACACACTGAGGAGACACTTGTGGGAGCTACTGTGACTAAAACTGAGCTTCCCTACGCACAGGGAAGCAAGAGAAATGCTGATTTCATCAAGCCCAGTTACATACTCAGAATCTGTACTACTGCGCAAATAGGCATGTCTCTGTAGGCAAAAAACTCATTTCTGACAATGTTGCCCAAATGCATCTCAGAAGTGTGCAACTTGTTCATGGAGTTAGAAAACGTTGAGAAACGTTCGTTTCTGCTAGCGCTCTGCTTCTACACATGTATTTGCTGAACGGTGAAAGCGCACAGTAATGCACTTTTCTGCAGCAAATACACTTCTTCTCAGGAAATGGGAACACACTGAGGAGACACTTGTGGGAGCTACTGTGACTAAAACTGAGCTTCCCTACGCACAGGGAAGCAAGAGAAATGCTGATTTCATCAAGCCAAGTTACATACTCAGAATCTGTACTACTGCACAAATAGGCATGTCTCTTTAGGCAAAAAACTCATTTCTGACAAAGTTGCCCAAATGCATCTCAGAAGTGTGCAACTTGTTTCCTGAGTTAGAAAACGTCGAGAAACCGTCGTATCTGCTAGAGCTGTGCTTCTACACATGTATTTGCTGAACGGTGAAAGCACACAGTAATGCACTTTTCTCCCAGCAAATACACTGTTTCTAAGGAAATGGAACACACTGAGGAGACACTTGTGGGAGCTACTGTGACTAAAACTGAGCTTCCCTACGCACAGGGAAGCAAGAGAAATGCTGATTTCATCAAGCCCAGTTACATACTCAGAATCTGTACTACTGCGCAAATAGGCATGTCTCTGTAGGCAAAAAACTCATTTCTGACAAAGTTGCCCAAATGCATCTCAGAAGTGTGCAACTTGTTCCCTGAGTTAGAAAACGTCGAGAAACGTTCGTATCTGCTAGTGCGGTGCTTCTACACATGTATTTTCTGAATAGTGAAAGCGCACAGTAATACAAATTTCTCCCAGCAAATACAGTGTTTCTAAGGAAATGGGAACACACTGAGGAGACACTTGTGGGAGCTACTGTGACTAAAACTGAGCTTCCCTACGCACAGGGAAGCAAGAGAAATGCTGAATTCATCAAGCCCAGTTACATACTCAGAATCTGTACTCATGCGCAAATAGGCATGTCTCTGTAGGCAAAAAACTCATTTCTGACAAAGTTGCCCAAATGCATCTCAGAAGTGTGCAACTTGTTCCCTGAGTTAGAAAACGTCGAGAAACGGTCGTATCTGCTAGAGCTGTGCTTCTACACATGTATTTGCTGAACGGTGAAAGCGCACAGTAATGCACTTTTCTCCCAGCAAATACACTGTTTCTAAGGAAATGGAACACACTGAGGAGACACTTGTGGGAGCTACTGTGACTAAAACTGAGCTTCCCTACGCACAGATAAGCAAGAGAAATGCTGATTTCATCAAGCCCAGTTACATACTCAGAATCTGTACTACTGCGCAAATAGGCATGTCTCTTTAGGCACAAAACTCATTTCTGACAAAGTTGCCCAAATGCATCTCAGAAGTGTGCAACTTGTTCCCTGAGTTAGAAAACGTCGAGAAACGTTCGTTTCTGCTAGCGCTGTGCTTCTACACATGTATTTGCTGAACGGTGAAAGCGCACATTAATGCACTTTTCTCCCAGCAAATACACTCTTACTAAGGAAATGGGAACACACTGAGGAGACACTTGTGGGAGCTACTGTGACTAAAACTGAGCTTCCCTACGCACAGGGAAGCAAGAGAAATGCTGATTTCATCAAGCCCAGTTACATACTCAGAATCTGTACTACTGCGCAAATAGGCATGTCTCTGTAGGCAAAAAACTCATTTCTGACAATGTTGCCCAAATGCATCTCAGAAGTGTGCAACTTGTTCATGGAGTTAGAAAACGTTGAGAAACGTTCGTTTCTGCTAGCGCTCTGCTTCTACACATGTATTTGCTGAACGGTGAAAGCGCACAGTAATGCACTTTTCTGCAGCAAATACACTTCTTCTCAGGAAATGGGAACACACTGAGGAGACACTTGTGGGAGCTACTGTGACTAAAACTGAGCTTCCCTACGCACAGGGAAGCAAGAGAAATGCTGATTTCATCAAGCCTAGTTACATACTCAGAATCTAGACGACTGCACAAATAGGCATGTCTCTGTAGGCAAAAAACTCATTTCTGATAAAGTTGCCCAAATGCATTTCAGAAGTGTGCCACTTGTTCCCTGAGTTACAAAATGTCGAGAAACGTTCGTTTCTGCTAGCGCTGTGCTTCTACACATGTATTTGCTGAACGGTGAAAGCACACAGTAATGCACTTTTCACCCAGCAAATACACTGTTTCTAAGGAAATGGGAACACACTGAGGAGACACTTGTGGGAGCTACTGTGACTAAAACTGAGCTTCCCTACGCACAGGGAAGCAAGAGAAATGCTGATTTCATCAAGCCAAGTTACATACTCAGAATCTGTACTACTGCACAAATAGGCATGTCTCTTTAGGCAAAAAACTCATTTCTGACAAAGTTGCCCAAATGCATCTCAGAAGTGTGCAACTTGTTCCCTGAGTTAGAAAACGTCGAGAAACGGTCGTATCTGCTAGAGCTGTGCTTCTACACATGTACTTGCTGAATGGTGAAAGCGCACAGTAATGCACTTTTCTCCCAGCAAATACACTGTTTCTAAGGAAATGGGAACACACTGAGGAAACAATAGTGGGAGCTACTGTGACTAAAACTGAGCTTCCCTACGCACAGGGAAGCAAGAGAAATGCTGATTTCATCAAGCCCAGTTACATACTCAGAATCTGTACTACTGCGCAAATAGGCATGTCTCTTTAGGCAAAAAACTCATTTCTGACAAAGTTGCCCAAATGCATCTCAGAAGTGTGCAACTTATTCCCTGAGTTAGAAAATTTCGAGAAACGTTCGTTTCTACTAGCGCTGTGCTTCTACGCATGTATTTGCTGAACGGTGAAAGCGCACAGTAATGCAATTTTCTCCCAGCAAATACACTGTTTCTAAGGAAATGGGAACACACTGAGGAGACAATTGTGGGAGCTACTGTGACTAAAACTGAGCTTCCCTACGCACAGGGAAGCAAGAGAAATGCTGATTTCATCAAGCCCAGTTACATACTCAGAATCTGTACTACTGCGCAAATAGGCATGTCTCTTTAGGTAAAAAACTCATTTCTGACAGAGTTACCCAAATGCATCTCAGAAGTGTGCAATTTGTTCCCTGAGTTAGAAAACGTCGAGAAACGTTCGTTTCTGCTAGCGCTGTGCTTCTACACATGTATTTGCTGAACGGTGAAAGCACACAGTAATGCACTTTTCTCCCAGCAAATACACTGTTTCTAAGGAAAGGGGAACACACAGAGGAGACATTGTGGGAGCTACAGTGACTAAAACTGAGCTTCCCTACGCACAGGGAAGCAAGAGTAATGCTGATTTCATCAAGCCCAGTTACATACTCAGAATCTGTACTACTGCGCAAATAGGCATGTCTCTTTAGGCAAAAAACTCATTTCTGACAAAGTTGCCCAAATGCATCTCAGAAGTGTGCAACTTATTCCCTGAGTTACAAAATTTTGAGAAACGTTCGTTTCTGCTAGCGCTGTGCTTCTACACATGTATTTGCTGAACGGTGAAAGCGCACAGTAATGCACTTTTCTCCCAGCAAATACACTGTTTCTAAGGAAATGGGAACACACTGAGGAGACACTTGTGGGAGCTACAGTGACTAAAACTGAGCTTCCCTACGCACAGGGAAGCAAGAAAAATGTTGATTTCATCAAGCCCAGTTACATACTCTGAATCTGTACTACTGCGCAAATAGGCATGTCTCTTTAGGCAAAAAACTCATTTCTGACAAAGTTGCCCAAATGCATCTCAGAAGTGTGCAACTTGTTCCCTGAGTTATAAAACGTCGAGAAACGTTCGTTTCTGCTACCGCTGTGCTTCTACACATGTATTTGCTGAACGGTGAAAGCGCACAGTAATGCACTTTTCTCCCAGCAAATACACTGTTTCTAAGGAAATGGGATTACACAGAGGAGACATTGTGGGAGCTACAGTGACTAAAACTGAGCTTCCCTACGCACAGGGAAGCAAGAGAAATGCTGATTTCATCAAGCCTAGTTACATACTCAGAATCTAGACGACTGCACAAATAGGCATGTCTCTGTAGGCAAAAAACTCATTTCTGATAAAGTTGCCCAAATGCATTTCAGAAGTGTGCCACTTGTTCCCTGAGTTACAAAATGTCGAGAAACGTTCGTTTCTGCTAGCGCTGTGCTTCTACACATGTATTTGCTGAACGGTGAAAGCACACAGTAATGCACTTTTCACCCAGCAAATACACTGTTTCTAAGGAAATGGGAACACACTGAGGAGACACTTGTGGGAGCTACTGTGACTAAAACTGAGCTTCCCTACGCACAGGGAAGCAAGAGAAATGCTGATTTCATCAAGCCAAGTTACATACTCAGAATCTGTACTACTGCACAAATAGGCATGTCTCTTTAGGCAAAAAACTCATTTCTGACAAAGTTGCCCAAATGCATCTCAGAAGTGTGCAACTTGTTCCCTGAGTAAGAAAACGTCGAGAAACGGTCGTATCTGCTAGAGCTGTGCTTCTACACATGTACTTGCTGAATGGTGAAAGCGCACAGTAATGCACTTTTCTCCCAGCAAATACACTGTTTCTAAGGAAATGGGAACACACTGAGGAAACAATAGTGGGAGCTACTGTGACTAAAACTGAGCTTCCCTACGCACAGGGAAGCAAGAGAAATGCTGATTTCATCAAGCCCAGTTACATACTCAGAATCTGTACTACTGCGCAAATAGGCATGTCTCTTTAGGCAAAAAACTCATTTCTGACAAAGTTGCCCAAATGCATCTCAGAAGTGTGCAACTTGTTCCCTGAGTTATAAAACGTCGAGAAACGTTCGTTTCTGCTACCGCTGTGCTTCTACACATGTATTTGCTGAACGGTGAAAGCGCACAGTAATGCACTTTTCTCCCAGCAAATACACTGTTTCTAAGGAAATGGGATTACACAGAGGAGACATTGTGGGAGCTACAGTGACTAAAACTGAGCTTCCCTACGCACAGGGAAGCAAGAGAAATGCTGATTTCATCAAGCCTAGTTACATACTCAGAATCTAGACGACTGCACAAATAGGCATGTCTCTGTAGGCAAAAAACTCATTTCTGATAAAGTTGCCCAAATGCATTTCAGAAGTGTGCCACTTGTTCCCTGAGTTACAAAATGTCGAGAAACGTTCGTTTCTGCTAGCGCTGTGCTTCTACACATGTATTTGCTGAACGGTGAAAGCACACAGTAATGCACTTTTCACCCAGCAAATACACTGTTTCTAAGGAAATGGGAACACACTGAGGAGACACTTGTGGGAGCTACTGTGACTAAAACTGAGCTTCCCTACGCACAGGGAAGCAAGAGAAATGCTGATTTCATCAAGCCAAGTTACATACTCAGAATCTGTACTACTGCACAAATAGGCATGTCTCTTTAGGCAAAAAACTCATTTCTGACAAAGTTGCCCAAATGCATCTCAGAAGTGTGCAACTTGTTCCCTGAGTTAGAAAACGTCGAGAAACGGTCGTATCTGCTAGAGCTGTGCTTCTACACATGTACTTGCTGAATGGTGAAAGCGCACAGTAATGCACTTTTCTCCCAGCAAATACACTGTTTCTAAGGAAATGGGAACACACTGAGGAAACAATAGTGGGAGCTACTGTGACTAAAACTGAGCTTCCCTACGCACAGGGAAGCAAGAGAAATGCTGATTTCATCAAGCCCAGTTACATACTCAGAATCTGTACTACTGCGCAAATAGGCATGTCTCTTTAGGCAAAAAACTCATTTCTGACAAAGTTGCCCAAATGCATCTCAGAAGTGTGCAACTTATTCCCTGAGTTAGAAAATTTCGAGAAACGTTCGTTTCTACTAGCGCTGTGCTTCTACGCATGTATTTGCTGAACGGTGAAAGCGCACAGTAATGCAATTTTCTCCCAGCAAATACACTGTTTCTAAGGAAATGGGAACACACTGAGGAGACAATTGTGGGAGCTACTGTGACTAAAACTGAGCTTCCCTACGCACAGGGAAGCAAGAGAAATGCTGATTTCATCAAGCCCAGTTACATACTCAGAATCTGTACTACTGCGCAAATAGGCATGTCTCTTTAGGTAAAAAACTCATTTCTGACAGAGTTACCCAAATGCATCTCAGAAGTGTGCAATTTGTTCCCTGAGTTAGAAAACGTCGAGAAACGTTCGTTTCTGCTAGCGCTGTGCTTCTACACATGTATTTGCTGAACGGTGAAAGCACACAGTAATGCACTTTTCTCCCAGCAAATACACTGTTTCTAAGGAAAGGGGAACACACAGAGGAGACATTGTGGGAGCTACAGTGACTAAAACTGAGCTTCCCTACGCACAGGGAAGCAAGAGTAATGCTGATTTCATCAAGCCCAGTTACATACTCAGAATCTGTACTACTGCGCAAATAGGCATGTCTCTTTAGGCAAAAAACTCATTTCTGACAAAGTTGCCCAAATGCATCTCAGAAGTGTGCAACTTATTCCCTGAGTTACAAAATTTTGAGAAACGTTCGTTTCTGCTAGCGCTGTGCTTCTACACATGTATTTGCTGAACGGTGAAAGCGCACAGTAATGCACTTTTCTCCCAGCAAATACACTGTTTCTAAGGAAATGGGAACACACTGAGGAGACACTTGTGGGAGCTACAGTGACTAAAACTGAGCTTCCCTACGCACAGGGAAGCAAGAAAAATGTTGATTTCATCAAGCCCAGTTACATACTCTGAATCTGTACTACTGCGCAAATAGGCATGTCTCTTTAGGCAAAAAACTCATTTCTGACAAAGTTGCCCAAATGCATCTCAGAAGTGTGCAACTTGTTCCCTGAGTTATAAAACGTCGAGAAACGTTCGTTTCTGCTACCGCTGTGCTTCTACACATGTATTTGCTGAACGGTGAAAGCGCACAGTAATGCACTTTTCTCCCAGCAAATACACTGTTTCTAAGGAAATGGGATTACACAGAGGAGACATTGTGGGAGCTACAGTGACTAAAACTGAGCTTCCCTACGCACAGGGAAGCAAGAGTAATGCTGATTTCATCAAGCCCAGTTACATACTCAGAATCTGTACTACTGCGCAAATAGGCATGTCTCTTTAGGCAAAAAACTCATTTCTGACAGAGTTGCCCAAATGCATCTCAGAAGTGTGCAACTTGTTCCCTGAGTTAGAAAACGTCGAGAAACGGTCGTTTCTGCTAGCGCTGTGCTTCTACACATGTATTTGCTGAACGGTGAAAGCACACAGTAATGCACTTTTCTCCCAGCAAATACACTGTTTCTAAGGAAATGGGAACACACTGAGGAGACACTTGTGGGAGCTACACTGACTAAAACTGAGCTTCCCTACGCACAGGGAAGCAAGAGAAATGCTGATTTCATCAAGCCCAGTTACATACTCAGAATCTGTACTACTGCGCAAATAGGCATGTCTCTTTAGGCAAAAAACTCATTTCTGACAAAGTTGCCCAAATGCATCTCAGAAGTGTGCAACTTATTCCCTGAGTTAGAAAATTTTGAGAAACGTTCGTTTCTGCTAGCGCTGTGCTTCTACACATGTATTTGCTGAACGGTGAAAGCGCACAGTAAGCACTTTTCTCCCAGCAAATACACTGTTTCTAAGGAAATGGGAACACACTGAGGAGACACTTGTGGGAGCTACAGTGACTAAAACTGAGCTTCCCTACGCACAGGGAAGCAAGAGAAATGCTGATTTCATCAAGCACAGTTACATACTCAGAATCTGTACTCATGCGCAAATAGGCATATCTCTTTAGGCAAAAAAATCATTTCTGACAAAGTTGCCCAAATGCATCTCAGAAGTGTGCAACTTGTTCCCTGAGTTAGAAAACGTCGAGAAACGGTCGTATCTGGTACCGCTGTGCTTCTACACATGTATTTGCTGAACGGTGAAAGCGCACAGTAATGCACTTTTCTCCCAGCAAATTCACTGTTTCTAAGGAAATGGGAACACACTGAGGAGACACTTGTGGGAGCTACTGTGACTAAAACTGAGCTTCCCTACGCACAGGGAAGCAAGAGAAATGCTGATTTCATCCAGCCCAGTTACATACTCAGAATCTGTACTACTGCGCAAATAGGCATGTCTCTGTAGGCAAAAAACTCATTTCTGACAAAGTTGCCCAAATGCATCTCAGAAGTGTGCAACTTGTTCCCTGGGTTATAAAACATCGAGAAACGTTCGTTTCTGCTAGCGCTGTGCTTCTACACATGTATTTGCTGAACGGTGAAAGCACACAGTAATGCACTTTTCTCCCAGCAAATACACTGTTTCTAAGGAAAAGGGAACACACTGAGGAGACACTTGTGGGAGCTACTGCGACTAAAACTGAGCTTCCCTACGCACAGGGAAGCAAGAGAAATGCTGATTTCATCAAGCCCAGTTACATACTCAGAATCTGTACTACTGCGCAAATAGGCATGTCTCTTTAGGCAAAAAACTCATTTCTGACAAAGTTGCCCAAATGCATCTCAGAAGTGTGCAACTTGTTCCCTGAGTTAGAAAACGTCGAGAAACGGTCGTTTCTGCTAGCGCTGTGCTTCTACACATGTATTTGCTGAATGGTGAAAGCACACAGTAATGCACTTTTCTCCCAGCAAATACACTGTTTCTAAGGAAAAGGGAACACACTGAGGAGACACTTGTGGGAGCTACAGTGACTAAAACTGAGCTTCCCTACGCACAGGGAAGCAAGAGAAATGCTGATTTCATCAAGCCCAGTTACATACTCAGAATCTGTACTACTGCGCAAATAGGCATGTCTCTTTAGGCAAAAAACTCATTTCTGACAAAGTTGCCCAAATGCATCTCAGAAGTGTGCAACTTGTTCCCTGAGTTAGAAAACGTCGAGAAACGGTCGTTTCTGCTAGCGCTGTGCTTCTACACATGTATTTGCTGAACGGTGAAAGCGCACAGTAATGCACTTTTCTCCCAGCAAATACACTGTTTCTAAGGAAATGGGAACACACTGAGGAGACACTTGTGGGAGCTACAGTGACTAAAACTGAGCTTCCCTACGCACAGGGAAGCAAGAGTAATGCTGATTTCATCAAGTCCAGTTACATACTCAGAATCTGTACTACTGCGCAAATAGGCATGTCTCTTTAGGCAAAAAACTCATTTCTGACAAAGTTGCCCAAATGCATCTCAGAAGTGTGCAACTTGTTCCCTGAGTTAGAAAACGTCGAGAAACGGTCGTTTCTGCTAGCGCTGTGCTTCTACACATGTATTTGCTGAACGGTGAAAGCGCACAGTAATGCACTTTTCTCCCAGCAAATACACTGTTTCTAAGGAAATGGGAACACACTGAGGAGACACTTGTGGGAGCTACTGTGACTAAAACTGAGCTTCCCTACGCACAGGGAAGCAAGAGAAATGCTGATTTCGTCAAGCCCAGTTATATACTCAGAATCAGTACTACTGCGCAAAAAAGCATGTCTCTTTAGGCAAAAAACTCATTTCTGTCAAAGTTGCGCAAATGCATCTCAGAATTGTGCAACTTGTTCTCTGAGTTAGAAAACGTCGAGAAACATTCGTTTCTGCTAGCGCTGTGCTTCTACACATGTATTTGCTGAGCGGTGAAAGCGCGCAGTAATGCACTTTTCTCCCAGGAAATACACTGTTTCTCAGGAAATGGGAACACACTGAGGAGACAATTGTGGGAGCTACTGTGACTAAAACTCAGCTTCCCTACGCACAGGGAAGCAAGAGAAATGCTGATTTCATCCAGCCCAGTTACATACTCAGAATCTGTACTATTGCGCAAATAGGTATTTCTCTGTAGGCAAAAAACTCATTTCTGACAAAGTTGCCCAAATGCATCTCAGAAGTGTGCAACTTGTTCCCTGAGTTAGAAAACGTCGAGAAACGGACGTTTCTGCTAGCACTGTGCTTCTACACATGTATTTGCTGAACGGTGAAAGCGCACAGTAATGCACTTTTCTCCCAGCAAATACACTGTTTCTAAGGAAATGGGAACACACTGAGGAGACACTTGTGGGAGCTACTGTGACTAAAACTGAACTTCCCTACGCACAGGGAAGCAAGAGAAATGCTGATTTCATCAAGCCCAGTTACATACTCAGAATCTGTACTCATGCGCAAATAGGCATGTCTCTTTAGGCAAAAAACTCATTTCTGACAAAGTTGCCCAAATGCATCTCAGAAGTGTGCAACTTGTTCCCTGAGTTAGAAAACTTCGAGAAACGGTCTTTTCTGCTAGCGCTGTGCTTCTACACATGTATTTGCTGAACGGTGAAAGCGCACAGTAATGCACTTTTCTCCCAGCAAATACACTGTTTCTCAGGAAATGGGAACACACTGAGGAGACACTTGTGGGAGCTACTGTGACTAAAACTCTGCTTCCCTACGCACAGGGAAGCAAGAGAAATGCTGATTTCATCCAGCCCAGTTACATACTCAGAATCTGTACTATAGCCCAATAAGGCATGTCTCTGTAGGCAAAAAACTCATTTCTGACAAAGTTGCCCAAATGCATCTCAGAAGTGTGCAACTTGTTCCCTGAGTTAGAAAACTTCGAGAAACGGTATTTTCTGCTAGCGCTGTGCTTCTACACATGTATTTGCTGAACGGTGAAAGCGCACAGTAATGCACTTTTCTCCCAGCAAATACACTGTTTCTAAGGAAATGGGAACACACTGAGGAGACACTTATGGGAGCTACTGTGACTAAAACGGAGCTTCCCTACGCCCGGGAAAGCAAGAGAAATGCTGATTTCATCAAGCCCAGTTACATACTCAGAATCTGTACTACTGCGCAAATAGGCATGTCTCTTTAGGCAAAAAACTCATTTCTGACAAAGTTGCCCAAATGCATCTTCGAAGTGTGCTACTTGTTCCCTGAGTTAGAAAACGTCGAGAAACGGTCGTTTCTGCTAGCGCTGTGCTTCTACACATGTATTTGCTGAACGGTGAAAGCGCACAGTAATGTACTTTTCTCCCAGCAAATACACTGTTTCTCAGGAAATGGGAACACACTGAGGAGACACTTGTGGGAGCTACTGTGACTAAAACTCTGCTTCCCTACGCACAGGGAAGCAAGAGAAATGCTGATTTCATCCAGCCCAGTTACATACTCAGAATCTGTACTATTGCGCAATAAGGCATGTCTCTGTAGGCAAAAAACTCATTTCTGACAAAGTTGCCCAAATGCATCTCAGAAGTGTGCAACTAGTTCCCTGATTTAGAAAACTTCGAGAAACGGTCTTTTCTGCTAGCGCTGTGCTTCTACACATGTACTTGCTGAACGGTGAAAGCGCACAGTAATGCACTTTTCTCCCAGCAAATACACTGTTTCTAAGGAAATGAGAACACACTGAGGAGACACTTGTGGGAGCTACTGTGACTAAAACTGAGCTTCCCTACGCACAGGGAAGCAAGAGAAATGCTGATTTCATCAAGCCCAGTTACATACTCAGAATCTGTACTCATGCGCAAATAGGCATGTCTCTGTAGGCAAAAAACTCATTTCTGACAAAGTTGCCCAAATGCATCTCAGAAGTGTGCAACTTGTTCCTTGAGTTAGAAAACTTCCGAGAAACGGTCTTCTCTGCTAGCGCTGTGCTTCTACACATGTACTTGCTGAACGGTGAAAGCGCACAGTAATGCACTTTTCTCCCAGCAAATACACTGTTTCTAAGGAAATGGGAACACACTGAGGAGACACTTGTGGGAGCTACTGTGACTAAAACGGAGCTTCCCTACGACCGGGGAAGCAAAAGAAATGCTGATTTCATCAAGCCCAGTTACATACTCAGAATCTGTACTACTGCGCAAATAGGCATGTCTCTGTAGGCAAAAAACTCATTTCTGACAAAATTGCCCAAATGCATCTCAGAAGTGTGCAACTTGTTCCCTGAGTTAGAAAACGTCGAGAAACGGTCTTTTCTGCTAGCGCTGTGCTTCTACACATGTATTTGCTGAACGGTGAAAGCGCACAGTAATGCACTTTTCTCCCAGCAAATACACTGTTTCTAAGGAAATGGGAACACACTGAGGAGACACTTGTGGGAGCTACTGTGACTAAAACTGAGCTTCCCTACGCACAGGGAAGCAAGAGAAATGCTGATTTCATCAAGCCCAGTTACATACTCAGAATCTGTACTACTGCGCAAATAGGCATGTCTCTGTAGGCAAAAAACTCATTTCTGACAAAATTGCCCAAATGCATCTCAGAAGTGTGCAACTTGTTCCCTGAGTTAGAAAACGTCGAGAAACGGTCTTTTCTGCTAGCGCTGTGCTTCTACACATGTATTTGCTGAACGGTGAAAGCGCACAGTAATGCACTTTTCTCCCAGCAAATACACTGTTTCTAAGGAAATGGGAACACACTGAGGAGACACTTGTGGGAGCTACTGTGACTAAAACTGAGCTTCCCTACGCACAGGGAAGCAAGAGAAATGCTGATTTCATCAAGCCCAGTTACATACTCAGAATCTGTACTACTGCGCAAATAGGCATGTCTCTTTAGGCAAAAAACTCATTTCTGACAAAGTTGCTCAAATGCATCTCAGAAGTGTGCAACTTGTTCCCTGAGTTAGAAAACGTCGAGAAACGGTCGTTTCTGCTAGCGCTGTGCTTCTACACATGTATTTGCTGAATGGTGAAAGCGCACAGTAATGCACTTTTCTCCCAGCAAATACACTGTTTCTAAGGAAATGGGAACACACTGAGGAGACACTTGTGGGAGCTACTGTGACTAAAACTGAGCTTCCCTACGCACAGGGAAGCAAGAGAAATGCTGATTTCATCAAGCCCAGTTATATACTCAGAATCTGTACTACTGCGCAAAAAAGCATGTCTCTTTAGGCAAAAAACTCATTTCTGTCAAAGTTGCGCAAATGCATCTCAGAATTGTGCAACTTGTTCTCTGATTTAGAAAACGTCGAGAAACATTCGTTTCTGCTAGCGCTGTGCTTCTACACATGTATTTGCTGAGCGGTGAAAGCGCACAGTAATGCACTTTTCTCCCAGGAAATACACTGTTTCTCAGGAAATGGGAACACACTGAGGAGACAATTGTGGGAGCTACTGTGACTAAAACTCAGCTTCCCTACGCACAGGGAAGCAAGAGAAATGCTGATTTCATCCAGCACAGTTACATACTCAGAATCTGTACTATTGCGCAAATAGGCATTTCTCTGTAGGCAAAAAACTCATTTCTGACAAAGTTGCCCAAATGCATCTCAGAAGTGTGCAACTTGTTCCCTGAGTTAGAAAACGTCGAGAAACGGACGTTTCTGCTAGCACTGTGCTTCTACACATGTATTTGCTGAACGGTGAAAGCGCACAGTAATGCACTTTTCTCCCAGCAAATACACTGTTTCTAAGGAAATGGGAACATACTGAGGAGACACTTGTGGGAGCTACTGTGACTAAAACTGAGCTTCCCTACGCACAGGGAAGCAAGAGAAATGCTGATTTCATCAAGCCCAGTTACATACTCAGAATCTGTACTACTGCGCAAATAGGCATGTCTCTTTAGGCAAAAAACTCATTTCTGACAAAGTTGCCCAAAGCATCTCAGAAGTGTGCAACTTGTTCTCTGAGTTAGAAAACGTCGAGAAACATTCGTTTCTGCTAGCGCTGTGCTTCTACACATGTATTTGCTGAACGGTGAAAGCACACAGTAATGCACTTTTCTCCCAGCAAATACACTGTTTCTAAGGAAATGGGAACACACTGAGGAGACACTTGTGGGAGCTACTGTGACTAAAACTGAGCTTCCCTATGCACAGGGAAGCAAGAGAAATGCTGATTTCATCAAGCCCAGTTACATACTCAGAATCTGTACTACTGCGCAAATAGGCATGTCTCTTTAGGCAAAAAACTCATTTCTGACAAAGTTGCCCAAATGCAACTCAGAAGTGTGCAACTTGTTCCCTGAGTTAGAAAACATCGAGAAACCTTCGTTTCTGCTAGCGCTGTGTTTCTACACATGTATTTGCTGAACGGTGAAAGCGCACAGTAATGCACTTTTCTCCCAGCAAATACACTGTTTCTAAGGAAATGGGAACACACTGAGGAGACACTTGTGGGAGCTACTGTGACTAAAACTGAGCTTCCCTACACACAGGGAAGCAAGAGAAATGCTGATTTCATCAAGCCCAGTTACATACTCAGAATCTGTACTACTGCGCAAATAGGCATGTCTCTGTAGGCAAAAAACTCATTTCTGACAAAGTTGCCCAAATGCATCTCAGAAGTGTGCAACTTGTTCCCTGAGTTAGAAAACGTCGAGAAACGTTCGTTTCTGCTAGCGCTGTGCTTCTACACATGTATTTGCTGAACGGTGAAAGCGCACAGTAATGCACTTTTCTCCCAGCAAATACACTGTTTCTAAGGAAATGGGAACACACTGAGGAGACACTTGTGGGAGCTACTGTGACTAAAACTGAGCTTCCCTACGCACAGGGAAGCAAGAGAAATGCTGATTTCATGAAGCCCAGTTACATACTCAGAATCTGTACTACTGCGCAAATAGGCATGTCTCTTTAGGCAAAAAACTCATTTCTGACAAAGTTGCCCAAATGCATCTCAGAAGTGTGCAATTTGTTCCCTGAGTTAGAAAACGTTGAGAAACGTTCGTTTCTGCTAGCGCTGTGCTTCTACACATGTATTTGCTGAACGGTGAAAGCACACAGTAATGCACTTTTCTCCCAGCAAATACACTGTTTCTAAGGAAATGGGAACACACTGAGGAGACACTTGTGGGAGCTACTGTGACTAAAACTGAGCTTCCCTACGCACAGGGAAGCAAGAGAAATGCTGATTTCATCAAGCCCAGTTACATACTCAGAATCTGTACTACTGCGCAAATAGGCATGTCTCTGTAGGCAAAAAACTCATTTGTGACAAAGTTGCCCAAATGCATCTCAGAAGTGTGCAACTTATTCCCTGAGTTAGAAAACGTCGAGAAACGGTCGTTTCTGCTAGCGCTGTGCTTCTACACATGTATTTGCTGAACGGTGAAAGCGCACAGTAATGCACTTTTCTCCCAGCAAATACACTGTTTCTAAGGAAATGGGAACACACTGAGGAGACACTTGTGGGAGCTACTGTGACTAAAACTGAGCTTCCCTACACACAGGGAAGCAAGAGAAATGCTGATTTCATCAAGCCCAGTTACATACTCAGAATCTGTACTACTGCGCAAATAGGCATGTCTCTGTAGGCAAAAAACTCATTTCTGACAAAGTTGCGCAAATGCATCTCAGAATTGTGCAACTTGTTCTCTGAGTTAGAAAACGTCGAGAAACGTTCGTTTCTGCTAGCGCTGTGCTTCTACACATGTATTTGCTGAACGGTGAAAGCACACAGTAATGCACTTTTCTCCCAGCAAATACACTGTTTCTAAGGAAATGGGAACACACTGAGGAGACACTTGTGGGAGCTACTGTGACTAAAACTGAGCTTCCCTACGCACAGGGAAGCAAGAGAAATGCTGATTTCATCAAGCCCAGTTACATACTCAGAATCTGTACTACTGCGCAAATAGGCATGTCTCTTTAGGCAAAAAACTCATTTCTGACAACGTTGCCCAAATGCATCTCAGAAGTGTGCAACTTGTTCCCTGAGTTAGAAAACGTCGAGAAAAGGTCTTTTCTGCTAGCGCTGTGCTTCTACACATGTATTTGCTGAACGGTGAAAGCGCACAGTAATGCACTTTTCTCACAGCAAATAAACTGTTTCTAAGGAAATGGGAACACACTGAGGAGACACTTGTGGGAGCTACTGTGACTAAAACTGAGCTTCCCTATGCACAGGGAAGCAAGAGAAATGCTGATTTCATCAAGCCCAGTTACATACTCAGAATCTGTACTACTGCGCAAATAGGCATGTTTCTTTAGGCAAAAAACTCATTTCTGACAAAGTTGCCCAAATGCAACTCAGAAGTGTGCAACTTGTTCCCTGAGTTAGAAAACATCGAGAAACCTTCGTTTCTGCTAGCGCTGTGTTTCTACACATGTATTTGCTGAACGGTGAAAGCGCACAGTAATGCACTTTTCTCCCAGCAAATACACTGTTTCTAAGGAAATGGGAACACACTGAGGAGACACTTGTGGGAGCTACTGTGACTAAAACTGAGCTTCCCTACACACAGGGAAGCAAGAGAAATGCTGATTTCATCAAGCCCAGTTACATACTCAGAATCTGTACTACTGCGCAAATAGGCATGTCTCTGTAGGCAAAAAACTCATTTCTGACAAAGTTGCCCAAATGCATATCAGAAGTGTGCAACTTATTCCCTGAGTTAGAAAACGTCGAGAAACGGTCGTTTCTGCTAGCGCTGTGCTTCTACACATGTATTTGCTGAACGGTGAAAGCGCACAGTAATGCACTTTTCTCCCAGCAAATACACTGTTTCTAAGGAAATGGGAACACACTGAGGAGACACTTGTGGGAGCTACTGTGACTAAAACTGAGCTTCCCTACACACAGGGAAGCAAGAGAAATGCTGATTTCATCAAGCCCAGTTACATACTCAGAATCTGTACTACTGCGCAAATAGGCATGTCTCTGTAGGCAAAAAACTCATTTCTGACAAAGTTGCCCAAATGCATCTCAGAAGTGTGCAACTTGTTCCCTGAGTTAGAAAACGTTGAGAAACGTTCGTTTCTGCTAGCGTTGTGCTTGTACACATGTATTTGCTGAACGGTGAAAGCGCACAGTAATGCACTTTTCTCCCAGCAAATACACTGTTTCTAAGGAAATGGGAACACACTGAGGAGACACTTGTGGGAGCTACTGTGACTAAAACTGAGCTTCCCTACGCACAGGGAAGCAAGAGAAATGCTGATTTCATCAAGCCCAGTTACATACTCAGAATCTGTACTACTGCGCAAATAGGCATGTCTCTGTAGGCAAAAAACTCATTTCTGACAAAGTTGCCCAAATGCATCTCAGAAGTGTGCAACTTGTTCCCTGAGTTAGAAAACGTCGAGAAACGGTCGTTTCTGCTAGCGCTGTGCTTCTACACATGTATTTGCTGAACGGTGAAAGCGCACAGTAATGCACTTTTCTCCCAGCAAATACACTGTTTCTAAGGAAATGGGAACACACTGAGGAGACACTTGTGGGAGCTACTGTGACTAAAACTGAGCTTCCCTACGCACAGGGAAGCAAGAGAAATGCTGATTTCATCAAGCCCAGTTACATACTCAGAATCTGTACTACTGCGCAAACAGGCAAGTCTCTTTAGGCAAAAAACTCATTTCTGACAAAGTTGCCCAAATGCATCTCAGAAGTGTGCAACTTGTTCCCTGAGTTAGAAAACGTCGAGAAACGTTCTTTTCTGCTAGCGCTGTGCTTCTACACATGTATTTGCTGAACGGTGAAAGCGCACAGTAATGCACTTTTCTCCCAGCAAATACACTGTTTCTAAGGAAATGGGAACACACTGAGGAGACACTTGTGGGAGCTACTGAGACTAAAACTGAGCTTCCCTACGCACAGGGAAGCAAGAGAAATGCTGATTTCATCAAGCCCAGTTACATACTCAGAATCTGTACTACTGCGCAAATAGGCATGTCTCTTTAGGCAAAAAACTCATTTCTGACAACGTTGCCCAAATGCATCTCAGAAGTGTGCAACTTGTTCCCTGAGTTAGAAAACGTCGAGAAAAGGTCTTTTCTGTTAGCGCTGTGCTTCTACACATGTATTTGCTGAACGGTGAAAGCGCACAGTAATGCACTTTTCTCACAGCAAATAAACTGTTTCTAAGGAAATGGGAACACACTGAGGAGACACTTGTGGGAGCTACTGTGACTAAAACTGAGCTTCCTATGCACAGGGAAGCAAGAGAAATGCTGATTTCATCAAGCCCAGTTACATACTCAGAATCTGTACTACTGCGCAAATAGGCATGTCTCTGTAGGCAAAAAACTCATTTCTGACAAAGTTGCCCAAATGCATCTCAGAAGTGTGCAACTTGTTCCCTGAGTTAGAAAACGTCGAGAAACGTTCGTTTCTGCTAGCGCTGTGCTTCTACACATGTATTTGCTGAACGGTGAAAGCGCACAGTAATGCACTTTTCTCCCAGCAAATACACTGTTTCTAAGGAAATGGGAACACACTGAGGAGACACTTGTGGGAGCTACTGTGACTAAAACTGAGCTTCCCTACGCACAGGGAAGCAAGAGAAATGCTGATTTCATCAAGCCCAGTTACATACTCAGAATCTGTACTACTGCGCAAATAGGCATGTCTCTGTAGGCAAAAAACTCATTTCTGACAAAGTTGCCCAAATGCATCTCAGAAGTGTGCAACTTGTTCCCTGAGTTAGAAAACGTCGAGAAACGTTCGTTTCTGCTAGCGCTGTGCTTCTACACATGTATTTGCTGAACGGTGAAAGCGCACAGTAATGCACTTTTCTCCCAGCAAATACACTGTTTCTAAGGAAATGGGAACACACTGAGGAGACACTTGTGGGAGCTACTGTGACTAAAACTGAGCTTCCCTACGCACAGGGAAGCAAGAGAAATGCTGATTTAATCAAGCCCAGTTACATACTCAGAATCTGCACTACTGCGCAAATAGGCATGTCTCTGTAGGCAAAAAACTCATTTCTGACAAAGTTGCCCAAATGCATCTCAGAAGTGTGCAACTTGTTCCCTGAGTTAGAAAACGTTGAGAAACGTTCGTTTCTGCTAGCGTTGTGCTTGTACACATGTATTTGCTGAACGGTGAAAGCGCACAGTAATGCACTTTTCTCCCAGCAAATACACTGTTTCTAAGGAAATGGGAACACACTGAGGAGACACTTGTGGGAGCTACTGTGACTAAAACTGAGCTTCCCTACGCACAGGGAAGCAAGAGAAATGCTGATTTCATCAAGCCCAGTTACATACTCAGAATCTGTACTACTGCGCAAATAGGCATGTCTCTGTAGGCAAAAAACTCATTTCTGACAAAGTTGCCCAAATGCATCTCAGAAGTGTGCAACTTGTTCCCTGAGTTAGAAAACGTCGAGAAACGTTCGTTTCTGCTAGCGCTGTGCTTCTACACATGTATTTGCTGAACGGTGAAAGCGCACAGTAATGCACTTTTCTCCCAGCAAATACACTGTTTCTAAGGAAATGGGAACACACTGAGGAGACACTTGTGGGAGCTACTGTGACTAAAACTGAGCTTCCCTACGCACAGGGAAGCAAGAGAAATGCTGATTTCATCAAGCCCAGTTACATACTCAGAATCTGTACTACTGCGCAAACAGGCATGTCTCTTTAGGCAAAAAACTCATTTCTGACAAAGTTGCCCAAATGCATCTCAGAAGTGTGCAACTTGTTCCCTGAGTTAGAAAACGTCGAGAAACGTTCGTTTCTGCTAGCGCTGTGCTTCTACACATGTATTTGCTGAACGGTGAAAGCGCACAGTAATGCACTTTTCTCCCAGCAAATACACTGTTTCTAAGGAAATGGGAACACACTGAGGAGACACTTGTGGGAGCTACTGTGACTAAAACTGAGCTTCCCTACGCACAGGGAAGCAAGAGAAATGCTGATTTCATCAAGCCCAGTTACATACTCAGAATCTGTACTACTGCGCAAATAGGCATGTCTCTGTAGGCAAAAAACTCATTTCTGACAAAGTTGCCCAAATGCATCTCAGAAGTGTGCAACTTGTTCCCTGAGTTAGAAAACGTCGAGAAACGTTCGTTTCTGCTAGCGCTGTGCTTGTACACATGTATTTGCTGAACGGTGAAAGCGCACAGTAATGCACTTTTCTCCCAGCAAATACACTGTTTCTAAGGAAATGGGAACACACTAAGGAGACACTTGTGGGAGCTACTGTGACTAAAACTGACCCTCCCTACGCACAGGAAAGCAAGAGAAATGCTGATTTCATCAAGCCCAGTTACATACTCAGAATCTGTACTACTGCGCAAATAGGCATGTCTCTGTAGGCAAAAAACTCATTTCTGACAAAGTTGCCCAAATGCATCTCAGAAGTCTGCAACTTGTTCCCTAAGTTAGAAAACGTCGAGAAACGGTCGTTTCTGCTAGCGCTGTGCTTCTACACATGTATTTGCTGAACGGTGAAAGCGCACAGTAATGCACTTTTCTCCCAGCAAATACACTGTTTCTAAGGAAATGGGAACACACTGAGGAGACACTTGTGGGAGCTACTGTGACTAAAACTGAGCTTCCCTACGCACAGGGAAGCAAGAGAAATGCTGATTTCATCAAGCCCAGTTACATACTCAGAATCTGTACTACTGCGCAAATAGGCATGTCTCTGTAGGCAAAAAACTCATTTCTGACAAAGTTGCCCAAATGCATCTCAGAAGTGTGCAACTTGTTCCCTGAGTTAGAAAACGTTGAGAAACGTTCGTTTCTGCTAGCGCTGTGCTTCTACACATGTATTTGCTGAACGGTGAAAGCGCACAGTAATGCACTTTTCTCCCAGCAAATACACTGTTTCTAAGGAAATGGGAATACACTGAGGAGACACTTGTGGGAGCTACTGTGACTAAAACTGAGCTTCCCTACCACAGGGAAGCAAGAGAAATGCTGATTTCATCAAGCCCAGTTACATACTCAGAATCTGTACTACTGCGCAAATAGGCATGTCTCTGTAGGCAAAAAACTCATTTCTGACAATGTTGCCCAAATGCATCTCAGAAGTGTGCAACTTGTTCCCTGAGTTAGAAAACGTCGAGAAACGTTCGATTCTGCTAGCGCTGTGCTTCTACACATGTATTTGCTGAACGGTGAAAGCGCACAGTAATGCACTTTTCTCCCAGCAAATACACTGTTTCTAAGGAAATGGGAACACACTGAGGAGACACTTGTGGGAGCTACTGTGACTAAAACTGAGCTTCCCTACGCACAGGGAAGCAAGAGAAATGCTGATTTCATCAAGCCCAGTTACATACTCAGAATCTGTACTACTGTGCTAATAGGCATGTCTCTGTAGGCAAAAAACTCATTTCTGACAAAGTTGCCCAAATGCATCTCAGAAGTGTGCAACTTGTTCCCTGAGTTAGAAAACGTCGAGAAACGTTCGTTTCTGCTAGCGCTTTGCTTCTACACATGTATTTGCTGAACGGTGAAAGCGCACAGTAATGCACTTTTCTCCCAGCAAATACACTGTTTCTAAGGAAATGGGAACACACTGAGGAGACACTTGTGGGAGCTACTGTGACTAAAACTGAGCTTCCCTACGCACAGGGAAGCAAGAGAAATGCTGATTTCATCAAGCCCAGTAACATACTCAGAATCTGTACTACTGCGCAAATAGGCATGTCTCTGTAGGCAAAAAACTCATTTCTGACAAAGTTGCCCAAATGCATCTCAGAAGTGTGCAACTTGTTCCCTGAGTTAGAAAACGTCGAGAAACGTTCGTTTCTGCTAGCGCTGTGCTTCTACACATGTATTTGCTGAACGGTGAAAGCGCACAGTAATGCACTTTTCTCCCAGCAAATACACTGTTTCTAAGGAAATGGGAACACACTGAGGAGACACTTGTGGGAGCTACTGTGACTAAAACTGAGCTTCCCTACGCACAGGGAAGCAAGAGAAATGCTGATTTCATCAAGCCCAGTTACATACTCAGAATCTGTACTACTGCGCAAATAGGCATGTCTCTGTAGGCAAAAAACTCATTTCTGACAAAGTTGCCCAAATGCATCTCAGAAGTGTGCAACTTGTTCCCTGAGTTAGAAAACGTTGAGAAACGTTCGTTTCTGCTAGCGCTGTGCTTCTACACATGTATTTGCTGAACGGTGAAAGCGCACAGTAATGCACTTTTCTCCCAGCAAATACACTGTTTCTAAGGAAATGGGAACACACTGAGGAGACACTTGTGGGAGCTACTGTGACTAAAACTGAGCTTCCCTACGCACAGGGAAGCAAGAGAAATGCTGATTTCATCAAGCCCAGTTACATACTCAGAATCTGTACTACTGCGCAAATAGGCATGTCTCTGTAGGCAAAAAACTCATTTCTGACAAAGTTGCCCAAATGCATCTCAGAAGTGTGCAACTTGTTCCCTGAGTTAGAAAACGTTGAGAAACGTTCGTTTCTGCTAGCGCTGTGCTTCTACACATGTATTTGCTGAACGGTGAAAGCGCACAGTAATGCACTTTTCTCCCAGCAAATACACTGTTTCTAAGGAAATGGGAACACACTGAGGAGACACTTGTGGGAGCTACTGGGACTAAAACTGAGCTTCCCTACGCACAGGGAAGCAAGAGAAATGCTGATTTCATCAAGCCCAGTTACATACTCAGAATCTGTACTACTGCGCAAATAGGCATGTCTCTGTAGGCAAAAAACTCATTTCTGACAAAGTTGCCCAAATGCATCTCAGAAGTGTGCAACTTGTTCCCTGAGTTAGAAAACGTCGAGAATCGGTCGTTTCTGCTAGCGCTGTGCTTCTACACATGTATTTGCTGAACGGTGAAAGCGCACAGTAATGCACTTTTCTCCCAGCAAATACACTGTTTCTAAGGAAATGGGAACACACTGAGGAGACACTTGTGGGAGCTACTGTGACTAAAACTGAGCTTCCCTACGCACAGGGAAGCAAGAGAAATGCTGATTTCATCAAGCCCAGTTACATACTCAGAATCTGTACTACTGCGCAAATAGGCATGTCTCTGTAGGCAAAAAACTCATTTCTGACAAAGTTGCCCAAATGCATCTCAGAAGTGTGCAACTTGTTCCCTGAGTTAGAAAACGTTGAGAAACGTTCGTTTCTGCTAGCGCTGTGCTTCTACACATGTATTTGCTGAACGGTGAAAGCGCACAGTAATGCACTTTTCTCCCAGCAAATACACTGTTTCTAAGGAAATGGGAACACACTGAGGAGACACTTGTGGGAGCTACTGTGACTAAAACTGAGCTTCCCTACGCACAGGGAAGCAAGAGAAATGCTGATTTCATCAAGCCCAGTTACATACTCAGAATCTGTACTACTGCGCAAATAGGCATGTCTCTGTAGGCAAAAAACTCATTTCTGACAAAGTTGCCCAAATGCATCTCAGAAGTGTGCAACTTGTTCCCTGAGTTAGAAAACGTCGAGAATCGGTCGTTTCTGCTAGCGCTGTGCTTCTACACATGTATTTGCTGAACGGTGAAAGCGCACAGTAATGCACTTTTCTCCCAGCAAATACACTGTTTCTAAGGAAATGGGAACACACTGAGGAGACACTTGTGGGAGCTACTGTGACTAAAACTGAGCTTCCATACGCACAGGGAAGCAAGAGAAATGCTGATTTCATCAAGCCCAGTTACATACTCAGAATCTGTACTACTGCGCAAATAGGCATGTCTCTGTAGGCAAAAAACTCATTTCTGACAAAGTTGCCCAAATGCATCTCAGAAGTGTGCAACTTGTTCCCTGAGTTAGAAAACGACGAGAAACGTTCGTTTCTGCTAGCGCTTTGCTTCTACACATGTATTTGCTGAACGGTGAAAGCACACAGTAATGCACTTTTCTCCCAGCAAATACACTGTTTCTAAGGAAATGGGAACACACTGAGGAGACACTTGTGGGAGCTACTGTGACTAAAACTGAGCTTCCCTACGCACAGGGAAGCAAGAGAAATGCTGATTTCATCAAGCCCAGTTACATACTCACAATCTGTACTACTGCGCAAATAGGCATGTCTCTGTAGGCAAAAAACTCATTTCTGACAAAGTTGCCCAAATGCATCTCAGAAGTGTGCAACTTGTTCCCTGAGTTAGAAAACGTCGAGAAACGTTCGTTTCTGCTAGCGCTGTGCTTCTACACATGTATTTGCTGAACGGTGAAAGCGCACAGTAATGCACTTTTCTCCCAGCAAATACACTGTTTCTAAGGAAATGGGAACACACTGAGGAGACACTTGTGGGAGCTACTGTGACTAAAACTGAGCTTCCCTACGCACAGGGAAGGAAGAGAAATGCTGATTTCATCAAGCAAGTTACATACTCAGAATCTGTACTACTGCGCAAATAGGCATGTCTCTGTAGGCAAAAAACTCATTTCTGAAAAAGTTGCCCAAATGCATCTCAGAAGTGTGCAACTTGTTCCCTGTGTTAGAAAACGTCGAGAAACGTTCGTTTCTGCTAGCGCTGTGCTTCTACACATGTATTTGCTGAACAGTGAAAGCGCACAGTAATGCACTTTTCTCCCAGCAAATACACTGTTTCTAAGGAAATGGGAACACACTGAGGAGACACTTGTGGGAGCTATTGTGGTAAAACTGAGCTTCCCTACGCACAGGGAAGCAAGAGAAATGCTGATTTCATCAAGCCCAGTTACATACTCAGAATCTGTACTACTGCGCAAATAGGCATGTCTCTTTAGGCAAAAAACTCATTTCTGACAAAGTTGCCCAAATGCAACTCAGAAGTGTGCAACTTGTTCCCTGAGTTAGAAAACGTCGAGAAACGTTCGTTTCTGCTAGCGCTGTGCTTCTACACATGTATTTGCTGAACGGTAAAAGCGCACAGTAATGCACTTTTCTCCCAGCAAATACACTGTTTCTAAGGAAATGTGAACACACTGAGGAGACACTTGTGGGAGCTACTGTGACTACAACTGAGCTTCCCTACGCACAGGGAAGCAAGAGAAATGCTGATTTCATCAAGCCCAGTTACATACTCAGAATCTGTACTACTGCGCAAATAGGCATGTCTCTGTAGGCAAAAAACTCATTTCTGACAAAGTTGCCCAAATGCATCTCAGAAGTGTGCAACTTGTTCCCTGAGTTAGAAAACGTCGAGAAACGGTCGTTTCTGCTAGCGCTGTGCTTCTACACATGTATTTGCTGAACGGTGAAAGCGCACAGTAATGCACTTTTCTCCCAGCAAATACACTGTTTCTAAGGAAATGGGAACACACTGAGGAGACACTTGTGGGAGCTACTGTGACTAAAACTGAGCTTCCCTACGCACAGGGAAGCAAGAGAAATGCTGATTTCATCAAGCCCAGTTACATACTCAGAATCTGTACTACTGCGCAAATAGGCATGTCTCTGTAGGCAAAAAACTCATTTCTGACAAAGTTGCCCAAATGCATCTCAGAAGTGTGCAACTTGTTCCCTGAGTTAGAAAACGTCGAGAAACGGTCGTTTCTGCTAGCGCTGTGCTTCTACACATGTATTTGCTGAACGGTGAAAGCGCACAGTAATGCACATTTCTCCCAGCAAATACACTGTTTCTAAGGAATTGGGAACACACTGAGGAGACACTTGTGGGAGCTACTGTGACTAAAACTGAGCTTCCCTAGGCACAAGGAAGCAAGAGAAATGCTGATTTCATCCAGGCCAGTTACCTACTCAGAATCTGTACTACTGCTCAAATAGGCATGTCTCTGTAGGCAAAAAACTCATTTCTGACAAAGTTGCCCAAATGCATCTCAGAAGTGTGCAACTTGTTCCCTGAGTTAGAAAACGTCGAGAAACGGTCGTTTCTGCTAGCGCTGTGCTTCTACACATGTATTTGCTGAACGGTGAAAGCGCACAGTAATGCACATTTCTCCCAGCAAATACACTGTTTCTAAGGAATTGGGAACACACTGAGGAGACACTTGTGGGAGCTACTGTGACTAAAACTGAGCTTCCCTAGGCACAAGGAAGCAAGAGAAATGCTGATTTCATCCAGGCCAGTTACCTACTCAGAATCTGTACTACTGCTCAAATAGGCATGTCTCTGTAGGCAAAAAACTCATTTCTGACAAAGTTGCCCAAATGCATCTCAGAAGTGTGCAACTTGTTCCCTGAGTTAGAAAACGTCGAGAAACGTTCGTTTCTGCTAGCGCTGTGCTTCTACACATGTATTTGCTGAACGGTGAAAGCGCACAGTAATGCACTTTTCTCCCAGCAAATACACTGTTTCTAATGAAATGGGAACACACTGAGGAGACACTTGTGGGAGCTACTGGGACTAAAACTGAGCTTCCCTATGCACAGGGAAGCAAGAGAAATGCTGATTTCATCAAGCCCAGTTACATACTCAGAATCTGTACTCCTGCGCAAATAGGCATGTCTCTGTAGGCAAAAAACTCATTTCTGACAAAGTTGCCCAAATGCATCTCAGAAGTGTACAACTTGTTCTCTGAGTTAGAAAACGTCGAGAAACGGTCGTTTCTGCTAGCGCTGTGCTTCTACACATGTATTTGCTGAACGGTGAAAGCGCACAGTAATGCACTTTTCTCCCAGCAAATACACTGTTTCTAAGGAACTGGGAACACACTGAGGAGACACTTGTGGGAGCTACTGTGACTAAAACTCAACTTCCCTACGCACAGTGAAGCAAGAGAAATGCTGATTTCATCAAGCCCAGTTACATACTCAGAATCTGCACTACTGCGCAAATAGGCATGTCTCTGTAGGCAAAAAACTCATTTCTGACAAAGTTGCCCAAATGCATCTCAGAAGTGTGCAACTTGTTCCCTGAGTTAGAAAACGTAGAGAAACGGTCGTTTCAGCTAGCGCTGTGCTTCTACACATGTATTTGCTGAACGGTGAAAGCGCACAGTAATGCACTTTTCTCCCAGCAAATACACTGTTTCTAAGGAAATGGGAACACACTGAGGAGACACTTGTTTGAGCTACTGGGACTAAAACTGAGCTTCCCTACGCACAGGGAAGCAAGAGGAATGCTGATTTCATTAAGCCCAGTTACATACTCAGAATCTGTACTACTGCGCAAATAGGCATGTCTCTTTAGGCAAAAAACTCATTTCTGACAAAGTTGCCCAAATGCATCTCAGAAGTGTGCCACTTGTTTCCTGAGTTAGAAAACGTCGAGAAACGGTCATTTCACCTAGCGCTGTGCTTCTACACATGTATTTGTTGAACGGTGTAAGCGCACAGTGATGCACTTTTCTCCCAGCAAATACACTGTTTCTAAGGAACTGGGAACACACTGAGGAGACACTTGTGGGAGCTACTGTGACTAAAACTGAGCTTCCCTACGCACAGGGAAGCAAGAGAAATGCTGATTTCATCAAGGCCAGTTACATACTCAGAATCTGTACTACTGCGCAAATAGGCATGTCTCTTTAGGCAAAAAACTCATTTCTGACAAAGTTACCCAAATGCATCTCAGAAGTGTGCCACTTGTTCCCTGAGTTAGAAAACGTGAGAAACGGTCGTTTCAGCTAGCGCTGTGCTTCTACACATGTATTTGCTGAACGGTGTAAGCGCACAGTGATGCACTTTTCTCCCAGCAAATACACTGTTTCTAAGGAAATAAGAACACACTGAGGAGACACTTGTGGGAGCTACTGTGACTAAAACTGAGCTTCCCTACGCACAGGGAAGCAAGAGAAATGCTGATTTCATCAAGCCCAGTTACATACTCAGAATCTGTACTACTGCGCAAATAGGCATGTCTCTGTAGGCAAAAAACTCATTTCTGACAAAGTTGCCCAAATGCATCTCAGAAGTGTGCAACTTGTTCTCTGAGTTAGAAAACGTCGAGAAACGGTCATTTCAGCTAGCGCTGTGCTTCTACACATGTATTTGCTGAACGGTGAAAGCGCACAGTAATGCACTTTTCTCCCAGCAAATACACTGTTTCTAAGGAAATGGGAACACACTGAGGAGACACTTGTGGGAGCTACTGTGACTAAAACTGAGCTTCCCTACGCACAGGGAAGCAAGAGAAATGCTGATTTCATCAAGCCCAGTTACATACTCAGAATCTGTACTACTGCGCAAATAGGCATGTCTCTGTAGGCAAAAAACTCATTTCTGACAAAGTTGCCCAAATGCATCTCAGAAGTGTGCAACTTGTTCCCTGAGTTAGAAAACGTCGAGAAACGGTCGTTTCTGCTAGCGCTGTGCTTCTACACATGTATTTGCTGAACGGTGAAAGCGCACAGTAATGCACTTTTCTCCCAGCAAATACACTGTTTCTAAGGAAATGGGAACACACTGAGGAGACACTTGTGGGAGCTACTGTGACTAAAACTGAGCTTCCCTACGCACAGGGAAGCAAGAGAAATGCTGATTTCATCAAGCCCAGTTACATACTCAGAATCTGCACTACTGCGCAAATAGGCATGTCTCTGTAGGCAAAAAACTCATTTCTGACAAAGTTACCCAAATGCATCTCAGAAGTGTGCCACTTGTTCCCTGAGTTAGAAAACTTGAGAAACGGTCGTTTCAGCTAGCGCTGTGCTTCTACACATGTATTTGCTGAACGGTGTAAGCGCACAGTGATGCACTTTTCTCCCAGCAAAGACACTGTTTCTAAGGAAATGGGAACACACTGAGGAGACACTTGTGGGAGCTACTGTGACTAAAACTGAGCTTCCCTATGCACAGGGAAGCAAGAGAAATGCTGATTTCATCAAGCCCAGTTACATACTCAGAATCTGTACTACTGCGCAAATAGGCATGTCTCTGTAGGCAAAAAACTCATTTCTGACAAAGTTGCCCAAATGCATCTCAGAAGTGTGCAACTTGTTCTCTGAGTTAGAAAACGTCGAGAAACGGTCATTTCTGCTAGCGCTGTGCTTCTACACATGTATTTGCTGAACGGTGAAAGCGCAGAGTAATGCACTTTTCTCCCAGCAAATACACTGTTTCTAAGGAAATGGGAACACACTGAGGAGACACTTGTGGGAGCTACTGTGACTAAAACTGAGCTTCCCTACGCACAGGGAAGCAAGAGAAATGCTGATTTCATCAAGCCCAGTTACATACTCAGAATCTGTACTACTGCGCAAATAGGCATGTCTCTGTAGGCAAAAAACTCATTTCTGACAAAGTTGCCCAAATGCATCTCAGAAGTGTGCAACTTGTTCCCTGAGTTAGAAAACGTCGAGAAACGGTCGTTTCTGCTAGCGCTGTGCTTCTACACATGTATTTGCTGAACGGTGAAAGCGCACAGTAATGCACTTTTCTCCCAGCAAATACACTGTTTCTAAGGAACTGGGAACACACTGAGGAGACACTTGTGGGAGCTACTGTGACTAAAACTCAGCTTCACTACGCACAGGGAAGCAAGAGAATGCTGATTTCATCAAGCCCAGTTACCTACTCAGAATCTGTACTACTGCGCAAATAGGCATGTCTCTGTAGGCAAAAAACTCATTTCTGACAAAGTTGCCCAAATGCATCTCAGAAGTGTGCAACTTGTTCCCTGAGTTAGAAAACGTCGAGAAACGTTCGTTTCTGCTAGCGCTGTGCTTCTACACATGTATTTGCTGAACAGTGAAAGCGCACAGTAATGCACTTTTCTCCCAGCAAATACACTGTTTCTAAGGAAATGGGAACACACTGAGGAGACACTTGTGGGAGCTACTGTGACTAAAACTGAGCTTCCCTACGCACAGGGAAGCAAGAGAAATGCTGATTTCATCAAGCCCAGTTACATACTCAGAATCTGCACTACTGCGCAAATAGGCATGTCTCTGTAGGCAAAAAACTCATTTCTGACAAAGTTGCCCAAATGCATCTCAGAAGTGTGCCACTTGTTCCCTGAGTTAGAAAACGTAGAGAAACGGTCGTTTCAGCTAGCGCTGTGCTTCTACACATGTATTTGCTGAACAGTGAAAGCGCACAGTAATGCAATTTTCTCCCAGCAAATACACTGTTTCTAAGGAAATGGGAACACACTGAGGAGACACTTGTGGGAGCTACTGGGACTAAAACTGAGCTTCCCTACGCACAGGGAAGCAAGAGAAATGCTGATTTCATCAAGCCCAGTTACATACTCAGAATCTGCACTACTGCGCAAATAGGCATGTCTCTGTAGGCAAAAAACTCATTTCTGACAAAGTTGCCCAAATGCATCTCAGAAGTGTGCCACTTGTTCCCTGAGTTAGAAAACGTAGAGAAACGGTCGTTTCAGCTAGCGCTGTGCTTCTACACATGTATTTGCTGAACGGTGAATGCGCACAGTAATGCACTTTTCTCCCAGCAAATACACTATTTCTAAGGAAATGGGAACACACTGAGGAGACACTTGTGGGAGCTACTGTGACTAAAACTGAGCTTCCCTACGCACAGGGAAGCAAGAGAAATGCTGATTTCATCAAGCCCAGTTACATACTCAGAATCTGTACTACTGCGCAAATAGGCATGTCTCTTTAGGCAAAAAACTCATTTCTGACAAAGTTGCCCAAATGCATCTCAGAAGTGTGCAACTTGTTCCCTGAGTTAGAAAACGTCGAGAAACGGTCGTTTCTGCTAGCGCTGTGCTTCTACACATGTATTTGCTGAACGGTGAAAGCGCACAGTAATGCACTTTTCTCCCAGCAAATACACTGTTTCTAAGGAAATGGGAACACACTGAGGAGACACTTGTGGGAGCTACTGTGACTAAAACTGAGCTTCCCTACGCACAGGGAAGCAAGAGAAATGCTGATTTCATCAAGCCCAGGTACATACTCAGAATCTGTACTACTGCGCAAATAGGCATGTCTCTGTAGGCAAAAAACTCATTTCTGACAAAGTTGCCCAAATGCATCTCAGAAGTGTGCAACTTGTTCCCTGAGTTTGAAAACGTGGAGAAACGGTCGTTTCTGCTAGCGCTGTGCTTCTACACATGTATTTGCTGAACGCTGAAAGCGCACAGTAATGCACTTTTCTCCCAGCAAATACACTGTTTCTAAGGAAATGGGAACACACTGAGGAGACACTTGTGGGAGCTACTGTGACTAAAACTGAGCTCCCTACGCACAGGGAAGCAAGAGAAATGCTGATTTCATCAAGCCCAGTTATATACTCAGAATCTGTACTATTGCGCAAATAGGCATGTCTCTGTAGGCAAAAAACTCATTTCTGACAAAGTTGCCCAAATGCATCTCAGAAATGTGCAACTTGTTCCCTGAGTTAGAAAACATCGAAAAACGTTCGTTTCTGCTAGCGCTGTTCTTCTACACATGAATTTGCTGAACGGTGAAAGCGCACAGTAAGGCACTTTTCTCCCAGCAAATACACTGTTTCTAAGGAACTGGGAACACACTGAGGAGACACTTGTGGGAGCTACTGTGACTAAAACTGAGCTTCCCTACGCACAGGGAAGCAAGAGAAATGCTGATTTCATCAAGCCCAGTTACATACTCAGAATCTGTACTACTGCGCAAATAGGCATGTCTCTTTAGGCAAAAAACTCATTTCTGACAAAGTTGCCCAAATGCATCTCAGAAGTGTGCAACTTGTTCCCTGAGTTAGAAAACGTCGAAAAACGGTCGTTTCTGCTAGCGCTGTGTTTCTACACATGTATTTGCTGAACGGTGAAAGCGCACAGTAATGCACTTTTCTCCCAGCAAATACACTGTTTCTAAGGAATAGGGAACACACAGAGGAGACACTTGTGGGAGCTACTGTGACTAAAACTGAGCTTCCCTACGCACACGGAAGCAAGAGAAATGCTGATTTCATCAAGCCCAGTTACATACTCAGAATCTGTACTACTGCGCAAATAGGCATGTCTCTGTAGGCAAAAAACTAATTTCTGACAAAGTTGCACAAATGCATCTCAGAAGTGTGCAACTTGTTCCCTGAGTTAGAAAACGTCGAGAAACGGTCGTTTCTGCTAGCGCTGTGCTTCTACACATGTATTTGCTGAACGGTGAAAGCGCACAGTAATGCACTTTTCTCCCAGCAAATACACTGTTTCTAAGGAAATGGGAACACACTGAGGAGACACTTGTGGGAGCTACTGTGACTAAAACTGAGCTTCCCTACGCACAGGGAAGCAAAAGAAATGCTGATTTCATCAAGCCCAGTTACATACTCAGAATCTGTACCACTGCGCAAATAGGCATGTCTCTTTAGGCAAAAAACTCATTTCTGACAAAGTTGCCCAAATGCATCTCAGAAGTGTGCAACTTGTTCCCTGAGTTAGAAAACGTCGAGAAACGTTCGTTTCTGCTAGCGCTGTGCTTCTACCCATGAATTTGCTGAACGGTGAAAGCGCACAGTAAGGCACTTTTCTCCCAGCAAATACACTGTTTCTAAGGAAATGGGAACACACTGAGGAGACACTTGTGGGAGCTACTGTGACTAAAACTGAGCTTCCCTACGCACAGGGAAGCAAGAGAAATGCTGATTTCATCAAGCCCAGGTACATACTCAGAATCTGTACTACTGCGCAAATAGGCATGTCTCTGTAGGCAAAAAACTCATTTCTGACAAAGTTGCCCAAATGCATCTCAGAAGTGTGCAACTTGTTCCCTGAGTTAGAAAACGTCGAGAAACGTTCGTTTCTGCTAGCGCTGTGCTTCTACACATGTATTTGCTGAACGGTGAAATCGCACAGTAATGCACTTTTCTCCCAGCAAATACACTGTTTCTAAGGAAATGGGAACACACTGAGGAGACACTTGTGGGAGCTACTGTGACTAAAACTGAGCTTCCCTACGCACAGGGAAGCAAGAGAAATGCTGATTTCATCAAGCCCAGTTACATACTCAGAATCTGTACTACTGCGCAAATAGGCATGTCTCTGTAGGCAAAAAACTCATTTCTGACAAAGTTGCCCAAATGCATCTCAGAAGTGTGCAACTTGTTCCCTGAGTTTGAAAACGTCGAGAAAAGGTCGTTTCTGCTAGCGCTGTGCTTCTACACATGTATTTGCTGAACGGTGAAAGCGCACAGTAATGCACTTTTCTCCCAGCAAATACACTGTTTCTAAGGAAATGGGAACAAACTGAGGAGACACTTGTAGTAGCTACTGTGACTAAAACTGAGCTTCCCTACGCACAGGGAAGCAAAAGAAATGCTGATTTCATCAAGCCCAGTTACATACTCAGAATCTGTACCACTGCGCAAATAGGCATGTCTCTTTAGGCAAAAAACTCATTTCTGACAAAGTTGCCCAAATGCATCTCAGAAGTGTGCAACTTGTTCCCTGAGTTAGAAAACGTCGAGAAACGGTCGTTTCTGCTAGCGCTGTGCTTCTACACATGTATTTGCTGAACGGTGAAAGCGCACAGTAATGCACTTTTCTCCCAGCAAATACACTGTTTCTAAGGAAATGGGAACACACTGAGGAGACACTTGTGGGAGCTACTGTGACTAAAACTGAGCCGCCCTACGCACAGGGAAGCAAGAGAAATGCTGATTTCATCAAGCCCAGTTACATACTCAGAATCTGTACTACTGCGCAAATAGGCATGTCTCTGTAGGCAAAAAACTCATTTCTGACAAAGTTGCCCAAATGCATCTCAGAAGTGTGCAACTTGTTCCCTGAGTTAGAAAACGTCGAGAAACGGTCGTTTCTGCTAGCGCTGTGCTTCTACACATGTATTTGCTGAACGGTGAAAGCGCACAGTAATGCACTTTTCTCCCAGCAAATACACTGTTTCTAAGGAAATGGGAACACACTGAGGAGACACTTGTGGGAGCTACTGTGACTAAAACTGAGCTTCCCTACGCACAGGGAAGCAAGAGAAATGCTGATTTCATCAAGCCCAGGTACATACTCAGAATCTGTACTACTGCGCAAATAGGCATGTCTCTGTAGGCAAAAAACTCATTTCTGACAAAGTTGCACAAATGCATCTCAGAAGTGTGCAACTTGTTCCCTGAGTTAGAAAACATAGAGAAACGGTCGTTTCTGCTAGCGCTGTGCTTCTACACATGTATTTGCTGAACGGTGAAAGCGCACAGTAATGCACTTTTCTCCCAGCAAATACACTGTTTCTAAGGAAATGGGAACACACTGAGGAGACACTTGTGGGAGCTACTGTGACTAAAACTGAGCTTCCCTACGCACAGGGAAGCAAGAGAAATGCTGATTTCATCAAGCCCAGTTACATACTCAGAATCTGTACTACTGCGCAAATAGGCATGTCTCTGTAGGCAAAAAACTCATTTCTGACAAAGTTGCCCAAATGCATCTCAGAAGTGTGCAACTAGTTCCCTGAGTTAGAAAATGTCGAGAAACGGTCGTTTCTGCTAGCGCTGTGCTTCTACACATGTATTTGCTGAACGGTGAAAGCGCACAGTAATGCACTTTTCTCCCAGCAAATACACTGTTTCTAAGGAAATGGGAACACACTGAGGAGACACTTGTGGGAGCTACTGTGACTAAAACTGAGCTTCCCTACGTACAGGGAAGCAAGAGAAATGCTGATTTCATCAAGCCCAGTTACCTACTCAGAATCTGTACTACTGCGCAAATAGGCATGGCTCTGTAGGCAAAAAACTCATTTCTGACAAAGTTGCCCAAATGCATCTCAGAAGTGTGCAACTTGTTCCCTGAGTTAGAAAACGTCGAGAAACGGTCGTTTCTGCTAGCGCTGTCCTTCTACACATGTATTTGCTGAATGGTGAAACGCACAGTAATGCACTTTTCTCCCAGCAAATACACTGTTTCTAAGGAAATGGGAACACACTGAGGAGACACTTGTGGGAGCTACTGTGACTAAAACTGAGCTTCCCTATGCACAGGGAAGCAAGAGAAATGCTGATTTCATCAAGCCCAGTTACATACTCAGAATCTGTACTACTGCGCAAATAGGCATGTCTCTGTAGGCAAAAAACTCATTTCTGACAAAGTTGCCCAAATGCATCTCAGAAGTGTGCAACTTGTTCCCTGAGTTAGAAAACGTCGAGAAACGGTCGTTTCTGCTGGCGCTGTGCTTCTACAGATGTATTTGCTGAATGGTGAAAGCGCACAGTAATGCACTTTTCTCCCAGCAAATACACTGTTTCTAAGGAACTGGGAACACACTGAGGAGACACTTGTGGGAGCTACTGTGACTAAAACTGAGCTTCCCTACGCACAGGGAAGCAAGAGAAATGCTGATTTCATTAAACCGAGTTACATACTCAGAATCTGTACTACTGCGCAAATAGGCATGTCTCTGTAGGCAAAAAACTCATTTCTGACAAAGTTGCCCAAATGCATCTCAGAAGTGTGCAACTTGTTCCCTGAGTTAGAAAACGTCGAGAAACGGTCGTTTCTGCTAGCGCTGTGCTTCTACACATGTATTTGCTGAACGGTGAAAGCGCACAGTAATGCACTTTTCTCCCAGCAAATACACTGTTTCTAAGGAACTGGGAACACACTGAGGAGACACTTGTGGGAGCTACTGTGACTAAAACTGAGCTTCCCAACGCACAGGGAAGCAAGAGAAATGCTGATTTCATCAAGCCCAGTTACATACTCAGAATCTGTACTACTGCGCAAATAGGCATGTCTCTGTAGGCAAAAAACTCATTTCTGACAAAGTTGCCCAAATGCATCTCAGAAGTGTGCAACTTGTTCCCTGAGTTAGAAAACGTCGAGAAACGGTCGTTTCTGCTAGCGCTGTGCTTCTACACATGTATTTGCTGAACGGTGAAAGCGCACAGTAATGCACTTTTCTCCCAGCAAATACACTGTTTCTAAGGAAATGGGAACACACTGAGGAGACACTTGTGGGAGCTACTGTGACTAAAACTGAGCTTCCCTACGCACAGGGAAGCAAGAGAAATGCTGATTTCATCAAGCCCAGTTACATACTCAGAATCTGTACTACTGCGCAAATAGGCATGTCTCTGTAGGCAAAAAACTCATTTCTGACAAAGTTGCCCAAATGCATCTCAGAAGTGTGCAACTAGTTCCCTGAGTTAGAAAATGTCGAGAATCGGTCGTTTCTGCTAGCGCTGTGCTTCTACACATGTATTTGCTGAACGGTGAAAGCGCACAGTAATGCACTTTTCTCCCAGCAAATACACTGTTTCTAAGGAAATGGGAACACACTGAGGAGACACTTGTGGGAGCTACTGTGACTAAAACTGAGCTTCCCTACGTACAGGGAAGCAAGAGAAATGCTGATTTCATCAAGCCCAGTTACCTACTCAGAATCTGTACTACTGCGCAAATAGGCATGGCTCTGTAGGCAAAAAACTCATTTCTGACAAAGTTGCCCAAATGCATCTCAGAAGTGGGCAACTTGTTCCCTGAGTTAGAAAACGTCGAGAAACGGTCGTTTCTGCTAGCGCTGTCCTTCTACACATGTATTTGCTGAATGGTGAAACGCACAGTAATGCACTTTTCTCCCAGCAAATACACTGTTTCTAAGGAAATGGGAACACACTGAGGAGACACTTGTGGGAGCTACTGTGACTAAAACTGAGCTTCCCTATGCACAGGGAAGCAAGAGAAATGCTGATTTCATCAAGCCCAGTTACATACTCAGAATCTGTACTACTGCGCAAATAGGCATGTCTCTTTAGGCAAAAAACTCATTTCTGACAAAGTTGCCCAAATGCATCTCAGAAGTGTGCAACTTGTTCCCTGAGTTAGAAAACGTCGAGAAACGGTCGTTTCTGCTAGCGCTGTGCTTCTACACATGTATTTGCTGAACGGTGAAAGCGCACAGTAATGCACTTTTCTCCCAGCAAATACACTGTGTCTAAGGAAATGGGAACACACTGAGGAGACACTTGTGGGAGCTACTGTGACTAAAACTGAGCTTCCCTACGCACAGGTAAGCAAGAGAAATGCTGATTTCATTAAACCAAGTTACATACTCAGAATCTGTACTACTGCGCAAATAGGCATGTCTCTGTAGGCAAAAAAGTCATTTCTCACAAAGTTGCCCTAATGCATCTCAGAAGTGTGCAACTTGTTCCCTGAGTTAGAAAACGTCGAGAAACGTTCGTTTCTGCTAGCGCTGTGCTTCTACACATGTATTTGCTGAACGGTGAAAGCACACAGTAATGCACTTTTCTCCCAGCAAATACACTGTTTCTAAGGAACTGGGAACACACTGAGGAGACACTTGTGGGAGCTACTGTGACTAAAACTGAGCTTCCCTACGCACAGGGAAGCAAGAGAAATGCTGATTTCATCAAGCCCAGTTACATACTCAGAATCTGTACTACTGCGCAAATAGGCATGTCTCTGTAGGCAAAAAACTCATTTCTGACAAACTTGCCCAAATGCATCTCAGAAGTGTGCAACTTGTTCCCTGAGTTAGAAAACGTCGAGAAACGGTCTTTTCTGCTAGCGTTGTGCTTCTACACATGTATTTGCTGAACGGTGAAAGCGCACAGTAATGCACTTTTCTCCCAGCAAATACACTGTTTCTAAGGAAATGGGAACACACTGAGGAGACACTTGTGGGAGCTACTGTGACTAAAACTGAGCTTCCCTATGCACAGGAAAGCAAGAGAAATGCTGATTTCATCAAGCCCAGTTACATACTCAGAATCTGTACTACTGCGCAAATAGGCATGTCTCTGTAGGCAAAAAACTCATTTCTGACAAAGTTGCCCAAATGCATCTCAGAAGTGTGCAACTTGTTCCCTGAGTTACAAAACATCGAGAAACGTTCGTTTCTGCTAGCGCTGTGCTTCTACACATGAATTTGCTGAACGGTGAAAGCGCACAGTAAGGCACTTTTCTCCCAGCAAATACACTGTTTCTAAGGAACTGGGAACACACTGAGGAGACACTTGTGGGAGCTACTGTGACTAAAACTGAGCTTCCCTACGCACAGGGAAGCAAGAGAAATGCTGATTTCATCAAGCCCAGGTACATACTCAGAATCTGTACTACTGCGCAAATGGGCATGTCTCTGTAGGCAAAAAACTCATTTCTGACAAAGTTGCCCAAATGCATCTCAGAAGTGTGCAACTTGTTCCCTGAGTTAGAAAACGTGGAGAAACGGTCGTTTCTATTAGCGCTGTACTTCTACACATGTATTTGCTGAACGGTGAAAGCGCACAGTAATGCACTCTTCTCCCAGCAAATACACTGTTTCAAAGGAAATGGGAACACACTGAGGAGACACTTGTGGGAGCTACTGTGACTAAAACTGAGCTTCTCTACGCACAGGGAAGCAAGAGAAATGCTGATTTCATCAAGCCCAGTTACATACTCAGAATCTGTACTACTGCGCAAATAGGCATGTCTCTGTAGGCAAAAAACTCATTTCTGACAAAGTTGCCCAAATGCATCTCAGAAGTGTGCAACTTGTTCCCTGAGTTAGAAAACGTCGAGAAACGTTCGTTTCTGCTAGCGCTGTGCTTCTACACATGTATTTGCTGAACGGTGAAAGCGCACAGTAATGCACTTTTCTCCCAGCAAATACACTGTTTCTAAGGAAATGGGAACACACTGAGGAGACACTTGTGGGAGCTACCTTGACTAAAACTGAGCTCCCTACGCACAGGGAAGCAAGAGAAATGCTGATTTCATCAAGCCCAGTTACATACTCAGAATCTGTACTACTGCGCAAATAGGCATGTCTCTGTAGGCAAAAAACTCATTTCTGACAAAGTTGCCCAAATGCATCTCAGAAGTGTGCAACTTGTTCCCTGATTTAGAAAACGTCGAAAAACAGTCGTTTCTGCTAGTGCTGTGCTTCTACACATGTATTTGCTGAACGGTGAAAGCGGACAGTAATGCACTTTTCTCCCAGCAAATACACTGTTTCTAAAGAAATGGGAACACACTGAGGAGACACTTGTGGGAGCTACTGTGACTAAAACTGAGCTTCCCTACGCACAGGGAAGCAAGAGAAATGCTGATTTCATCAAGCCCAGTTACATACTCAGAATCTGTACTACTGCGCAAATGGGCATGTCTCTGTAGGCAAAAAACTCATTTCTGACAAAGTTGCCCAAATGCATCTCAGAAGTGTGCAACTTGTTCCCTGAGTTAGAAAACGTCGAGAAACGGTCGTTTCTGCTAGCGCTGTGCTTCTACACATGTATTTGCTGAACGGTGAAAGCGCACAGTAATGCACTTTTCTCCCAGCAAATACACTGTTTCTAAGGAAATGGGAACACACTGAGGAGACACTTGTGGGAGCTACTGTGACTACAACTGAGCTTCCCTACGCAAAGGGAAGCAAGAGAAATGCTGATTTCATCAAGCCCAGGTACATACTCAGAATCTGTACTACTGCGCAAATAGGCATGTCTCTGTAGGCAAAAAACTCATTTCTGACAAAGTTGCCCAAATGCATCTCAGAAGTGTGCAACTTGTTCCCTGAGTTAGAAAACGTCGAGAAACGTTCGTTTCTGCTAGCGCTGTGCTTCTACACATGTATTTGCTGAACGGTGAAAGCGCACAGTAATGCACTTTTCTCCCAGCAAATACACTGTTTCTAAGGAAATGGGAACACACTGAGGAGACACTTGTGGGAGCTACTGTGACTACAACTGAGCTTCCCTACGCACAGGGAAGCAAGAGAAATGCTGATTTCATCAAGCCCAGGTACATACTCAGAATCTGTACTACTGCGCAAATAGGCATGTCTCTGTAGGCAAAAAACTCATTTCTGACAAAGTTGCCCAAATGCATCTCAGAAGTGTGCAACTTGTTCCCTGAGTTAGGAAACGTTGAGAAACGTTCGTTTCTGCTAGCGCTGTGCTTCTACACATGTATTTGCTGAACGGTGAAAGCGCACAGTAAGGCACTTTTCTCCCAGCAAATACACTGTTTCTAAGGAACTGGGAACACACTGAGGAGACACTTGTGGGAGCTACTGTGACTAAAACTGAGCTTCCCTACGCAAAGGGAAGCAAGAGAAATGCTGATTTCATCAAGCCCAGTTACATACTCAGAATCCGTACTACTGCGCAAAAAGGCATGTCTCTGTAGGCAAAAAACTCATTTCTGACAAACTTGCCCAAATGCATCTCAGAAGTGTGCAACTTGTTCCCTGAGTTAGAAAACGTCGAAAAACGGTCGTTTCTGCTAGTGCTGTGCTTCTACACATGTATTTGCTGAACGGTGAAAGCGGACAGTAAGGCACTTTTCTCCCAGCAAATACACTGTTTCTAAGGAACTGGGAACACACTGAGGAGACACTTGTGGGAGCTACTGTGACTACAACTGAGCTTCCCTACGCACAGGGAAGCAAGAGAAATGCTGATTTCATCAAGCCCAGTTACATACTCAGAATCTGTACTACTGCGCAAATAGGCATGTCACTGTAGGCAAAAAACTCATTTCTGACAAAGTTGCCCAAATGCATCTCAGAAGTGTGCAACTTGTTCCCTGATTTAGAAAACGTCGAAAAACAGTCGTTTCTGCTAGTGCTGTGCTTCTACACATGTATTTGCTGAACGGTGAATGCGGACAGTAATGCACTTTTCTCCCAGCAAATACACTGTTTCTAAGGAATAGGGAACACACTGAGGAGACACTTGTGGGAGCTACTGTGACTAAAACTGAGCTTCCCTACGCACAGGGAAGCAAGAGAAATGCTGATTTCATCAAGCCCAGGTACATACTCAGAATCTGTACTACTGCGCAAATGGGCATGTCTCTGTAGGCAAAAAACTCATTTCTGACAAAGTTGCCCAAATGCATCTCAGAAGTGTGCAACTTGTTCCCTGAGTTAGAAAACGTCGAGAAACGGTCGTTTCTGCTAGCGCTGTACTTCTACACATGTATTTGCTGAACGGTGAAAGCGCACAGTAATGCACTCTTCTCCCAGCAAATACACTGTTTCTAAGAAAATGGGAACACACTGAGGAGACACTTGTGGGAGCTACTGTGACTAAAACTGAGCTTCTCTACGCACAGGGAAGCAAGAGAAATGCTGATTTCATCAAGCCCAGTTACATACTCAGAATCTGTACTACTGCGCAAATAGGCATGTCTCTGTAGGCAAAAAACTCATTTCTGACAAAGTTGCCCAAATGCATCTCAGAAGTGTGCAACTTGTTCCCTGAGTTAGAAAACGTCGAGAAACGGTCGTTTCTGCTAGCGCTGTGCTTCTACACATGTATTTGCTGAACGGTGAAAGCGCACAGTAATGCACTTTTCTCCCAGCAAATACACTGTTTCTAAGGAAATGGGAACACACTGAGGAGACACTTGTGGGAGCTACTGTGACTAAAACTGAGCTTCCCTACGCACAGGGAAGCAAGAGAAATGCTGATTTCATCAAGCCCAGGTACATACTCAGAATCTGTACTCATGCGCAAATAGGCATGTCTCTGTAGGCAAAAAACTGATTTCTGACAAAGTTGCCCAAATGCATCTCAGAAGTGTGCAACTTGTTCCCTGAGTTAGAAAACGTCGAGAAACGGTCGTTTCTGCTAGCGCTGTGCTTCTACACATGTATTTGCTGAACGGTGAAAGCGCACAGTAATGCACTTTTCTCCCAGCAAATACACTGTTTCAAAGGAAATGGGAACACACTGAGGAGACACTTGTGGGAGCTACTGTGACTAAAACTGAGCTCCCTACGCACAGGGAAGCAAGAGAAATGCTGATTTCATCAAGCCCAGTTACATACTCAGAATCTGTACTACTGCGCAAATAGGCATGTCTCTGTAGGCAAAAAACTCATTTCTGACAAAGTTGCCCAAATGCATCTCAGAAGTGTGCAACTTGTTCCCTGAGTTAGAAAACATCGAGAAACGTTCGTTTCTGCTAGCGCTGTGCTTCTACACACGAATTTGCTGAACGGTGAAAGCGCACAGTAAGGCACTTTTCTCCCAGCAACTACACTGTTTCTAAGGAACTGGGAACACACTGAGGAGACACTTGTGGGAGCTACTGTGACTAAAACTGAGCTTCCCTACGCACAGGGAAGCAAGAGAAATGCTGATTTCATCAAGCCCAGTTACATACTCAGAATCTGTACTACTGCGCAAATAGGCATGTCTCTGTAGGCAAAAAACTCATTTTGGACAAAGTTGCCCAAATGCATGTCAGAAGTGTGCAACTTGTTCCCTGAGTTAGAAAACGTCGAGAAACGGTCGTTTCTGCTAGGGCTTTGCTTCTACACATGTATTTGCTGAACGGTGAAAGCGCACAGTAATGCACTTTTCTCCCAGCAAATACACTGTTTCTAAGGAAATGGGAACACACTGAGGAGACACTTGTGGGAGCTACTGTGACTAAAACTGAGCTTCCCTACGCACAGGAAAGCTAGAGAAATGCTGATTTCATCAAGCCCAGTTACATACTCAGAATCTGTACTACTGCGCAAATAGGCATGTCTCTGTAGGCAAAAAACTCATTTCTGACAAAGTTGCCCAAATGCATCTCAGAAGTGTGCAACTTGTTCCCTGAGTTAGAAAACGTCGAGAAACGGTCGTTTCTGCTAGCGCTGTGCTTCTACACATGTATTTGCTGAACGGTGAAAGCGCACAGTAATGCACTTTTCTCCCAGCAAATACACTGTTTCTAAGGAATAGGGAACACACTGAGGAGACACTTGTGGGAGCTACTGTGACTAAAACTGAGCTTCCCTACGCACAGGGAAGCAAGAGAAATGCTGATTTCATCAAGCCCAGTTACATACTCAGAATCTGTACTACTGCGCAAATAGGCATGTCTCTGTAGGCAAAAAACTCACTTCTGACAAAGTTGCCCAAATGCATCTCAGAAGTGTGCAACTTGTTCCCTGAGTTAGAAAACGTCGAGAAACGGTCGTTTCTGCTAGGGCTTTGCTTCTACACATGTATTTGCTGAACGGTGAAAGCGCACAGTAATGCACTTTTCTCCCAGCAAATACACTGTTTCTAAGGAAATGGGAACCCACTGAGGAGACACTTGAGGGAGCTACTGTGACTAAAACTGAGCTTCCCTACGCACAGGGAATCAAGAGAAATGCTGATTTCATCAAGCCCAGTTACCTACTCAGAATCTGTACTACTGCGCAAATAGGCATGTCTATGTAGGCAAAAAACTCATTTCTGACAAAGCTGCCCAAATGCATCTCAGAAGTGTGCAACTTGTTCCCTGAGTTAGAAAACGTCGAGAAACGGTCGTTTCTGCTAGCGCTGTGCTTCTACACATGTATTTGCTGAACGGTGAAAGCGCACAGTAATGCACTTTTCTCCCAGCAAATACACTGTTTCTAAGGAAATGGGAACACACTGAGGAGACACTTGTGGGAGCTACTGTGACTAAAACTGAGCTTCCCTACGCACAGGGAAGCAAGAGAAATGCTGATTTCATCAAGCCCAGTTACATACTCAGAATCTGTACTACTGCCCAAATAGGCATGTCTCTGTAGGCAAAAAACTCATTTTGGACAAAGTTGCCCAAATGCATCTCAGAAGTGTGCAACTTGTTCCCTGAGTTAGAAAACGTCGAGAAACGGTCGTTTCTGCTAGCGCTGTGCTTCTACACATGTATTTGCTGAACGGTGAAAGCGCACAGTAATGCACTTTTCTCCCAGCAAATACACTGTTTCTAAGAAAATGGGAACACACTGAGGAGACACTTGTGGGAGCTACTGTGACTAAAACTGAGCTTCCCTACGCACAGGAAAGCTAGAGAAATGCTGATTTCATCAAGCCCAGTTACATACTCAGAATCTGTACTACTGCGCAAATAGGCATGTCTCTGTAGGCAAAAAACTCATTTCTGACAAAGTAGCCCAAATGCACCTCAGAAGTGTGCAACTTGTTCCCTGAGTTAGAAAACGTCGAGAAACGGTCGTTTCTGCTAGCGCTGTGCTTCTACACATGTATTTGCTGAACGGTGAAAGCCCACAGTAACGCACTTTTCTCCCAGCAAAAACACTGTTTCTAAGGAAATGGGAACACACTGAGGAGACACTTGTGGGAGCTACTGGGACTAAAACGGAGCTTCCCTATGCACAGGGAAGCAAGAGAAATGCTGATTTCATCAAGCCCAGTTACATACTCAGAATCTGTACTACTGCGCAAATAGGCATGTCTCTGTAGGCAAAAAACTCATTTCTGACAAAGTTGCCCAAATGCATCTCAGAAGTGTGCAACTTGTTCCCTGAGTTAGAAAACGTCGAGAATCGGTCGTTTCTGCTAGCGCTGTGCTTCTACACATGTATTTGCTGAACGGTGAAAGCGCACAGTAATGCACTTTTCTCCCAGCAAATACACTGTTTCTAAGGAAATGGGAACACACTGAGGAGACACTTGTGGGAGCTACTGGGACTAAAACTGAGCTTCCCTACGCACAGGGAAGCAAGAGAAATGCTTATTTCATCAAGCCCAGTTACATACTCAGAATCTGTACTACCGCGCAAATAGGCATGTCTCTGTAGGCAAAAAACTCATTTCTGACAAAGTTGCCCAAATGCATCTCAGAAGTGTGCAACTTGTTCCCTGAGTTAGAAATCCTCGAGAAACGGTCGTATCTGCTAGCTCTAGGCTTCTACACATGTATTTGCTGAATGGTGAAAGCGCACAGTAATGCACTTTTCTCCCAGCAAAAACACTGTTTCTACGGAAATGGGAACACACTGAGGAGACACTTGTGGGAGCTACTGTGACTAAAACTGAGCTTCCCTACGCACAGGGAAGCAAGAGAAATGCTGATTTCATCAAGCCCAGTTACATACTCAGAATCTGTACTACTGCGCAAATAGGCATGTCTCTGTAGGCAAAAAACTCATTTCTGAAAAAGTTGCCCAAATGCATCTCAGAAGTGTGCAACTTGTTCCCTGAGTTAGAAAACGTCGAAAAACGGTCGTTTCTGCTAGTGCTGTGCTTCTACACATGTATTTGCTGAACGGTGAAAACGGACAGTAATGCACTTTTCTCCCAGCAAATACACTGTTTCTAAGGAATAGGGAACACACTGAGGAGACACTTGTGGGAGCTACTGTGACTAAAACTGAGCTTCCCTACGCAGAGGGAAGCAAGAGAAATGCTGATTTCATCAAGCCCAGGTACATACTCAGAATCTGTACTACTGCGCAAATGGGCATGTCTCTGTAGGCAAAAAACTCATATCTGACAAAGTTGCCCAAATGCATCTCAGAAGTGTGCAACTTGTTCCCTGAGTTAGAAAACGTCGAGAAACGGTCGTTTCTACTAGCGCTGTACTTCTACACATGTATTTGCTGAACGGTGAAAGCGCACAGTAATGCACTCTTCTCCCAGCAAATACACTGTTTCTAAGGAAATGGGAACACACTGAGGAGACACTTGTGGGAGCTACTGTGACTAAAACTGAGCTTGTCTACGCACAGGGAAGCAAGAGAAATGCTGATTTCATCAAGCCCAGTTACATACTCAGAATCTGTACTACTGCGCAAATAGGCATGTCTCTGTAGGCAAAAAACTCATTTCTGACAAAGTTGCCCAAATGCATCTCAGAAGTGTGCAACTTGTTCCCTGAGTTAGAAAACGTCGAGAAACGGTCGTTTCTGCTAGCGCTGTGCTTCTACACATGTATTTGCTGAACGGTGAAAGCGCACAGTAATGCACTTTTCTCCCAGCAAATACACTGTTTCTAAGGAAATGGGAACACACTGAGGAGACACTTGTGGGAGCTACTGTGACTAAAACTGAGCTTCCCTACGCACAGGGAAGCAAGAGAAATGCTGATTTCATCAAGCCCAGGTACATACTCAGAATCTGTACTCATGCGCAAATAGGCATGTCTCTGTAGGCAAAAAACTCATTTCTGACAAAGTTGCCCAAATGCATCTCAGAAGTGTGCAACTTGTTCCCTGAGTTAGAAAACGTCGAGAAACGGTCGTTTCTGCTAGCGCTGTGCTTCTACACATGTATTTGCTGAACGGTGAAAGCGCACAGTAATGCACTTTTCTCCCAGCAAATACACTGTTTCAAAGGAAATGGGAACACACTGAGGAGACACTTGTGGGAGCTACTGTGACTAAAACTGAGCTCCCTACGCACAGGGAAGCAAGAGAAATGCTGATTTCATCAAGCCCAGTTACATACTCAGAATCTGTACTACTGCGCAAATAGGCATGTCTCTGTAGGCAAAAAACTCATTTCTGACAAAGTTGCCCAAATGCATCTCAGAAGTGTGCAACTTGTTCCCTGAGTTAGAAAACATCGAGAAACGTTCGTTTCTGCTAGCGCTGTGCTTCTACACACGAATTTGCTGAACGGTGAAAGCGCACAGTAAGGCACTTTTCTCCCAGCAACTACACTGTTTCTAAGGAACTGGGAACACACTGAGGAGACACTTGTGGGAGCTACTGTGACTAAAACTGAGCTTCCCTACGCACAGGGAAGCAAGAGAAACGCTGAATTCATCAAGCCCAGTTACATACTCAGAATCTGTACTACTGCGCAAATAGGCATGTCTCTGTAGGCAAAAAACTCATTTTGGACAAAGTTGCCCAAATGCATGTCAGAAGTGTGCAACTTGTTCCCTGAGTTAGAAAACGTCGAGAAACGGTCGTTTCTGCTAGGGCTTTGCTTCTACACATGTATTTGCTGAACGGTGAAAGCGCACAGTAATGCACTTTTCTCCCAGCAAATACACTGTTTCTAAGGAAATGGGAACACACTGAGGAGACACTTGTGGGAGCTACTGTGACTAAAACTGAGCTTCCCTACGCACAGGAAAGCTAGAGAAATGCTGATTTCATCAAGCCCAGTTACATACTCAGAATCTGTACTACTGCGCAAATAGGCATGTCTCTGTAGGCAAAAAACTCATTTCTGACAAAGTTGCCCAAATGCATCTCAGAAGTGTGCAACTTGTTCCCTGAGTTAGAAAACGTCGAGAAACGGTCGTTTCTGCTAGCGCTGTGCTTCTACACATGTATTTGCTGAACGGTGAAAGCGCACAGTAATGCACTTTTCTCCCAGCAAATACACTGTTTCTAAGGAATAGGGAACACACTGAGGAGACACTTGTGGGAGCTACTGTGACTAAAACTCAGCTTCCCTACGCACAGGGAAGCAAGAGAAATGCTGATTTCATCAAGCCCAGTTACATACTCAGAATCTGTACTACTGCGCAAATAGGCATGTCTCTGTAGGCAAAAAACTCACTTCTGACAAAGTTGCCCAAATGCATCTCAGAAGTGTGCAACTTGTTCCCTGAGTTAGAAAACGTCGAGAAACGGTCGTTTCTGCTAGGGCTTTGCTTCTACACATGTATTTGCTGAACGGTGAAAGCGCACAGTAATGCACTTTTCTCCCAGCAAATACACTGTTTCTAAGGAAATGGGAACCCACTGAGGAGACACTTGAGGGAGCTACTGTGACTAAAACTGAGCTTCCCTATGCACAGGGAATCAAGAGAAATGCTGATTTCATCAAGCCCAGTTACCTACTCAGCATCTGTACTACTGCGCAAATAGGCATGTCTATGTAGGCAAAAAACTCATTTCTGACAAAGCTGCCCAAATGCATCTCAGAAGTGTGCAACTTGTTCCCTGAGTTAGAAAACGTCGAGAAACGTTCGTTTCTGCTAGCGCTGTGCTTCTACACATGTATTTGCTGAACGGTGAAAGCGCACAGTAATGCACTTTTCTCCCAGCAAATACACTGTTTCTAAGGAAATGGGAACACACTGAGGAGACACTTGTGGGAGCTACTGTGACTAAAACTGAGCTTCCCTACGCACAGGGAAGCAAGAGAAATGCTGATTTCATCAAGCCCAGTTACATACTCAGAATCTGTACTACTGCCCAAATAGGCATGTCTCTGTAGGCAAAAAACTCATTTTGGACAAAGTTGCCCAAATGCATCTCAGAAGTGTGCAACTTGTTCCCTGAGTTAGAAAACGTCGAGAAACGGTCGTTTCTGCTAGCGCTGTGCTTCTACACATGTATTTGCTGAACGGTGAAAGCGCACAGTAATGCACTTTTCTCCCAGCAAATACACTGTTTCTAAGAAAATGGGAACACACTGAGGAGACACTTGTGGGAGCTACTGTGACTAAAACTGAGCTTCCCTACGCACAGGAAAGCTAGAGAAATGCTGATTTCATCAAGCCCAGTTACATACTCAGAATCTGTACTACTGCGCAAATAGGCATGTCTCTGTAGGCAAAAAACTCATTTCTGACAAAGTAGCCCAAATGCACCTCAGAAGTGTGCAACTTGTTCCCTGAGTTAGAAAACGTCGAGAAACGGTCGTTTCTGCTAGCGCTGTGCTTCTACACATGTATTTGCTGAACGGTGAAAGCCCACATTAACGCACTTTTCTCCCAGCAAAAACACTGTTTCTAAGGAAATGGGAACACACTGAGGAGACACTTGTGGGAGCTACTGGGACTAAAACGGAGCTTCCCTATGCACAGGGAAGCAAGAGAAATGCTGATTTCATCAAGCCCAGTTACATACTCAGAATCTGTACTACTGCGCAAATAGGCATGTCTCTGTAGGCAAAAAACTCATTTCTGACAAAGTTGCCCAAATGCATCTCAGAAGTGTGCAACTTGTTCCCTGAGTTAGAAAACGTCGAGAATCGGTCGTTTCTGCTAGCGCTGTGCTTCTACACATGTATTTGCTGAACGGTGAAAGCGCACAGTAATGCACTTTTCTCCCAGCAAATACACTGTTTCTAAGGAAATGGGAACACACTGAGGAGACACTTGTGGGAGCTACTGGGACTAAAACTGAGCTTCCCTACGCACAGGGAAGCAAGAGAAATGCTTATTTCATCAAGCCCAGTTACATACTCAGAATCTGTACTACCGCGCAAATAGGCATGTCTCTGTAGGCAAAAAACTCATTTCTGACAAAGTTGCCCAAATGCATCTCAGAAGTGTGCAACTTGTTCGCTGAGTTAGAAATCGTCGAGAAACGGTCGTATCTGCTAGCTCTAGGCTTCTACACATGTATTTGCTGAATGGTGAAAGCGCACAGTAATGCACTTTTCTCCCAGCAAAAACACTGTTTCTACGGAAATGGGAACACACTGAGGAGACACTTGTGGGAGCTACTGTGACTAAAACTGAGCTTCCCTACGCACAGGGAAGCAAGAGAAATGCTGATTTCATCAAGCCCAGTTACATACTCAGAATCTGTACTACTGCGAAAATAGGCATGTCTCTTTAGGCAAAAAACTCATTTCTGACAAAGTTGCCCAAATGCATCTCAGAAGTGTGCAACTTGTTCCCTGAGTTAGAAAACATCGAGAAACGGTCGTTTCTGCTAGCGCTGTGCTTCTACACATGTATTTGCTGAACAGTGAAAGCGCACAGTAATGCACTTTTCTCCCAGCAAATACACTGTTTCTAAGGAAATGGGAACACACTGAGGAGACACTTGTGGGAGCTACTGTGACTAAAACTGAGCTTCCCTACGCACAGGGAAGCAAGAGAAATGCTGATTTCATCAAGCCCAGTTACATACTCAGAATCTGTACTACTGCGCAAATAGGCATGTCTCTGTAGGCAAAAAACTCATTTCTGACAAAGTTGCCCAAATGCATCTCAGAAGTGTGCAACTTGTTCCCTGAGTTAGAAAACATCGAGAAACGTTCGTTTCTGCTAGCGCTGTGCTTCTACACATGTATTTGCTGAACGGTGAAAGCGCACAGTAATGCACTTTTCTCCCAGCAAATACACTGTTTCTAAGGAAATGGGAACACACTGAGGAGGCACTTGTGGGAGCAACTGTGACTAAAACTGAGCTTCCCTACGCACAGGGAAGCAAGAGAAATGCTGATTTCATCAAGCCCAGTTACATACTCAGAATCTGTACTACTGCGCAAATAGGCATGTCTCTGTAGGCAAAAAACTCATTTCTGACAAAGTTGCTCAAATGCATCTCAGAAGTGTGCAACTTGTTCCCTGAGTTAGAAAACGTCGAGAAACGTTCGTTTCTGCTAGCGCTGTGCTTCTACACATGTATTTGCTGAACGGTGAAAGCGCACAGTAATGCACTTTTCTCCCAGCAAATACACTGTTTCTAAGGAAATGGGAACACACTGAGGAGACACTTGTGGGAGCTACTGGGACTAAAACGGAGCTTCCCTATGCACAGGGAAGCAAGAGAAATGCTGATTTCATCAAGCCCAGTTACATACTCAGAATCTGTACTACTGCGCAAATAGGCATGTCTCTGTAGGCAAAAAACTCATTTCTGACAAAGTTGCCCAAATGCATCTCAGAAGTGTGCAACTTGTTCCCTGAGTTAGAAAACGTCGAGAATCGGTCGTTTCTGCTAGCGCTGTGCTTCTACACATGTATTTGCTGAACGGTGAAAGCGCACAGTAATGCACTTTTCTCCCAGCAAATACACTGTTTCTAAGGAAATGGGAACACACTGAGGAGACACTTGTGGGAGCTACTGTGACTAAAACTGAGCTTCCCTACGCACAGGGAAGCAAGAGAAATGCTGATTTCATCAAGCCCAAGTACATACTCAGAATCTGTACTACTGCGCAAATAGGCATATCTCTGTAGGCAAAAAACTCATTTCTGACAAAGTTGCCCAAATGCATCTCCGAAGTGTGCAACTTGTTCCCTGAGTTAGAAAACATGGAGAAACGGTCGTTTCTGCTAGCGCTGTGCTTCTACACATGTATTTGCTGAACGGTGAAAGCGCACAGTAATGCACTTTTCTCCCAGCAAATACACTGTTTCTAAGGAAATGGGAACACACTGAGGAGACACCTGTGGGAGCTACTGTGACTAAAACTGAGCTTCCCTACGCACAGGGAAGCAAGAGAAATGCTGATTTCATCAAGCCCAGTTACATACTCAGAATCTGTACTACTGCGAAAATAGGCATGTCTCTTTAGGCAAAAAACTCATTTCTGACAAAGTTGCCCAAATGCATCTCAGAAGTGTGCAACTTGTTCCCTGAGTTAGAAAACGTCGAGAAACGGTCGTTTCTGCTAGCGCTGTGCTTCTACACATGTATTTGCTGAACGGTGAAAGCGCACAGTAATGCACTTTTCTCCCAGCAAATACACTGTTTCTAAGGAAATGGGAACACACTGAGGAGACACTTGTGGGAGCTACTGTGACTAAAACTGAGCTTCCCTACGCACAGGGAAGCAAGAGAAATGCTGATTTCATCAAGCCCAGTTACATACTCAGAATCTGTACTACTGCGCAAATAGGCATGTCTCTGTAGGCAAAAAACTCATTTTGGACAAAGTTGCCCAAATGCATCTCAGAAGTGTGCAACTTGTTCCCTGAGTTAGAAAACGTCGAGAAACGGTCGTTTCTGCTAGCGCTGTGCTTCTACACATGTATTTGCTGAACGGTGAAAGCGCACAGTAATGCACTTTTCTCCCAGCAAATACACTGTTTTTAAGGAAATGGGAACACACTGAGGAGACACTTGTGGGAGCTACTGTGACTAAAACTCAGCTTCCCTACGCACAGGAAAGCTAGAGAAATGCTGATTTCATCAAGCCCAGTTACATACTCAGAATCTGTACTACTGCGCAAATAGGCATGTCTCTGTAGGCAAAAAACTCATTTCTCACAAAGTTGCCCAAATGCACCTCAGAAGTGTGCAACTTGTTCCCTGAGTTAGAAAACGTCGAGAAACGGTCGTTTCTGCTAGCGCTGTGCTTCTACACATGTATTTGCTGAACGGTGAAAGCCCACAGTAACGCACTTTTCTCCCAGCAAAAACACTGTTTCTAAGGAAATGGGAACACACTGAGGAGACACTTGTGGGAGCTACTGGGACTAAAACGGAGCTTCCCTCTGCACAGGGAAGCAAGAGAAATGCTGATTATATCAAGCCCAGTTACATACTCAGAATCTGTACTACTGCGCAAATAGGCATGTCTCTGTAGGCAAAAAACTCATTTCTGACAAAGTTGCCCAAATGCATCTCAGAAGTGTGCAACTTGTTCCCTGAGTTAGAAAACGTCGAGAATCGGTCTTTTCTGCTAGCGCTGTGCTTCTACACATGTATTTGCTGAACGGTGAAAGCGCACAGTAATGCACTTTTCTCCCAGCAAATACACTGTTTCTAAGGAAATGGGAACACACTGAGGAGACACTTGTGGGAGCTACTGTGACTAAAACTGAGCTTCTCTACGCACAGGGAAGCAAGAGAAATGCTGATTTCATCAAGCCCAGTTACATACTCAGAATCTGTACTACCGCGCAAATAGGCATGTCTCTGTAGGCAAAAAACTCATTTCTGACAAAGTTGCCCAAATGCATCTCAGAAGTGTGCAACTTGTTCCCTGAGTAAGAAAACGTCGAGAAACGGTCGTTTCTGCTAGCGCTGTGCTTCTACACATGTATTTGCAGAACGGTGAAAGCGCACAGTAATGCACTTTTCTCCCAGCAAATACACTGTTTCTAAGGAAATGGGAACACACTGAGGAGACACTTTTGGGAGCTACTGTGACTAAAACTGAGCTTCCCTACGCACAGGGAAGCAAGAGAAATGCTGATTTCATCAAGCCCAGTTACATACTCAGAATCTGTACTACTGCGCAAACAGGCATGTCTCTGTAGGCAAAAAACTCATTTCTGACAAAGTTGCCCAAATGCATCTCAGAAGTGTGGAACTTGTTCCCTGAGTTGGAAAATATCGAGAAACGGTCGTTTCTGCTAGCGCTGTGCTTCTACACATGTATTTGCTGAACGGTGAAAGCGCACAGTAATGCACTTTTCTCCCAGCAAATACACTGTTTCTAAGGAAATGGGAACACACTGAGGAGACACTTGTGGGAGCTACTGTGACTAAAACTGAGCTTCCCTACGCACAGGGAAGCAAGAGAAATGCTGATTTCATCAAGCCCATTTACATACTCAGAATCTGTACTACTGCGCAAATAGGCATGTCTCTGTAGGCAAAAAACTCATTTCTGACAAAATTGCCCAAATGCATCTCAGAAGTGTGCAACTTGTTCCCTGAGTTAGAAAACGTCGAGAAACGGTCTTTTCTGCTAGCGCTGTGCTTCTACACATGTATTTGCTGAACGGTGAAAGCGCACAGTAATGCACTTTTCTCCCAGCAAATACACTGTTTCTAAGGAAATGGGAACACACTGAGGAGACACTTGTGGGAGCTACAGTGACTAAAACTGAGCTTCCCTACGCACAGGGAAGCAAGAGAAATGCTGATTTCATCAAGCCCAGTTACATACTCAGAATCTGTACAACTGCGCAAATAGGCATGTCTCTGTAGGCAAAAAACTCATTTCTGACAAAGTTGCCCAAATGCATCTCAGAAGTGTGCAACTTGTTCCCTGAGTTAGAAAACGTCGAGAAACGGTCTTTTCTGCTAACACTGTGCTTATACACATGTATTTTCTGAACGGTGAAAGCGCACAGTAATGCACTTTTCTCCCAGCAAATACACTGTTTCTAAGGAAATGGGAACCCACTGAAGAGACACTTGTGGGAGCTACTGTGACTAAAACTGAGCTTCCCTACGCACAGGGAAGCAAGAGAAATGCTGATTTCATCAAGCCCAGTTACATACTCAGAATCTGTACTACTGCGCAAATAGGCATGTCTCATTAGGCAAAAAACTCATTTCTGACAAAATTGCCCAAATGCATCTTCGAAGTGTGCAACTTGTTTCCTGAGTTAGAAAACGTCGAGAAACGTTCATTTCTGTTAGCGCTGTGCTTCTACACATGTATTTGCTGAACGGTGAAAGCGCACAGTAATGCACTTTCCTCCCAGCAAATACACTGTTTCTAAGGAAATGGGAACACACTGAGGAGACACTTGTGGGAGCTACTGTGACTAAAACTGAGCTTCCCTACGCACAGGGAAGCAAGAGAAATGCTGATTTCATCCAGCCCAGTTACATACTCAGAATCTGTACTACTGCGCAAATAGGCATGTCTCTGTAGGCAAAAAACTCATTTCTGACAAAATTGCCCAAATGCATCTCAGAAGTGTGCAACTTGTTCCCTGAGTTAGAAAACGTTGAGAAACGGTCTTTTCTGCTAGCGCTGTGCTTCTACACATGTATTTGCTGAACGGTGAAAGCGCACAGTAATGCACTTTTCTCCCAGCAAATACACTGTTTCTAAGGAAATGGGAACACACTGAGGAGACACTTGTGGGAGCTACTGTGACTAAAACTGAGCTTCCCTACGCACAGGGAAGCAAGAGAAATGCTGATTTCGTCAAGCCCAGTTATATACTCAGAATCAGTACTACTGCGCAAAAAAGCATGTCTCTTTAGGCAAAAAACTCATTTCTGTCAAAGTTGCGCAAATGCATCTCAGAATTGTGCAACTTGTTCTCTGAGTTAGAAAACGTCGAGAAACATTCGTTTCTGCTAGCGCTGTGCTTCTACACATGTATTTGCTGAGCGGTGAAAGCGCGCAGTAATGCACTTTTCTCCCAGGAAATACACTGTTTCTCAGGAAATGTGAACACACTGAGGAGACAATTGTGGGAGCTACTGTGACTAAAACTCAGCTTCCCTACGCACAGGGAAGCAAGAGAAATGCTGATTTCATCCAGCCCAGTTACATACTCAGAATCTGTACTATTGCGCAAATAGGCATTTCTCTGTAGGCAAAAAACTCATTTCTGACAAAGTTGCCCAAATGCATCTCAGAAGTGTGCAACTTGTTCCCTGAGTTAGAAAACGTCGAGAAACGGACGTTTCTGCTGGCACTGTGCTTCTACACATGTATTTGCTGAACGGTGAAAGCGCACAGTAATGCACTTTTCTCCCAGCAAATACACTGTTTCTAAGGAAATGGGAACACACTGAGGAGACACTTGTGGGAGCTACTGTGACTAAAACTGAACTTCCCTACGCACAGGGAAGCAAGAGAAATGCTGATTTCATCAAGCCCAGTTACATACTCAGAATCTGTACTCATGCGCAAATAGGCATGTCTCTTTAGGCAAAAAACTCATTTCTGACAAAGTTGCCCAAATACATCTCAGAAGTGTGCAACTTGTTCCCTGAGTTAGAAAACTTCGAGAAACGGTCTTTTCTGCTAGCGCTGTGCTTCTACACATGTATTTGCTGAACGGTGAAAGCGCACAGTAATGCACTTTTCTCCCAGCAAATACACTGTTTCTCAGGAAATGGGAACACACTGAGGAGACACTTGTGGGAGCTACTGTGACTAAAACTCTGCTTCCCTACGCACAGGGAAGCAAGAGAAATGCTGATTTCATCCAGCCCAGTTACATACTCAGAATCTGTACTATAGCGCAATAAGGCATGTCTCTGTAGGCAAAAAACTCATTTCTGACAAAGTTGCCCAAATGCATCTCAGAAGTGTGCAACTTGTTCCCTGAGTTAGAAAACTTCGAGAAACGGTCTTTTCTGCTAGCGCTGTGCTTCTACACATGTATTTGCTGAACGGTGAAAGCGCACAGTAATGCACTTTTCTCCCAGCAAATACACTGTTTCTAAGGAAATGGGAACACACTGAGGAGACACTTATGGGAGCTACTGTGACTAAAACGGAGCTTCCCTACGCCCGGGAAAGCAAGAGAAATGCTGATTTCATCAAGCCCAGTTACATACTCAGAATCTGTACTACTGCGCAAATAGGCATGTCTCTTTAGGCAAAAAACTCATTTCTGACAAAGTTGCCCAAATGCATCTTCGAAGTGTGCAACTTGTTCCCTGAGTTAGAAAACGTCGAGAAACGGTCGTTTCTGCTAGCGCTGTGCTTCTACACATGTATTTGCTGAACGGTGAAAGCGCACAGTAATGTACTTTTCTCCCAGCAAATACACTGTTTCTCAGGAAATGGGAACACACTGAGGAGACACTTGTGGGAGCTACTGTGACTAAAACTCTGCTTCCCTACGCACAGGGAAGCAAGAGAAATGCTGATTTCATCCAGCCCAGTTACATACTCAGAATCTGTACTATTGCGCAATAAGGCATGTCTCTGTAGGCAAAAAACTCATTTCTGACAAAGTTGCCCAAATGCATCTCAGAAGTGTGCAACTAGTTCCCTGAGTTAGAAAACTTCGAGAACCGGTCTTTTCTGCTAGCGCTGTGCTTCTACACATGTATTTGCTGAACGGTGAAAGCACACAGTAATGCACTTTTCTCCCAGCAAATACACTGTTTCTAAGGAAATGGGAACACACTGAGGAGACACTTGTGGGAGCTACTGTGACTAAAACTGAGCTTCCCTACGCACAGGCAAGCAAGAGAAATGCTGATTTCATCAAGCCCAGTTACATACTCAGAATCTGTACTACTGCGCAAATAGGCATGTCTCTGTAGGCAAAAAACTCATTTCTGACAAAATTGCCCAAATGCATCTCAGAAGTGTGCAACTTGTTCCCTGAGTTAGAAAAAGTCGAGAAACGGTCTTTTCTGCTAGCGCTGTGCTTCTACACATGTATTTGCTGAACGGTGAAAGCGCACAGTAATGCACTTTTCTCCCAGCAAATACACTGTTTCTAAGGAAATGGGAACACACTGAGGAGACACTTGTGGGAGCTACTGTGACTAAAACTGAGCTTCCCTACGCACAGGGAAGCAAGAGAAATGCTGATTTCATCAAGCCCAGTTACATACTCAGAATCTGTACTACTGCGCAAATAGGCATGTCTCTTTAGGCAAAAAACTCATTTCTGACAAAGTTGCTCAAATGCATCTCAGAAGTGTGCAACTTGTTCCCTGAGTTAGAAAACGTCGAGAAACGGTCGTTTCTGCTAGCGCTGTGCTTCTACACATGTATTTGCTGAGCGGTGAAAGCGCACAGTAATGCACTTTTCTCCCAGGAAATACACTGTTTCTCAGGAAATGGGAACACACTGAGGAGACAATTGTGGGAGCTACTGTGACTAAAACTCAGCTTCCCTACGCACAGGGAAGCAAGAGAAATGCTGATTTCATCCAGCCCAGTTACATACTCAGAATCTGTACTATTGCGCAAATAGGCATTTCTCTGTAGGCAAAAAACTCATTTCTGACAAAGTTGCCCAAATGCATCTCAGAAGTGTGCAACTTGTTCCCTGAGTTAGAAAACGTCGAGAAACGGACGTTTCTGCTAGCACTGTGCTTCTACACATGTATTTGCTGAACGGTGAAAGCGCACAGTAATGCACTTTTCTCCCAGCAAATACACTGTTTCTAAGGAAATGGGAACACACTGAGGAGACACTTGTGGGAGCTACTGTGACTAAAACTGAACTTCCCTACGCACAGGGAAGCAAGAGAAATGCTGATTTCATCAAGCCCAGTTACATACTCAGAATCTGTACTCATGCGCAAATAGGCATGTCTCTTTAGGCAAAAAACTCATTTCTGACAAAGTTGCCCAAATGCATCTCAGAAGTGTGCAACTTGTTCCATGAGTTAGAAAACTTCGAGAAACGGTCTTTTCTGCTAGCGCTGTGCTTCTACACATGTATTTGCTGAACGGTGAAAGCGCACAGTAATGCACTTTTCTCCCAGCAAATACACTGTTTCTAAGGAAATGAGAACACACTGAGGAGACACTTGTGGGAGCTACTGTGACTAAAACTGAAATTCCCTACGCACAGGGAAGCAAGAGAAATGCTGATTTCATCAAGCCCAGTTACATACTCAGAATCTGTACTACTGCGCAAATAGGCATGTCTCTGTAGGCAAAAAACTCATTTCTGACAAAGTTGCCCAAATGCATCTCAGAAGTGTGCAACTTGTTCCCTGAGTTAGAAAACTTCCGAGAAACGGTCTTTTCTGCTAGCGCTGTGCTTCTACACATGTACTTGCTGAACGGTGAAAGCGCACAGTAATGCACTTTTCTCCCAGCAAATACACTGTTTCTAAGGAAATGGGAACACACTGAGGAGACACTTGTGGGAGCTACTGTGACTAAAACGGAGCTTCCCTACGACCGGGGAAGCAAGAGAAATGCTGATTTCATCAAGCCCAGTTACATACTCAGAATCTGTACTACTGCGCAAATAGGCATGTCTCTTAAGGCAAAAAACTCATTTCTGACAAAGTTGCCCAAATGCATCTCAGAAGTGTGCAACTTGTTCTCTGAGTTAGAAAACGTGGAGAAACATTCGTTTCTGCTAGCGCTGTGCTTCTACACATGTATTTGCTGAACGGTGAAAGCGCACAGTAATGTACTTTTCTCCCAGCAAATACACTGTTTCTAAGGAAATGGGAACACACTGAGGAGACACTTGTGGGAGCTACTGTGACTAAAACTCAGCTTCCCTACGCACAGGGAAGCAAGAGAAATGCTGATTTCATCAAGCCCAGTTACATACTCAGAATCTGTACTACTGCGCAAATAGGCATGTCTCTTTAGGCAAAAAACTCATTTCTGACAAAGTTGCCCAAATGCATCTTCGAAGTGTGCAACTTGTTCCCTGAGTTAGAAAACGTCGAGAAACGGTCGTTTCTGCTAGCGCTGTGCTTCTACACATGTATTTGCTGAACGGTGAAAGCGCACAGTAATGTACTTTTCTCCCAGCAAATACACTGTTTCTCAGGAAATGGGAACACACTGAGGAGACACTTGTGGGAGCTACTGTGACTAAAACTCTGCTTCCCTACGCACAGGGAAGCAAGAGAAATGCTGATTTCATCCAGCCCAGTTACATACTCAGAATCTGTACTATTGCGCAATAAGGCATGTCTCTGTAGGCAAAAAACTCATTTCTGACAAAGTTGCCCAAATGCATCTCAGAAGTGTGCAACTTGTTCCCGGAGTTAGAAAACTTCGAGAAACGGTCTTTTCTGCTAGCGCTGTGCTTCTACACATGTACTTGCTGAACGGTGAAAGCGCACAGTAATGGACTTTTCTCCCAGCAAATACACTGTTTCTAAGGAAATGGGAACACACTGAGGAGACACTTGTGGGAGCTACTGTGACTAAAACTGAGCTTCCCTACGCCCGGGGAAGCAAGAGAAATGCTGATTTCATCAAGCCCAGTTACATACTCAGAATCTGTACTACTGCGCAAATAGGCATGTCTCTTTAGGCAAAAAACTCATTTCTGACAAAGTTGCCCAAAGCATCTCAGAAGTGTGCAACTTGTTCTCTGAGTTAGAAAACGTCGAGAAACATTCGTTTCTGCTAGCGCTGTGCTTCTACACATGTATTTGCTGAACGGTGAAAGCACACAGTAATGCACTTTTCTCCCAGCAAATACACTGTTTCTAAGGAAATGGGAACACACTGAGGAGACACTTGTGGGAGCTACTGTGACTAAAACTGAGCTTCCCTACGCACAGGGAAGCAAGAGAAATGCTGATTTCATCAAGCCCAGTTACATACTCAGAATCTGTACTCATGCGCAAATAGGCATGTCTCTTTAGGCAAAAAACTCATTTCTGACAAAGTTGCCCAAATGCATCTCAGAAGTGTGCAACTTGTTCCCTGAGTTAGAAAACGTCGAGAAACGGTCTTTTCTGCTAGCGCTGTGCTTCTACACATGTATTTGCTGAACGGTGAAAGCGCACAGTAATGCACTTTTCTCCCAGCAAATACACTGTTTCTAAGGAAATGAGAACACACTGAGGAGACACTTGTGGGAGCTACTGTGACTAAAACTGAGATTCCCTACGCACAGGGAAGCAAGAGAAATGCTGATTTCATCAAGCCCAGTTACATACTCAGAATCTGTACTACTGCGCAAATAGGCATGTCTCTTTAGGCAAAAAAATCATTTCTGACAAAGTTGCCCAAATGCATCTTCGAAGTGTGCAACTTGTTCCCTGAGTTAGAAAACGTCGAGAAACGGTCGTTTCTGCTAGCGCTGTGCTTCTACACATGTATTTGCTGAACGGTGAAAGCGCACAGTAATGTACTTTTCTCCCAGCAAATACACTGTTTCTCAGGAAATGGGAACACACTGAGGAGACACTTGTGGGAGCTACTGTGACTAAAACTGAGCTTCCCTACGCACAGGGAAGCAAGAGAAATGCTGATTTCATCCAGCCCAGTTACATACTCAGAATCTGTACTATTGCGCAATAAGGCATGTCTCTGTAGGCAAAAAACTCATTTCTGACAAAGTTGCCCAAATGCATCTCAGAAGTGTGCAACTTGTTCCCTGAGTTAGAAAACTTCGAGAAACGGTCTTTTCTGCTAGCGCTGTGCTTCTACACATGTACTTGCTGAACGGTGAAAGCGCACAGTAATGCACTTTTCTCCCAGCAAATACACTATTTCTAAGGAAATGGGAACACACTGAGGAGACACTTGTGGGAGCTACTGTGACTAAAACTGAGCTTCCCTACGCACAGGGAAGCAAGAGAAATGCTGATTTCATCAAGCCCAGTTACATACTCAGAATCTGTACTACTGCGCAAATAGGCATGTCTCTTTAGGCAAAAAACTCATTTCTGACAAAGTTGCCCAAAAGCATCTCAGAAGTGTGCAACTTGTTCTCTGAGTTAGAAAACGTCGAGAAACATTCGTTTCTGCTAGCGCTGTGCTTCTACACATGTATTTGCTGAACGGTGAAAGCACACAGTAATGCACTTTTCTCCCAGCAAATACACTGTTTCTAAGGAAATGGGAACACACTGAGGAGACACTTGTGGGAGCTACTGTGACTAAAACTGAGCTTCCCTACGCACAGGAAGCAAGAGAAATGCTGATTTCATCAAGCCCAGTTACATACTCAGAATCTGTACTATTGCGCAATAAGGCATGTCTCTGTAGGCAAAAAACTCATTTCTGACAAAGTTGCCCAAATGCATCTCAGAAGTGTGCAACTTGTTCCCGGAGTTAGAAAACTTCGAGAAACGGTCTTTTCTGCTAGCGCTGTGCTTCTACACATGTACTTGCTGAACGGTGAAAGCGCACAGTAATGGACTTTTCTCCCAGCAAATACACTGTTTCTAAGGAAATGGGAACACACTGAGGAGACACTTGTGGGAGCTACTGTGACTAAAACTGAGCTTCCCTACGCCCGGGGAAGCAAGAGAAATGCTGATTTCATCAAGCCCAGTTACATACTCAGAATCTGTACTACTGCGCAAATAGGCATGTCTCTTTAGGCAAAAAACTCATTTCTGACAAAGTTGCCCAAAGCATCTCAGAAGTGTGCAACTTGTTCTCTGAGTTAGAAAACGTCGAGAAACATTCGTTTCTGCTAGCGCTGTGCTTCTACACATGTATTTGCTGAACGGTGAAAGCACACAGTAATGCACTTTTCTCCCAGCAAATACACTGTTTCTAAGGAAATGGGAACACACTGAGGAGACACTTGTGGGAGCTACTGTGACTAAAACTGAGCTTCCCTACGCACAGGGAAGCAAGAGAAATGCTGATTTCATCAAGCCCAGTTACATACTCAGAATCTGTACTCATGCGCAAATAGGCATGTCTCTTTAGGCAAAAAACTCATTTCTGACAAAGTTGCCCAAATGCATCTCAGAAGTGTGCAACTTGTTCCCTGAGTTAGAAAACTTCGAGAAACGGTCTTTTCTGCTAGCGCTGTGCTTCTACACATGTATTTGCTGAACGGTGAAAGCGCACAGTAATGCACTTTTCTCCCAGCAAATACACTGTTTCTAAGGAAATGAGAACACACTGAGGAGACACTTGTGGGAGCTACTGTGACTAAAACTGAGATTCCCTACGCACAGGGAAGCAAGAGAAATGCTGATTTCATCAAGCCCAGTTACATACTCAGAATCTGTACTACTGCGCAAATAGGCATGTCTCTTTAGGCAAAAAAATCATTTCTGACAAAGTTGCCCAAATGCATCTTCGAAGTGTGCAACTTGTTCCCTGAGTTAGAAAACGTCGAGAAACGGTCGTTTCTGCTAGCGCTGTGCTTCTACACATGTATTTGCTGAACGGTGAAAGCGCACAGTAATGTACTTTTCTCCCAGCAAATACACTGTTTCTCAGGAAATGGGAACACACTGAGGAGACACTTGTGGGAGCTACTGTGACTAAAACTGAGCTTCCCTACGCACAGGGAAGCAAGAGAAATGCTGATTTCATCCAGCCCAGTTACATACTCAGAATCTGTACTATTGCGCAATAAGGCATGTCTCTGTAGGCAAAAAACTCATTTCTGACAAAGTTGCCCAAATGCATCTCAGAAGTGTGCAACTTGTTCCCTGAGTTAGAAAACTTCGAGAAACGGTCTTTTCTGCTAGCGCTGTGCTTCTACACATGTACTTGCTGAACGGTGAAAGCGCACAGTAATGCACTTTTCTCCCAGCAAATACACTATTTCTAAGGAAATGGGAACACACTGAGGAGACACTTGTGGGAGCTACTGTGACTAAAACTGAGCTTCCCTACGCCCGGGGAAGCAAGAGAAATGCTGATTTCATCAAGCCCAGTTACATACTCAGAATCTGTACTACTGCGCAAATAGGCATGTCTCTTTAGGCAAAAAACTCATTTCTGACAAAGTTGCCCAAAAGCATCTCAGAAGTGTGCAACTTGTTCTCTGAGTTAGAAAACGTCGAGAAACATTCGTTTCTGCTAGCGCTGTGCTTCTACACATGTATTTGCTGAACGGTGAAAGCACACAGTAATGCACTTTTCTCCCAGCAAATACACTGTTTCTAAGGAAATGGGAACACACTGAGGAGACGCTTGTGGGAGCTACTGTGACTAAAACTGAGCTTCCCTACGCACAGGAAGCAAGAGAAATGCTGATTTCATCAAGCCCAGTTACATACTCAGAATCTGTACTACTGCGCAAATAGGCATGTCTCTTTAGGCAAAAAACTCATTTCTGACAAAGTTGCCCAAATGCATCTTCGAAGTGTGCAACTTGTTCCCTGAGTTATAAAACGTCGAGAAACGTTCGTTTCTGCTAGCGCTGTGCTTCTACACATGTATTTGCTCAACGGTGAAAGCGCACAGTAATGTACTTTTCTCCCAGCAAATACACTGTTTCTCAGGAAATGGGAACACACTGAGGAGACACTTGTGGGAGCTACTGTGACTAAAACTCAGCTTCCGTACGCACAGGGAAGCAAGAGAAATGCTGATTTCATCAAGCCCAGTTACATACTCAGAATCTGTACTACTGCGCAAATAGGCATGTCTCTTTAGGCAAAAAACTCATTTCAGACAAAGATGCCCAAATGCATCTCAGAAGTGTGCAACTAGTTCCCTGAGTTAGAAAACATCAAGAAACGTTCGTTTCTGCTAGCGCTGTGCTTCTACACATGTATTTGCTGAACGGTGAAAGCGCACAGTAATGCACTTTTCTCCCAGCAAATACACTGTTTCTAATGAAATGGGAACACACTGAGGAGACACTAGTGGGAGCTACTGTGACTAAAACTGAGCTTCCCTATGCACAGGGAAGCAAGAGAAGTGCTGATTTCATCAAGCCCAGTTACATACTCAGAATCTGTACTACTGCGCAAATAGGCATGTCTCTTTAGGCAAAAAACACATTTCTGACAAAGTTGCCCAAATGCATCTTCAAAGTGAGCAACTTGTTCCCTGAGTTAGAAAACGTCGAGAAACGTTCGTTTCTGCTAGCGCTCTGCTTCTACACATGTATTTGCTGAACGGTGAAAGCGCACAGTAATGCACTTTTCTCCCAGCAAATACACTGTTTCTCAGGAAATGGGAACACACTGAGGAGACACTTGTGGGAGCTACTGTGACTAAAACTGAGCTTCCCTACGCACAGGGAAGCAAGAGAAATGCTGATTTCATCCAGCCCAGTTACATACTCAGAATCTGTACTCATGCGCAAATAGGCATGTCTCTGTAGGCAAAAAACTCATTTCTGACAAAGTTGCCCAAATGCATCTCAGAAGTGTGCAACTTGTTCCCTGAGTTAGAAAATTTCGAGAAACGGTCTTTTCTGCTAGCGCTGTGCTTCTACACATGTACTTGCTGAACGGTGAAAGCGCACAGTAATGTACTTTTCTCCCAGCAAATACACTATTTCTAAGGAAATGGGAACACACTGAGGAGACACTTGTGGGAGCTACTGTGACTAAAACTGAGCTTTCCTACGCCCGGGGAAGCAAGAGAAATGCTGATTTCATCAAGCCCAGTTACATACTCAGAATCTGTACTACTGCGCAAATAGGCATGTCTCTTTAGGCAAAAAACTCATTTCTGACAAAGTTGCCCAAAAGCATCTCAGAAGTGTGCAACTTGTTCTCTGAGTTAGAAAACGTCGAGAAACATTCGTTTCTGCTAGCGCTGTGCTTCTACACATGTATTTGCTGAACGGTCAAAGCACACAGTAATGCACTTTTCTCCCAGCAAATACACTGTTTCTAAGGAAATGGGAACACACTGAGGAGACACTTGTGGGAGCTACTGTGACTAAAACTGAGCTTCCCTACGCACAGGGAAGCAAGAGAAATGCTGATTTCATCCAGCCCAGTTACATACTCAGAATCTGTACTATTGCGCAATAAGGCATGTCTCTGTAGGCAAAAAACTCATTTCTGACAAAGTTGCCCAAATGCATCTCAGAAGTGTGCAACTTGTTCCCTGAGTTAGAAAACTTCGAGAAACGGTCTTTTCTGCTAGCGCTGTGCTTCTACACATGTACTTGCTGAACGGTGAAAGCGCACAGTAATGCACTTTTCTCCCAGCAAATACACTATTTCTAAGGAAATGGGAACACACTGAGGAGACACTTGTGGGAGCTACTGTGACTAAAACTGAGCTTCCCTACGCCCGGGGAAGCAAGAGAAATGCTGATTTCATCAAGCCCAGTTACATACTCAGAATCTGTACTACTGCGCAAATAGGCATGTCTCTTTAGGCAAAAAACTCATTTCTGACAAAGTTGCCCAAAAGCATCTCAGAAGTGTGCAACTTGTTCTCTGAGTTAGAAAACGTCGAGAAACATTCGTTTCTGCTAGCGCTGTGCTTCTACACATGTATTTGCTGAACGGTGAAAGCACACAGTAATGCACTTTTCTCCCAGCAAATACACTGTTTCTAAGGAAATGGGAACACACTGAGGAGACGCTTGTGGGAGCTACTGTGACTAAAACTGAGCTTCCCTACGCACAGGAAGCAAGAGAAATGCTGATTTCATCAAGCCCAGTTACATACTCAGAATCTGTACTACTGCGCAAATAGGCATGTCTCTTTAGGCAAAAAACTCATTTCTGACAAAGTTGCCCAAATGCATCTTCGAAGTGTGCAACTTGTTCCCTGAGTTAGAAAACGTCGAGAAACGTTCGTTTCTGCTAGCGCTGTGCTTCTACACATGTATTTGCTCAACGGTGAAAGCGCACAGTAATGTACTTTTCTCCCAGCAAATACACTGTTTCTCAGGAAATGGGAACACACTGAGGAGACACTTGTGGGAGCTACTGTGACTAAAACTCAGCTTCCGTACGCACAGGGAAGCAAGAGAAATGCTGATTTCATCAAGCCCAGTTACATACTCAGAATCTGTACTACTGCGCAAATAGGCATGTCTCTTTAGGCAAAAAACTCATTTCAGACAAAGATGCCCAAATGCATCTCAGAAGTGTGCAACTAGTTCCCTGAGTTAGAAAACATCAAGAAACGTTCGTTTCTGCTAGCGCTGTGCTTCTACACATGTATTTGCTGAACGGTGAAAGCGCACAGTAATGCACTTTTCTCCCAGCAAATACACTGTTTCTAATGAAATGGGAACACACTGAGGAGACACTAGTGGGAGCTACTGTGACTAAAACTGAGCTTCCCTATGCACAGGGAAGCAAGAGAAGTGCTGATTTCATCAAGCCCAGTTACATACTCAGAATCTGTACTACTGCGCAAATAGGCATGTCTCTTTAGGCAAAAAACACATTTCTGACAAAGTTGCCCAAATGCATCTTCAAAGTGAGCAACTTGTTCCCTGAGTTAGAAAACGTCGAGAAACGTTCGTTTCTGCTAGCGCTCTGCTTCTACACATGTATTTGCTGAACGGTGAAAGCGCACAGTAATGCACTTTTCTCCCAGCAAATACACTGTTTCCAAGGAAATGGGAACACACTGAGGAGACACTTGTGGGAGCTACTGTGACTAAAACTGAGCTTCCCTACGCACAGGGAAGCAAGAGAAATGCTGATTTCATCCAGCCCAGTTACATACTCAGAATCTGTACTATTGCGCAATAAGGCATGTCTCTGTAGGCAAAAAACTCATTTCTGACAAAGTTGCCCAAATGCATCTCAGAAGTGTGCAACTTGTTCCCTGAGTTAGAAAACTTCGAGAAACGGTCTTTTCTGCTAGCGCTGTGCTTCTAGACATGTACTTGCTGAACGGTGAAAGCGCACAGTAATGCACTTTTCTCCCAGCAAATACACTATTTCTAAGGAAATGGGAACACACTGAGGAGACACTTGTGGGAGCTACTGTGACTAAAACTGAGCTTCCCTACGCCCGGGGAAGCAAGAGAAATGCTGATTTCATCAAGCCCAGTTACATACTCAGAATCTGTACTACTGCGCAAATAGGCATGTCTCTTTAGGCAAAAAACTCATTTCTGACAAAGTTGCCCAAAAGCATCTCAGAAGTGTGCAACTTGTTCTCTGAGTTAGAAAACGTCGAGAAACATTCGTTTCTGCTAGCGCTGTGCTTCTACACATGTATTTGCTGAACGGTGAAAGCACACAGTAATGCACTTTTCTCCCAGCAAATACACTGTTTCTAAGGAAATGGGAACACACTGAGGAGACACTTGTGGGAGCTACTGTGACTAAAACTGAGCTTCCCTACGCACAGGAAGCAAGAGAAATGCTGATTTCATCAAGCCCAGTTACATACTCAGAATCTGTACTACTGCGCAAATAGGCATGTCTCTTTAGGCAAAAAACTCATTTCTGACAAAGTTGCCCAACTGCATCTTCGAAGTGTGCAACTTGTTCCCTGAGTTAGAAAACGTCGAGAAACGTTCGTTTCTGCTAGCGCTGTGCTTCTACACATGTATTTGCTCAACGGTGAAAGCGCACAGTAATGTACTTTTCTCCCAGCAAATACACTGTTTCTCAGGAAATGGGAACACACTGAGGAGACACTTGTGGGAGCTACTGTGACTAAAACTCAGCTTCCGTACGCACAGGGAAGCAAGAGAAATGCTGATTTCATCAAGCCCAGTTACATACTCAGAATCTGTACTACTGCGCAAATAGGCATGTCTCTTTAGGCAAAAAACTCATTTCAGACAAAGTTGCCCAAATGCATCTCAGAAGTGTGCAACTAGTTCCCTGAGTTAGAAAACATCAAGAAACGTTCGTTTCTGCTAGCGCTGTGCTTCTACACATGTATTTGCTGAACGGTGAAAGCGCACAGTAATGCACTTTTCTCCCAGCAAATACACTGTTTCTAATGAAATGGGAACACACTGAGGAGACACTAGTGGGAGCTACTGTGACTAAAACTGAGCTTCCCTATGCACAGGGAAGCAAGAGAAGTGCTGATTTCATCAAGCCCAGTTACATACTCAGAATCTGTACTACTGCGCAAATAGGCATGTCTCTTTAGGCAAAAAACACATTTCTGACAAAGTTGCCCAAATGCATCTTCAAAGTGAGCAACTTGTTCCCTGAGTTAGAAAACGTCGAGAAACGTTCGTTTCTGCTAGCGCTCTGCTTCTACACATGTATTTGCTGAACGGTGAAAGCGCACAGTAATGCACTTTTCTCCCAGCAAATACACTGTTTCCAAGGAAATGGGAACACACTGAGGAGACACTTGTGGGAGCTACTGTGACTAAAACTGAGCTTCCCTACGCACAGGGAAGCAAGAGAAATGCTGATTTCATCCAGCCCAGTTACATACTCAGAATCTGTACTATTGCGCAATAAGGCATGTCTCTGTAGGCAAAAAACTCATTTCTGACAAAGTTGCCCAAATGCATCTCAGTAGTGTGCAACTTATTCCCTGAGTTAGAAAACTTCGAGAAACGGTCTTTTCTGCTAGCGCTGTGCTTCTACACATGTACTTGCTGAACGGTGAAAGCGCACAGTAATGCACTTTTCTCCCAGCAAATACACTGTTTCTAAGGAAATGGGAACACACTGAGGAGACACTTGTGGGAGCTACTGTGACTAAAACTGAGCTTCCCTACGCACAGGGAAGCAAGAGAAATGCTGATTTCATCAAGCCCAGTTACATACTCAGAATCTGTACTACTGCGCAAATAGGCATGTCTCTGTAGGCAAAAATCTCATTTCTGACAAAGTTGCCCAAATGCATCTTCGAAGTGTGCAACTTTTTCCCTGAGTTAGAAAACGTCGAGAAATGTTCGTTTCTGCTAGCGCTGTGCTTCTACACATGTATTTGCTCAACGGTGAAAGCGCACAGTAATGTACTTTTCTCCCAGCAAATACACTGTTTCTCAGGAAATGGGAACACACTGAGGAGACACTTGTGGGAGCTACTGTGACTAAAACTCAGCTTCCGTACGCACAGGGAAGCAAGAGAAATGCTGATTTCATCAAGCCCAGTTACATACTCAGAATCTGTACTACTGCGCAAATAGGCATGTCTCTGTAGGCAAAAAACTCATTTCTGACAAAGTTGCCCAAATGCATCTCAGAAGTGTGCAACTTGTTCCCTGAGTTAGAAAACGTCGAGAAACGGTCGTTTCTGCTAGCGCTGTGCTTCTACACATGTATTTGCTGAACGGTGAAAGCACACAGTAATGCATTTTTCTCCCAGCAAATACACTGTTTCTAAGGAAATGGGAACACACTGAGGAGACACTTGTGGGAGCTACAGTGACCTAAACGGAGCTTCCCTACGCACAGGGAAGCAAGAGAAATGCTGATTTCATCAAGCCCAGTTACATACTCAGAATCTGTACAACTGCGCAAATAGGCATGTCTCTGTAGGCAAAAAACTCATTTCTGACAAAGTTGCCCAAATGCATCTCAGAAGTGTGCAACTTGTTCCCTGAGTTAGAAAACGTCGAGAAACGGTCTTTTCTGCTAACGCTGTGCTTATACACATGTATTTTCTGAACGGTGAAAGCGCACAGTAATGCACTTTTCTCCCAGCAAATACACTGTTTCTAAGGAAATGGGAACCCACTGATGAGACACTTGTGGGAGCTACTGTGACTAAAACTGAGCTTCCCTACGCACAGGGAAGCAAGAGAAATGCTGATTTCATCAAGCCCAGTTACATACTCAGAATCTGTACTACTGCGCAAATAGGCATGTCTCTTTAGGCAAAAAACTCATTTCTGACAAAGTTGCGCAAATTCATCTCAGAATTGTGCAACTTCTTCTCTGAGTTAGAAAACGTCGAGAAACGTTCGTTTCTGCTAGCGCTGTGCTTCCACACATGTATTTGCTGAACGGTGAATGCACACAGTAATGCACTTTTCTACCAGCAAATACACTGTTTCTAAGGAAATGGGAACACACTGAGGAGACACTTGTGGTAGCTACAGTGACTAAAACTGAGCTTCCCTACACACAGGGAAGCAAGAGAAATGCTGATTTCATCAAGCCCAGTTACATACTCAGAATCTGTACAACTGCGCAAATAGGCATGTCTCTTTAGGCAAAAAACTCATTTCTGACAAAGTTGCCCAAATGCATCTCAGAAGTGTGCAACTTGTTCCCTGAGTTAGAAAACGTCGAGAAACGGTCGTTTCTGCTAGCGCTGTGCTTCTACACATGTGCTTGCTGAACGGTGAAAGCACACAGTAATGCACTTTTCTCCCAGCATATACACTGTTTCTATGGAAATGGGAACACCATGAGGACACACTTGTTTGAGCTACTGTGACGAAAACTGAGCTTCCCTACGCACAGGGAAGCAAGAGAAATGCTGATTTCATCAAGCCCAGTTACATACTCAGAATCTGTACTACTGCGCAAATAGGCATGTCTCATTAGGCAAAAAACTCATTTCTGACAAAGTTACCCAAATGCATCTTCGAACTGTGCAACTTGTTTCCTGAGTTAGAAAACGTCGAGAAACCTTCATTTCTGCTAGCGCTGAGCTTCTACACATGTATTTGCTGAACGGTGAAAGCACACAGTAATGCACTTTTCTCCCAGCAAATACACTGTTTCTAAGGAAATGGGAACACATTGAGGAGACACTTGTGGGAGCTACTGTGACTAAAACTGAGCTTCCCTACGCACAGGGAAGCAAGAGAAATGCTGATTTCATCAAGCCCAGTTACATACTCAGAATCGGTACTACTGCGCAAATAGGCATGTCTCTGTAGGCAAAAAACTCATTTCTGACAAAGTTTCCCAAATGCATCTCAGAAGTGTGCAACTTGTTCCCTGAGTTAGAAAACGTCGAGAAACGGTCTTTTCTGCTAGCGCTGTGCTTCTACACATGTATTTGCTGAACGGTGAAAGCGCACAGTAATGCACTTTTCTCCCAGCAAATACACTGTTTCTAAGGAAATGGGAACACACTGAGTAGACACTTGTGGGAGCTACTGTGACTAAAACTGAGCTTCCCTACGCACAGGGAAGCAAGAGAAATGCTGATTTCATCAAGCCCAGTTACATATTCAGAATCTGTACTACTGCGCAAAAAAGCATGTCTCTTTAGGCAAAAAACTCATTTCTGTCAAAGTTGCCCAAATGCATCTCAGAATTGTGCAACTTGTTCTCTGAGTTAGAAAACGTCGAGAAACGTTCTTTTCTGCTAGCGCTGTGCTTCTACACATGTATTTCTTGAACTGTGAAAGCGCACAGTAATGCACTTTTCTCCCAGCAAATACACTGTTTCTAAGGAAATGGGAACACACTGAGGAGACACTTGTGGGAGCTACTGTGACTAAAACTGAGCTTCCCTACACACAGGGAAGCAAGAGAAATGCTGATTTCATCAAGCCCAGTTACATACTCAGAATCTGTACTACTGCGCAAATAGGCATGTCTCTGTAGGCAAAAAACTCATTTCTGACAAAGTTGCCCAAATGCATCTCAGAAGTGTGCAACTTGTTCCCTGAGTTAGAAAACGTCGAGAAACGGTCTTTTCTGCTAGCGCTGTGCTTCTACACATGTATTTGCTGAACGGTGAAAGCGCACAGTAATGCACTTTTCTCCCAGCAAATACACTGTTTCTAAGGAAATGGGAACACACTGAGGAGACACTTGTGGGAGCTACTGTGACTAAAACTGAGCTTCCCTACGCACAGGGAAGCAAGAGAAATGCTGATTTCATGAAGCCCAGTTACATACTCAGAATCTGTACTACTGCGCAAATAGGAATGTCTCTGTGGGCAAAAAACTCATTCGTGACAAAGTTGCCCAAATGCATCTCAGAAGTGTGCAACTTGTTCCCTGAGTTAGAAAACGTCGAGAAACGGTCTTTTCTGCTAGCGCTGTGCTTCTACACATGTATTTGCTGAACGGTGAGAGCGCACAGTAATGCACTTTTCTCCCAGCAAATACACTGTTTCTAAGGAAATGGGAACACACTGAGGAGACACTTGTGGGAGCTACTGAGACTAAAACTGAGCTTCCCTACACACAGGGAAGCAAGAGAAATGCTGATTTCATCAAGCCCAGTTACATATTCAGAATCTGTACTACTGCGCAAATAGGCATGTCTCTTTAGGCAAAAAACTCATTTCTGACAAAGTTGCCCAAATGCATCTCAGAAGTGTGCCACTTGTTCCCTGAGTTAGAAAACGTAGAGAAACGGTCGTTTCAGCTAGCGCTGTGCTTCTACACATGTATTTGCTGAACGGTGAAAGCGCACAGTAATGCACTTTTCTCCCAGCAAATACACTGTTTCTAAGGAAATGGGAACACACTGAGGAGACACTTGTGGGAGCTACTGTGACTAAAACTGAGCTTCCCTACGCACAGGGAAGCAAGAGAAATGCTGATTTCATCAAGCCCAGTTACATACTCAGAATCTGTACTACTGCGCAAATAGGCATGTCTCTGTAGGCAAAAAACTCATTTCTGACAAAGTTGCGCAAATGCATCTCAGAATTGTGCAACTTGTTCTCTGAGTTAGAAAACGTCGAGAAACGTTCCTTTCTGCTAGCGCTGTGCTTCTACACATGTATTTGCTGAACGGTGAAAGCACACAGTAATGCACTTTTCTCCCAGCAAATACACTGTTTCTAAGGAAATGGGAACACACTGAGGAGACACTTGTGGGAGCTACTGTGACTAAAACTGAGCTTCCCTACGCACAGGGAAGCAAGAGAAATGCTGATTTCATCAAGCCCAGTTACATACTCAGAATCTGTACTACTGCACAAATAGGCATGTCTCTTTAGGCAAAAAACTCATTTCTGACAACGTTGCCCAAATGCATCTCAGAAGTGTGCAACTTGTTCCCTGAGTTAGAAAACGTCGAGAAAAGGTCTTTTCTGCTAGCGCTGTGCTTCTACACATGTATTTGCTGAACGGTGAAAGCGCACAGTAATGCACTTTTCTCACAGCAAATAAACTGTTTCTAAGGAAATGGGAACACACTGAGGAGACACTTGTGGGAGCTACTGTGACTAAAACTGAGCTTCCCTATGCACAGGGAAGCAAGAGAAATGCTGATTTCATCAAGCCCAGTTACATACTCAGAATCTGTACTACTGCGCAAATAGGCATGTCTCTTTAGGCAAAAAACTCATTTCTGACAAAGTTGCCCAAATGCAACTCAGAAGTGTGCAACTTGTTCCCTGAGTTAGAAAACATCGAGAAACGTTCGTTTCTGCTAGCGCTGTGTTTCTACACATGTATTTGCTGAACGGTGAAAGCGCACAGTAATGCACTTTTCTCCCAGCAAATAGACTGTTTCTAAGGAAATGGGAACACACTGAGGAGACACTTGTGGGAGCTACTGTGACTAAAACTGAGCTTCCCTACACACAGGGAAGCAAGAGAAATGCTGATTTCATCAAGCCCAGTTACATACTCAGAATCTGTACTACTGCGCAAATAGGCATGTCTCTGTAGGCAAAAAACTCATTTCTGACAAAGTTGCCCAAATGCATCTCAGAAGTGTGCAACTTGTTCCCTGAGTTAGAAAACGTCGAGAAACGTTCGTTTCTGCTAGCGCTGTGCTTCTACACATGTATTTGCTGAACGGTGAAAGCGCACAGTAATGCACTTTTCTCCCAGCAAATACACTGTTTCTAAGGAAATGGGAACACACTGAGGAGACACTTGTGGGAGCTACTGTGACTAAAACTGAGCTTCCCTACGCACAGGGAAGCAAGAGAAATGCTGATTTCATCAAGCCCAGTTACATACTCAGAATCTGTACTACTGCGCAAATAGGCATGTCTCTTTAGGCAAAAAACTCATTTCTGACAAAGTTGCCCAAATGCATCTCAGAAGTGTGCAACTTGTTCCCTGAGTTAGAAAACGTCGAGAAACGTTCTTTTCTGCTAGCGCTGTGCTTCTACACATGTATTTGCTGAACGGTGAAAGCGCACAGTAATGCACTTTTCTCCCAGCAAATACACTGTTTCTAAGGAAATGGGAACACACTGAGGAGACACTTGTGGGAGCTACTGTGACTAAAACTGAGCTTCCCTACGCACAGGGAAGCAAGAGAAATGCTGATTTCATCAAGCCCAGTTACATACTCAGAATCTGTACTACTGCGCAAATAGGCATGTCTCTGTAGGCAAAAAACTCATTTCTGACAAAGTTGCCCAAATGCATCTCAGAAGTGTGCAACTTGTTCCCTGAGTTAGAAAACGTCGAGAAACGTTCGTTTCTGCTAGCGCTGTGCTTCTACACATGTATTTGCTGAACGGTGAAAGCACACAGTAATGCACTTTTCTCCCAGCAAATACACTGTTTCTAAGGAAATGGGAACACACTGAGGAGACACTTGTGGGAGCTACTGTGACTAAAACTGAGCTTCCCTACGCACAGGGAAGCAAGAGAAATGCTGATTTCATCAAGCCCAGTTACATACTCAGAATCTGTACTACTGCGCAAATAGGCATGTCTCTGTAGGCAAAAAACTCATTTGTGACAAAGTTGCCCAAATGCATCTCAGAAGTGTGCAACTTATTCCCTGAGTTAGAAAACGTCGAGAAACGGTCGTTTCTGCTAGCGCTGTGCTTCTACACATGTATTTGCTGAACGGTGAAAGCGCACAGTAATGCACTTTTCTCCCAGCAAATACACTGTTTCTAAGGAAATGGGAACACACTGAGGAGACACTTGTGGGAGCTACTGTGACTAAAACTGAGCTTCCCTACACACAGGGAAGCAAGAGAAATGCTGATTTCATCAAGCCCAGTTACATACTCAGAATCTGTACTACTGCGCAAATAGGCATGTCTCTGTAGGCAAAAAACTCATTTCTGACAAAGTTGCGCAAATGCATCTCAGAAGTGTGCAACTTGTTCCCTGAGTTAGAAAACGTTGAGAAACGTTCGTTTCTGCTAGCGTTGTGCTTGTACACATGTATTTGCTGAACGGTGAAAGCGCACAGTAATGCACTTTTCTCCCAGCAAATACACTGTTTCTAAGGAAATGGGAACACACTAAGGAGACACTTGTGGGAGCTACTGTCACTAAAACTGAGCTTCCCTACGCACAGGGAAGCAAGAGAAATGCTGATTTCATCAAGCCCAGTTACATACTCAGAATCTGTACTACTGCGCAAATAGGCATGTCTCTGTAGGCAAAAAACTCATTTCTGACAAAGTTGCCCAAATGCATCTCAGAAGTGTGCAACTTGTTCCCTGAGTTAGAAAACGTCGAGAAACGTTCGTTTCTGCTAGCGCTGTGCTTCTACACATGTATTTGCTGAACGGTGAAAGCGCACAGTAATGCACTTTTCTCCCAGCAAATACACTGTTTCTAAGGAAATGGGAACACACTGAGGAGACACTTGTGGGAGCTACTGTGACTAAAACTGAGCTTCCCTACGCACAGGGAAGCAAGAGAAATGCTGATTTCATCAAGCCCAGTTACATACTCAGAATCTGTACTACTGCGCAAACAGGCAAGTCTCTTTAGGCAAAAAACTCATTTCTGACAAAGTTGCCCAAATGCATCTCAGAAGTGTGCAACTTGTTCCCTGAGTTAGAAAACGTCGAGAAACGTTCTTTTCTGCTAGCGCTGTGCTTCTACACATGTATTTGCTGAACGGTGAAAGCGCACAGTAATGCACTTTTCTCCCAGCAAATACACTGTTTCTAAGGAAATGGGAACACACTGAGGAGACACTTGTGGGAGCTACTGTGACTAAAACTGAGCTTCCCTACGCACAGGGAAGCAAGAGAAATGCTGATTTCATCAAGCCCAGTTACATACTCAGAATCTGTACTACTGCGCAAATAGGCATGTCTCTTTAGGCAAAAAACTCATTTCTGACAACGTTGCCCAAATGCATCTCAGAAGTGTGCAACTTGTTCCCTGAGTTAGAAAACGTCGAGAAAAGGTCTTTTCTGTTAGCGCTGTGCTTCTACACATGTATTTGCTGAACGGTGAAAGCGCACAGTAATGCACTTTTCTCACAGCAAATAAACTGTTTCTAAGGAAATGGGAACACACTGAGGAGACACTTGTGGGAGCTACTGTGACTAAAACTGAGCTTCCCTATGCACAGGGAAGCAAGAGAAATGCTGATTTCATCAAGCCCAGTTACATACTCAGAATCTGTACTACTGCGCAAATAGGCATGTCTCTGTAGGCAAAAAACTCATTTCTGACAAAGTTGCCCAAATGCATCTCAGAAGTGTGCAACTTGTTCCCTGAGTTAGAAAACGTCGAGAAACGTTCGTTTCTGCTAGCGCTGTGCTTCTACACATGTATTTGCTGAACGGTGAAAGCGCACAGTAATGCACTTTTCTCCCAGCAAATACACTGTTTCTAAGGAAATGGGAACACACTGAGGAGACACTTGTGGGAGCTACTGTGACTAAAACTGAGCTTCCCTACGCACAGGGAAGCAAGAGAAATGCTGATTTCATCAAGCCCAGTTACATACTCAGAATCTGTACTACTGCGCAAATAGGCATGTCTCTGTAGGCAAAAAACTCATTTCTGAGAAAGTTGCCCAAATGCTTCTCAGAAGTGTGCAACTTGTTCCCTGAGTTAGAAAACGTCGAGAAACGGTCGTTTCTGCCAGCGCTGTGCTTCTACACATGTATTTGCTGAACGGTGAAAGCGCACAGTAATGCACTTTTCTCCCAGAAAATACACTGTTTCTAAGGAAATGGGAACACACTGAGGAGACACTTGTGGGAGCTACTGTGACTAAAACTGAGCTTCCCTACGCACAGGGAAGCAAGAGAAATGCTGATTTCATCAAGCCCAGTTACATACTCAGAATCTGTACTACTGCGCAAATAGGCATGTCTCTGTAGGCAAAAAACTCATTTCTGACAAAGTTGCCCAAATGCATCTCAGAAGTGTGCAACTTGTTCCCTGAGTTAGAAAACGTTGAGAAACGTTCGTTTCTGCTAGCGTTGTGCTTGTACACATGTATTTGCTGAACGGTGAAAGCGCACAGTAATGCACTTTTCTCCCAGCAAATACACTGTTTCTAAGGAAATGGGAACACACTGAGGAGACACTTGTGGGAGCTACTGTGACTAAAACTGAGCTTCCCTACGCACAGGGAAGCAAGAGAAATGCTGATTTCATCAAGCCCAGTTACATACTCAGAATCTGTACTACTGCGCAAATAGGCATGTCTCTGTAGGCAAAAAACTCATTTCTGACAAAGTTGCCCAAATGCATCTCAGAAGTGTGCAACTTGTTCCCTGAGTTAGAAAACGTCGAGAAACGGTCGTTTCTGCTAGCGCTGTGCTTCTACACATGTATTTGCTGAACGGTGAAAGCGCACAGTAATGCACTTTTCTCCCAGCAAATACACTGTTTCTAAGGAAATGGGAACACACTGAGGAGACACTTGTGGGAGCTACTGTGACTAAAACTGAGCTTCCCTACGCACAGGGAAGCAAGAGAAATGCTGATTTCATCAAGCCCAGTTACATACTCAGAATCTGTACTACTGCGCAAATAGGCATGTCTCTGTAGGCAAAAAACTCATTTCTGAGAAAGTTGCCCAAATGCTTCTCAGAAGTGTGCAACTTGTTCCCTGAGTTAGAAAACGTCGAGAAACGGTCGTTTCTGCCAGCGCTGTGCTTCTACACATGTATTTGCTGAACGGTGAAAGCGCACAGTAATGCACTTTTCTCCCAGAAAATACACTGTTTCTAAGGAAATGGGAACACACTGAGGAGACACTTGTGGGAGCTACTGTGACTAAAACTGAGCTTCCCTACGCACAGGGAAGCAAGAGAAATGCTGATTTCATCAAGCCCAGTTACATACTCAGAATCTGTACTACTGCGCAAATAGGCATGTCTCTGTAGGCAAAAAACTCATTTCTGACAAAGTTGCCCAAATGCATCTCAGAAGTGTGCAACTTGTTCCCTGAGTTAGAAAACGTTGAGAAACGTTCGTTTCTGCTAGCGTTGTGCTTGTACACATGTATTTGCTGAACGGTGAAAGCGCACAGTAATGCACTTTTCTCCCAGCAAATACACTGTTTCTAAGGAAATGGGAACACACTGAGGAGACACTTGTGGGAGCTACTGTGACTAAAACTGAGCTTCCCTACGCACAGGGAAGCAAGAGAAATGCTGATTTCATCAAGCCCAGTTATATACTCAGAATCTGTACTACTGCGCAAATAGGCATGTCTCTGTAGGCAAAAAACTCATTTCTGACAAAGTTGCCCAAATGCATCTCAGAAGTGTGCAACTTGTTCCCTGAGTTAGAAAACGTCGAGAAACGGTCGTTTCTGCTAGCGCTGTGCTTCTACACATGTATTTGCTGAACGGTGAAAGCGCACAGTAATGCACTTTTCTCCCAGCAAATACACTGTTTCTAAGGAAATGGGAACACACTGAGGAGACACTTGTGGGAGCTACTGTGACTAAAACTGAGCTTCCCTACGCACAGGGAAGCAAGAGAAATGCTGATTTCATCAAGCCCAGTTACATACTCAGAATCTGTACTACTGCGCAAACAGGCATGTCTCTTTAGGCAAAAAACTCATTTCTGACAAAGTTGCCCAAATGCATCTCAGAAGTGTGCAACTTGTTCCCTGAGTTAGAAAACGTCGAGAAACGTTCTTTTCTGCTAGCGCTGTGCTTCTACACATGTATTTGCTGAACGGTGAAAGCGCACAGTAATGCACTTTTCTCCCAGCAAATACACTGTTTCTAAGGAAATGGGAACACACTGAGGAGACACTTGTGGGAGCTACTGTGACTAAAACTGAGCTTCCCTACGCACAGGGAAGCAAGAGAAATGCTGATTTCATCAAGCCCAGTTACATACTCAGAATCTGTACTACTGCGCAAATAGGCATGTCTCTGTAGGCAAAAAACTCATTTCTGACAAAGTTGCCCAAATGCATCTCAGAAGTGTGCAACTTGTTCCCTGAGTTAGAAAACGTCGAGAAACGTTCGTTTCTGCTAGCGCTGTGCTTGTACACATGTATTTGCTGAACGGTGAAAGCGCACAGTAATGCACTTTTCTCCCAGCAAATACACTGTTTCTAAGGACATGGGAACACACTGAGGAGACACTTGTGGGAGCTACTGTGACTAAAACTGAGCTTCCCTACGCACAGGGAAGCAAGAGAAATGCTGATTTCATCAAGCCCAGTTACATACTCAGAATCTGTACTACTGCGCAAATAGGCATGTCTCTGTAGGCAAAAAACTCATTTCTGACAAAGTTGCCCAAATGCATCTCAGAAGTGTGCAACTTGTTCCCTGAGTTAGAAAACGTCGAGAAACGTTCGTTTCTGCTAGCGCTGTGCTTCTACACATGTATTTGCTGAACGGTGAAAGCGCACAGTAATGCACTTTTCTCCCAGCAAATACACTGTTTCTAAGGAAATGGGAACACACTAAGGAGACACTTGTGGGAGCTACTGTGACTAAAACTGACCCTCCCTAAGCACAGGGAAGCAAGAGAAATGCTGATTTCATCAAGCCCAGTTACATACTCAGAATCTGTACTACTGCGCAAATAGGCATGTCTCTGTAGGCAAAAAACTCATTTCTGACAAAGTTGCCCAAATGCATCTCAGAAGTCTGCAACTTGTTCCCTGAGTTAGAAAACGTCGAGAAACGGTCGTTTCTGCTAGCGCTGTGCTTCTACACATGTATTTGCTGAACGGTGAAAGCGCACAGTAATGCACTTTTCTCCCAGCAAATACACTGTTTCTAAGGAAATGGGAACACACTGAGGAGACACTTGTGGGAGCTACTGTGACTAAAACTGAGCTTCCCTACGCACAGGGAAGCAAGAGAAATGCTGATTTCATCAAGCCCAGTTACATACTCAGAATCTGTACTACTGCGCAAATAGGCATGTCTCTGTAGGCAAAAAACTCATTTCTGACAAAGTTGCCCAAATGCATCTCAGAAGTGTGCAACTTGTTCCCTGAGTTAGAAAACGTCGAGAAACGTTCGTTTCTGCTAGCGCTTTGCTTCTACACATGTATTTGCTGAACGGTGAAAGCGCACAGTAATGCACTTTTCTCCCAGCAAATACACTGTTTCTAAGGAAATGGGAACACACTGAGGAGACACTTGTGGGAGCTACTGTGACTAAAACTGAGCTTCCCTACGCACAGGGAAGCAAGAGAAATGCTGATTTCATCAAGCCCAGTTACATACTCAGAATCTGTACTACTGCGCAAATAGGCATGTCTCTGTAGGCAAAAAACTCATTTTGGACAAAGTTGCCTAAATGCATCTCAGAAGTGTGCAACTTGTTCCCTGAGTTAGAAAACGTCGAGAAACGTTCGTTTCTGCTAGCGCTGTGCTTCTACACATGTATTTGCTGAACGGTGAAAGCGCACAGTAATGCACTTTTCTCCCAGCAAATACACTGTTTCTAAGGAAATGGGAACACACTGAGGAGACACTTGTGGGAGCTACTGTGACTAAAACTGAGCTTCCCTACGCACAGGGAAGCAAGAGAAATGCTGATTTCATCAAGCCCAGTTACATACTCAGAATCTGTACTACTGCGCAAATAGGCATGTCTCTGTAGGCAAAAAACTCATTTCTGACAAAGTTGCCCAAATGCATCTCAGAAGTGTGCAACTTGTTCCCTGAGTTAGAAAACGTCGAGAAACGGTCGTTTCTGCTAGCGCTGTGCTTCTACACATGTATTTGCTGAACGGTGAAAGCGCACAGTAATGCACTTTTCTCCCAGCAAATACACTGTTTCTAAGGAAATGGGAACACACTAAGGAGACACTTGTGGGAGCTACTGTGACTAAAACTGAGCTTCCCTACGCACAGGGAAGCAAGAGAAATGCTGATTTCATCAAGCCCAGTTACATACTCAGAATCTGTACTACTGCGCAAATAGGCATGTCTCTGTAGGCAAAAAACTCATTTCTGACAAAGTTGCCCAAATGCATCTCAGAAGTGTGCAACTTGTTCCCTGAGTTAGAAAACGTCGAGAAACGTTCGTTTCTGCTAGCGCTGTGCTTCTACACATGTATTTGCTGAACGGTGAAAGCGCACAGTAATGCACTTTTCTCCCAGCAAATACACTGTTTCTAAGGAAATGGGAACACACTGAGGAGACACTTGTGGGAGCTACTGTGACTAAAACTGAGCTTCCCTACGCACAGGGAAGCAAGAGAAATGCTGATTTCATCAAGCCCAGTTACATACTCAGAATCTGTACTACTGCGCAAACAGGCATGTCTCTTTATGCAAAAAACTCATTTCTGACAAAGTTGCCCAAATGCATCTCAGAAGTGTGCAACTTGTTCCCTGAGTTAGAAAACGTCGAGAAACGGTCGTTTCTGCTAGCGCTGTGCTTCTACACATGTATTTGCTGAACGGTGAAAGCGCACAGTAATGCACTTTTCTCCCAGCAAATACACTGTTTCTAAGGAAATGGGAACACACTGAGGAGACACTTGTGGGAGCTACTGTGACTAAAACTGAGCTTCCCTACGCACAGGGAAGCAAGAGAAATGCTGATTTCATCAAGCCCAGTTACATACTCAGAATCTGTACTACTGCGCAAATAGGCATGTCTCTGTAGGCAAAAAACTCATTTCTGACAAAGTTGCCCAAATGCATCTCAGAAGTGTGCAACTTGTTCCCTGAGTTAGAAAACGTCGAGAAACGTTCGTTTCTGCTAGCGCTTTGCTTCTACACATGTATTTGCTGAACGGTGAAAGCGCACAGTAATGCACTTTTCTCCCAGCAAATACACTGTTTCTAAGGAAATGGGAACACACTGAGGAGACACTTGTGGGAGCTACTGTGACTAAAACTGAGCTTCCCTACGCACAGGGAAGCAAGAGAAATGCTGATTTCATCAAGCCCAGTTACATACTCAGAATCTGTACTACTGCGCAAATAGGCATGTCTCTGTAGGCAAAAAACTCATTTTGGACAAAGTTGCCTAAATGCATCTCAGAAGTGTGCAACTTGTTCCCTGAGTTAGAAAACGTCGAGAAACGTTCGTTTCTGCTAGCGCTGTGCTTCTACACATGTATTTGCTGAACGGTGAAAGCGCACAGTAATGCACTTTTCTCCCAGCAAATACACTGTTTCTAAGGAAATGGGAACACACTGAGGAGACACTTGTGGGAGCTACTGTGACTAAAACTGAGCTTCCCTACGCACAGGGAAGCAAGAGAAATGCTGATTTCATCAAGCCCAGTTACATACTCAGAATCTGTACTACTGCGCAAATAGGCATGTCTCTGTAGGCAAAAAACTCATTTCTGACAAAGTTGCCCAAATGCATCTCAGAAGTGTGCAACTTGTTCCCTGAGTTAGAAAACGTCGAGAAACGGTCGTTTCTGCTAGCGCTGTGCTTCTACACATGTATTTGCTGAACGGTGAAAGCGCACAGTAATGCACTTTTCTCCCAGCAAATACACTGTTTCTAAGGAAATGGGAACACACTAAGGAGACACTTGTGGGAGCTACTGTGACTAAAACTGAGCTTCCCTACGCACAGGGAAGCAAGAGAAATGCTGATTTCATCAAGCCCAGTTACATACTCAGAATCTGTACTACTGCGCAAATAGGCATGTCTCTGTAGGCAAAAAACTCATTTCTGACAAAGTTGCCCAAATGCATCTCAGAAGTGTGCAACTTGTTCCCTGAGTTAGAAAACGTCGAGAAACGTTCGTTTCTGCTAGCGCTGTGCTTCTACACATGTATTTGCTGAACGGTGAAAGCGCACAGTAATGCACTTTTCTCCCAGCAAATACACTGTTTCTAAGGAAATGGGAACACACTGAGGAGACACTTGTGGGAGCTACTGTGACTAAAACTGAGCTTCCCTACGCACAGGGAAGCAAGAGAAATGCTGATTTCATCAAGCCCAGTTACATACTCAGAATCTGTACTACTGCGCAAATAGGCATGGCTCTGTAGGCAAAAAACTCATTTCTGACAAAGTTGCCCAAATGCATCTCAGAAGTGTGCAACTTGTTCCCTGAGTTAGAAAACGTCGAGAAACGGTCGTTTCTGCTAGCGCTGTGCTTCTACACATGTATTTGCTGAACGGTGAAAGCGCACAGTAATGCACTTTTCTCCCAGCAAATACACTGTTTCTAAGGAAATGGGAACACACTGAGGAGACACTTGTGGGAGCTACTGTGACTAAAACTGAGCTTCCCTACGCACAGGGAAGCAAGAGAAATGCTGATTTCATCAAGCCCAGTTACATACTCAGAATCTGTACTACTGTGCAAATAGGCATGTCTCTGTAGGCAAAAAACTCATTTCTGACAAAGTTGCCCAAATGCATCTCAGAAGTGTGCAACTTGTTCCCTGAGTTAGAAAACGTCGAGAAACGTTCGTTTCTGCTAGCGCTTTGCTTCTACACATGTATTTGCTGAACGGTGAAAGCGCACAGTAATGCACTTTTCTCCCAGCAAATACACTGTTTCTAAGGAAATGGGAACACACTGAGGAGACACTTGTGGGAGCTACTGTGACTAAAACTGAGCTTCCCTACGCACAGGGAAGCAAGAGAAATGCTGATTTCATCAAGCCCAGTAACATACTCAGAATCTGTACTACTGCGCAAATAGGCATGTCTCTGTAGGCAAAAAACTCATTTCTGACAAAGTTGCCCAAATGCATCTCAGAAGTGTGCAACTTGTTCCCTGAGTTAGAAAACGTCGAGAAACGTTCGTTTCTGCTAGCGCTGTGCTTCTACACATGTATTTGCTGAACGGTGAAAGCGCACAGTAATGCACTTTTCTCCCAGCAAATACACTGTTTCTAAGGAAATGGGAACACACTGAGGAGACACTTGTGGGAGCTACTGTGACTAAAACTGAGCTTCCCTACGCACAGGGAAGCAAGAGAAATGCTGATTTCATCAAGCCCAGTTACATACTCAGAATCTGTACTACTGCGCAAATAGGCATGTCTCTGTAGGCAAAAAACTCATTTCTGACAAAGTTGCCCAAATGCATCTCAGAAGTGTGCAACTTGTTCCCTGAGTTAGAAAACGTCGAGAAACGTTCGTTTCTGCTAGCGCTTTGCTTCTACACATGTATTTGCTGAACGGTGAAAGCGCACAGTAATGCACTTTTCTCCCAGCAAATACACTGTTTCTAAGGAAATGGGAACACACTGAGGAGACACTTGTGGGAGCTACTGTGACTAAAACTGAGCTTCCCTATGCACAGGGAAGCAAGAGAAATGCTGATTTCATCAAGCCCAGTTACATACTCAGAATCTGTACTACTGCGCAAATAGGCATGTCTCTGTAGGCAAAAAACTCATTTTGGACAAAGTTGCCTAAATGCATCTCAGAAGTGTGCAACTTGTTCCCTGAGTTAGAAAACGTCGAGAAACGTTCGTTTCTGCTAGCGCTGTGCTTCTACACATGTATTTGCTGAACGGTGAAAGCGCACAGTAATGCACTTTTCTCCCAGCAAATACACTGTTTCTAAGGAAATGGGAACACACTGAGGAGACACTTGTGGGAGCTACTGTGACTAAAACTGAGCTTCCCTACGCACAGGGAAGCAAGAGAAATGCTGATTTCATCAAGCCCAGTTACATACTCAGAATCTGTACTACTGCGCAAATAGGCATGTCTCTGTAGGCAAAAAACTCATTTCTGACAAAGTTGCCCAAATGCATCTCAGAAGTGTGCAACTTGTTCCCTGAGTTAGAAAACGTCGAGAAACGGTCGTTTCTGCTAGCGCTGTGCTTCTACACATGTATTTGCTGAACGGTGAAAGCGCACAGTAATGCACTTTTCTCCCAGCAAATACACTGTTTCTAAGGAAATGGGAACACACTAAGGAGACACTTGTGGGAGCTACTGTGACTAAAACTGAGCTTCCCTACGCACAGGGAAGCAAGAGAAATGCTGATTTCATCAAGCCCAGTTACATACTCAGAATCTGTACTACTGCGCAAATAGGCATGTCTCTGTAGGCAAAAAACTCATTTCTGACAAAGTTGCCCAAATGCATCTCAGAAGTGTGCAACTTGTTCCCTGAGTTAGAAAACGTCGAGAAACGTTCGTTTCTGCTAGCGCTGTGCTTCTACACATGTATTTGCTGAACGGTGAAAGCGCACAGTAATGCACTTTTCTCCCAGCAAATACACTGTTTCTAAGGAAATGGGAACACACTGAGGAGACACTTGTGGGAGCTACTGTGACTAAAACTGAGCTTCCCTACGCACAGGGAAGCAAGAGAAATGCTGATTTCATCAAGCCCAGTTACATACTCAGAATCTGTACTACTGCGCAAACAGGCATGTCTCTTTATGCAAAAAACTCATTTCTGACAAAGTTGCCCAAATGCATCTCAGAAGTGTGCAACTTGTTCCCTGAGTTAGAAAACGTCGAGAAACGGTCGTTTCTGCTAGCGCTGTGCTTCTACACATGTATTTGCTGAACGGTGAAAGCGCACAGTAATGCACTTTTCTCCCAGCAAATACACTGTTTCTAAGGAAATGGGAACACACTGAGGAGACACTTGTGGGAGCTACTGTGACTAAAACTGAGCTTCCCTACGCACAGGGAAGCAAGAGAAATGCTGATTTCATCAAGCCCAGTTACATACTCAGAATCTGTACTACTGCGCAAATAGGCATGTCTCTGTAGGCAAAAAACTCATTTCTGACAAAGTTGCCCAAATGCATCTCAGAAGTGTGCAACTTGTTCCCTGAGTTAGAAAACGTCGAGAAACGTTCGTTTCTGCTAGCGCTTTGCTTCTACACATGTATTTGCTGAACGGTGAAAGCGCACAGTAATGCACTTTTCTCCCAGCAAATACACTGTTTCTAAGGAAATGGGAACACACTGAGGAGACACTTGTGGGAGCTACTGTGACTAAAACTGAGCTTCCCTACGCACAGGGAAGCAAGAGAAATGCTGATTTCATCAAGCCCAGTTACATACTCAGAATCTGTACTACTGCGCAAATAGGCATGTCTCTGTAGGCAAAAAACTCATTTTGGACAAAGTTGCCTAAATGCATCTCAGAAGTGTGCAACTTGTTCCCTGAGTTAGAAAACGTCGAGAAACGTTCGTTTCTGCTAGCGCTGTGCTTCTACACATGTATTTGCTGAACGGTGAAAGCGCACAGTAATGCACTTTTCTCCCAGCAAATACACTGTTTCTAAGGAAATGGGAACACACTGAGGAGACACTTGTGGGAGCTACTGTGACTAAAACTGAGCTTCCCTACGCACAGGGAAGCAAGAGAAATGCTGATTTCATCAAGCCCAGTTACATACTCAGAATCTGTACTACTGCGCAAATAGGCATGTCTCTGTAGGCAAAAAACTCATTTCTGACAAAGTTGCCCAAATGCATCTCAGAAGTGTGCAACTTGTTCCCTGAGTTAGAAAACGTCGAGAAACGGTCGTTTCTGCTAGCGCTGTGCTTCTACACATGTATTTGCTGAACGGTGAAAGCGCACAGTAATGCACTTTTCTCCCAGCAAATACACTGTTTCTAAGGAAATGGGAACACACTAAGGAGACACTTGTGGGAGCTACTGTGACTAAAACTGAGCTTCCCTACGCACAGGGAAGCAAGAGAAATGCTGATTTCATCAAGCCCAGTTACATACTCAGAATCTGTACTACTGCGCAAATAGGCATGTCTCTGTAGGCAAAAAACTCATTTCTGACAAAGTTGCCCAAATGCATCTCAGAAGTGTGCAACTTGTTCCCTGAGTTAGAAAACGTCGAGAAACGTTCGTTTCTGCTAGCGCTGTGCTTCTACACATGTATTTGCTGAACGGTGAAAGCGCACAGTAATGCACTTTTCTCCCAGCAAATACACTGTTTCTAAGGAAATGGGAACACACTGAGGAGACACTTGTGGGAGCTACTGTGACTAAAACTGAGCTTCCCTACGCACAGGGAAGCAAGAGAAATGCTGATTTCATCAAGCCCAGTTACATACTCAGAATCTGTACTACTGCGCAAATAGGCATGGCTCTGTAGGCAAAAAACTCATTTCTGACAAAGTTGCCCAAATGCATCTCAGAAGTGTGCAACTTGTTCCCTGAGTTAGAAAACGTCGAGAAACGGTCGTTTCTGCTAGCGCTGTGCTTCTACACATGTATTTGCTGAACGGTGAAAGCGCACAGTAATGCACTTTTCTCCCAGCAAATACACTGTTTCTAAGGAAATGGGAACACACTGAGGAGACACTTGTGGGAGCTACTGTGACTAAAACTGAGCTTCCCTACGCACAGGGAAGCAAGAGAAATGCTGATTTCATCAAGCCCAGTTACATACTCAGAATCTGTACTACTGTGCAAATAGGCATGTCTCTGTAGGCAAAAAACTCATTTCTGACAAAGTTGCCCAAATGCATCTCAGAAGTGTGCAACTTGTTCCCTGAGTTAGAAAACGTCGAGAAACGTTCGTTTCTGCTAGCGCTTTGCTTCTACACATGTATTTGCTGAACGGTGAAAGCGCACAGTAATGCACTTTTCTCCCAGCAAATACACTGTTTCTAAGGAAATGGGAACACACTGAGGAGACACTTGTGGGAGCTACTGTGACTAAAACTGAGCTTCCCTACGCACAGGGAAGCAAGAGAAATGCTGATTTCATCAAGCCCAGTAACATACTCAGAATCTGTACTACTGCGCAAATAGGCATGTCTCTGTAGGCAAAAAACTCATTTCTGACAAAGTTGCCCAAATGCATCTCAGAAGTGTGCAACTTGTTCCCTGAGTTAGAAAACGTCGAGAAACGTTCGTTTCTGCTAGCGCTGTGCTTCTACACATGTATTTGCTGAACGGTGAAAGCGCACAGTAATGCACTTTTCTCCCAGCAAATACACTGTTTCTAAGGAAATGGGAACACACTGAGGAGACACTTGTGGGAGCTACTGTGACTAAAACTGAGCTTCCCTACGCACAGGGAAGCAAGAGAAATGCTGATTTCATCAAGCCCAGTTACATACTCAGAATCTGTACTACTGCGCAAATAGGCATGTCTCTGTAGGCAAAAAACTCATTTCTGACAAAGTTGCCCAAATGCATCTCAGAAGTGTGCAACTTGTTCCCTGAGTTAGAAAACGTTGAGAAACGTTCGTTTCTGCTAGCGCTGTGCTTCTACACATGTATTTGCTGAACGGTGAAAGCGCACAGTAATGCACTTTTCTCCCAGCAAATACACTGTTTCTAAGGAAATGGGAACACACTGAGGAGACACTTGTGGGAGCTACTGTGACTAAAACTGAGCTTCCCTACGCACAGGGAAGCAAGAGAAATGCTGATTTCATCAAGCCCAGTTACATACTCAGAATCTGTACTACTGCGCAAATAGGCATGTCTCTGTAGGCAAAAAACTCATTTCTGACAAAGTTGCCCAAATGCATCTCAGAAGTGTGCAACTTGTTCCCTGAGTTAGAAAACGTCGAGAATCGGTCGTTTCTGCTAGCGCTGTGCTTCTACACATGTATTTGCTGAACGGTGAAAGCGCACAGTAATGCACTTTTCTCCCAGCAAATACACTGTTTCTAAGGAAATGGGAACACACTAAGGAGACACTTGTGGGAGCTACTGTGACTAAAACTGACCCTCCCTACGCACAGGGAAGCAAGAGAAATGCTGATTTCATCAAGCCCAGTTACATACTCAGAATCTGTACTACTGCGCAAATAGGCATGTCTCTGTAGGCAAAAAACTCATTTCTGACAAAGTTGCCCAAATGCATCTCAGAAGTGTGCAACTTGTTCCCTGAGTTAGAAAACGTCGAGAATCGGTCGTTTCTGCTAGCGCTGTGCTTCTACACATGTATTTGCTGAACGGTGAAAGCGCACAGTAATGCACTTTTCTCCCAGCAAATACACTGTTTCTAAGGAAATGGGAACACACTGAGGAGACACTTGTGGGAGCTACTGTGACTAAAACTGAGCTTCCATACGCACAGGGAAGCAAGAGAAATGCTGATTTCATCAAGCCCAGTTACATACTCAGAATCTGTACTACTGCGCAAATAGGCATGTCTCTGTAGGCAAAAAACTCATTTCTGACAAAGTTGCCCAAATGCATCTCAGAAGTGTGCAACTTGTTCTCTGAGTTAGAAAACGTCGAGAAACGTTCGTTTCTGCTAGCGCTTTGCTTCTACACATGTATTTGCTGAACGGTGAAAGCACACAGTAATGCACTTTTCTCCCAGCAAATACACTGTTTCTAAGGAAATGGGAACACACTGAGGAGACACTTGTGGGAGCTACTGTGACTAAAACTGAGCTTCCCTACGCACAGGGAAGCAAGAGAAATGCTGATTTCATCAAGCCCAGTTACATACTCAGAATCTGTACTACTGCGCAAATAGGCATGTCTCTGTAGGCAAAAAACTCATTTCTGACAAAGTTGCCCAAATGCATCTCAGAAGTGTGCAACTTGTTCCCTGAGTTAGAAAACGTCGAGAAACGTTCGTTTCTGCTAGCGCTGTGCTTCTACACATGTATTTGCTGAACGGTGAAAGCGCACAGTAATGCACTTTTCTCCCAGCAAATACACTGTTTCTAAGGAAATGGGAACACACTGAGGAGACACTTGTGGGAGCTACTGTGACTAAAACTGAGCTTCCCTACGCACAGGGAAGCAAGAGAAATGCTGATTTCATCAAGCCCAGTTACATACTCAGAATCTGTACTACTGTGCAAATAGGCATGTCTCTGTAGGCAAAAAACTCATTTCTGACAAAGTTGCCCAAATGCATCTCAGAAGTGTGCAACTTGTTCCCTGAGTTAGAAAACGTTGAGAAACATTCGTTTCTGCTAGCGCTGTGCTTCTACACATGTATTTGCTGAATGGTGAAAGCGCACAGTAATGCACTTTTCTCCCAGCAAATACACTGTTTCTAAGGAAATGGGAACACACTGAGGAGACACTTGTGGGAGCTACTGTGACTAAAACTGAGCTTCCCTACGCACAGGGAAGGAAGAGAAATGCTGATTTCATCAAGCAAGTTACATACTCAGAATCTGTACTACTGCGCAAATAGGCATGTCTCTGTAGGCAAAAAACTCATTTCTGAAAAAGTTGCCCAAATGCATCTCAGAAGTGTGCAACTTGTTCCCTGTGTTAGAAAACGTCGAGAAACGTTCGTTTCTGCTAGCGCTGTGCTTCTACACATGTATTTGCTGAACAGTGAAAGCGCACAGTAATGCACTTTTCTCCCAGCAAATACACTGTTTCTAAGGAAATGGGAACACACTGAGGAGACACTTGTGGGAGCTATTGTGGTAAAACTGAGCTTCCCTACGCACAGGGAAGCAAGAGAAATGCTGATTTCATCAAGCCCAGTTACATACTCAGAATCTGTACTACTGCGCAAATAGGCATGTCTCTTTAGGCAAAAAACTCATTTCTGACAAAGTTGCCCAAATGCAACTCAGAAGTGTGCAACTTGTTCCCTGAGTTAGAAAACGTCGAGAAACGGTTGTTTCTGCTAGCGCTGTGCTTCTACACATGTATTTGCTGAACGGTAAAAGCGCACAGTAATGCACTTTTCTCCCAGCAAATACACTGTTTCTAAGGAAATGGGAACACACTGAGGAGACACTTGTGGGAGCTACTGTGACTACAACTGAGCTTCCCTACGCACAGGGAAGCAAGAGAAATGCTGATTTCATCAAGCCCAGTTACATACTCAGAATCTGTACTACTGCGCAAATAGGCATGTCTCTGTAGGGAAAAAACTCATTTCTGACAAAGTTGCCCAAATGCATCTCAGAAGTGTGCAACTTGTTCCCTGAGTTAGAAAACGTAGAGAAACGGTCGTTTCTGCTAGCGCTGTGCTTCTACACATGTATTTGCTGAACGGTGAAAGCGCACAGTAATGCACTTTTCTCCCAGCAAATACACTGTTTCTAAGGAAATGGGAACACACTGAGGAGACACTTGTGGGAGCTACTGTGACTAAAACTGAGCTTCCCTACGCACAGGGAAGCAAGAGAAATGCTGATTTCATCAAGCCCAGTTACATACTCAGAATCTGTACTACTGCGCAAATAGGCATGTCTCTGTAGGCAAAAAACTCATTTCTGACAAAGTTGCCCAAATGCATCTCAGAAGTGTGCAACTTGTTCCCTGAGTTAGAAAACGTCGAGAAACGGTCGTTTCTGCTAGCGCTGTGCTTCTACACATGTATTTGCTGAACGGTGAAAGCGCACAGTAATGCACATTTCTCCCAGCAAATACACTGTTTCTAAGGAATTGGGAACACACTGAGGAGACACTTGTGGGAGCTACTGTGACTAAAACTGAGCTTCCCTAGGCACAAGGAAGCAAGAGAAATGTTGATTTCATCCAGGCCAGTTACCTACTCAGAATCTGTACTACTGCTCAAATAGGCATGTCTCTGTAGGCAAAAAACTCATTTCTGACAAAGTTGCCCAAATGCATCTCAGAAGTGTGCAACTTGTTCCCTGAGTTAGAAAACGTCGAGAAACGTTCGTTTCTGCTAGCGCTGTGCTTCTACACATGTATTTGCTGAACGGTGAAAGCGCACAGTAATGCACTTTTCTCCCAGCAAATACACTGTTTCTAATGAAATGGGAACACACTGAGGAGACACTTGTGGGAGCTACTGGGACAAAAACTGAGCTTCCCTATGCACAGGGAAGCAAGAGAAATGCTGATTTCATCAAGCCCAGTTACATACTCAGAATCTGTACTCCTGCGCAAATAGGCATGTCTCTGTAGGCAAAAAACTCATTTCTGACAAAGTTGCCCAAATGCATCTCAGAAGTGTGCAACTTGTTCTCTGAGTTAGAAAACGTCGAGAAACGGTCGTTTCTGCTAGCGCTGTGCTTCTACACATGTATTTGCTGAACGGTGAAAGCGCACAGTAATGCACTTTTCTCCCAGCAAATACACTGTTTCTAAGGAACTGGGAACACACTGAGGAGACACTTGTGGGAGCTACTGTGACTAAAACTCAACTTCCCTACGCACAGGGAAGCAAGAGAATGCTGATTTCATCAAGCCCAGTTACCTACTCAGAATCTGTACTACTGCGCAAATAGGCATGTCTCTGTAGGCAAAAAACTCATTTCTGACAAATTTGCCCAAATGCATCTCAGAAGTGTGCAACTTGTTCCCTGAGTTAGAAAACGTCGAGAAACGTTCGTTTCAGCTAGCGCTGTGCTTCTACACATGTATTTGCTGAACGGTGTAAGCGCACAGTGATGCACTTTTCTCCCAGCAAATACACTGTTTCTAAGGAAATAAGAACACACTGAGGAGACACTTGTGGGAGCTACTGTGACTAAAACTGAGCTTCCCTACGCACAGGGAAGCAAGAGAAATGCTGATTTCATCAAGCCCAGTTACATACTCAGAATCTGTACTACTGCGCAAATAGGCATGTCTCTGTAGGCAAAAAACTCATTTCTGACAAAGTTGCCCAAATGCATCTCAGAAGTGTGCAACTTGTTCTCTGAGTTAGAAAACGTCGAGAAACGGTCATTTCAGCTAGCGCTGTGCTTCTACACATGTATTTGCTGAACGGTGAAAGCGCACAGTAATGCACTTTTCTCCCAGCAAATACACTGTTTCTAAGGAAATGGGAACACACTGAGGAGACACTTGTGGGAGCTACTGTGACTAAAACTGAGCTTCCCTACGCACAGGGAAGCAAGAGAAATGCTGATTTCATCAAGCCCAGTTACATACTCAGAATCTGTACTACTGCGCAAATAGGCATGTCTCTGTAGGCAAAAAACTCATTTCTGACAAAGTTGCCCAAATGCATCTCAGAAGTGTGCAACTTGTTCCCTGAGTTAGAAAACGTCGAGAAACGGTCGTTTCTGCTAGCGCTGTGCTTCTACACATGTATTTGCTGAACGGTGAAAGCGCACAGTAATGCACTTTTCTCCCAGCAAATACACTGTTTCTAAGGAAATGGGAACACACTGAGGAGACACTTGTGGGAGCTACTGTGACTAAAACTGAGCTTCCCTACGCACAGGGAAGCAAGAGAAATGCTGATTTCATCAAGCCCAGTTACATACTCAGAATCTGCACTACTGCGCAAATAGGCATGTCTCTGTAGGCAAAAAACTCATTTCTGACAAAGTTACCCAAATGCATCTCAGAAGTGTGCAACTTGTTCCCTGAGTTAGAAAACTTGAGAAACGGTCGTTTCAGCTAGCGCTGTGCTTCTACACATGTATTTGCTGAACGGTGTAAGCGCACAGTGATGCACTTTTCTCCCAGCAAATACACTGTTTCTAAGGAAATGGGAACACACTGAGGAGACACTTGTGGGAGCTACTGTGACTAAAACTGAGCTTCCCTACGCACAGGGAAGCAAGAGAAATGCTGATTTCATCAAGCCCAGTTACATACTCAGAATCTGTACTACTGCGCAAATAGGCATGTCTCTGTAGGCAAAAAACTCATTTCTGACAAAGTTGCCCAAATGCATCTCAGAAGTGTGCAACTTGTTCTCTGAGTTAGAAAACGTCGAGAAACGGTCATTTCAGCTAGCGCTGTGCTTCTACACATGTATTTGCTGAACGGTGAAAGCGCACAGTAATGCACTTTTCTCCCAGCAAATACACTGTTTCTAAGGAAATGGGAACACACTGAGGAGACACTTGTGGGAGCTACTGTGACTAAAACTGAGCTTCCCTACGCACAGGGAAGCAAGAGAAATGCTGATTTCATCAAGCCCAGTTACATACTCAGAATCTGTACTAGTGCGCAAATAGGCATGTCTCTGTAGGCAAAAAACTCATTTCTGACAAAGTTGCCCAAATGCATCTCAGAAGTGTGCAACTTGTTCCCTGAGTTAGAAAACGTCGAGAAACGTTCGTTTCTGCTAGCGCTGTGCTTCTACACATGTATTTGCTGAACGGTGAAAGCGCACAGTAATGCACTTTTCTCCCAGCAAATACACTGTTTCTAAGGAAATGGGAACACACTGAGGAGACACTTGTGGGAGCTACTGTGACTAAAACTGAGCTTCCCTACGCACAGGGAAGCAAGAGAAATGCTGATTTCATCAAGCCCAGTTACATACTCAGAATCTGTACTACTGCGCAAATAGGCATGTCTCTGTAGGCAAAAAACTCATTTCTGACAAAGTTGCCCAAATGCATCTCAGAAGTGTGCAACTTGTTCCCTGAGTTAGAAAACGTCGAGAAACGGTCGTTTCTGCTAGCGCTGTGCTTCTACACATGTATTTGCTGAACGGTGAAAGCGCACAGTAATGCACTTTTCTCCCAGCAAATACACTGTTTCTAAGGAAATGGGAACACACTGAGGAGACACTTGTGGGAGCTACTGTGACTAAAACTGAGCTTCCCTACGCACAGGGAAGCAAGAGAAATGCTGATTTCATCAAGCCCAGTTACATACTCAGAATCTGCACTACTGCGCAAATAGGCATGTCTCTGTAGGCAAAAAACTCATTTCTGACAAAGTTACCCAAATGCATCTCAGAAGTGTGCCACTTGTTCCCTGAGTTAGAAAACTTGAGAAACGGTCGTTTCAGCTAGCGCTGTGCTTCTACACATGTATTTGCTGAACGGTGTAAGCGCACAGTGATGCACTTTTCTCCCAGCAAATACACTGTTTCTAAGGAAATGGGAACACACTGAGGAGACACTTGTGGGAGCTACTGTGACTAAAACTGAGCTTCCCTACGCACAGGGAAGCAAGAGAAATGCTGATTTCATCAAGCCCAGTTACATACTCAGAATCTGTACTACTGCGCAAATAGGCATTTCTCTGTAGGCAAAAAACTCATTTCTGACAAAGTTGCCCAAATGCATCTCAGAAGTGTGCAACTTGTTCTCTGAGTTAGAAAACGTCGAGAAACGGTCATTTCAGCTAGCGCTGTGCTTCTACACATGTATTTGCTGAACAGTGAAAGCGCACAGTAATGCACTTTTCTCCCAGCAAATACACTGTTTCTAAGGAAATGGGAACACACTGAGGAGACACTTGTGGGAGCTACTGTGACTAAAACTGAGCTTCCCTACGCACAGGGAAGCAAGAGAAATGCTGATTTCATCAAGCCCAGTTACATACTCAGAATCTGTACTACTGCGCAAATAGGCATGTCTCTGTAGGCAAAAAACTCATTTCTGACAAAGTTGCCCAAATGCATCTCAGAAGTGTGCAACTTGTTCCCTGAGTTAGAAAACGTCGAGAAACGTTCGTTTCTGCTAGCGCTGTGCTTCTACACATGTATTTGCTGAACGGTGAAAGCGCACAGTAATGCACTTTTCTCCCAGCAAATACACTGTTTCTAATGAAATGGGAACACACTGAGGAGACACTTGTGGGAGCTACTGGGACAAAAACTGAGCTTCCCTATGCACAGGGAAGCAAGAGAAATGCTGATTTCATCAAGCCCAGTTACATACTCAGAATCTGTACTACTGCGCAAATAGGCATGTCTCTGTAGGCAAAAAACTCATTTCTGACAAAGTTGCCCAAATGCATCTCAGAAGTGTGCAACTTGTTCTCTGAGTTAGAAAACGTCGAGAAACGGTCGTTTCTGCTAGCGCTGTGCTTCTACACATGTATTTGCTGAACGGTGAAAGCGCACAGTAATGCACTTTTCTCCCAGCAAATACACTGTTTCTAAGGAACTGGGAACACACTGAGGAGACACTTGTGGGAGCTACTGTAACTAAAACTCAACTTCCCTACGCACAGGGAAGCAAGAGAATGCTGATTTCATCAAGCCCAGTTACCTACTCAGAATCTGTACTACTGCGCAAATAGGCATGTCTCTGTAGGCAAAAAACTCATTTCTGACAAATTTGCCCAAATGCATCTCAGAAGTGTGCAACTTGTTCCCTGAGTTAGAAAACGTCGAGAAACGTTCGTTTCTGCTAGCGCTGTGCTTCTACACATGTATTTGCTGAACGGTGAAAGCGCACAGTAATGCACTTTTCTCCCAGCAAATACACTGTTTCTAAGGAAATGGGAACACACTGAGGAGACACTTGTGGGAGCTACTGGGACTAAAACTGAGCTTCCCTACACACAGGGAAGCAAGAGAAATGCTGATTTCATCAAGCCCAGTTACATACTCAGAATCTGCACTACTGCGCAAATAGGCATGTCTCTGTAGGCAAAAAACTCATTTCTGACAAAGTTGCCCAAATGCATCTCAGAAGTGTGCAACTTGTTCCCTGAGTTAGAAAACGTAGAGAAACGGTCGTTTCAGCTAGCGCTGTGCTTCTACACATGTATTTGCTGAACGGTGAAAGCGCACAGTAATGCACTTTTCTCCCAGCAAATACACTGTTTCTAAGGAACTGGGAACACACTGAGGAGACACTTGTGGGAGCTACTGTGACTAAAACTGAGCTTCCCTACGCACAGGGAAGCAAGAGAAATGCTGATTTCATCAAGCCCAGTTACATACTCAGAATCTGTACTACTGCGCAAATAGGCATGTCTCTGTAGGCAAAAAACTCATTTCTGACAAAGTTGCCCAAATGCATCTCAGAAGTGTGCAACTTGTTCCCTGAGTTAGAAAACGTCGAGAAACGGTCGTTTCTGCTAGCGCTGTGCTTCTACACATGTATTTGCTGAACGGTGAAAGCGCACAGTAATGCACTTTTCTCCCAGCAAATACACTGTTTCTAAGGAAATGGGAACACACTGAGGAGACACTTGTGGGAGCTACTGGGACTAAAACTGAGCTTCCCTACGCACAGGGAAGCAAGAGGAATGCTGATTTCATTAAGCCCAGTTACATACTCAGAATCTGTACTACTGCGCAAATAGGCATGTCTCTTTAGGCAAAAAACTCATTTCTGACAAAGTTGCCCAAATGCATCTCAGAAGTGTGCCACTTGTTTCCTGAGTTAGAAAACGTCGAGAAACGGTCGTTTCACCTAGCGCTGTGCTTCTACACATGTATTTGTTGAACGGTGTAAGCGCACAGTGATGCACTTTTCTCCCAGCAAATACACTGTTTCTAAGGAACTGGGAACACACTGAGGAGACACTTGTGGGAGCTACTGTGACTAAAACTGAGCTTCCCTACGCACAGGGAAGCAAGAGAAATGCTGATTTCATCAAGGCCAGTTACATACTCAGAATCTGTACTACTGCGCAAATAGGCATGTCTCTTTAGGCAAAAAACTCATTTCTGACAAAGTTACCCAAATGCATCTCAGAAGTGTGCCCCCTGTTCCCTGAGTTAGAAAACGTGAGAAACGGTCGTTTCAGCTAGCGCTGTGCTTCTACACATGTATTTGCTGAACGGTGTAAGCGCACAGTGATGCACTTTTCTCCCAGCAAATACACTGTTTCTAAGGAAATAAGAACACACTGAGGAGACACTTGTGGGAGCTACTGTGACTAAAACTGAGCTTCCCTACGCACAGGGAAGCAAGAGAAATGCTGATTTCATCAAGCCCAGTTACATACTCAGAATCTGTACTACTGCGCAAATAGGCATGTCTCTGTAGGCAAAAAACTCATTTCTGACAAAGTTGCCCAAATGCATCTCAGAAGTGTGCAACTTGTTCTCTGAGTTAGAAAACGTCGAGAAACGGTCATTTCAGCTAGCGCTGTGCTTCTACACATGTATTTGCTGAACGGTGAAAGCGCACAGTAATGCACTTTTCTCCCAGCAAATACACTGTTTCTAAGGAAATGGGAACACACTGAGGAGACACTTGTGGGAGCTACTGTGACTAAAACTGAGCTTCCCTACGCACAGGGAAGCAAGAGAAATGCTGATTTCATCAAGCCCAGTTACATACTCAGAATCTGTACTACTGCGCAAATAGGCATGTCTCTGTAGGCAAAAAACTCATTTCTGACAAAGTTGCCCAAATGCATCTCAGAAGTGTGCAACTTGTTCCCTGAGTTAGAAAACGTCGAGAAACGGTCGTTTCTGCTAGCGCTGTGCTTCTACACATGTATTTGCTGAACGGTGAAAGCGCACAGTAATGCACTTTTCTCCCAGCAAATACACTGTTTCTAAGGAAATGGGAACACACTGAGGAGACACTTGTGGGAGCTACTGTGACTAAAACTGAGCTTCCCTACGCACAGGGAAGCAAGAGAAATGCTGATTTCATCAAGCCCAGTTACATACTCAGAATCTGCACTACTGCGCAAATAGGCATGTCTCTGTAGGCAAAAAACTCATTTCTGACAAAGTTACCCAAATGCATCTCAGAAGTGTGCAACTTGTTCCCTGAGTTAGAAAACTTGAGAAACGGTCGTTTCAGCTAGCGCTGTGCTTCTACACATGTATTTGCTGAACGGTGTAAGCGCACAGTGATGCACTTTTCTCCCAGCAAATACACTGTTTCTAAGGAAATGGGAACACACTGAGGAGACACTTGTGGGAGCTACTGTGACTAAAACTGAGCTTCCCTACGCACAGGGAAGCAAGAGAAATGCTGATTTCATCAAGCCCAGTTACATACTCAGAATCTGTACTACTGCGCAAATAGGCATGTCTCTGTAGGCAAAAAACTCATTTCTGACAAAGTTGCCCAAATGCATCTCAGAAGTGTGCAACTTGTTCTCTGAGTTAGAAAACGTCGAGAAACGGTCATTTCAGCTAGCGCTGTGCTTCTACACATGTATTTGCTGAACGGTGAAAGCGCACAGTAATGCACTTTTCTCCCAGCAAATACACTGTTTCTAAGGAAATGGGAACACACTGAGGAGACACTTGTGGGAGCTACTGTGACTAAAACTGAGCTTCCCTACGCACAGGGAAGCAAGAGAAATGCTGATTTCATCAAGCCCAGTTACATACTCAGAATCTGTACTACTGCGCAAATAGGCATGTCTCTGTAGGCAAAAAACTCATTTCTGACAAAGTTGCCCAAATGCATCTCAGAAGTGTGCAACTTGTTCCCTGAGTTAGAAAACGTCGAGAAACGGTCGTTTCTGCTAGCGCTGTGCTTCTACACATGTATTTGCTGAACGGTGAAAGCGCACAGTAATGCACTTTTCTCCCAGCAAATACACTGTTTCTAAGGAAATGGGAACACACTGAGGAGACACTTGTGGGAGCTACTGTGACTAAAACTGAGCTTCCCTACGCACAGGGAAGCAAGAGAAATGCTGATTTCATCAAGCCCAGTTACATACTCAGAATCTGTACTACTGCGCAAATAGGCATGTCTCTGTAGGCAAAAAACTCATTTCTGACAAAGTTGCCCAAATGCATCTCAGAAGTGTGCAACTTGTTCCCTGAGTTAGAAAACGTCGAGAAACGGTCGTTTCTGCTAGCGCTGTGCTTCTACACATGTATTTGCTGAACGGTGAAAGCGCACAGTAATGCACTTTTCTCCCAGCAAATACACTGTTTCTAAGGAAATGGGAACACACTGAGGAGACACTTGTGGGAGCTACTGTGACTAAAACTGAGCTTCCCTACGCACAGGGAAGCAAGAGAAATGCTGATTTCATCAAGCCCAGTTACATACTCAGAATCTGCACTACTGCGCAAATAGGCATGTCTCTGTAGGCAAAAAACTCATTTCTGACAAAGTTACCCAAATGCATCTCAGAAGTGTGCCACTTGTTCCCTGAGTTAGAAAACTTGAGAAACGGTCGTTTCAGCTAGCGCTGTGCTTCTACACATGTATTTGCTGAACGGTGTAAGCGCACAGTGATGCACTTTTCTCCCAGCAAATACACTGTTTCTAAGGAAATGGGAACACACTGAGGAGACACTTGTGGGAGCTACTGTGACTAAAACTGAGCTTCCCTACGCACAGGGAAGCAAGAGAAATGCTGATTTCATCAAGCCCAGTTACATACTCAGAATCTGTACTACTGCGCAAATAGGCATTTCTCTGTAGGCAAAAAACTCATTTCTGACAAAGTTGCCCAAATGCATCTCAGAAGTGTGCAACTTGTTCTCTGAGTTAGAAAACGTCGAGAAACGGTCATTTCAGCTAGCGCTGTGCTTCTACACATGTATTTGCTGAACAGTGAAAGCGCACAGTAATGCACTTTTCTCCCAGCAAATACACTGTTTCTAAGGAAATGGGAACACACTGAGGAGACACTTGTGGGAGCTACTGTGACTAAAACTGAGCTTCCCTACGCACAGGGAAGCAAGAGAAATGCTGATTTCATCAAGCCCAGTTACATACTCAGAATCTGTACTACTGCGCAAATAGGCATGTCTCTGTAGGCAAAAAACTCATTTCTGACAAAGTTGCCCAAATGCATCTCAGAAGTGTGCAACTTGTTCCCTGAGTTAGAAAACGTCGAGAAACGGTCGTTTCTGCTAGCGCTGTGCTTCTACACATGTATTTGCTGAACGGTGAAAGCGCACAGTAATGCACTTTTCTCCCAGAAAATACACTGTTTCTAAGGAAATGGGAACACACTGAGGAGACACTTGTGGGAGCTACTGTGACTAAAACTGAGCTTCCCTACGCACAGGGAAGCAAGAGAAATGCTGATTTCATCAGGCCCAGTTACATACTCAGAATCTGTACTACTGCGCAAATAGGCATGTCTCTGTAGGCAAAAAACTCATTTCTGACAAAGTTGCCCAAATGCATCTCAGAAGTGTGCAACTTGTTCTCTGAGTTAGAAAACGTCGAGAAACGGTCGTTTCTGCTAGCGCTGTGCTTCTACACATGTATTTGCTGAACGGTGAAAGCGCACAGTAATGCACTTTTCTCCCAGAAAATACACTGTTTCTAAGGAACTGGGAACACACTGAGGAGACACTTGTGGGAGCTACTGTGACTAAAACTCAGCTTCACTACGCACAGGGAAGCAAGAGAATGCTGATTTCATCAAGCCCAGTTACCTACTCAGAATCTGTACTACTGCGCAAATAGGCATGTCTCTGTAGGCAAAAAACTCATTTCTGACAAAGTTGCCCAAATGCATCTCAGAAGTGTGCAACTTGTTCCCTGAGTTAGAAAAGGTCGAGAAACGTTCGTTTCTGCTAGCGCTGTGCTTCTACACATGTATTTGCTGAACAGTGAAAGCGCACAGTAATGCACTTTTCTCCCAGCAAATACACTGTTTCTAAGGAAATGGGAACACACTGAGGAGACACTTGTGGGAGCTACTGTGACTAAAACTGAGCTTCCCTACGCACAGGGAAGCAAGAGAAATGCTGATTTCATCAAGCCCAGTTACATACTCAGAATCTGCACTACTGCGCAAATAGGCATGTCTCTGTAGGCAAAAAACTCATTTCTGACAAAGTTGCCCAAATGCATCTCAGAAGTGTGCCACTTGTTCCCTGAGTTAGAAAACGTAGAGAAACGGTCGTTTCAGCTAGCGCTGTGCTTCTACACATGTATTTGCTGAACAGTGAAAGCGCACAGTAATGCAATTTTCTCCCAGCAAATACACTGTTTCTAAGGAAATGGGAACACACTGAGGAGACACTTGTGGGAGCTACTGGGACTGAAACTGAGCTTCCCTACGCACAGGGAAGCAAGAGAAATGCTGATTTCATCAACCCCAGTTACATACTCAGAATCTGCACTACTGCGCAAATAGGCATGTCTCTGTAGGCAAAAAACTCATTTCTGACAAAGTTGCCCAAATGCATCTCAGAAGTGTGCCACTTGTTCCCTGAGTTAGAAAACGTAGAGAAACGGTCGTTTCAGCTAGCGCTGTGCTTCTACACATGTATTTGCTGAACGGTGAATGCGCACAGTAATGCACTTTTCTCCCAGCAAATACACTATTTCTAAGGAAATGGGAACACACTGAGGAGACACTTGTGGGAGCTACTGTGACTAAAACTGAGCTTCCCTACGCACAGGGAAGCAAGAGAAATGCTGATTTCATCAGGCCCAGGTACATACTCAGAATCTGTACTACTGCGCAAATAGGCATGTCTCTGTAGGCAAAAAACTCATTTCTGACAAAGTTGCCCAAATGCATCTCAGAAATGTGCAACTTGTTCCCTGAGTTAGAAAACATCGAAAAACGTTCGTTTCTGCTAGCGCTGTTCTTCTACACATGAATTTGCTGAACGGTGAAAGCGCACAGTAAGGCACTTTTCTCCCAGCAAATACACTGTTTCTAAGGAACTGGGAACACACTGAGGAGACACTTGTGGGAGCTACTGTGACTAAAACTGAGCTTCCCTACGCACAGGGAAGCAAGAGAAATGCTGATTTCATCAAGCCCAGTTACATACTCAGAATCTGTACTACTGCGCAAATAGGCATGTCTCTTTAGGCAAAAAACTCATTTCTGACAAAGTTGCCCAAATGCATCTCAGAAGTGTGCAACTTGTTCCCTGAGTTAGAAAACGTCGAAAAACGGTCGTTTCTGCTAGCGCTGTGTTTCTACACATGTATTTGCTGAACGGTGAAAGCGCACAGTAATGCACTTTTCTCCCAGCAAATACACTGTTTCTAAGGAATAGGGAACACACAGAGGAGACACTTGTGGGAGCTACTGTGACTAAAACTGAGCTTCCCTACGCACAGGGAAGCAAGAGAAATGCTGATTTCATCAAGCCCAGGTACATACTCAGAATCTGTACTACTGCGCAAATAGGCATGTCTCTGTAGGCAAAAAACTCATTTCTGACAAAGTTGCCCAAATGCATCTCAGAAGTGTGCAACTTGTTCCCTGAGTTAGAAAACGTGGAGAAACGGTCGTTTCTGCTAGCGCTGTGCTTCTACACATGTATTTGCTGAACGGTGAAAGCGCACAGTAATGCACTTTTCTCCCAGCAAATACACTGTTTCTAAGGAAATGGGAACACACTGAGGAGACACTTGTGGGAGCTACTGTGACTAAAACTGAGCTTCCCTACGCACAGGGAAGCAAAAGAAATGCTGATTTCATCAAGCCCAGTTACATACTCAGAATCTGTACCACTGCGCAAATAGGCATGTCTCTTTAGGCAAAAAACTCATTTCTGACAAAGTTGCCCAAATGCATCTCAGAAGTGTGCAACTTGTTCCCTGAGTTAGAAAACGTCGAGAAACGTTCGTTTCTGCTAGCGCTGTGCTTCTACACATGTATTTGCTGAACGGTGAAAGCGCACAGTAATGCACTTTTCTCCCAGCAAATACACTGTTTCTAAGGAAATGGGAACACACTGAGGAGACACTTGTGGGAGCTACTGTGACTAAAACTGAGCTTCCCTACGCACAGGGAAGCAAGAGAAATGCTGATTTCATCAAGCCCAGGTACATACTCAGAATCTGTACTAGTGCGCAAATAGGCATGTCTCTGTAGGCAAAAAACTCATTTCTGAGAAAGTTGCCCAAATGCATCTCAGAAGTGTGCAACTTGTTCCCTGAGTTAGAAAACGTCGAGAAACGGTCGTTTCTGCTAGCGCTGTGCTTCTACACATGTATTTGCTGAACGGTGAAATCGCACAGTAATGCACTTTTCTCCCAGCAAATACACTGTTTCTAAGGAAATGGGAACACACTGAGGAGACACTTGTGGGAGCTACTGTGACTAAAACTGAGCTTCCCTACGCACAGGGAAGCAAGAGAAATGCTGATTTCATCAAGCCCAGGTACATACTCAGAATCTGTACTACTGCGCAAATAGGCATGTCTCTGTAGGCAAAAAACTCATTTTGGACAAAGTTGCCCAAATGCATCTCAGAAGTGTGCAACTTGTTCCCTGACATAGAAAACGTCGAGAAACGGTCATTTCTGCTAGCGCTGTGCTTCTACACATGTATTTGCTGAACGGTGAAAGCGCACAGTAATGCACTTTTCTCCCAGCAAATACACTGTTTCTAAGGAAATGGGAACACACTGAGGAGACACTTGTGGGAGCTACTGTGACTAAAACTGAGCTTCCCTACGCACAGGGAAGCAAGAGAAATGCTGATTTCATCAAGCCCAGTTACATACTCAGAATCTGTACTACTGCGCAAATAGGCATGTCTCTGTAGGCAAAAAACTCATTTCTGACAAAGTTGCCCAAATGCATCTCAGAAGTGTGCAACTTTTTCCCTGAGTTTGAAAACGTCGAGAAACGGTCGTTTCTGCTAGCGCTGTGCTTCTACACATGTATTTGCTGAACGGTGAAAGCGCACAGTAATGCACTTTTCTCCCAGCAAATACACTGTTTCTAAGGAAATGGGAACACACTGAGGAGACACTTGTGGGAGCTACTGTGACTAAAACTGAGCTCCCTACGCACAGGGAAGCAAGAGAAATGCTGATTTCATCAAGCCCAGTTATATACTCAGAATCTGTACTATTGCGCAAATAGGCATGTCTCTGTAGGCAAAAAACTCATTTCTGACAAAGTTGCCCAAATGCATCTCAGAAATGTGCAACTTGTTCACTGAGTTAGAAAACATCGAGAAACGTTCGTTTCTGCTAGCGCTGTGCTTCTACACATGAATTTGCTGAACGGTGAAAGCGCACAGTAAGGCACTTTTCTCCCAGCAAATACACTGTTTCTAAGGAACTGGGAACACACTGAGGAGACACTTGTGGGAGCTACTGTGACTAAAACTGAGCTTCCCTACGCACAGGGAAGCAAGAGAAATGCTGATTTCATCAAGCCCAGTTACATACTCAGAATCTGTACTACTGCGCAAATAGGCATGTCTCTTTAGGCAAAAAACTCATTTCTGACAAAGTTGCCCAAATGCATCTCAGAAGTGTGCAACTTGTTCCCTGAGTTAGAAAACGTCGAAAAACGGTCGTTTCTGCTAGCGCTGTGTTTCTACACATGTATTTGCTGAACGGTGAAAGCGCACAGTAATGCACTTTTCTCCCAGCAAATACACTGTTTCTAAGGAATAGGGAACACACGGAGGAGACACTTGTGGGAGCTACTGTGACTAAAACTGAGCTTCCCTACGCACACGGAAGCAAGAGAAATGCTGATTTCATCAAGCCCAGGTACATACTCAGAATCTGTACTACTGCGCAAATAGGCATGTCTCTGTAGGCAAAAAACTCATTTCTGACAAAGTTGCCCAAATGCATCTCAGAAGTGTGCAACTTGTTCCCTGAGTTAGAAAACGTCGAGAAACGGTCGTTTCAGCTAGCGCTGTGCTTCTACACATGTATTTGCTGAACGGTGAAAGCGCACAGTAATGCACTTTTCTCCCAGCAAATACACTGTTTCTAAGGAAATGGGAACACACTGAGGAGACACTTGTGGGAGCTACTGGGACTAAAACTGAGCTTCCCTACGCTCAGGGAAGCAAGAGAAATCCTGATTTCATCAAGCCCAGTTACATACTCAGAATCTGCACTACTGCGCAAATAGGCATGTCTCTGTAGGCAAAAAACTCATTTCTGACAAAGTTGCCCAAATGCATCTCAGAAGTGTGCCACTTGTTCCCTGAGTTAGAAAACGTAGAGAAACGGTCGTTTCAGCTAGCGCTGTGCTTCTACACATGTATTTGCTGAACGGTGAAAGCGCACAGTAATGCACTTTTCTCCCAGCAAATACACTGTTTCTAAGGAAATGGGAACACACTGAGGAGACACTTGTGGGAGCTACTGTGACTAAAACTGAGCTTCCCTACGCACAGGGAAGCAAGAGAAATGCTGATTTCATCAAGCCCAGTTACTCAGAATCTGTACTACTGCGCAAATAGGCATGTCTCTGTAGGCAAAAAACTCATTTCTGACAAAGTTTCCCAAATGCATCTCAGAAGTGTGCAACTTGTTCCCTGAGTTAGAAAACGTCGAGAAACGGTCGTTTCTGCTAGCGCTGTGCTTCTACACATGTATTTGCTGAACGGTGAAAGCGCACAGTAATGCACTTTTCTCCCAGCAAATACACTGTTTCTAAGGAAATGGGAACACACTGAGGAGACACTTGTGGGAGCTACTGTGACTAAAACTGAGCTTCCCTACGCACAGGGAAGCAAAAGAAATGCTGATTTCATCAAGCCCAGTTACATACTCAGAATCTGTACCACTGCGCAAATAGGCATGTCTCTTTAGGCAAAAAACTCATTTCTGACAAAGTTGCCCAAATGCATCTCAGAAGTGTGCAACTTGTTCCCTGAGTTAGAAAACGTCGAGAAACGGTCTTTTCTGCTAGCGCTGTGCTTCTACACATGTATTTGCTGAACGGTGAAAGCGCACAGTAATGCACTTTTCTCCCAGCAAATACACTGTTTCTAAGGAAATGGGAAGACACTGAGGAGACACTTGTGGGAGCTACTGTGACTAAAACTGAGCTCCCTACGCACAGGGAAGCAAGAGAAATGCTGATTTCATCAAGCCCAGTTATATACTCAGAATCTGTACTATTGCGCAAATAGGCATGTCTCTGTAGGGAAAAAACTCATTTTTGACAAAGTTGCCCAAATGCATCTCAGAAATGTGCAACTTGTTCCCTGAGTTAGAAAACATCGAGAAACGTTCGTTTCTGCTAGCGCTGTGCTTCTACACATGAATTTGCTGAACGGTGAAAGCGCACAGTAAGGCACTTTTCTCCCAGCAAATACACTGTTTCTAAGGAACTGGGAACACACTGAGGAGACACTTGTGGGAGCTACTGTGACTAAAACTGAGCTTCCCTACGCACAGGGAAGCAAGAGAAATGCTGATTTCATCAAGCCCAGTTACATACTCAGAATCTGTACCACTGCGCAAATAGGCATGTCTCTTTAGGCAAAAAACTCATTTCTGACAAAGTTGCCCAAATGCATCTCAGAAGTGTGCAACTTGTTCCCTGAGTTAGAAAACGTCGAGAAACGGTCGTTTCAGCTAGCGCTGTGCTTCTACACATGTATTTGCTGAACGGTGAAAGCGCACAGTAATGCACTTTTCTCCCAGCAAATACACTGTTTCTAAGGAAATGGGAACACACTGAGGAGACACTTGTGGGAGCTACTGGGACTAAAACTGAGCTTCCCTACGCTCAGGGAAGCAAGAGAAATCCTGATTTCATCAAGCCCAGTTACATACTCAGAATCTGCACTACTGCGCAAATAGGCATGTCTCTGTAGGCAAAAAACTCATTTCTGACAAAGTTGCCCAAATGCATCTCAGAAGTGTGCCACTTGTTCCCTGAGTTAGAAAACGTAGAGAAACGGTCGTTTCAGCTAGCGCTGTGCTTCTACACATGTATTTGCTGAACGGTGAAAGCGCACAGTAATGCACTTTTCTCCCAGCAAATACACTGTTTCTAAGGAAATGGGAACACACTGAGGAGACACTTGTGGGAGCTACTGGGACTAAAACTGAGCTTCCCTACGCACAGGGAAGCAAGAGAAATGCTGATTTCATCAAGCCCAGTTACTCAGAATCTGTACTACTGCGCAAATAGGCATGTCTCTGTAGGCAAAAAACTCATTTCTGACAAAGTTTCCCAAATGCATCTCAGAAGTGTGCAACTTGTTCCCTGAGTTAGAAAACGTCGAGAAACGGTCGTTTCTGCTAGCGCTGTGCTTCTACACATGTATTTGCTGAACGGTGAAAGCGCACAGTAATGCACTTTTCTCCCAGCAAATACACTGTTTCTAAGGAAATGGGAACACACTGAGGAGACACTTGTGGGAGCTACTGTGACTAAAACTGAGCTTCCCTACGCACAGGGAAGCAAAAGAAATGCTGATTTCATCAAGCCCAGTTACATACTCAGAATCTGTACCACTGCGCAAATAGGCATGTCTCTTTAGGCAAAAAACTCATTTCTGACAAAGTTGCCCAAATGCATCTCAGAAGTGTGCAACTTGTTCCCTGAGTTAGAAAATGTCGAGAAACGGTCGTTTCTGCTAGCGCTGTGCTTCTACACATGTATTTGCTGAACGGTGAAAGCGCACAGTAATGCACTTTTCTCCCAGCAAATACACTGTTTCTAAGGAAATGGGAAGACACTGAGGAGACACTTGTGGGAGCTACTGTGACTAAAACTGAGCTCCCTACGCACAGGGAAGCAAGAGAAATGCTGATTTCATCAAGCCCAGTTATATACTCAGAATCTGTACTATTGCGCAAATAGGCATGTCTCTGTAGGGAAAAAACTCATTTTTGACAAAGTTGCCCAAATGCATCTCAGAAATGTGCAACTTGTTCCCTGAGTTAGAAAACATCGAGAAACGTTCGTTTCTGCTAGCGCTGTGCTTCTACACATGAATTTGCTGAACGGTGAAAGCGCACAGTAAGGCACTTTTCTCCCAGCAAATACACTGTTTCTAAGGAACTGGGAACACACTGAGGAGACACTTGTGGGAGCTACTGTGACTAAAACTGAGCTTCCCTACGCACAGGGAAGCAAGAGAAATGCTGATTTCATCAAGCCCAGTTACATACTCAGAATCTGTACCACTGCGCAAATAGGCATGTCTCTTTAGGCAAAAAACTCATTTCTGACAAAGTTGCCCAAATGCATCTCAGAAGTGTGCAACTTGTTCCCTGAGTTAGAAAACGTCGAGAAACGGTCGTTTCAGCTAGCGCTGTGCTTCTACACATGTATTTGCTGAACGGTGAAAGCGCACAGTAATGCACTTTTCTCCCAGCAAATACACTGTTTCTAAGGAAATGGGAACACACTGAGGAGACACTTGTGGGAGCTACTGTGACTAAAACTGAGCTTCCCTACGCACAGGGAAGCAAGAGAAATGCTGATTTCATCAAGCCCAGGTACATACTCAGAATCTGTACTACTGCGCAAATAGGCATGTCTCTGTAGGCAAAAAACTCATTTCTGACAAAGTTGCCCAAATGCATCTCAGAAGTGTGCAACTTGTTCCCTGAGTTAGAAAACGTCGAGAAACGGTCGTTTCTGCTAGCGCTGTGCTTCTACACATGTATTTGCTGAACGGTGAAATCGCACAGTAATGCACTTTTCTCCCAGCAAATACACTGTTTCTAAGGAAATGGGAACACACTGAGGAGACACTTGTGGGAGCTACTGTGACTAAAACTGAGCTTCCCTACGCACAGGGAAGCAAGAGAAATGCTGATTTCATCAAGCCCAGGTACATACTCAGAATCTGTACTACTGCGCAAATAGGCATGTCTCTGTAGGCAAAAAACTCATTTCTGACAAAGTTGCCCAAATGCATCTCAGAAGTGTGCAACTTGTTCCCTGAGTTAGAAAACGTCGAGAAACGTTCGTTTCTGCTAGCGCTGTGCTTCTACACATGTATTTGCTGAACGGTGAAATCGCACAGTAATGCACTTTTCTCCCAGCAAATACACTGTTTCTAAGGAAATGGGAACACACTGAGGAGACACTTGTGGGAGCTACTGTGACTAAAACTGAGCTTCCCAACGCACAGGGAAGCAAGAGAAATGCTGATTTCATCAAGCCCAGGTACATACTCAGAATCTGTACTACTGCGCAAATAGGCATGTCTCTGTAGGCAAAAAACTCATTACTGACAAAGTTGCCCACATGCATCTCAGAAGTGTGCAACTTGTTCCCTGAGTTAGAAAACGTCGAGAAACGGTCGTTTCTGCTAGCGCTGTGCTTCTACACATGTATTTGCTGAACGGTGAAAGCGCACAGTAATGCACTTTTCTCCCAGCAAATACACTGTTTCTAAGGAAATGGGAACACACTGAGGAGACACTTGTGGGAGCTACTGTGACTAAAACTGAGCTTCCCTACGCACAGGGAAGCAAGAGAAATGCTGATTTCATCAAGCCCAGGTACATACTCAGAATCTGTACTACTGCGCAAATAGGCATGTCACTGTAGGCAAAAAACTCATTTCTGACAAAGTTGCCCAAATACATCTCAGAAGTGTGCAACTTGTTCCCTGAGTTAGAAAACGTCGAGAAACGTTCGTTTCTGCTAGCGCTGTGCTTCTACACATGTATTTGCTGAACGGTGAAAGCGCACAGTAATGCACTTTTCTCCCAGCAAATACACTGTTTCTAAGGAAATGGGAACACACTGAGGAGACACTTGTGGGAGCTACTGTGACTAAAACTGAGCTTCCCTACGCACAGGGAAGCAAGAGAAATGCTGATTTCATCAAGCCCAGTTACATACTCAGAATCTGTACTACTGCGCAAATAGGCATGTCTCTGTAGGCAAAAAACTCATTTCTGACAAAGTTGCCCAAATGCATCTCAGAAGTGTGCAACTTGTTCCCTGAGTTAGAAAACGTTGAGAAACGTTCGTTTCTGCTAGCGCTGTGCTTCTACACATGTATTTGCTGAACGGTGAAAGCGCACAGTAATGCACTTTTCTCCCAGCAAATACACTGTTTCTAAGCAACTGGGAACACACTGAGGAGACACTTGTGGGAGCTACTGTGACTAAAACTGAGCTTCCCTACGCACAGGGAAGCAAGAGAAATGCTGATTTCATTAAACCGAGTTACATACTCAGAATCTGTACTACTGCGCAAATAGGCATGTCTCTGTAGGCAAAAAACTCATTTCTGTCAAAGTTGCCCAAATGCATCTCAGAAGTGTGCAACTTGTTCCCTGAGTTAGAAAACATAGAGAAACGGTCGTTTCTGCTAGCGCTGTGCTTCTACACATGTATTTGCTGAACGGTGAAAGCGCACAGTAATGCACTTTTCTCCCAGCAAATACACTGTTTCTAAGGAAATGGGAACACACTGAGGAGACACTTGTGGGAGCTACTGTGACTAAAACTGAGCTTCCCTACGCACAGGGAAGCAAGAGAAATGCTGATTTCATCAAGCCCAGTTACATACTCAGAATCTGTACTACTGCGCAAATAGGCATGTCTCTGTAGGCAAAAAACTCATTTCTGACAAAGTTGCCCAAATGCATCTCAGAAGTGTGCAACTAGTTCCCTGAGTTAGAAAATGTCGAGAAACGGTCGTTTCTGCTAGCGCTGTGCTTCTACACATGTATTTGCTGAACGGTGAAAGCGCACAGTAATGCACTTTTCTCCCAGCAAATACACTGTTTCTAAGGAAATGGGAACACACTGAGGAGACACTTGTGGGAGCTACTGTGACTAAAACTGAGCTTCCCTACGTACAGGGAAGCAAGAGAAATGCTGATTTCATCAAGCCCAGTTACCTACTCAGAATCTGTACTACTGCGCAAATAGGCATGGCTCTGTAGGCAAAAAACTCATTTCTGACAAAGTTGCCCAAATGCATCTCAGAAGTGTGCAACTTGTTCCCTGAGTTAGAAAACGTCGAGAAACGGTCGTTTCTGCTAGCGCTGTCCTTCTACACATGTATTTGCTGAATGGTGAAACGCACAGTAATGCACTTTTCTCCCAGCAAATACACTGTTTCTAAGGAACTGGGAACACACTGAGGAGACACTTGTGGGAGCTACTGTGACTAAAACTGAGCGTCCCTACGCACAGGGAAGCAAGAGAAATGCTGATTTCATTAAACCGAGTTACATACTCAGAATCTGTACTACTGCGCAAATAGGCATGTCTCTGTAGGCAAAAAACTCATTTCTGACAAAGTTGCCCAAATGCATCTCAGAAGTGTGCAACTTGTTCCCTGAGTTAGAAAACGTCGAGAAACGGTCGTTTCTGCTAGCGCTGTGCTTCTACACATGTATTTGCTGAACGGTGAAAGCGCACAGTAATGCACTTTTCTCCCAGCAAATACACTGTTTCTAAGGAAATGGGAACACACTGAGGAGACACTTGTGGGAGCTACTGTGACTAAAACTGAGCTTCCCTACGCACAGGGAAGCAAGAGAAATGCTGATTTCATCAAGCCCAGTTACATACTCAGAATCTGTACTACTGCGCAAATAGGCATGTCTCTGTAGGCAAAAAACTCATTTCTGACAAAGTTGCCCAAATGCATCTCAGAAGTGTGCAACTTGTTCCCTGAGTTAGAAAACATCGAGAAACGTTCGTTTCTGCTAGCGCTGTGCTTCTACACATGATTTGCTGAACGGTGAAAGCGCACAGTAAGGCACTTTTCTCCCAGCAAATACACTGTTTCTAAGGAACTGGGAACACACTGAGGAGACACTTGTGGGAGCTACTGTGACTAAAACTGAGCTTCCCTACGCACAGGGAAGCAAGAGAAATGCTGATTTCATCAAGCCCAGGTACATACTCAGAATCTGTACTACTGCGCAAATGGGCATGTCTCTGTAGGCAAAAAACTCATTTCTGACAAAGTTGCCCAAATGCATCTCAGAAGTGTGCAACTTGTTCCCTGAGTTAGAAAACGTCGAGAAACGGTCGTTTCTACTAGCGCTGTACTTCTACACATGTATTTGCTGAACGGTGAAAGCGCACAGTAATGCACTCTTCTCCCAGCAAATACACTGTTTCAAAGGAAATGGGAACACACTGAGGAGACACTTGTGGGAGCTACTGTGACTAAAACTGAGCTTCTCTACGCACAGGGAATCAAGAGAAATGCTGATTTCATCAAGCCCAGTTACATACTCAGAATCTGTACTACTGCGCAAATAGGCATGTCTCTGTAGGCAAAAAACTCATTTCTGACAAAGTTGCCCAAATGCATCTCAGAAGTGTGCAACTTGTTCCCTGAGTTAGAAAACGTCGAGAAACGTTCGTTTCTGCTAGCGCTGTGCTTCTACACATGTATTTGCTGAACGGTGAAAGCGCACAGTAATGCACTTTTCTCCCAGCAAATACACTGTTTCTAAGGAAATGGGAACACACTGAGGAGACACTTGTGGGAGCTACTGTGACTAAAACTGAGCTCCCTACGCACAGGGAAGCAAGAGAAATGCTGATTTCATCAAGCCCAGTTACATACTCAGAATCTGTACTACTGCGCAAATAGGCATGTCTCTGTAGGCAAAAAACTCATTTCTGACAAAGTTGCCCAAATGCATCTCAGAAGTGTGCAACTTGTTCCCTGATTTAGAAAACGTCGAAAAACAGTCGTTTCTGCTAGTGCTGTGCTTCTACACATGTATTTGCTGAACGGTGAAAGCGGACAGTAATGCACTTTTCTCCCAGCAAATACACTGTTTCTAAAGAAATGGGAACACACTGAGGAGACACTTGTGGGAGCTACTGTGACTAAAACTGAGCTTCCCTACGCACAGGGAAGCAAGAGAAATGCTGATTTCATCAAGCCCAGGTACATACTCAGAATCTGTACTACTGCGCAAATGGGCATGTCTCTGTAGGCAAAAAACTCATTTCTGACAAAGTTGCCCAAATGCATCTCAGAAGTGTGCAACTTGTTCCCTGAGTTAGAAAACGTCGAGAAACGGTCGTTTCTGCTAGCGCTGTGCTTCTACACATGTATTTGCTGAACGGTGAAAGCGCACAGTAATGCACTTTTCTCCCAGCAAATACACTGTTTCTAAGGAAATGGGAACACACTGAGGAGACACTTGTGGGAGCTACTGTGACTACAACTGAGCTTCCCTACGCACAGGGAAGCAAGAGAAATGCTGATTTCATCAAGCCCAGGTACATACTCAGAATCTGTACTACTGCGCAAATAGGCATGTCTCTGTAGGCAAAAAACTCATTTCTGACAAAGTTGCCCAAATGCATCTCAGAAGTGTGCAACTTGTTCCCTGAGTTAGGAAACGTCGAGAAACGTTCGTTTCTGCTAGCGCTGTGCTTCTACACATGTATTTGCTGAACGGTGAAAGCGCACAGTAATGCACTTTTCTCCCAGCAAATACACTGTTTCTAAGGAAATGGGAACACACTGAGGAGACACTTGTGGGAGCTACTGTGACTAAAACTGAGCTCCCTACGCACAGGGAAGCAAGAGAAATGCTGATTTCATCAAGCCCAGTTACATACTCAGAATCTGTACTACTGCGCAAATAGGCATGTCTCTGTAGGCAAAAAACTCATTTCTGACAAAGTTGCCCAAATGCATCTCAGAAGTGTGCAACTTGTTCCCTGAGTTAGAAAACGTCGAGAAACGGTCTTTTCTGCTAGCGCTGTGCTTCTACACATGTATTTGCTGAACGGTGAAAGCGCACAGTAATGCACTTTTCTCCCAGCAAATACACTGTTTCTAAGGAAATGGGAACACACTGAGGAGACACTTGTGGGAGCTACTGTGACTAAAACTGAGCTCCCTACGCACAGGGAAGCAAGAGAAATGCTGATTTCATCAAGCCCAGTTACATACTCAGAATCTGTACTACTGCGAAAATAGGCATGTCTCTTTAGGCAAAAAACTCATTTCTGACAAAGTTGCCCAAATGCATCTCAGAAGTGTGCAACTTGTTCCCTGAGTTAGAAAACGTCGAGAAACGGTCGTTTCTGCTAGCGCTGTGCTTCTACACATGTATTTGCTGAACGGTGAAAGCGCACAGTAATGCACTTTTCTCCCAGCAAATACACTGTTTCTAAGGAAATGGGAACACACTGAGGAGACACTTGTGGGAGCTACTGTGACTAAAACTGAGCTTCCCTACGCACAGGGAAGCAAGAGAAATGCTGATTTCATCAAGCCCAGTTACATACTCAGAATCTGTACTACTGCGCAAATAGGCATGTCTCTGTAGGCAAAAAACTCATTTTGGACAAAGTTGCCCAAATGCATCTCAGAAGTGTGCAACTTGTTCCCTGAGTTAGAAAACGTCGAGAAACGGTCGTTTCTGCTAGCGCTGTGCTTCTACACATGTATTTGCTGAACGGTGAAAGCGCACAGTAATGCACTTTTCTCCCAGCAAATACACTGTTTTTAAGGAAATGGGAACACACTGAGGAGACACTTGTGGGAGCTACTGTGACTAAAACTCAGCTTCCCTACGCACAGGAAAGCTAGAGAAATGCTGATTTCATCAAGCCCAGTTACATACTCAGAATCTGTACTACTGCGCAAATAGGCATGTCTCTGTAGGCAAAAAACTCATTTCTCACAAAGTTGCCCAAATGCACCTCAGAAGTGTGCAACTTATTCCCTGAGTTAGAAAACGTCGAGAAACGGTCGTTTCTGCTAGCGCTGTGCTTCTACACATGTATTTGCTGAACGGGGAAAGCCCACAGTAACGCACTTTTCTCCCAGCAAAAACACTGTTTCTAAGGAAATGGGAACACACTGAGGAGACACTTGTGGGAGCTACTGGGACTAAAACGGAGCTTCCCTCTGCACAGGGAAGCAAGAGAAATGCTGATTATATCAAGCCCAGTTACATACTCAGAATCTGTACTACTGCGCAAATAGGCATGTCTCTGTAGGCAAAAAACTCATTTCTGACAAAGTTGCCCAAATGCATCTCAGAAGTGTGCAACTTGTTCCCTGAGTTAGAAAACGTCGAGAAACGGTCTTTTCTGCTAGCGCTGTGCTTCTACACATGTATTTGCTGAACGGTGAAAGCGCACAGTAATACACTTTTCTCCCAGCAAATACACTGTTTCTAAGGAAATGGGAACACACTGAGGAGACACTTGTGGGAGCTACTGGGACTAAAACTGAGCTTCTCTACGCACAGGGAAGCAAGAGAAATGCTGATTTCATCAAGCCCAGTTACATACTCAGAATCTGTACTACCGCGCAAATAGGCATGTCTCTGTAGGCAAAAAACTCATTTCTGACAAAGTTGCCCAAATGCATCTCAGAAGTGTGCAACTTGTTCCCTGAGTAAGAAAACGTCGAGAAACGGTCGTTTCTGCTAGCGCTGTGCTTCTACACATGTATTTGCAGAACGGTGAAAGCGCACAGTAATGCACTTTTCTCCCAGCAAATACACTGTTTCTAAGGAAATGGGAACACACTGAGGAGACACTTTTGGGAGCTACTGTGACTAAAACTGAGCTTCCCTACGCACAGGGAAGCAAGAGAAATGCTGATTTCATCAAGCCCAGTTACATACTCAGAATCTGTACTACTGCGCAAACAGGCATGTCTCTGTAGGCAAAAAACTCATTTCTGACAAAGTTGCCCAAATGCATCTCAGAAGTGTGGAACTTGTTCCCTGAGTTGGAAAATATCGAGAAACGGTCGTTTCTGCTAGCGCTGTGCTTCTACACATGTATTTGCTGAACGGTGAAAGCGCACAGTAATGCACTTTTCTCCCAGCAAATACACTGTTTCTAAGGAAATGGGAACACACTGAGGAGACACTTGTGGGAGCTACTGTGACTAAAACTGAGCTTCCCTACGCACAGGGAAGCAAGAGAAATGCTGATTTCATCAAGCCCAGTTACATACTCAGAATCTGTACTACTGCGCAAATAGGCATGTCTCTTTAGGCAAAAAACTCATTTCTGACAAAGTTGCCCAAATGCATCTCAGAAGTGTGCAACTTGTTCCCTGAGTTAGAAAACATCGAGAAACGGTCGTTTCTGCTAGCGCTGTGCTTCTACACATGTATTTGCTGAACAGTGAAAGCGCACAGTAATGCACTTTTCTCCCAGCAAATACACTGTTTCTAAGGAAATGGGAACACACTGAGGAGACACTTGTGGGAGCTACTGTGACTAAAACTGAGCTTCCCTACGCACAGGGAAGCAAGAGAAATGCTGATTTCATCAAGCCCAGTTACATACTCAGAATCTGTACTACTGCGCAAATAGGCATGTCTCTGTAGGCAAAAAACTCATTTCTGACAAAGTTGCCCAAATGAACCTCAGAAGTGTGCAACTTGTTCCCTGAGTTAGAAAACGTCGAGAAACGGTCGTTTCTGCTAGCGCTGTGCTTCTACACATGTATTTGCTGAACGGTGAAAGCCCACAGTAACGCACTTTTCTCCCAGCAAAAACACTGTTTCTAAGGAAATGGGAACACACTGAGGAGACACTTGTGGGAGCTACTGGGACTAAAACGGAGCTTCCCTCTGCACAGGGAAGCAAGAGAAATGCTGATTATATCAAGCCCAGTTACATACTCAGAATCTGTACTACTGCGCAAATAGGCATGTCTCTGTAGGCAAAAAACTCATTTCTGACAAAGTTGCCCAAATGCATCTCAGAAGTGTGCAACTTGTTCCCTGAGTTAGAAAACGTCGAGAATCGGTCTTTTCTGCTAGCGCTGTGCTTCTACACATGTATTTGCTGAACGGTGAAAGCGCACAGTAATGCACTTTTCTCCCAGCAAATACACTGTTTCTAAGGAAATGGGAACACACTGAGGAGACACTTGTGGGAGCTACTGGGACTAAAACTGAGCTTCTCTTCGCACAGGGAAGCAAGAGAAATGCTGATTTCATCAAGCCCAGTTACATACTCAGAATCTGTACTACCGCGCAAATAGGCATGTCTCTGTAGGCAAAAAACTCATTTCTGACAAAGTTGCCCAAATGCATCTCAGAAGTGTGCAACTTGTTCCCTGAGTTAGAAAACGTCGAGAAACGTTCGTTTCTGCTGGCGCTGTGCTTCTACACATGTATTTGCAGAACGGTGAAAGCGCACAGTAATGCACTTTTCTCCCAGCAAATACACTGTTTCTAAGGAAATGGGAACACACTGAGGAGACACTTTTGGGAGCTACTGTGACTAAAACTGAGCTTCCCTACGCACAGGGAAGCAAGAGAAATGCTGATTTCATCAAGCCCAGGTACATACTCAGAATCTGTACTACTGCGCAAACAGGCATGTCTCTGTAGGCAAAAAACTCATTTCTGACAAAGTTGCCCAAATGCATCTCAGAAGTGTGGAACTTGTTCCCTGAGTTAGAAAATATCGAGAAACGGTCGTTTCTGCTAGCGCTGTGCTTCTACACATGTATTTGCTGAACGGTGAAAGCGCACAGTAATGCACTTTTCTCCCAGCAAATACACTGTTTCTAAGGAAATGGGAACACACTGAGGAGACACTTGTGGGAGCTACTGTGACTAAAACTGAGCTTCCCTACGCACAGGGAAGCAAGAGAAATGCTGATTTCATCAAGCCCAGTTACATACTCAGAATCTGTACTACTGCGCAAATAGGCATGTCTCTTTAGGCAAAAAACTCATTTCTGACAAAGTTGCCCAAATGCATCTCAGAAGTGTGCAACTTGTTCCCTGAGTTAGAAAACATCGAGAAACGGTCGTTTCTGCTAGCGCTGTGCTTCTACACATGTATTTGCTGAACAGTGAAAGCGCACAGTAATGCACTTTTCTCCCAGCAAATACACTGTTTCTAAGGAAATGGGAACACACTGAGGAGACACTTGTGGGAGCTACTGTGACTAAAACTGAGCTTCCCTATGCACAGGGAAGCAAGAGAAATGCTGATTTCATCAAGCCCAGTTACATACTCAGAATCTGTACTACTGCGCAAATAGGCATGTCTCTGTAGGCAAAAAACTCATTTCTGACAAAGTTGCCCAAATGCATCTCAGAAGTGTGCAACTTGTTCCCTGAGTTAGAAAACGTCGAGAAACGGTCGTTTCTGCTAGTGCTGTGCTTCTACACATGTATTTGCAGAACGGTGAAAGTGCACAGTAATGCACTTTTCTCCCAGCAAATACACTGTTTCTAAGGAACTGGGAACACACTGAGGAGACACTTGTGGGAGCTACTGTGACTAAAACTGAGCTTCCCTACGCACAGGGAAGCAAGAGAAATGCTGATTTCATCAAGCCCAGTTACATACTCAGAGTCTGTACTACTGAGCAAATAGGCATGTCTCTATAGGCAAAAAACTCATTTTGGACAAAGTTGCCCAAATGCATCTCAGAAGTGTGCAACTTGTTCCCTGAGTTAGAAAACGCCGAGAAACAGTCGTTTCTGCTAGGGCTGTGCTTCTACACATGTATTTGCTGAACGGTGAAAGCGCACAGTAATGCACTTTTCTCCCAGCAAATACACTGTTTCTAAGGAAATGGGAACACACTGAGGAGACACTTGTGGGAGCTACTGTGACTAAAACTGAGCTTACCTACGCACAGGGAAGCAAGAGAAATGCTGATTTCATCAAGCCCAGTTACATACTCAGAATCTGTACTACTGCGCAAATAGGCATGTCTCTGTAGGCAAAAAACTCATTTCTGACAAAGTTGCCCAAATGCATCTCAGAAGTGTGCAACTTGTTACCTGAGTTAGAAAACGTCGAGAAACGGTCGTTTCTGCTAGCGCTGTGCTTCTACACATGTATTTGCTGAACGGTGAAAGCGCAGAGTAATGCACTTTTCTCCCAGCAAATACACTGTTTCTAAGGAAATGGGAACACACTGAAGAGACACTTGTGGGAGCTACTGTGACTAAAACTGAGCTTCCCTACGCACAGGGAAGCAAGAGAAATGCTCATTTCATCAAGCCCAGTTACATACTCAGAATCTGTACTACTGCGCAAATAGGCATGTCTCTGTAGGCAAAAAACTCATTTCTGACAAAGTTGCCCAAATGCATCTCAGAAGTGTGCAACTTGTTCCCTGAGTTAGAAAACGTCGAGAATCGGTCGTTTCTGCTAGCGCTGTGCTTCTACACATGTATTTGCTGAACGGTGAAAGCGCACAGTAATGCACTTTTCTCCCAGCAAATACACTGTTTCTAAGGAAATGGGAACACACTGAGGAGACACTTGTGGGAGCTACTGTGACTAAAACTGAGCTTCCCTACGCACAGGGAAGCAAGAGAAATGCTGATTTCATCAAGCCCAGTTACATACTCAGAATCTGTACTACTGCGCAAATAAGCATGTCTCTGTAGGCAAAAAACTCATTTCTGACAAAGTTGCCCAAATGCATCTCAGAAGTGTGCAACTTGTTCCCTGAGTTAGAAAACGTCGAGAATCGGTCATTTCTGCTAGCGCTGTGCTTCTACACATGTATTTGCAGAACTGTGAAAGCGCACAGTAATGCACTTTTCTCCCAGCAAATACACTGTTTCTAAGGAAATGGGAACACACTGAGGAGACACTTGTGGGAGCTACTGTGACTAAAACTGAGCTTCCCTACGCACAGGGAAGCAAGAGAAATGCTGATTTCATCAAGCCCAAGTACATACTCAGAATCTGTACTACTGCGCAAATAGGCATATCTCTGTAGGCAAAAAACTCATTTCTGACAAAGTTGCCCAAATGCATCTCAGAAGTGTGCAACTTGTTCCCTGAGTTAGAAAACATGGAGAAACGGTCGTTTCTGCTAGCGCTGTGCTTCTACACATGTATTTGCTGAACGGTGAAAGCGCACAGTAATGCACTTTTCTCCCAGCAAATACACTGTTTCTAAGGAAATGGGAACACACTGAGGAGACACTTGTGGGAGCTACTGTGACTAAAACTGAGCTTCCCTACGCACAGGGAAGCAAGAGAAATGCTGATTTCATCAAGCCCAGTTACATACTCAGAATCTGTACTACTGCGCAAATAGGCATGTCTCTTTAGGCAAAAAACTCATTTCTGACAAAGTTGCCCAAATGCATCTCAGAAGTGTGCAACTTGTTACCTGAGTTAGAAAACGTCGAGAAACGGTCGTTTCTGCTAGCGCTGTGTTTCTACACATGTATTTGCTGAACGGTGAAAGCGCAGAGTAATGCACTTTTCTCCCAGCAAATACACTGTTTCTAAGGAAATGGGAACACACTGAGGAGACACTTGTGGGAGCTACTGTGACTAAAACTGAGCTTCCCTACGCACAGGGAAGCAAGAGAAATGCTCATTTCATCAAGCCCAGTTACATACTCAGAATCTGTACTACTGCGCAAATAGGCATGTCTCTGTAGGCAAAAAACTCATTTCTGACAAAGTTGCCCAAATGCATCTCAGAAGTGTGCAACTTGTTCCCTGAGTTAGAAAACGTCGAGAAACGTTCGTTTCTGCTAGTGCTGTGCTTCTACACATGTATTTGAAGAACGGTGAAAGTGCACAGTAATGCACTTTTCTCCCAGCAAATACAATGTTTCTAAGGAACTGGGAACACACTGAGGAGACACTTGTGGGAGCTACTGTGACTAAAACTGAGCTTCCCTACGCACAGGGAAGCAAGAGAAATGCTGATTTCATCAAGCCCAGTTACATACTCAGAATCTGTACTACTGCGCAAATAGGCATGTCTCTGTAGGCAAAAAACTCACTTCTGACAAAGTTGCCCAAATGCATCTCAGAAGTGTGCAACTTGTTCCCTGAGTTAGAAAACGTCGAGAAACAGTCGTTTCTGCTAGGGCTGTGCTTCTACACATGTATATGCTGAACGGTGAAAGCGCACAGTAATGCACTTTTCTCCCAGCAAATACACTGTTTCTAAGGAAATGGGAACACACTGAGGAGACACTTGTGGGAGCTACTGTGACTAAAACTGAGCTTCCCTACGCACAGGGAAGCAAGACAAATGCTGATTTCATCAAGCCCAGTTACATACTCAGAATCTGTACTACTGCGCAAATAGGCATGTCTCTGTAGGCAAAAAACTCATTTCTGACAAAGTTGCCCAAATGCATCTCAGAAGTGTGCAACTTGTTCCCTGAGTTAGAAAACGTCGAGAAACGGTCGTTTCTGCTAGCGCTGTGCTTCTACACATGTATTTGCTGAACGGTGAAAGCGCACAGTAATTCACTTTTCTCCCAGCAAATACACTGTTTCTAAGGAAATGGGAACACACTGAGGAGACACTTGTCGGAGCTACTGTGACTAAAACTGAGCTTCCCTACGCACAGGGAAGCAAGAGAAATGCTGATTTCATCAAGCCCAGTTACATACTCAGAATCTGTACTACTGCGCAAATAGGCATGTCTCTGTAGGCAAAAAACTCATTTCTGACAAAGTTGCCCAAATGCATCTCAGAAGTGTGCAACTTGTTCCCTGAGTTAGAAAACGTCGAGAAACGGTCGTTTCTGCTAGTGCTGTGCTTCTACACATGTATTTGCAGAACGGTGAAAGTGCACAGTAAGGTACTTTTCTCCCAGCAAATACACTGTTTCTAAGGAACTGGGAACACACTGAGGAGACACTTGTGGGAGCTACTGTGACTAAAACTGAGCTTCCCTACGCACAGGGTAGCAAGAGAAATGCTGATTTCATCAAGCCCAGTTACATACTCAGAATCTGTACTACTGCGCAAATAGGCATGTCTCTTTAGGCAAAAAACTCATTTCTGACAAAGTTGCCCAAATGCATCTCAGAAGTGTGCAACTTGTTCCCTGAGTTAGAAAACGCCGAGAAACAGTCGTTTCTGCTAGGGCTGTGCTTCTACACATGTATTTGCTGAACGGTGAAAGCGCACAGTAATGCACTTTTCTCCCAGCAAATACACTGTTTCTAAGGAAATGGGAACACACTGAGGAGACACTTGTGGGAGCTACTGTGACTAAAACTGAGCTTCCCTATGCACAGGGAAGCAAGAGAAATGCTGATTTCATCAAGCCCATTTACATACTCAGAATCTGTACTACTGCGCAAATAGGCATGTCTCTGTAGGCAAAAAACTCATTTCTGACAAAGCTGCCCAAATGCATCTCAGAAGTGTGCAACTTGTTCCCTGAGTTAGAAAACGTCGAGAAACGGTCGTTTCTGCTAGCGCTGTGCTTCTACACATGTATTTGCTGAACGGTGAAAGCGCACAGTAATGCACTTTTCTCCCAGCAAATACACTGTTTCTAAGGAAATGGGAACACACTGAGGAGACACTTGTGGGAGCTACTGGGACTAAAACGGAGCTTCCCTATTCACAGGGAAGCAAGAGAAATGCTGATTTCATCAAGCCCAGTTACATACTCAGAATCTGTACTACTGCGCAAATAGGCATGTCTCTGTAGGCAAAAAACTCATTTCTGACAAAGTTGCCCAAATGCATCTCAGAAGTGTGCAACTTGTTCCCTGAGTTAGAAAACGTCGAGAATCGGTCGTTTCTGCTAGCGCTGTGCTTCTACACATGTATTTGCTGAACGGTGAAAGCGCACAGTAATGCACTTTTCTCCCAGCAAATACACTGTTTCTAAGGAAATGGGAACACACTGAGGAGACACTTGTGGGAGCTACTGGGACTAAAACTGAGCTTCCCTACGCACAGGGAAGCAAGAGAAATGCTGATTTCATCAAGCCCAGTTACATACTCAGAATCTGTACTACTGCGCAAATAGGCATGTCTCTGTAGGCAAAAAACTCATTTCTGACAAAGTTGCCCAAATGCATCTCAGAAGTGTGCAACTTGTTCCCTGAGTTAGAAAACGTCGAGAATCGGTCATTTCTGCTAGCGCTTTGCTTCTACACATGTATTTGCAGAACGGTGAAAGCGCACAGTAATGCACTTTTCTCCCAGCAAATACACTGTTTCTAAGGAAATGGGAACACACTGAGGAGACACTTGTGGGAGCTACTGTGACTAAAACTGAGCTTCCCTACGCACAGGGAAGCAAGAGAAATGCTGATTTCATCAAGCCCAAGTACATACTCAGAATCTGTACTACTGCGCAAATAGGCATATCTCTGTAGGCAAAAAACTCATTTCTGACAAAGTTGCCCAAATGCATCTCAGAAGTGTGCAACTTGTTCCCTGAGTTAGAAAACATGGAGAAACGGTCGTTTCTGCTAGCGCTGTGCTTCTACACATGTATTTGCTGAACGGTGAAAGCGCAGAGTAATGCACTTTTCTCCCAGCAAATACACTGTTTCTAAGGAAATGGGAACACACTGAGGAGACACTTGTGGGAGCTACTGTGACTAAAACTGAGCTTCCCTACGCACAGGGAAGCAAGAGAAATGCTCATTCATCAAGCCCAGTTACATACTCAGAATCTGTACTACTGCGCAAATAGGCATGTCTCTGTAGGCAAAAAACTCATTTCTGACAAAGTTGCCCAAATGCATCTCAGAAGTGTGCAACTTGTTCCCTGAGTTAGAAAACATCGAGAAACGTTCGTTTCTGCTAGTGCTGTGCTTCTACACATGTATTTGAAGAACGGTGAAAGTGCACAGTAATGCACTTTTCTCCCAGCAAATACAATGTTTCTAAGGAACTGGGAACACACTGAGGAGACACTTGTGGGAGCTACTGTGACTAAAACTGAGCTTCCCTACGCACAGGGAAGCAAGAGCAATGCTGATTTCATCAAGCCCAGTTACATACTCAGAATCTGTACTACTGCGCAAATAGGCATGTCTCTGTAGGCAAAAAACTCACTTCTGACAAAGTTGCCCAAATGCATCTCAGAAGTGTGCAACTTGTTCCCTGAGTTAGAAAACGTCGAGAAACAGTCGTTTCTGCTAGGGCTGTGCTTCTACACATGTAATTGCTGAACGGTGAAAGCGCACAGTAATGCACTTTTCTCCCAGCAAATACACTGTTTCTAAGGAAATGGGAACACACTGAGGAGACACTTGTGGGAGCTACTGTGACTACAACTGAGCTTCCCTACGCACAGGGAAGCAAGAGAAATGCTGATTTCATCAAGCCCAGTTACATACTCAGAATCTGTACTACTGCGCAAATAGGCATGTCTCTGTAGGCAAAAAACTCATTTCTGACAAAGTTGCCCAAATGCATCTCAGAAGTGTGCAACTTGTTCCCTGAGTTAGAAAACGTCGAGAAACGGTCGTTTCTGCTAGCGCTGTGCTTCTACACATGTATTTGCTGAACGGTGAAAGCGCACAGTAATGCACTTTTCTCCCAGCAAATACACTGTTTCTAAGGAAATGGGAACACACTGAGGAGACACTTGTGGGAGCTACTGGGACTAAAACGGAGCTTCCCTATGCACAGGGAAGCAAGAGAAATGCTGAATTCATCAAGCCCAGTTACATACTCAGAATCTGTACTACTGCGCAAATAGGCATGTCTCTGTAGGCAAAAAACTCATTTCTGACAAAGTTGCCCAAATGCATCTCAGAAGTGTGCAACTTGTTCCCTGAGTTAGAAAACGTCGAGAATCGGTCGTTTCTGCTAGCGCTGTGCTTCTACACATGTATTAGCTGAACGGTGAAAGCGCACAGTAATGCACTTTTCTCCCAGCAAATACACTGTTTTTAAGGAAATGGGAACACACTGAGGAGACACTTGTGGGAGCTACTGGGACTAAAACTGAGCTTCCCTACGCACAGGGAAGCAAGAGAAATGCTGATTTCATCAAGCCCAGTTACATACTCAGAATCTGTACTACTGCGCAAATAGGCATATCTCTGTAGGCAAAAAACTCATTTCTGACAAAGTTGCCCAAATGCATCTCAGAAGTGTGCAACTTGTTCCCTGAGTTAGAAAACATGGAGAAACGGTCGTTTCTGCTAGCGCTGTGCTTCTACACATGTATTTGCTGAACGGTGAAAGCGCACAGTAATGCACTTTTCTCCCAGCAAATACACTGTTTATAAGGAAATGGGAACACACTGAGGAGACACTTGTGGGAGCTACTGTGACTAAAACTGAGCTTCCCTACGCACAGGGAAGCAAGAGAAATGCTGATTTCATCAAGCCCAGTTACATACTCAGAATCTGTACTACTGCGAAAATAGGCATGTCTCTGTAGGCAAAAAACTCATTTCTGACAAAGTTGCCCAAATGCATTTCAGAAGTGTGCAACTTGTTCCCTGAGTTAGAAAACGTCGAGAAACGGTCGTTTCTGCTAGCGCTGTGCTTCTACACATGTATTTGCTGAACGGTGAAAGCGCAGAGTAATGCACTTTTCTCCCAGCAAATACACTGTTTCTAAGGAAATGGGAACACACTGAGGAGACACTTGTGGGAGCTACTGTGACTAAAACTGAGCTTCCCTACGCACAGGGAAGCAAGAGAAATGCTGATTTCATCAAGCCCAGTTACATACTCAGAATCTGTACTACTGCGCAAATAGGCATGTCTCTGTAGGCAAAAAACTCATTTCTGACAAAGTTGCCCAAATGCATCTCAGAAGTGTGCAACTTGTTCCCTGAGTTAGAAAACGTCGAGAAACGGTCGTTTCTGCTAGCGCTGTGCTTCTACACATGTATTTGCTGAACGGTGAAAGCGCACAGTAATGCACTTTTCTCCCAGCAAATACCCTGTTTCTAAGGAAATGGGAACACACTGAGGAGACACTTGTGGGAGCTACTGTGACTAAAACTGAGCTTCCCTACGCACAGGGAAGCAAGAGAAATGCTGATTTCATCAAGCCCATTTACATACTCAGAATCTGTACTACTGCGCAAATAGGCATGTCTCTTTAGGCAAAAAACTCATTTCTGACAAAGTTGCCCAAATGCATCTCAGAAGTGTGCAACTTGTTCCCTGAGTTAGAAAACGTCGAGAAACGGTCGTTTCTGCTAGCGCTGTGCTTCTACACATGTATTTGCTGAACGGTGAAAGCGCAGAGTAATGCACTTTTCTCCCAGCAAATACACTGTTTCTAAGGAAATGGGAACACACTGAGGAGACACTTGTGGGAGCTACTGTGACTAAAACTGAGCTTCCCTACGCACAGGGAAGCAAGAGAAATGCTGATTTCATCAAGCCCAGTTACATACTCAGAATCTGTACTACTGCGCAAATAGGCATGTCTCTTTAGGCAAAAAACTCATTTCTGACAAAGTTGCCCAAATGCATCTCAGAAGTGTGCAACTTGTTCCCTGAGTTAGAAAACGTCGAGAAACGGTCGTTTCTGCTAGCGCTGTGCTTCTACACATGTATTTGCAGAACGGTGAAAGGCAGAGTAATGCACTTTTCTCCCAGCAAATACACTGTTTCTAAGGAAATGGGAACACACTGAGGAGACACTTGTGGGAGCTACTGGGACTAAAACTGAGCTTCCCTACGCACAGGGAAGCAAGAGAAATGCTGATTTCATCAAGCCCAGTTACATACTCAGAATCTGTACTACTGCGCAAATAGGCATGTCTCTGTAGGCAAAAAACTCATTTCTGAGAAAGTTGCCCAAATGCATCTCAGAAGTGTGCCACTTGTTCCCTGATATAGAAAACATCGAGAAACGTTCGTTTCTGCTAGCGCTGTGATTCTACACATGTATTTGCTGAACGGTGAAAGCGCACAGTAATGCACTTTTCTCCCAGCAAATACACTGTTTCTAAGGAAATGGGAACACACTGAGGAGACACTTGTGGGAGCTACTGTGACTAAAACTGAGCTTCCCTACGCACAGGAAAGCAAGAGAAATGCTGATTTCATCAAGCCCAGTTACATACTCAGAATCTGTACTACTGCGCAAATAGGCATGTCTCTGTAGGCAAAAAACTCATTTCTGACAAAGTTGCCCAAATGCATCTCAGAAGTGTGCAACTTGTTCCCTGAGTTAGAAAACGTCTAGAAACGGGCGTTTCAGCTAGCGCTGTGCTTCTACACATGTATTTGCTGAACGGTGAAAGCGCACAGTAATGCACTTTTCTCCCAGCAAATACACTGTTTCTAAGGAAATGGGAACACACTGAGGAGACACTTGTGGGAGCTACTGTGGCTAAATCTGAGCTTCCCTACGCACAGGGAAGCAAGAGAAATGCTGATTTCATCAAGCCCAGTTACATACTCAGAATCTGTACTACTGCGCAAATAGGCATGTCTCTGTATGCAAAAAACTCATTTCTGACAAAGTTGCCCAAATGCATCTCAGAAGTGTGCAACTTGTTCCCTGAGTTAGAAAACGTCGAGAAACGTTCGTTTCTGCTAGCGCTGTGCTTCTACACATGTATTTGCTGAACGGTGAAAGCGCAGAGTAATGCACTTTTCTCCCAGCAAATACACTGTTTCTAAGGAAATGGGAACACACTGAGGAGACACTTGTGGGAGCTACTGTGACTAAAACTGAGCTTCCCTACGCACAGGAAAGCAAGAGAAATGCTGATTTCATCAAGCCCAGTTACATACTCAGAATCTGTACTACTGCGCAAATAGGCATGTCTCTTTAGGCACAAAACTCATTTCTGACAAAGTTGCCCAAATGCATCTCAGAAGTGTGCCACTTGTTCCCTGAGTTAGAAAACGTCGAGAAACGGTCGTTTCAGCTAGCGCTGTGCTTCTACACATGTATTTGCTGAACGGTGAAAGCGCACAGTAATGCACTTTTCTCCCAGGAAATACACTGTTTTTAAGGAAATGGGAACACACTGAGGAGACACTTGTGGGAGCTACTGTGACTTAAACTGAGCTTCCCTACGCACAGGGAAGCAAGAGAAATGCTGATTTCATCAATCCCAGTTACATACTCAGAATCTGTACTACTGCGCAAATAGGCATGTCTCTGTAGGCAAAAAACTCATTTCTGACAAAGTTGCCCAAATGCATCTCAGAAGTGTGCAACTTGTTCCCTGAGTTAGAAAACGTCGAGAAATGTTCGTTTTTGATAGCGCTGTGCTTCTACACATGTATTTGCTAAACGGTGAAATCGCACAGTAATGCACTTTTCTCCCAGCAAATACAATGTTTCTAAGTAAATGGGAACACACTGAGGAGATACTTGTGGTAGATACTGGGACTAAAACTGGGCTTCCCTACGCACAGGGAAGCAAGAGAAATGCTGATTTCATCAAGCCCAGTTACATACTCAGAATCTGTACTACTGCGCAAATAGGCATGTCTCTGTAGGCAAAAAACTCATTTCTGACAAAGTTGCCCAAATGCATCTCAGAAGTGTGCAACTTGTTCCCTGAGTTAGAAAACATCGAGAAACGGTCGTTTCTGATAGCGCTGTGCTTCTACACATGTATTTGCTGAACGGTGAAAGCACACAGTAATGCACTTTTCTCCCAGCAAATACACTGTTTCTAAGGAAATGGGAACACACTGAGGAGACACTTGTGGGAGCTACTGTGACAAAAATTGAGCTTCCCTACGCACAGGGAAGCAAGAGAAATGCTGATTTCATCCAGCCCAGTTACATACTCAGAATCTGTACTACTGCGCAAATAGGCATGTCTCTGTAGGCAAAAAACTCATTTCTGACAAAGTTGCCCAAATGCATCTCAGAAGTGTGCAACTTGTTCCCTGAGTTAGAAAACGTCGAGAAACGGTCGTTTCTGCTAGCGCTGTGCTTCTACACATGTATTTGCTGAACGGTGAAAGCGCACAGTAATGCATTTTCTCCCAGCAAATACACTGTTTCTAAGGAAATGGGAACACACTGAGGAGACACTTGTGGGAGCTACTGTGACTAAAACTGAGCCCCCTACGCACAGGGAAGGAAGAGAAATGCTGATTTCATCAAGCCCAGTTACACACTCAGAATCTGTACTACTGCGCAAATAGGCGTGTCTCTTTAGGCAAAAAACTCATTTCTGACAAAGTTTCCCAAATGCATCTCAGAAGTGTGCAACTTGTTCCCTGAGTTAGAAAACATCGAGAAACGATCGTTTCTACTAGCGCTGTGCTTCTACACATGTATTTGCTGAACGGTGAAAGTGCACAGTAATGCACTTTTCTCCCAGCAAATACACTGTTTCTAAGGAAATGGGAACACACTGAGGAGACACTAGTGGGAGCTACTGTGACTAAAACTGAGCTTCCCTATGCACAGGGAAGCAAGAGAAATGCTGATTTCATCAATCCCAGTTACATACTCAGAATCTGTACTACTGCGCAATTAGGCATGTCTCTGTAGGCAAAAAACTCATTTCTGACAAAGTTGCCCAAATGCATCTCAGAAGTGTGCAACTTGTTCCCTGAGTTAGAAAACGTCGAGAAATGTTCGTTTCTGATAGCACTGTGCTTCTACACATGTATTTGCTGAACGGTGAAAGCGCACAGTAATGCACTTTTCTCCCAGCAAATACACTGTTTCTAAGGAAATGGGAACACACTGAGGAGACACTTGTGGGAGTTACTGTGACTAAAACTGAGCTTCCCTACGCACAGGGAAGCAAGAGAAATGCTGATTTCATCAAGCCCAGTTACATACTCAGAATCTGAACTACTGCGCAAATAGGCCTGTCTATGTAGGCAAAAAACTCATTTCTGACAAAGTTGCCCAAATGCATCTCAGAAGTGTGCAACTTGTTCCCTGAGTTAGAAAACGTCGAGAAACGGTCGTTTCTGCTAGCGCTGTGCTTCTACACATGTATTTGCTGAACGGTGAAAGCGCACAGTAATGCACTTTTCTCCCAGCAAATACACTGTTTCTAAGGAAATGGGAACACACTGAGGAGACACTTGTGGGAGCTACTGTGACTAAAACTGAGCTTCCCTACGCACAGGGTAGCAAGAGAAATGCTGATTTCATCAAGCCCAGTTACATACTCAGAATCTGTACTACTGCGCAAATAGGCATGTCTCTTTAGGCAAAAAACTCATTTCTGACAAAGTTGCCCAAATGCATCTCAGAAGTGTGCCACTTGTTCCCTGAGTTAGAAAACATCGAGAATCGGTCGTTTCAGCTAGCGCTGTGCTTCTACACATGTATTTGCTGAACGGTGAAAGCGCACAGTAATGCACTTTTCTCTCAGGAAATACACTGTTTCTAAGGAAATGGGAACACACTGAGGAGACACTTGTGGGAGCTACTGTGACTAAAACTGAGCTTCCCTACGCACAGGGAAGCAAGAGAAATGCTGATTTCATCAAGCCCAGTTACATACTCAGAATCTGTACTACTGCGCAAATAGGCATGTCTCTGTAGGCAAAAAAACTCATTTCTGACAAAGTTGCCCAAATGCATCTCAGAAGTGTGCAACTTGTTCCCTGAGTTCGAAAACGTCGAGAAACGTTCGTTTCTGCCTTGCTGTGCTTCTACACATGTTGCTGAACGGTGAAAGCGCAGAGTAATGCACTTTTCTCCCAGCAAATACACTGTTTCTAAGGAAATGGGAACACACTGAGGAGACACTTGTGGGAGCTACTTTGACTAAAACTGAGCACCCTACGCACAGGGAAGCAAGAGAAATGCTGATTTCATCAAGCCCAGTTACATACTCAGAATCTGTACTACTGCGCAAATAGGCATGTCTCTGTAGGCAAAAAACTCATTTCTGACAAAGTTGCCCAAATGCATCTCAGAAGTGTGCAACTTGTTCTCTGAGTTAGAAAATGTCGAGAAACGGTCGTTTCTGCTAGCGCTGTGCTTCTACACATGTACTTGCTGAACGGTGAAAGCGCACAGTAATGCACTTTTCTCGCAGCAAATACACTGTTTCTAAGGAAATGGGAACACACTGAGGAGACACTTGTGGGAGCTACAGTGACTAAAACTGAGCTTCCCTACGCACAGGGAAGCAAGAGAAATGCTAATTTCATCAAGCCCAGTTACATACTCCGAATCTGTACTACTGCGCAAATAGGCATGTCTCTTTAAGGCAAAAAACTCACTTCTGACAAAGTTGCCCAAATACATCTCAGAAGTGTGCAACTTGTTCCCTGAGTTAGAAAACGTCGAGAAACGGTCGTTTCTGCTAGCGCTGTGCTTCTACACATGTATTTGCTGAACGGTGAAAGCGCACAGTAATGCACTTTTCTCCCAGCAAATACACTGTTTCTAAGGAAATGGGAACACACTGAGGAGACACTTGTGGGAGCTACTGTGACTAAAACTGAGCTTCCCTACGCACAGGGAAGCAAGAGAAATGCTGATTTCATCAAGCCCAGTTACATACTCAGAATCTGTACTACTCCGCAAATAGGCATGTCTCTTTAGGCAAAAAACTCATTTCTGACAAAGTTGCCCAAATGCATCTCAGAAGTGTGCAACTTGTTCCCTGAGTCAGAAAACGTTGAGAATCGGTCGTTTCAGCTAGCGCTGTGCTTCTACACATGTATTTGCTGAACGGTGAAAGCGCACAGTAATGCACTTTTCTCCCAGCAAATACACTGTTTCTAAGGAAATGGGAACACACTGAGGAGACACTTGTGGGAGCTACTGTGACTAAAACTGAGCTTCCCTACGCACAGGGAAGCAAGAGAAATGCTGATTTCATCAAGCCCAGTTACATACTCAGAATCTGTACTACTGCGCAAATAGGCATGTCTCTGTAGGCAAAAAACTCATTTCTGACAAAGTTGCCCAAATGCATCTCAGAAGTGTGCAACTTGTTCCCTGAGTTAGAAAACGCCGAGAAACGTTCGTTTCTGCTAGCGCTGTGCTTCTACACATGTATTTGCTGAACGGTGAAATCGCACAGTAATGCACTTTTCTCCCAGCAAATACAATGTTTCTAAGGAAATGGGAACACACTGAGGAGACACTTGTGGGAGATACTGGGACTAAAACTGGGCTTCCCTACGCACAGGGAAGCAAGAGAAATGCTGATTTCATCAAGCCCAGTTACATACTCAGAATCTGTACTACTGCGCAAATAGGCATGTCTCTGTAGACAAAAAACTCATTTCTGACAAAGTTGCCCAAATGCATCTCAGAAGTGTGCAACTTGTTCCCTGAGTTAGAAAACGTCGAGAAACGGTCATTTCTGCTAGCGCTGTGCTTCTACACATGTATTTGCTGAACGGTGAAAGCGCACAGTAATTCACTTTTCTCCCAGCAAATACACTGTTTCTAAGGAAATGGGAACACACTGAGGAGACACTTGTGGGAGCTACTGTGACAAAAATTGAGCTTCCCTACGCACAGGGAAGCAAGAGAAATGCTGATTTCATCAAGCCCAGTTACATACTCAGAATCTGAACTACTGCGCAAATAGGCCTGTCTATGTAGGCAAAAAACTCATTTCTGACAAAGTTGCCCAAATGCATCTCAGAAGTGTGCAACTTGTTCCCTGAGTTAGAAAACGTCGAGAAACGGTCGTTTCTGCTAGCGCTGTGCTTCTACACATGTATTTGCTGAACGGTGAAAGCGCACAGTAATGCACTTTTCTCCCAGCAAATACACTGTTTCTAAGGAAATGGGAACACACTGAGGAGACACTTGTGGGAGCTACTGTGACTAAAACTGAGCTTCCCTACGCACAGGGTAGCAAGAGAAATGCTGATTTCATCAAGCCCAGTTACATACTCAGAATCTGTACTACTGCGCAAATAGGCATGTCTCTTTAGGCAAAAAACTCATTTCTGACAAAGTTGCCCAAATGCATCTCAGAAGTGTGCCACTTGTTCCCTGAGTTAGAAAACATCGAGAATCGGTCGTTTCAGCTAGCGCTGTGCTTCTACACATGTATTTGCTGAACGGTGAAAGCGCACAGTAATGCACTTTTCTCTCAGGAAATACACTGTTTCTAAGGAAATGGGAACACACTGAGGAGACACTTGTGGGAGCTACTGTGACTAAAACTGAGCTTCCCTACGCACAGGGAAGCAAGAGAAATGCTGATTTCATCAAGCCCAGTTACATACTCAGAATCTGTACTACTGCGCAAATAGGCATGTCTCTGTAGGCAAAAAAACTCATTTCTGACAAAGTTGCCCAAATGCATCTCAGAAGTGTGCAACTTGTTCCCTGAGTTCGAAAACGTCGAGAAACGTTCGTTTCTGCCTTGCTGTGCTTCTACACATGTTGCTGAATGGTGAAAGCACACAGTAATGCACTTTTCTCCCAGCAAATACACTGTTTCTAAGGAAATGGGAACACACTGAGGAGACACTTGTGGGAGCTACTTTGACTAAAACTGAGCACCCTACGCACAGGGAAGCAAGAGAAATGCTGATTTCATCAAGCCCAGTTACATACTCAGAATCTGTACTACTGCGCAAATAGGCATGTCTCTGTAGGCAAAAAACTCATTTCTGACAAAGTTGCCCAAATGCATCTCAGAAGTGTGCAACTTGTTCTCTGAGTTAGAAAATGTCGAGAAACGTTCGTTTCTGCTAGCGCTGTGCTTCTACACATGTACTTGCTGAACGGTGAAAGCTCACAGTAATGCACTTTTCTCGCAGCAAATACACTGTTTCTAAGGAAATGGGAACACACTGAGGAGACACTTGTGGGAGCTACAGTGACTAAAACTGAGCTTCCCTACGCACAGGGAAGCAAGAGAAATGCTGATTTCATCAAGCCCAGTTACATACTCAGAATCTGTACTACTGCGCAAATAGGCATGTCTCTTTAAGGCAAAAAACTCATTTCTGACAAAGTTGCCCAAATACATCTCAGAAGTGTGCAACTTGTTCCCTGAGTTAGAAAACGTCGAGAAACGGTCGTTTCTGCTAGCGCTGTGCTTCTACACATGTATTTGCTGAACGGTGAAAGCGCACAGTAATGCACTTTTCTCCCAGCAAATACACTGTTTCTAAGGAAATGGGAACACACTGAGGAGACACTTGTGGGAGCTACTGTGACTAAAACTGAGCTTCCCTACGCACAGGGAAGCAAGAGAAATGCTGATTTCATCAAGCCCAGTTACATACTCAGAATCTGTACTACTCCGCAAATAGGCATGTCTCTTTAGGCAAAAAACTCATTTCTGACAAAGTTGCCCAAATGCATCTCAGAAGTGTGCCACTTGTTCCCTGAGTTAGAAAACGTCGAGAATCGGTCGTTTCAGCTAGCGCTGTGCTTCTACACATGTATTTGCTGAACGGTGAAAGCGCACAGTAATGCACTTTTCTCCCAGGAAATACACTGTTTCTAAGGAAATGGGAACACACTGAGGAGACACTTGTGGGAGCTACTGTGACTAAAACTGAGCTTCCCTACGCACAGGGAAGCAAGAGAAATGCTGATTTCATCAAGCCCAGTTACATACTCAGAATCTGTACTACTGCGCAAATAGGCATGTCTCTGTAGGCAAAAAACTCATTTCTGACAAAGTTGCCCAAATGCATCTCAGAAGTGTGCAACTTGTTCCCTGAGTTAGAAAACGCCGAGAAACGTTCGTTTCTGCTAGCGCTGTGCTTCTACACATGTATTTGCTGAACGGTGAAATCGCACAGTAATGCACTTTTCTCCCAGCAAATACAATGTTTCTAAGGAAATGGGAACACACTGAGGAGACACTTGTGGGAGATACTGGGACTAAAACTGGGCTTCCCTACGCACAGGGAAGCAGGAGAAATGCTGATTTCATCAAGCCCAGTTACATACTCAGAATCTGTACTACTGCGCAAACAGGCATGAATCTGTAGACAAAAAACTCATTTCTGACAAAGTTGCCCAAATGCATCTCAGAAGTGTGCAACTTGTTCCCTGAGTTAGAAAACGTCGAGAAACGGTCGTTTCTGCTAGCGCTGTGCTTCTACACATGTATTTGCTGAACGGTGAAAGCGCACAGTAATTCACTTTTCTCCCAGCAAATACACTGTTTCTAAGGAAATGGGAACACACTGAGGAGACACTTGTGGGAGCTACTGTGACAAAAATTGAGCTTCCCTACGCACAGGGAAGCAAGAGAAATGCTGATTTCTTCAAGCCCAGTTACATACTCAGAATCTGTACTACTGCGCAAATAGGCATGTCTCTTTAGGCAAAAAACTCATTTCTAACAAAGTTGCCCAAATGCATCTCAGAAGTGTGCAACTTGTTCCCTGAGTTAGAAATCGTCGAGAAACGTTCGTTTCTGCTAGCGCTGTGCTTCTACACATGTTGCTGAACGGTAAAAGCGCACAGTAATGCACTTTTCTCCCAGCAAATAAACTGTTTCTAAGGAAATGGGAACACACTGAGGAGACACTTGTGGGAGCTACTGTGACTAAAACTGAGCTTCCCTACGCACAGGGAAGCAAGAGAAATGCTGATTTCATCAAGCCCAGTTACATACTCAGAATCTGTACTACTGCGCAAATAGGCATGTCTCTGTAGGCAAAAAACTCATTTCTGACAAAGTTGCCCAAATGCATCTCAGAAGTGTGCAACCTGTTCCCTGAGTGAGAAAACGTCGAGAAACGTTCCTTTCTGCTAGTGCTGTGCTTCTACACATGTATTTGCTGAACGGTGAAAGCGCACAGTAATGCACTTTTCTCCCAGCAAAAAAACTGTTTCTAAGGAAATGGGAACACACTGAGGAGACACTTGTGGGAGCTACTGTGACTAAAACTGAGCTTCCCTACGCACAGGGAAGCAAGAGAAATGCTGATTTCATCAAGCCCAGTTACATACTCAGAATCTGTACTACTGCGCAAATAGGCATGTCTCTTTAGGCAAAAAACTCATTTATGACAAAGTTGCCCAAATGCATCTCAGAAGTGTGCAACTTGTTCTCTGAGTTAGAAAATGTCGAGAAACGTTCGTTTCTGCTAGTGCTGTGCTTCTACACATGTACTTGCTGAACGGTGAAAGCGCACAGTAATGCACTTTTCTCCCAGGAAATACACTGTTTCTAAGGAAATGGGAACACACTGAGGAGACACTTGTGGGAACTACTGTGACTAAAACTGAGCTTTCCTATGCACAGGGAAGCAAGAGAAATGCTGATTTCATCAAGACCATTTACATACTCAGAATCTGTACTACTGCGCAAATAGGCATGTCTCTGTAGGCAAAAAACTCATTTCTGACAAAGTTGCCCAAATACATCTCAGAAGTGTGCAACTTGTTCCCTGAGTTAGAAAACGTCGAGAAACGGTCGTTTCTGCTAGCGTTGTGCTTCTACACATGTATTTGCTGAACGGTGAAAGCACACAGTAATGCACTTTTCTCCCAGCAAATACACTGTTTCTAAGGAAATGGGAACACACTGAGGAGACACTTGTGGGAGCTACTGTGACTAAAACTGAGCCCCCTACGCACAGGGAAGAAAGAGAAATGCTGATTTCATCAAGCCCAGTTACATACTCAGAATCTGTACTACTGCGCAAATAGGCATGTCTATGTAGGCAAAAAACTCATTTCTGACAAAGTTGCCCAAATGCATCTCAGAATTGTGCAACTTGTTCCCTGAGTTAGAAAAAGTCGAGAAACGGTCGTTTCTGCTACCACTGTGCTTCTACACATGTATTTGCTGAACGGTGAAAGCGCACAGTAATGCACTTTTCTCGCAGCAAATACACTGTTTCTAAGGAAATGGGAACAATCTGAGGAGACACTTGTGGGAGCTACTGTGACTAAAACTGAGCTTCCCTACGCACAGGGAAGCAAGAGAAATGCTGATTTCATCAAGCCCAGTTACATACTCAGAATCTGTACTACTGCGCAAATAGGCATGTCTCTTTAGGCAAAAAACTCATTTCTGAGAAAGTTGCCCAAATACATCTCAGAAGTGTGCAACTTGTTCCCTGAGTTAGAAAACGTCGAGAAACGGTCGTTTCTGCCAGCGCTGTGCTTCTACACATGTATTTGCTGAACGGTGAAAGCGCACAGTAATGCACTTTTCTCCCAGCAAATACACTGTTTCTAAGGAAATGGGAACACACTGAGGAGACACTTGTGGGAGCTACTGTGACTAAAACTGAGCCCCCTACGCACAGGGAAGCAAGAGAAATGCTGATTTCATCAAGCCCAGTTACATACTCAGAATCTGTACTACTGCGCAAATAGGCATGTCTCTTTAGGCAAAAAACTCACTTCTGACAAAGTTGCCCAAATGCATCTCAGAAGTGTGCAACTTGTTCCTTGAGTTAGAAAACGTCGAGAAACGGTCGTTTCTGCTAGCGCTGTGCTTCTACACATGTATTTGCTGAACGGTGAAAGCGCACAGTAATGTACTTTTCTCCCAGCAAATACAATGTGTCTAAGGAAATGAGAACACACTGAGGAGACACTTGTGGGAGCTACTGTGACTAAAACTGAGCTTCCCTACGCACAGGGAAGCAAGAGAAATGCTGATTTCATCAAGCCCAGTTACATACTCAGAATCTGTACTACTGCGCAAATAGGCATGTCTCTGTAGGCAAACAACTCATTTCTGACAAAGTTGCCCAAATGCATCTCAGAAGTGTGCAACTTGTTCTCTGAGTTAGAATATGTCGAGAAACGTTCGTTTCTGCTAGCGCTGTGCTTCTACACATGTACTTGCTGAACGGTGAAAGCGCACAGTAATGCACTTTTCTCCCAGCAAATACACTGTTTCTAAGGAAATGGGAACACACTGAGGAGACACATGTGGGAGCTACTGTGACTAAAACTGAGCTTCCCTACGCACAGGGAAGCAAGAGAAATCCTGATTTCATAAAGCCCAGTTGCAAACTCAGAATCTGTACTACTGCGCAAATAGGCATGTCTCTGTAGGCAAAAAACTCATTTCTGACAAAGTTGCCCAAATGCATCTCAGAAGTGTGCAACTTGTTCCCTGAGTTAGAAAACTTCGAGAAACGTTCGTTTCTGCTAGCGCTGTGCTTCTACACATGTATTTGCTGAACGGTGAAAGCGCACAGTTATGCACTTTTCTCCCAGCAAATACACTGTTTCTAAGGAAATGGGAACACACTGAGGAGACACTTGTGGGGGCTACTGTGACTAAAACTGAGCTTCCCTACGCACAGGGAAGCAAGAGAAATGCTGATTTCATCAAGCCCAGTTACATACTCAGAATCTGTACTACTGCGCAAATAGGCATGTCTCTGTAGGCAAAAAACTCATTTCTGACAAAGTTGCCCAAATGCATCTCAGAAGTGTGCAACCTGTTCCCTGAGTGAGAAAACGTCGAGAAACCTTCATTTCTGCTAGCGCTGTGCTTCTACACATGTATTTGCTGAACGGTGAAAGCGCACAGTAATGCACTTTTCTCCCAGCAAATACACTGTTTCTAAGGAAATGGGAACACACTGAGGAGACACTTGTGGGAGCTACTGTGACTAAAACTGAGCTTCCCTACGCACAGGGTAGCAAGAGAAATGCTGATTTCATCAAGCCCAGTTACATACTCAGAATCTGTACTACTGCGCAAATAGGCATGTCTCTTTAGGCAAAAAACTCATTTCTGACAAAGTTGCCCAAATGCATCTCAGAAGTGTGCAACTTGTTCTCTGAGTTAGAAAATGTCGAGAAACGTTCATTTCTGCTAGTGCTGTGCTTCTACACATGTACTTTCTGAACGGTGAAAGCGCACAGTAATGCACTTTTCTCCCAGCAAATACACTGTTTCTAAGGAAATGGGAACACACTGAGGAGACACTTGTGGGAGCTACTGTGACTAAAACTGAGCTTCCCTACGCACAGGGTAGCAAGAGAAATGCTGATTTCATCAAGCCCAGTTACATACTCAGAATCTGTACTACTGCGCAAATAGGCATGTCTCTTTAGGCAAAAAACTCATTTCTAACAAAGTTGCCCAAATACATCTCAGAAGTGTGCAACTTGTTCCCTGAGTTAGAAAACGTCGAGAAACGGTCGTTTCTGCTAGCGCTGTGCTTCTACACATGTATTTGCTGAACGGTGAAAGCACACAGTAATGCACTTTTCTCCCAGCAAATACACTGTTTCTAAGGAAATGGGAACACACTGAGGAGACACTTGTGGGAGCTACTGTGACTAAAACTGAGCCCCCTACGCACAGGGAAGCAAGAGAAATGCTGATTTCATCAAGCCCAGTTACATACTCAGAATCTGTACTACTGCGCAAATAGGCATGTCTCTGTAGGCAAAAAACTCATTTCTGACAAAGTTGCCCAAATGCATCTCAGAAGTGTGCAACTTGTTCCCTGAGTTAGAAAACGTCGAGAAACGGTCGTTTCTGCTACCACTGTGCTTCTACACATGTATTTGCTGAACGGTGAAAGCGCACAGTAATGCACTTTTCTCCCAGCAAATACACTGTGTCTAAGGAAATGGGAACACACTGAGGAGACACTTGTGGGAGCTACTTTGACTAAAACTGAGCACCCTACGCACAGGGAAGCAAGAGAAATGCTGATTTCATCAAGCCCAGTTACATACTCAGAATCTGTACTACTGCGCAAATAGGCATGTCTCTGTAGGCAAAAAACTCATTTCTGACAAAGTTGCCCAAATGCATCTCAGAAGTGTGCAACTTGTTCTCTGAGTTAGAAAATGTCGAGAAACGTTCGTTTCTGCTAGCGCTGTGCTTCTACACATGTACTTGCTGAACGGTGAAAGCGCACAGTAATGCACTTTTCTCCCAGCAAATACACTGTTTCTAAGGAAATGGGAACACACTGAGGAGACACTTGTGGGAGCTACAGTGACTAAAACTGAGCTTCCCTACGCACAGGGAAGCAAGAGAAATGCTAATTTCATCAAGCCCAGTTACAAACTCCGAATCTGTACTACTGCGCAAATAGGCATGTCTCTTTAAGGCAAAAAACTCATTTCTGACAAAGTTGCCCAAATACATCTCAGAAGTGTGCAACTTGTTCCCTGAGTTAGAAAACGTCGAGAAACGGTCGTTTCTGCTAGTGCTGTGCTTCTACACATGTATTTGCTGAACGGTGAAAGCGCACAGTAATGCACTTTTCTCCCAGCAAATACACTGTTTCTAAGGAAATGGGAACACACTGAGGAGACACTTGTGGGAGCTACTGTGACTAAAACTGAGCTTCCCTACGCACAGAGAAGCAATAGAAATGCTGATTTCATCAAACCCAGTTACATACTCAGAATCTGTACTACTGCGCAAATAGGCATGTCTCTGTAGGCAAAAAACTCATTTCTGACAGAGTTGCCCAAATGCATCTTAGAAGTGTGCAACTTGTTCCCTGAGTTAGAAAACTTCGAGAAACGGTCATATCTGCTAACGCTGTGCTTCTACACATGTATTTGCTGAACGGTGAAAGGGCACAGTAATGCACTTTTCTCCCAGCAAATACACTGTTTCTAAGGAAATGGGAACAATCTGAGGAGACACTTGTGGGAGCTACTGTGACTAAAACTGAGCTTCCCTACGCACAGGGAAGCAAGAGAAATGCTGATTTCATCAAGCCCAGTTACATACTCAGAATCTGTACTACTGCGCAAATAGGCATGAATCTGTAGGCAAAAAACTCATTTCTGACAAAGTTGCCCAAATGCATCTCAGAAGTGTACAACTTGTTCCCTGAGTTAGAAAACGTCGAGAAACGTTCGTTTCTGCTAGCGCTGTGCTTCTACACATGTATTTGCTGAACGGTGAAAGCGCACAGTAACGCACTTTTCTCCCAGCAAATACACTGTTTCTAAGGAACTGGGAACACACTGAGGAGACACTTGTGGGAGCTACTGTGACTAAAACTGAGCTTCCCTACGCACAGGGAAGCAAGAGAAATGCTGATTTCATCAAGCCCAGTTACATACTCATAATCTGTACTACTGCGCAAACAGGCATGTCTCTTTAGGCAAAAAACTCATTTCTGACAAAGTTGCCCAAATGCATCTCAGAAGTGTGCAACCTGTTCCCTGAGTGAGAAAACGTCGAGAAACGTTTTTTTCTGCTAGCGCTGTGCTTCTACACATGTATTTGCTGAACGGTGAAAGCGCACAGTAATGCACTTTTCTCCCAGCAAATACACTGTTTCTAAGGAAATGGGAACACACTGAGGAGACACTTGTGGGAGCTACTGTGACTAAAACTGAGCTTCCCTACGCACAGGGAAGCAAGAGAAATGCTGATTTCATCAAGCCCAGTTACATACTCAGAATCTGTACTACTGCGCAAATAGGCATGTCTCTGTAGGCAAACAACTCATTTCTGACAAAGTTGCCCAAATGCATCTCAGAAGTGTGCAACTTGTTCTCTGAGTTAGAAAATGTCGAGAAACGTTCGTTTCTGCTAGCGCTGTGCTTCTACACATGTACTTGCTGAACGGTGAAAGCGCACAGTAATGCACTTTTCTCCCAGCAAATACACTGTTTCTAAGGAAATGGGAACACACTGAGGAGACACTTGTGGGAGCTACTGTGACTAAAACTGAGCTTCCCTACGCACAGGGAAGCAAGAGAAATGCTGATTTCTTCAAGCCCAGTTACATACTCAGAATCTGTACTACTGCGCAAATAGGCATGTCTCTGTAGGCAAAAAACTCATTTCTGACAAAGTTGCCCAAATGCATCTCAGAAGTGTGCAACCTGTTCCCTGAGTGAGAAAACGTCGAGAAACCTTCCTTTCTGCTAGCGCTGTGCTTCTACACATGTATTTGCTGAACGGTGAAAGCGCACAGTAATGCACTTTTCTCCCAGCAAATACACTGTTTCTAAGGAAATGGGAACACACTGAGGAGACACTTGTGGGAGCTACTTTGACTAAAACTGAGCTTCCCTACGCACAGGGTAGCAAGAGAAATGCTGATTTCATCAAGCCCAGTTACATACTCAGAATCTGTACTACTGCGCAAATAGGCATGTCTCTTTAGGCAAAAAACTCATTTCTGACAAAGTTGCGTAAATGCATCTCAGAAGTGTGCAACTTGTTCTCTGAGTTAGAAAATGTCGAGAAACGTTCGTTTCTGCTAGTGCTGTGCTTCTACACATGTACTTGCTGAACGGTGAAAGCGCACAGTAATGCACTTTTCTCCCAGCAAATACACTGTTTCTAAGGAAAAGGGAACACACTGAGGAGACACTTGTGGGAGCTACTGTGACTAAAACTGAGCTTTCCTACGCACAGGGAAGCAAGAGAAATGCTGATTTCATCAAGCCCAGTTACATACTCAGAATCTGTACTACTGCGCAAATAGGCATGTCTCTGTAGGCAAAAAACTCATTTCTAACAAAGTTGCCCAAATGCATCTCAGATGTGTGCAACTTGTTCCCTGAGTTAGAAAACGTCGAGAAACGGTCGTTTCTGCTAGCGCTGTGCTTCTACACATGTATTTGCTGAACGGTGAAAGCGCAGAGTAATGCACTTTTCTCCCAGCAAATACACTGTTTCTAAGGAAATGGGAACACACTGAGGAGACACTTGTGGGAGCTACTGTGACTAAAACTGAGCTTCCCTACGCACAGGGTAGCAAGAGAAATGCTGATTTCATCAAGCCCAGTTATATACTCAGAATCTGTACTACTGCGCAAATAGGCATGTCTCTTTAGGCAAAAAACTCATTTCTGAGAAAGTTGCCCAAATACACCTTAGAAGTGTGCAACTTGTTCCCTGAGTTAGAAAACGTCGAGAAACGGTCGTTTCTGCTAGCGCTGTGCTTCTACACATGTATTTGCTGAACGGTGAAAGCACACAGTAATGCACTTTTCTCCCAGCAAATACACTGTTTCTAAGGAACTGGGAACACACCGAGGAGACACTTGTGGGAGCTACTGTGACTAAAACTGAGCCCCCTACGCACAGGGAAGCAAGAGAAATGCTGATTTCATCAAGCCCAGTTACATACTCAGAATCTGTACTACTGCGCAAATAGGCATGTCTCTGTAGGCAAAAAACTCATTTCTGACAAAGTTGCCCAAATGCATCTCAGAAGTGTGCAACTTGTTCCCTGAGTTAGAAAACGTCGAGAAACGTCCGTTTCTGCTACCACTGTGCTTCTACACATGTATTTGCTGAACGGTGAAAGCGCACAGTAATGCACTTTTCTCCAAGCAAATACACTGTGTCTAAGCAAATGGGAACACACTGAGGAGACACTTGTGGGAGCTTCTTTGACTAAAACTGAGGACCCTACGCACAGGGAAGCAAGAGAAATGCTGATTTCATCAAGCCCAGTTACATACTCAGAATCTGTACTACTGCGCAAATAGGCATGTCTCTGTAGGCAAAAAACTCATTTCTGACAAAGTTACCCAAATGCATCTCAGAAGTGTGCAACTTGTTCTCTGAGTTAGAAAATGTCGAGAAACGTTCGTTTCTGCTAGCGGTGTGCTTCTACACATGTACTTGCTGAACGGTGAAAGCGCACAGTAATGCACTTTTCTCCCAGCAAATACACTGTTTCTAAGGAAATGGGAACACACTGAGGAGACACTTGTGGGAGCTACTGTGACTAAAACTGAGCTTCCCTACGCACAGGGAAGCAAGAGAAATGCTGATTTCATCAAGCCCAGTTACATACTCAGAATCTGTACTACTGCGCAAATAGGCATGTCTCTTTAGGCAAAAAACTCATTTCTGACAAAGTTGCCCAAATGCATCTCAGAAGTGTGCAACTTGTTCCCTGAGTTTGAAAACATCGAGAAACGGTCTTTTCTGCTAGCGCTGTGCTTCTACACATGTATTTGCTGAACGGTGAAAGCACACTGTAATGCACTTTTCTCCCAGCAAATACACTGTTTCTAAGGAACTGGGAACACACTGAGGAGACACTAGTGGGAGCTACTGTGACTAAAACTGACCTTCCCTACGCACAGGGAAGCAAGAGAAATGCTGATTTCATCAAGCCCAGTTACATACTCAGAATCTGTACTACTGCGCAAATAGGCATGTCTCTTTAGGCAAAAAACTCATTTCTGAGAAAGTTGCCCAAATACATCTCAGAAGTGTGCAACTTGTTCCCTGAGTAGAAAACGTCGAGAAACGGTCGTTTCTGCCAGCGCTGTGCTTCTACACATGTATTTGCTGAACGGTGAAAACGCACAGTAATGCACTTTTCTCCCAGCAAATGCACTGTTTCTAAGGAAATGGGAACACACTGAGGAGACACTTGTGGGAGCTACTGTGACTAAAACTGAGCCCCCTACGCACAGGGAAGCAAAAGAAATGCTGATTTCATCAAGCCCAGTTACATACTCAGAATCTGTACTACTGCGCAAATAGGCATGTCTCTTTAGGCAAAAAACTCACTTCTGACAAAGTTGCCCAAATGCATCTCAGAAGTGTGCAACTTGTTCCTTGAGTTAGAAAACGTCGAGAAACGGTCGTTTCTGCTAGCGCTGTGCTTCTACACATGTATTTGCTGAACGGTGAAAGCGCACAGTAATGTACTTTTCTCCCAGCAAATACACTGTGTCTAAGGAAATGAGAACACACTGAGGAGACACTTGTGGGAGCTACTGTGACTAAAACTGAGCTTCCCTACGCACAGGGAAGCAAGAGAAATGCTGATTTCATCAAGCCCAGTTACATACTCAGAATCTGTACTCATGCGCAAATAGGCATGTCTCTGTAGGCAAACAACTCATTTCTGACAAAGTTGCCCAAATGCATCTCAGAAGTGTGCAACTTGTTCTCTGAGTTAGAAAATGTCGAGAAACGTTCGTTTCTGCTAATGCTGTGCTTCTACACATGTACTTGCTGAACGGTAAAAGCGCACAGTAATGCACTTTTCTCCCAGCAAATACACTGTTTCTAAGGAAATGGGAACACACTGAGGAGACACTTGTGGGAGCTACTGTGACTAAAACTGAGCTTTCCTACGCACAGGGAAGCAAGAGAAATGCTGATTTCATCAAGCCCATTTACATACTCAGAATCTGTACTACTGCGCAAATAGGCATGTCTCTTTAGGCAAAAAACTCATTTCTGAGAAAGTTGCCCAAATACATCTCAGAAGTGTGCAACTTGTTCCCTGAGTTAGAAAACGTCGAGAAACGGTCGTTTCTGCTAGCGCTGTGCTTCTACACATGTATTTGCTGAACGGTGAAAGCACACAGTAATGCACTTTTCTCCCAGCAAATACACTGTTTCTAAGGAAATGGGAACACACTGAGGAGACACTTGTGGGAGCTACTGTGACTAAAACTGAGCCCCCTACGCACAGGGAAGCAAGAGAAATGCTGATTTCATCAAGCCCAGTTACATACTCAGAATCTGTACTACTGCGCAAATAGGCATGAATCTGTAGGCAAAAAACTCATTTCTGACAAAGTTGCCCAAATGCATCTCAGAAGTGTACAACTTGTTCCCTGAGTTAGAAAACGTCGAGAAACGTTCGTTTCTGCTAGCGCTGTGCTTCTACACATGTATTTGCTGAACGGTGAAAGCGCACAGTAACGCACTTTTCTCCCAGCAAATACACTGTTTCTAAGGAACTGGGAACACACTGAGGAGACACTTGTGGGAGCTACTGTGACTAAAACTGAGCTTCCCTACGCACAGGGAAGCAAGAGAAATGCTGATTTCATCAAGCCCAGTTACATACTCATAATCTGTACTACTGCGCAAACAGGCATGTCTCTTTAGGCAAAAAACTCATTTCTGACAAAGTTGCCCAAATGCATCTCAGAAGTGTGCAACCTGTTCCCTGAGTGAGAAAACGTCGAGAAACGTTTTTTTCTGCTAGCGCTGTGCTTCTACACATGTATTTGCTGAACGGTGAAAGCGCACAGTAATGCACTTTTCTCCCAGCAAATACACTGTTTCTAAGGAAATGGGAACACACTGAGGAGACACTTGTGGGAGCTACTGTGACTAAAACTGAGCTTCCCTACGCACAGGGAAGCAAGAGAAATGCTGATTTCATCAAGCCCAGTTACATACTCAGAATCTGTACTACTGCGCAAATAGGCATGTCTCTGTAGGCAAACAACTCATTTCTGACAAAGTTGCCCAAATGCATCTCAGAAGTGTGCAACTTGTTCTCTGAGTTAGAAAATGTCGAGAAACGTTCGTTTCTGCTAGCGCTGTGCTTCTACACATGTACTTGCTGAACGGTGAAAGCGCACAGTAATGCACTTTTCTCCCAGCAAATACACTGTTTCTAAGGAAATGGGAACACACTGAGGAGACACTTGTGGGAGCTACTGTGACTAAAACTGAGCTTCCCTACGCACAGGGAAGCAAGAGAAATGCTGATTTCTTCAAGCCCAGTTACATACTCAGAATCTGTACTACTGCGCAAATAGGCATGTCTCTGTAGGCAAAAAACTCATTTCTGACAAAGTTGCCCAAATGCATCTCAGAAGTGTGCAACCTGTTCCCTGAGTGAGAAAACGTCGAGAAACCTTCCTTTCTGCTAGCGCTGTGCTTCTACACATGTATTTGCTGAACGGTGAAAGCGCACAGTAATGCACTTTTCTCCCAGCAAATACACTGTTTCTAAGGAAATGGGAACACACTGAGGAGACACTTGTGGGAGCTACTTTGACTAAAACTGAGCTTCCCTACGCACAGGGTAGCAAGAGAAATGCTGATTTCATCAAGCCCAGTTACATACTCAGAATCTGTACTACTGCGCAAATAGGCATGTCTCTTTAGGCAAAAAACTCATTTCTGACAAAGTTGCGTAAATGCATCTCAGAAGTGTGCAACTTGTTCTCTGAGTTAGAAAATGTCGAGAAACGTTCGTTTCTGCTAGTGCTGTGCTTCTACACATGTACTTGCTGAACGGTGAAAGCGCACAGTAATGCACTTTTCTCCCAGCAAATACACTGTTTCTAAGGAAAAGGGAACACACTGAGGAGACACTTGTGGGAGCTACTGTGACTAAAACTGAGCTTTCCTACGCACAGGGAAGCAAGAGAAATGCTGATTTCATCAAGCCCAGTTACATACTCAGAATCTGTACTACTGCGCAAATAGGCATGTCTCTGTAGGCAAAAAACTCATTTCTAACAAAGTTGCCCAAATGCATCTCAGATGTGTGCAACTTGTTCCCTGAGTTAGAAAACGTCGAGAAACGGTCGTTTCTGCTAGCGCTGTGCTTCTACACATGTATTTGCTGAACGGTGAAAGCGCAGAGTAATGCACTTTTCTCCCAGCAAATACACTGTTTCTAAGGAAATGGGAACACACTGAGGAGACACTTGTGGGAGCTACTGTGACTAAAACTGAGCTTCCCTACGCACAGGGTAGCAAGAGAAATGCTGATTTCATCAAGCCCAGTTATATACTCAGAATCTGTACTACTGCGCAAATAGGCATGTCTCTTTAGGCAAAAAACTCATTTCTGAGAAAGTTGCCCAAATACACCTTAGAAGTGTGCAACTTGTTCCCTGAGTTAGAAAACGTCGAGAAACGGTCGTTTCTGCTAGCGCTGTGCTTCTACACATGTATTTGCTGAACGGTGAAAGCACACAGTAATGCACTTTTCTCCCAGCAAATACACTGTTTCTAAGGAACTGGGAACACACCGAGGAGACACTTGTGGGAGCTACTGTGACTAAAACTGAGCCCCCTACGCACAGGGAAGCAAGAGAAATGCTGATTTCATCAAGCCCAGTTACATACTCAGAATCTGTACTACTGCGCAAATAGGCATGTCTCTGTAGGCAAAAAACTCATTTCTGACAAAGTTGCCCAAATGCATCTCAGAAGTGTGCAACTTGTTCCCTGAGTTAGAAAACGTCGAGAAACGTCCGTTTCTGCTACCACTGTGCTTCTACACATGTATTTGCTGAACGGTGAAAGCGCACAGTAATGCACTTTTCTCCAAGCAAATACACTGTGTCTAAGCAAATGGGAACACACTGAGGAGACACTTGTGGGAGCTTCTTTGACTAAAACTGAGGACCCTACGCACAGGGAAGCAAGAGAAATGCTGATTTCATCAAGCCCAGTTACATACTCAGAATCTGTACTACTGCGCAAATAGGCATGTCTCTGTAGGCAAAAAACTCATTTCTGACAAAGTTACCCAAATGCATCTCAGAAGTGTGCAACTTGTTCTCTGAGTTAGAAAATGTCGAGAAACGTTCGTTTCTGCTAGCGGTGTGCTTCTACACATGTACTTGCTGAACGGTGAAAGCGCACAGTAATGCACTTTTCTCCCAGCAAATACACTGTTTCTAAGGAAATGGGAACACACTGAGGAGACACTTGTGGGAGCTACTGTGACTAAAACTGAGCTTCCCTACGCACAGGGAAGCAAGAGAAATGCTGATTTCATCAAGCCCAGTTACATACTCAGAATCTGTACTACTGCGCAAATAGGCATGTCTCTTTAGGCAAAAAACTCATTTCTGACAAAGTTGCCCAAATGCATCTCAGAAGTGTGCAACTTGTTCCCTGAGTTTGAAAACATCGAGAAACGGTCTTTTCTGCTAGCGCTGTGCTTCTACACATGTATTTGCTGAACGGTGAAAGCACACTGTAATGCACTTTTCTCCCAGCAAATACACTGTTTCTAAGGAACTGGGAACACACTGAGGAGACACTAGTGGGAGCTACTGTGACTAAAACTGACCTTCCCTACGCACAGGGAAGCAAGAGAAATGCTGATTTCATCAAGCCCAGTTACATACTCAGAATCTGTACTACTGCGCAAATAGGCATGTCTCTTTAGGCAAAAAACTCATTTCTGAGAAAGTTGCCCAAATACATCTCAGAAGTGTGCAACTTGTTCCCTGAGTAGAAAACGTCGAGAAACGGTCGTTTCTGCCAGCGCTGTGCTTCTACACATGTATTTGCTGAACGGTGAAAACGCACAGTAATGCACTTTTCTCCCAGCAAATGCACTGTTTCTAAGGAAATGGGAACACACTGAGGAGACACTTGTGGGAGCTACTGTGACTAAAACTGAGCCCCCTACGCACAGGGAAGCAAAAGAAATGCTGATTTCATCAAGCCCAGTTACATACTCAGAATCTGTACTACTGCGCAAATAGGCATGTCTCTTTAGGCAAAAAACTCACTTCTGACAAAGTTGCCCAAATGCATCTCAGAAGTGTGCAACTTGTTCCTTGAGTTAGAAAACGTCGAGAAACGGTCGTTTCTGCTAGCGCTGTGCTTCTACACATGTATTTGCTGAACGGTGAAAGCGCACAGTAATGTACTTTTCTCCCAGCAAATACACTGTGTCTAAGGAAATGAGAACACACTGAGGAGACACTTGTGGGAGCTACTGTGACTAAAACTGAGCTTCCCTACGCACAGGGAAGCAAGAGAAATGCTGATTTCATCAAGCCCAGTTACATACTCAGAATCTGTACTCATGCGCAAATAGGCATGTCTCTGTAGGCAAACAACTCATTTCTGACAAAGTTGCCCAAATGCATCTCAGAAGTGTGCAACTTGTTCTCTGAGTTAGAAAATGTCGAGAAACGTTCGTTTCTGCTAATGCTGTGCTTCTACACATGTACTTGCTGAACGGTAAAAGCGCACAGTAATGCACTTTTCTCCCAGCAAATACACTGTTTCTAAGGAAATGGGAACACACTGAGGAGACACTTGTGGGAGCTACTGTGACTAAAACTGAGCTTTCCTACGCACAGGGAAGCAAGAGAAATGCTGATTTCATCAAGCCCATTTACATACTCAGAATCTGTACTACTGCGCAAATAGGCATGTCTCTTTAGGCAAAAAACTCATTTCTGAGAAAGTTGCCCAAATACATCTCAGAAGTGTGCAACTTGTTCCCTGAGTTAGAAAACGTCGAGAAACGGTCGTTTCTGCTAGCGCTGTGCTTCTACACATGTATTTGCTGAACGGTGAAAGCACACAGTAATGCACTTTTCTCCCAGCAAATACACTGTTTCTAAGGAAATGGGAACACACTGAGGAGACACTTGTGGGAGCTACTGTGACTAAAACTGAGCCCCCTACGCACAGGGAAGCAAGAGAAATGCTGATTTCATCAAGCCCAGTTACATACTCAGAATCTGTACTACTGCGCAAATAGGCATGTCTCTGTAAGCAAAAAACTCATTTCTGACAAAGTTGCCCAAATGCATCTCAGAAGTGTGCAACTTGTTCCCTGAGTTAGAAAACGTCGAGAAACGGTCGTTTCTGCTACCACTGTGCTTCTACACATGTATTTGCTGAACGGTGAAAGCGCACAGTAATGCACTTTTCTCCAAGCAAATACACTGTGTCTAAGGAAATGGGAACACACTGAGGAGACACTTGTGGGAGCTACTTTGACTAAAACTGAGCACCCTACGCACAGGGAAGCAAGAGAAATGCTGATTTCATCAAGCCCAGTTACATACTCAGAATCTGTACTACTGCGCAAATAGGCATGTCTCTTTAGGCAAAAAACTCATTTCTGACAAAGTTGCCCAAATACATCTCAGAAGTGTGCAACTTGTTCTCTGAGTTAGAAAATGTCGAGAAACATTCGTTTCTGCTAGCGCTGTGCTTCTACACATGTACTTGCTGAACGGTGAAAGCGCACAGTAATGCACTTTTCTCCCAGCAAAAACACTGTTTCTAAGGAAATGGGAACACACTGAGGAGACACTTGTGGGAGCTACTGTGACTAAAACTGAGCTTCCCTACGCACAGGGAAGCAAGAGAAATGCTGATTTCATCAAGCCCAGTTACATACTCAGAATCTGTACTACTGCGCAAATAGGCATGTCTCTTTAGGCAAAAAACTCATTTCTGACAAAGTTGCCCAAATGCATCACAGAAGTGTGCAACTTGTTCCCTGAGTTAGAAAACATCGAGAAACGTTCGTTTCTGCTAGCGCTGTGCTTCTACACATGTATTTGCTGAACGGTGAAAGCGCACAGTAATGCACTTTTCTCCCAGCAAATACACTGTTTCTAAGGAAATGGGAACACACTGAGGAGACACTTGTGGGAACGACTGTGACTAAAACTGAGCTTCCCTACGCACAGGGAAGCAAGAGAAATGCTGATTTCATCAAGCCCAGTTACATACTCAGAATCTGTACTACTGCGCAAATAGGCATGTCTCTTTAGGCAAAAAACTCATTTCTGACAATGTTGCCCAAATGCATCTCAGAAGTGTGCAACTTGTTCCCTGAGTAGAAAACGTCGAGAAACGGTCGTTTCTGCTAGCGTTGTGCTTCTACACATGTATTTGCTGAACGGTGAAAACACACAGTAATGCACTTTTCTCCCAGCAAATACACTGTTTCTAAGGAAATGGGAACACACTGAGGAGACACTTGTGGGAGCTACTGTGACTAAAACTGAGCTTCCCTACGCACAGGGAAGCAAGAGAAATGCTGATTTCATCAAGCCCAGTTACATACTCAGAATCTGTACTACTGCGCAAATAGGCATGTCTCTGTAGGCCAAAAACTCATTTCTGACAAAGTTGCCCAAATGCATCTCAGAAGTGTGCAACTTGTTCCCTGAGTTAGAAAACGTCGAGAAACGGTCGTTTCTGCTAGCGTTGTGCTTCTACACATGTATTTGCTGAACCGTGAAAGCACACAGTAATGCACTTTTCTCCCAGCAAATACACTGTTTCTAAGGAAATGGGAACACACTGAGGAGACACTTGTGGGAGCTACTGTGACTAAAACTGAGCTTCCCTACGCACAGGGAAGCAAGAGAAATGCTGATTTCATCAAGCCCAGTTACATACTCAGAATCTGTACTACTGCGCAAATAGGCATGTCTCTGTAGGCAAAAAACTCATTTCTGACAAAGTTGCCCAAATGCATCTCAGAAGTGTGCAACTTGTTCCCTGAGTTTGAAAACATCGAGAAACGGTCGTTTCTGCTACCACTGTGCTTCTACACATGTATTTGCTGAACGGTGAACGCGCACAGTAATGCACTTTTCTCCCAGCAAATACACTGTTTCTAAGGAAATGTGAACACACTGAGGAGACACTAGTGGGAGCTACTGTGACTAAAACTGAGCTTCCCTACGCACAGGGAAGCAAGAGAAATGCTGATTTCATCAAGCCCAGTTACATACTCAGAATCTGTACTACTGCGCAAATAGGCATGTCTCTGTAGGCAAAAAACTCATTTCTGACAAAGTTGCCCAAATGCATCTCAGAAGTGTGCAACCTGTTCCCTGAGTTAGAAAACGTCGAGAAACGTTCCTTTCTGCTAGTGCTGTGCTTCTACACATGTATTTGCTGAACGGTGAAAGCGCACAGTAATGCACTTTTCTCCCAGCAAATACACTGTTTCTAAGGAAATGGGAACACACTGAGGAGACACTTGTGGGAGCTACTGTGACTAAAACTGAGCTTCCCTACGCACAGGGAAGCAAGAGAAATGCTGATTTCATCAAGCCCAGTTACATACTCAGAATCTGTACTACTGCGCAAATAGGCATGTCTCTGTAGGCAAAAAACTCATTTCTGACAAAGTTGCCCAAATGCATCTCAGAAGTGTGCAACTTGTTCCCTGAGTTAGAAAACGTCGAGAAACGGTCGTTTCTGCTACCACTGTGCTTCTACACATGTATTTGCTGAACGGTGAAAGCGCACAGTAATGCACTTTTCTCCCAGCAAATACACTGTTTCTAAGGAAATGGGAACACACTGAGGAGACACTTGTGGGAGCTACTGTGACTAAAACTGAGCTTCCCTACGCACAGAGAAGCAAGAGAAATGCTGATTTCATCAAGCCCAGTTACATACTCAGAATCTGTACTACTGCGCAAATAGGCATGTCTCTTTAAGGCAAAAAACTCATTTCTGACAAAGTTGCCCAAATACATCTCAGAAGTGTGCAACTTGTTCCCTGAGTTAGAAAACGTCGAGAAACGGTCGTTTCTGCTAGCACTGTGCTTCTACACATGTATTTGCTGAACGGTGAAAGCGCACAGTAATGCACTTTTCTCCCAGCAAATACACTGTTTCTAAGGAAATGGGAACACACTGAGGAGACACTTGTGGGAGCTACTGTGACTAAAACTGAGCTTCCCTACGCACAGAGAAGCAAGAGAAATGCTGATTTCATCAAGCCCAGTTACATACTCAGAATCTGTACTACTGCGCAAATAGGCATGTCTCTGTAGGCAAAAAACTCATTTCTGACAAAGTTGCCCAAATGCATCTTAGAAGTGTGCAACTTGTTCCCTGAATTTGAAAACGTCGAGAAACGGTCATATCTGCTAACGCTGTGCTTCTACACATTTATTTGCTGAACGGTGAAAGGGCACAGTAATGCACTTTTCTCCCAGCAAATACACTGTTTCTAAGGAAATGGGAACAATCTGAGGAGACACTTGTGGGAGCTACTGTGACTAAAACTGAGCTTCCCTACACACAGGGAAGCAAGAGAAATGCTGATTTCATCAAGCCCAGTTACATACTCAGAATCTGTACTACTGCGCAAATAGGCATGAATCTGTAGGCAAAAAACTCATTTCTGACAAAGTTGCCCAAATGCATCTCAGAAGTGTGCAACTTGTTCCCTAAGTTAGAAAACGTCGAGAAACGGTCGTTTCTGCCAGCGCTGTGCTTCTACACATGTATTTGCTGAACGGTGAAAGCGCACAGTAATGCACTTTTCTCCCAGCAAATACACTGTTTCTAAGGAAATGGGAACACACTGAGGAGACACTTGTGGGAGCTACTGTGACTAAAACTGAGCTTCCCTACGCACAGGGAAGCAAGAGAAATGCTGATTTCATCAAGCCCAGTTACATACATAGAATCTGTACTACTGCGCAAATAGGCATGTCTCTTTAGGCAAACAACTCACTTCTGACAAAGTTGCCAAAATGCATCTCAGAAGTGTGCAACTTGTTCCTTGAGTTAGAAAACGTCGAGAAACGGTCGTTTCTGCTAGCGCTGTGCTTCTACACATGTATTTGCTGAACGGTGAAAGCGCACAGTAATGTACATTTCTCCCAGCAAATACACTGTGTCTAAGGAAATGAGAACACACTGAGGAGACACTTGTGGGAGCTACTGTGACTAAAACTGAGCTTCCCTACGCACAGGGAAGCAAGAGAAATGCTGATTTCATCAAGCCCAGTTACATACTCAGAATCTGTACTACTGCGCAAATAGGCATGTCTCTGTAGGCAAAAAACTCATTTCTGACAAAGTTGCCCAAATGCATCTCAGAAGTGTGCAACTTGTTCTCTGAGTTAGAAAATGTCGAGAAACTTTCGTTTCTGCTAGCGCTGTGCTTCTACACATGTACTTGCTGAACGGTGAAAGCGCACAGTAATGCACTTTTCTCCCAGCAAATACACTGTTTCTAAGGAAATGGGAACACACTGAGGAGACACTTGTGGGAGCTACTGTGACTAAAACTGAGCTTACCTACGCACAGGGAAGCAAGAGAAATGCTGATTTCATAAAGCCCAGTTGCAAACTCAGAATCTGTACTACTGCGCAAATAGGCATGTCTCTGTAGGCAAAAAACTCATTTCTGACAAAGTTGCCCAAATGCATCTCAGAAGTGTGCAACTTGTTCCCTGAGTTAGAAAACTTCGAGAAACGTTCGTTTCTGCTAGCGCTGTGCTTCTACACATGTATTTGCTGAACGGTGAAAGCGCACAGTAATGCACTTTTCTCCCAGCAAATACACTGTTTCTAAGGAAATGGGAACACACTGAGGAGACACTTGTGGGAGCTACTGTGACTAAAACTGAGCTTCCCTACGCACAGGGAAGCAAGAGAAATGCTGATTTCATCAAGGCCAGTTACATACTCAGAATCTGTACTACTGCGCAAATAGGCATGTCTCTGTAGGCAAAAAACTCATTTCTGACAAAGTTGCCCAAATGCATCTCAGAAGTGTGCAACCTGTTCCCTGAGTGAGAAAACATCGAGAAACCTTCCTTTCTGCTAGCGCAGTGCTTCTACACATGTATTTACTGAACGGTGAAAGCGCACAGTAATGCACTTTTCTCCCAGCAAATACACTGTTTCTAAGGAAATGGGAACACACTGAGGAGACACTTGTGGGAGCTAATGTGACTAAAACTGAGCTTCCCTACGCACAGGGTAGCAAGAGAAATGCTGATTTCATCAAGCCCAGTTATATACTCAGAATCTGTACTACTGCGCAAATAGGCATGTCTCTTTAGGCAAAAAACTCATTTCTGACAAAGTTGCCCAAATGCATCTCAGAAGTGTGCAACTTGTTCTCTGAGTTAGAAAATGTCGAGAAACGTTCGTTTCTGCTAGTGCTGTGCTTCTACACATGTACTTGCTGAACGGTGAAAGCGCACAGTAATGCACTTTTCTCCCAGCAAATACACTGTTTCTAAGGAAATGGGCACACACTGAGGAGACACTTGTGGGAGCTACTGTGACTAAAACTGAGCTCTCCTACGCACAGGGAAGCAAGAGAAATGCTGATTTCATCAAGCCCAGTTACATACTCAGAATCTGTACTACTGCGCAAATAGGCAAGTCTCTGTAGGCAAAAAACTCATTTCTAACAAAGTTGCCCAAATGCATCTCAGATGTGTGCAACTTGTTCCCTGAGTTAGAAAACGTCGAGAAACGGTCGTTTCTGCTAGCGCTGTGCTTCTACACATGTATTTGCTGAACGGTGAAAGCGCACAGTAATGCACTTTTCTCCCAGCAAATACACTGTTTCTAAGGAAATGGGAACACACTGAAGAGACACTTGTGGGAGCTACTGTGACTAAAACTGAGCTTCCCTACGCACAGGGTAGCAAGAGAAATGCTGATTTCATCAAGCCCAGTTACATACTCAGAATCTGTACTACTGCGCAAATAGGCATGTCTCTTTAGGCAAAAAACTCATTTCTGAGAAAGTTGCCCAAATGCATCTCAGAAGTGTGCAACTTGTTCCCTGAGTTAGAAAACGTCGAGAAACGGTCGTTTCTGCTAGCGCTGTGCTTCTACACATGTATTTGCTGAACGGTGAAAGCACACAGTAATGCACTTTTCTCCCAGCAAATACACTGTTTCTAAGGAAATGGGAACACACTGAGGAGACACTTGTGGGAGCTACTGTGACTAAAACTGAGCCCCCTACGCACAGGGAAGCAAGAGAAATGCTGATTTCATCAAGCCCAATTACATACTCAGAATCTGTACTACTGCGCAAATAGGCATGTCTCTGTAGGCAAAAAACTCATTTCTGACAAAGTTGCCCAAATGCATCTCAGAAGTGTGCAACTTGTTCCCTGAGTTAGAAAACGTCGAGAAACGGTCGTTTCTGCTACCGCTGTGCTTCTACACATGTATTTACTGAACGGTGAAAGCGCACAGTAATGCACTTTTCTCCAAGCAAATACACTGTGTCTAAGGAAATGGGAACACACTGAGGAGACACTTGTGGGAGCTACTTTGACTAAAACTGAGCACCCTACGCACAGGGAAGCAAGAGAAATGCTGATTTCATCAAGCCCAGTTACATACTCAGAATCTGTACTACTGCGCAAATAGGCATGTCTCTGTAGGCAAAAAACTCATTTCTGACAAAGTTGCCCAAATGCATCTCAGAAGTGTGCAACTTGTTCCCTGAGTTAGAAAACATCGAGAAACGTTCGTTTCTGCTAGCGCTGTGCTTCTACACATGTATTTGCTGAACGGTGAAAGCGCACAGTAATGCACTTTTCTTCCAGCAAATACACTGTTTCTAAGGAAATGGGAACACACTGAGGAGACACTTGTGGGAACGACTGTGACTAAAACTGAGCTTCCCTACGCACAGGGAAGCAAGAGAAATGTTGATTTCATCAAGCCCAGTTACATACTCAGAATCTGTACTACTGCGCAAATAGGCATGTATCTTTAGGCAAAAAACTCATTTCTGACAATGTTGCCCAAATGCATCTCAGAAGTGTGCAACTTGTTCCCTGAGTTAGAAAACGTCGACAAACGGTCGTTTCTGCTAGCATTGTGCTTCTACACATGTATTTGCTGAACGGTGAAAGCACACAGTAATGCACTTTTCTCCCAGCAAATACACTGTTTCTAAGGAAATGGGAACACACTGAGGAGACACTTGTGGGAGCTACTGTGACTAAAACTGAGCTTCCCTACGCACAGGGAAGCAAGAGAAATGCTGATTTCATCAAGCCCAGTTACATACTCAGAATCTGTACTACTGCGCAAATAGGCAAGTCTCTGTAGGCAAAAAACTCATTTCTAACAAAGTTGCCCAAATGCATCTCAGATGTGTGCAACTTGTTCCCTGAGTTAGAAAACGTCGAGAAACGGTCGTTTCTGCTAGCGCTGTGCTTCTACACATGTATTTGCTGAACGGTGAAAGCGCAGAGTAATGCACTTTTCTCCCAGCAAATACACTGTTTCTAAGGAAATGGGAACACACTGAGGAGACACTTGTGGGAGCTACTGTGACTAAAACTGAGCTTCCCTACGCACAGGGTAGCAAGAGAAATGCTGATTTCATCAAGCCCAGTTATATACTCAGAATCTGTACTACTGCGCAAATAGGCATGTCTCTTTAGGCAAAAAACTCATTTCTGAGAAAGTTGCCCAAATACATCTTAGAAGTGTGCAACTTGTTCCCTGAGTTAGAAAACGTCGAGAAACGGTCATTTCTGCTAGCGCTGTGCTTCTACACATGTATTTGCTGAACGGTGAAAGCACACAGTAATGCACTTTTCTCCCAGCAAATACACTGTTTCTAAGGAAATGGGAACACACTGAGGAGACACTTGTGGGAGCTACTGTGACTAAAACTAAGCCCCCTACGCACAGGGAAGCAAGAGAAATGCTGATTTCATCAAGCCCAGTTACATACTCAGAATCTGTACTACTGCGCAAATAGGCATGTCTCTGTAGGCAAAAAACTCATTTCTGACAAAGTTGCCCAAATGCATCTCAGAAGTGTGCAACTTGTTCCCTGAGTTAGAAAACGTCGAGAAACGGTCGTTTCTGCTACCACTGTGCTTCTACACATGTATTTGCTGAACGGTGAAAGCGCACAGTAATGCACTTTTCTCCAAGCAAATACACTGTGTCTAAGCAAATGGGAACACACTGAGGAGACACTTGTGGGAGCTACTTTGACTAAAACTGAGGACCCTACGCACAGGGAAGCAAGAGAAATGCTGATTTCATCAAGGCCAGTTACATACTCAGAATCTGTACTACTGCGCAAATAGGCATGTCTCTGTAGGCAAAAAACTCATTTCTGACAAAGTTACCCAAATGCATCTCAGAAGTGTGCAACTTGTTCTCTGAGTTAGAAAATGTCGAGAAACGTTCGTTTCTGCTAGCGCTGTGCTTCTACACATGTATTTGCTGAACGGTGAAAGCGCACAGTAATGCACTTTTCTCCAAGCAAATACACTGTGTCTAAGCAAATGGGAACACACTGAGGAGACACTTGTGGGAGCTACTTTGACTAAAACTGAGGACCCTACCCACAGGGAAGCAAGAGAAATGCTGATTTCATCAAGGCCAGTTACATACTCAGAATCTGTACTACTGCGCAAATAGGCATGTCTCTGTAGGCAAAAAACTCATTTCTGACAAAGTTACCCAAATGCATCTCAGAAGTGTGCAACTTGTTCTCTGAGTTAGAAAATGTCGAGAAACGTTCGTTTCTGCTAGCGCTGTGCTTCTACACATGTACTTGCTGAACGGTGAAAGCGCACAGTAATGCACTTTTCTCCCAGCAAATACACTGTTTCTAAGGAAATGGGAACACACTGAGGAGACACTTGTGGGAGCTACTGTGACTAAAACTGAGCTTCCCTACGCACAGGGAAGCAAGAGATATGCTGATTTCATCAAGCCCAGTTACATACTCAGAATCTGTACTACTGCGCAAATAGGCATGTCTCTTTAGGCAAAAAACTCATTTCTGACAAAGTTGCCCAAATGCATCTCAGAAGTGTGCAACTTGTTCCCTGAGTTTGAAAACATCGAGAAACGGTCTTTTCTGCTAGCGCTGTGCTTCTACACATGTATTTGCTGAACGGTGAAAGCACACTGTAATGCACTTTTCTCCCAGCAAATACACTGTTTCTAAGGAACTGGGAACACACTGAGGAGACACTAGTGGGAGCTACTGTGACTAAAACTGACCTTCCCTACGCACAGGGAAGCAAGAGAAATGCTGATTTCATCAAGCCCAGTTACATACTCAGAATCTGTACTACTGCGCAAATAGGCATGTCTCTTTAGGCAAAAAACTCATTTCTGAGAAAGTTGCCCAAATACATCTCAGAAGTGTGCAACTTGTTCCCTGAGTTAGAAAACGTCGAGAAACGGTCGTTTCTGCCAGCGCTGTGCTTCTACACATGTATTTGCTGAACGGTGAAAACGCACAGTAATGCACTTTTCTCCCAGCAAATGCACTGTTTCTAAGGAAATGGGAACACACTGAGGAGACACTTGTGGGAGCTACTGTGACTAAAACTGAGCCCCCTACGCACAGGGAAGCAAGAGAAATGCTGATTTCATCAAGCCCAGTTACATACTCAGAATCTGTACTACTGCGCAAATAGGCATGTCTCTTTAGGCAAAAAACTCACTTCTGACAAAGTTGCCCAAATGCATCTCAGAAGTGTGCAACTTGTTCCTTGAGTTAGAAAACGTCGAGAAACGGTCGTTTCTGCTAGCGCTGTGCTTCTACACATGTATTTGCTGAACGGTGAAAGCACACAGTAATGCACTTTTCTCCCAGCAAATACACTGTTTCTAAGGAAATGGGAACACACTGAGGAGACACTTGTGGGAGCTACTGTGACTAAAACTGAGCCCCCTACGCACAGGGAAGCAAGAGAAATGCTGATTTCATCAAGCCCAGTTACATACTCAGAATCTGTACTACTGCGCAAATAGGCATGTCTCTGTAAGCAAAAAACTCATTTCTGACAAAGTTGCCCAAATGCATCTCAGAAGTGTGCAACTTGTTCCCTGAGTTAGAAAACGTCGAGAAACGGTTGTTTCTGCTACCACTGTGCTTCTACACATGTATTTGCTGAACGGTGAAAGCGCACAGTAATTCACTTTTCTCCAAGCAAATACACTGTGTCTAAGGAAATGGGAACACACTGAGGAGACACTTGTGGGAGCTACTTTGACTAAAACTGAGCACCCTACGCACAGGGAAGCAAGAGAAATGCTGATTTCATCAAGCCCAGTTACATACTCAGAATCTGTACTACTGCGCAAATAGGCATGTCTCTTTAGGCAAAAAACTCATTTCTGACAAAGTTGCCCAAATACATCTCAGAAGTGTGCAACTTGTTCTCTGAGTTAGAAAATGTCGAGAAACGTTCGTTTCAGCTAGCGCTGTGCTTCTACACATGTATTTGCTGAACGGTGAAAGCGCACAGTAATGCACTTTTCTTCCAGCAAATACACTGTTTCTAAGGAAATGGGAACACACTGAGGAGACACTTGTGGGAAAGACTGTGACTAAAACTGAGCTTCCCTACGCACAGGGAAGCAAGAGAAATGCTGATTTCATCAAGCCCAGTTACATACTCAGAATCTGTACTACTGCGCAAATAGGCATGTCTCTTTAGGCAAAAAACTCATTTCTGACAATGTTGCCCAAATGCATCTCAGAAGTGTGCAACTTGTTCCCTGAGTAGAAAACGTCGAGAAACGGTCGTTTCTGCTAGCGTTGTGCTTCTACACATGTATTTGCTGAACGGTGAAAGCACACAGTAATGCACTTTTCTCCCAGCAAATACACTGTTTCTAAGGAAATGGGAACACACTGAGGAGACACTTGTGGGAGCTACTGTGACTAAAACTGAGCTTCCCTACGCACAGGGAAGCAAGAGAAATGCTGATTTCATCAAGCCCAGTTACATACTCAGAATCTGTACTACTGCGCAAATAGGCATGTCTCTTTAGGCAAAAACTCATTTCTGACAAAGTTGCCCAAATGCATCTCAGAAGTGTGCAACTTGTTCCCTGAGTTAGAAAACGTCGAGAAACGGTCGTTTCTGCTAGCGTTGTGCTTCTACACATGTATTTGCTGAACCGTGAAAGCACACAGTAATGCACTTTTCTCCCAGCAAATACACTGTTTCTAAGGAAATGGGAACACACTGAGGAGACACTTGTGGGAGCTACTGTGACTAAAACTGAGCTTCCCTACGCACAGGGAAGCAAGAGAAATGCTGATTTCATCAAGCCCAGTTACATACTCAGAATCTGTACTACTGCGCAAATAGGCATGTCTCTGTAGGCAAAAAACTCATTTCTGACAAAGTTGCCCAAATGCATCTCAGAAGTGTGCAACTTGTTCCCTGAGTTTGAAAACATCGAGAAACGGTCGTTTCTGCTACCACTGTGCTTCTACACATGTATTTGCTGAACGGTGAACGCGCACAGTAATGCACTTTTCTCCCAGCAAATACACTGTTTCTAAGGAAATGTGAACACACTGAGGAGACACTAGTGGGAGCTACTGTGACTAAAACTGAGCTTCCCTACGCACAGGGAAGCAAGAGAAATGCTGATTTCATCAAGCCCAGTTACATACTCAGAATCTGTACTACTGCGCAAATAGGCATGTCTCTGTAGGCAAAAAACTCATTTCTGACAAAGTTGCCCAAATGCATCTCAGAAGTGTGCAACCTGTTCCCTGAGTTAGAAAACGTCGAGAAACGTTCCTTTCTGCTAGCGCTGTGCTTCTACACATGTATTTGCTGAACGGTGAAAGCGCACAGTAATGCACTTTTCTCCCAGCAAATACACTGTTTCTAAGGAAATGGGAACACACTGAGGAGACACTTGTGGGAGCTACTGTGACTAAAACTGAGCTTCCCTACGCACAGGGAAGCAAGAGAAATGCTGATTTCATCAAGCCCAGTTACATACTCAGAATCTGTACTACTGCGCAAATAGGCATGTCTCTGTAGGCAAAAAACTCATTTCTGACAAAGTTGCCCAAATGCATCTCAGAAGTGTGCAACTTGTTCCCTGAGTTAGAAAACGTCGAGAAACGGTCGTTTCTGCTACCACTGTGCTTCTACACATGTATTTGCTGAACGGTGAAAGCGCACAGTAATGCACTTTTCTCCCAGCAAATACACTGTTTCTAAGGAAATGGGAACACACTGAGGAGACACTTGTGGGAGCTACTGTGACTAAAACTGAGCTTCCCTACGCACAGAGAAGCAAGAGAAATGCTGATTTCATCAAGCCCAGTTACATACTCAGAATCTGTACTACTGCGCAAATAGGCATGTCTCTTTAAGGCAAAAAACTCATTTCTGACAAAGTTGCCCAAATACATCTCAGAAGTGTGCAACTTGTTCCCTGAGTTAGAAAATGTCGAGAAACAGTCGTTTCTGCTAGCACTGTGCTTCTACACATGTATTTGCTGAACGGTGAAAGCGCACAGTAATGCACTTTTCTCCCAGCAAATACACTGTTTCTAAGGAAATGGGAACACACTGAGGAGACACTTGTGGGAGCTACTGTGACTAAAACTGAGCTTCCCTACGCACAGAGAAGCAAGAGAAATGCTGATTTCATCAAGCCCAGTTACATACTCAGAATCTGTACTACTGCGCAAATAGGCATGTCTCTGTAGGCAAAAAACTCATTTCTGACAAAGTTGCCCAAATGCATCTTAGAAGTGTGCAACTTGTTCCCTGAATTTGAAAACGTCGAGAAACGGTCATATCTGCTAACGCTGTGCTTCTACACATTTATTTGCTGAACGGTGAAAGGGCACAGTAATGCACTTTTCTCCCAGCAAATACACTGTTTCTAAGGAAATGGGAACAATCTGAGGAGACACTTGTGGGAGCTACTGTGACTAAAACTGAGCTTCCCTACACACAGGGAAGCAAGAGAAATGCTGATTTCATCAAGCCCAGTTACATACTCAGAATCTGTACTACTGCGCAAATAGGCATGAATCTGTAGGCAAAAAACTCATTTCTGACAAAGTTGCCCAAATGCATCTCAGAAGTGTGCAACTTGTTCCCTGAGTTAGAAAAGGTCGAGAAACGTTGGTTTCTGCTAGCGCTGTGCTTCTACACATGTATTTGCTGAACGGTGAAAGCGCACAGTAATGCACTTTTCTCCCAGCAAATACACTGTTTCTAAGGAAATGGGAACACACTGAGGAGACACTTGTGGGAGCTACTGTGACTAAAACTGAGCTTCCCTACGCACAGGGTAGCAAGAGAAATGCTGATTTCATCAAGCCCAGTTACATACTCAGAATCTGTACTACTGCGCAAATAGGCATGTCTCTTTAGGCAAAAAACTCATTTCTGAGAAAGTTGCCCAAATACATCTCAGAAGTGTGCAACTTGTTCCCTGAGTTAGAAAACGTCGAGAAACGGTCGTTTCTGCCAGCGCTGTGCTTCTACACATGTATTTGCTGAACGGTGAAAGCGCACAGTAATGCACTTTTCTCCCAGCAAATACAGTGTTTCTAAGGAAATGGGAACGCACTGAGGAGACACTTGTGGGAGCTACTGTGACTAAAACTGAGCTTACCTACGCACAGGGAAGCAAGAGAAATGCTGATTTCATAAAGCCCAGTTGCAAACTCAGAATCTGTACTACTGCGCAAATAGGCATGTCTCTGTAGGCAAAAAAATCATTTCTGACAAAGTTGCCCAAATGCATCTCAGAAGTGTGCAACTTGTTCCCTGAGTTAGAAAACTTCGAGAAACGTTCGTTTCTGCTAGCGCTGTGCTTCTACACATGTATTTGCTGAACGGTGAAAGCGCACAGTAATGCACTTTTCTCCCAGCAAATACACTGTTTCTAAGGAAATGGGAACACACTGAGGAGACACTTGTGGGAGCTACTGTGACTAAAACTGAGCTTCCCTACGCACAGGGAAGCAAGAGAAATGCTGATTTCATCCAGCCCAGTTACATACTCAGAATCTGTACTACTGCGCAAATAGGCATGTCTCTGTAGGCAAAAAACTCATTTCTGACAAAGTTGCCCAAATGCATCTCAGACGTGTGCAACTTGTTCCATGAGTTAGAAAACGTCGAGAAACGGTCGTTTCTGCTAGCGTTGTGCTTCTACACATGTATTTGCTGAACGGTGAAAGCACACAGTAATGCACTTTTCTCCCAGCAAATACACTGTTTCTAAGGAAATGGGAACACACTGAGGAGACACTTGTGGGAGCTACTGTGACTAAAACTGAGCTTCCCTACGCACAGGGAAGCAAGAGAAATGCTGATTTCATCAAGCCCAGTTACATACTCAGAATCTGTACTACTGCGCAAATAGGCATGTCTCTGTAGGCAAAAAACTCATTTCTGACAAAGTTGCCCAAATGCATCTCAGAAGTGTGCAACTTGTTCCCTGAGTTTGAAAACATCGAGAAAAGTTCGTTTCTGCTAGCGCTGTGCTTCTACACATGTATTTGCTGAACGGTGAAAGCACACAGTAATGCACTTTTCTCCCAGCAAATACACTGTTTCTAAGGAAATGTGAACACACTGAGGAGACACTAGTGGGAGCTACTGTGACTAAAACTGAGCTTCCCTACGCACAGGGAAGCAAGAGAAATGCTGATTTCATCAAGCCCAGTTACATACTCAGAATCTGTACTACTGCGCAAATAGGCATGTCTCTTTAGGCAAAAAACTCATTTCTGACAAAGTTGCCCAAATACATCTCAGAAGTGTGCAACTTGTTCCCTGAGTTAGAGAACGTCGAGAAACGGTCGTTTCTGCTAGCGCTGTGCTTCTACACATGTATTTGCTGAACGGTGAAAGCACACTGTAATGCACTTTTCTCCCAGCAAATACACTGTTTCTAAGGAAATGTGAACACACTGAGGAGACACTAGTGGGAGCTACTGTGACTAAAACTGAGCTTCCCTACGCACAGGGAAGCAAGAGAAATGCTGATTTCATCAAGCCCAGTTACATACTCAGAATCTGTACTACTGCGCAAATAGGCATGTCTCTGTAGGCAAAAAACTCATTTCTGACAAAGTTGCCCAAATGCATCTCAGAAGTGTGCAACCTGTTCCCTGAGTTAGAAAACGTCGAGAAACGTTCCTTTCTGCTAGCGCTGTGCTTCTACACATTTATTTGCTGAACGGTGAAAGCGCACAGTAATGCACTTTTCTCCCAGCGAATAAACTGTTTCTAAGGAAATGGGAACACACTGGGGAGACACTTGTAGGAGCTACTGTGACTAAAACTGAGCTTCCCTACGCACAGGGAAGCAAGAGAAATGCTGATTTCATCCAGCCCAGTTACATACTCAGAATCTGTACTACTGCGCAAATAGGCATGTCTTTGTAGGCAAAAAACTCATTTCTGACAAAGTTGCCCAAATGCATCTCAGAAGTGTGCAACTTGTTCCCTGAGTTAGAAAACGTCGAGAAACGGTCGTTTCTGCTAGCGTTGTGCTTCTACACATGTATTTGCTGAACGGTGAAAGCACACAGTAATGCACTTTTTTCCCAGCAAATACACTGTTTCTAAGGAAATGGGAACACACTGAGGAGACACTTGTGGGAGCTACTGTGACTAAAACTGAGCTTCCCTACGCACAGAGAAGCAAGAGAAATGCTGATTTCATCAAGCCCAGTTACATACTCAGAATCTGTACTACTGCGCAAATAGGCATGTCTCTGTAGGCAAAAAACTCATTTCTGACAAAGTTGCCCAAATGCATCTCAGAAGTGTGCAACCTGTTCCCTGAGTTAGAAAACGTCGAGAAACGTTCCTTTCTGCTAGCGCTGTGCTTCTACACATGTATTTGCTGAACGGTGAAAGCGCACAGTAATGCACTTTTCTCCCAGCGAATAAACTGTTTCTAAGGAAATGGGAACACACTGGGGAGACACTTGTAGGAGCTACTGTGACTAAAACTGAGCTTCCCTACGCACAGGGAAGCAAGAGAAATGCTGATTTCATCCAGCCCAGTTACATACTCAGAATCTGTACTACTGCGCAAATAGGCATGTCTTTGTAGGCAAAAAACTCATTTCTGACAAAGTTGCCCAAATGCATCTCAGAAGTGTGCAACTTGTTCCCTGAGTTAGAAAACGTCGAGAAACGGTCGTTTCTGCTAGCGTTGTGCTTCTACACATGTATTTGCTGAACGGTGAAAGCACACAGTAATGCACTTTTTTCCCAGCAAATACACTGTTTCTAAGGAAATGGGAACACACTGAGGAGACACTTGTGGGAGCTACTGTGACTAAAACTGAGCTTCCCTACGCACAGAGAAGCAAGAGAAATGCTGATTTCATCAAGCCCAGTTACATACTCAGAATCTGTACTACTGCGCAAATAGGCATGTCTCTGTAGGCAAAAAACTCATTTCTGACAAAGTTGCCCAAATGCATCTCAGAAGTGTGCAACTTGTTCCCTGAGTTTGAAAACATCGAGAAAAGTTCGTTTCTGCTAGCGCTGTGCTTCTACACATGTATTTGCTGAACGGTGAAAGCACACAGTAATGCACTTTTCTCCCAGCAAATACACTGTTTCTAAGGAAATGTGAACACACTGAGGAGACACTAGTGGGAGCTACTCTGACTAAAACTGAGCTTCCCTACGCACAGGGAAGCAAGAGAAATGCTGATTTCATCAAGCCCAGTTACATACTCAGAATCTGTACTACTGCGCAAATAGGCATGTCTCTGTAGGCAAAAAACTCATTTCTGACAAAGTTGCCCAAATGCATCTCAGAAGTGTGCAACCTGTTCCCTGAGTTAGAAAACATCGAGAAACGTTCCTTTCTGCTAGCGCTGTGCTTCTACACATGTATTTGCTGAACGGTGAAAGCGCACAGTAATGCACTTTTCTCCCAGCAAATACACTGTTTCTAAGGAAATGGGAACACACTGAGGAGACACTTGTGGGAGCTACTGTGACTAAAATTGAGCTTCCCTACGCACAGGGAAGCAAGAGAAATGCTGATTTCATCAAGCCCAGTTACATACTCAGAATCTGTACTACTGCGCAAATAGGCATGTCTCTTTAGGCAAAAAACTCATTTCTGACAAAGTTGCCCAAATGCATCTCAGAAGTGTGCAACTTGTTCCCTGAGTTAGAAAACATCGAGAAACGTTCATTTCTGCTAGTGCTGTGCTTCTACACATGTATATGCTGAACGGTGAAAGCGCACAGTAATGCACTTTTCTCCCAGCGAATACACTGTTTCTAAGGAAATGGGAACACACTGAGGAGACACTTGTGGGAGCTACTGTGACTAAAACTGAGCTTCCCTACGCACAGGGAAGCCAGAGAAATGCTGATTTCATCAAGCCCAGTTACATACTCCGAATCTGTACTACTGCGCAAATAGGCATGTCTCTTTAGGCAAAAAACTCATTTCTGACAAAGTTGCCCAAATACATCTCAGAAGTGTGCAACTTGTTCCCTGAGTTAGAAAACGTCGAGAAACGGTCGTTTCTGCTAGCGCTGTGCTTCTACACATGTATTTGCTGAACGGTGAAAGCGCACAGTAATGCACTTTTCTCCCAGCAAATACACTGTTTCTAAGGAAATGGGAACACACTGAGGAGACACTTGTGGGAGCTACTGTGACTAAAACTGAGCTTCCCTACGCACAGAGAAGCAAGAGAAATGCTGATTTCATCAAGCCCAGTTACATACTCAGAATCTGTACTACTGCGCAAATAGGCATGTCTTTTTGGCAAAAAATTCATTTCTGACAAAGTTGCCCAAATACATCTCAGAAGTGTGCAACCTGTTCCCTGAGTTAGAAAACGTCGAGAAACGGTCGTTTCTGCTAGCGTTGTGCTTCTACACATGTATTTGCTGAACGGTGAAAGCACACAGTAATGCACTTTTCTCCCAGCAAATACACTGTTTCTAAGGAAATGGGAACACACTGAGGAGACACTTGTGGGAGCTACTATGACTAAAACTGAGCTTCCCTACGCACAGGGAAGCAAGAGAAATGCTGATTTCATCAAGCCCAGTTACATACTCAGAATCTGTACTACTGCGCAAATAGGCATGTCTCTGTAGGCAAAAAACTCATTTCTGACAAAGTTGCCCAAATGCATCTCAGAAGTGTGCGACTTGTTCCCTGAGTTTGAAAACATCGGGAAACGGTCTTTTCTGCTAGCGCTGTGCTTCTACACATGTATTTGCTGAACGGTGAAAGCACACTGTAATGCACTTTTCTCCCAGCAAATACACTGTTTCTAAGGAACTGGGAACACACTGAGGAGACACTAGTGGGAGCTACTGTGACTAAAACTGAGCTTCCCTACGCACAGGGAAGCAAGAGAAATGCTGATTTCATCAAGCCCAGTTACATACTCAGAATCTGTACTACTGCGCAAATAGGCATGTCTCTGTAGGCAAAAAACTCATTTCTGACAAAGTTGCCCAAATGCATCTCAGAAGTGTGCAACCTGTTCCCTGAGTTAGAAAACGTCGAGAAACGTTCCTTTCTGCTAGCGCTGTGCTTCTACACATGTATTTGCTGAACGGTGAAAGCGCACAGTAATGCACTTTTCTCCCAGCGAATACACTGTTTCTAAGGAATTGGGAACACACTGGGGAGACACTTGTAGGAGCTACTGTGACTAAAACTGAGCTTCCCTACGCACAGGGAAGCAAGAGAAATGCTGATTTCATCCAGCCCAGTTACATACTCAGAATCTGTACTACTGCGCAAATAGGCATGTCTTTGTAGGCAAAAAACTCATTTCTGACAAAGTTGCCCAAATGCATCTCAGAAGTGTGCAACTTGTTCCCTGAGTTAGAAAACGTCGAGAAACGGTCGTTTCTGCTAGCGTTGTGCTTCTACACATGTATTTGCTGAACGGTGAAAGCACACAGTAATGCACTTTTCTCCCAGCAAATACACTGTTTCTAAGGAAATGGGAACACACTGAGGAGACACTTGTGGGAGCTACTGTGACTAAAACTGAGCTTCCCTACACACAGGGAAGCAAGAGAAATGCTGATTTCATCAAGCCCAGTTACATACTCAGAATCTGTACTACTGCGCAAATAGGCATGTCTCTGTAGGCAAAAAACTCATTTCTGACAAAGTTGCCCAAATGCATCTCAGAAGTGTGCAACTTGTTTACTGAGTTTGAAAACATCGAGAAACGTTCGTTTCTGCTAGCGCTGTGCTTCTACACATGTATTTGCTGCACGGTGAAAGCGCACAGTAATGCACTTTTCTCCCAGCAAATACACTGTTTCTAAGGAAATGTGAACACACTGAGGAGACACTAGTGGGAGCTACTGTGACTAAAACTGAGCTTCCCTACGCACAGGGAAGCAAGAGAAATGCTGATTTCATCAAGCCCAGTTACATGCTCAGAATCTGTACTACTGCGCAAATAGGCATGTCTCTGTAGGCAAAAAACTCATTTCTGACAAAGTTGCCCAAATGCATCTCAGCAGTGTGCAACTTGTTCCCTGAGTTAGAAAACGTCGAGAAACGGTCGTTTCTGCTAGCGTTGTGCTTCTACACATGTATTTGCTGAACGGTGAAAGCACACAGTAATGTACTTTTCTCCCAGCAAATACACTGTTTCTAAGGAAATGGGAACACACTGAGGAGACACTTGTGGGAGCTACTGTGACTAAAACTGAGCTTCCCTACGCACAGGGAAGCAAGAGAAATGCTGATTTCATCAAGCCCAGTTACATACTCAGAATCTGTACTACTGCGCAAATAGGCATGTCTCTGTAGGCAAAAAACTCATTTCTGACAAAGTTGCCCAAATGCATCTCAGAAGTGTGCAACTTGTTCCCTGAGTTTGAAAACATCGAGAAAAGTTCGTTTCTGCTAGCGCTGTGCTTCTACACATGTAGTTGCTGAACGGTGAAAGCACACAGTAATGCACTTTTCTCCCAGCAAATACACTGTTTCTAAGGAAATGTGAACACACTGAGGAGACACTAGTGGGAGCTACTGTGACTAAAACTGAGCTTCCCTACGCACAGGGAAGCAAGAGAAATGCTGATTTCATCAAGCCCAGTTACATACTCAGAATCTGTACTACTGCGCAAATAGGCATGTCTCTGTAGGCAAAAAACTCATTTCTGACAAAGTTGCCCAAATGCATCTCAGAAGTGTGCAACCTGTTCCCTGAGTTAGAAAATGTCGAGAAACGTTCCTTTCTGCTAGCGCTGTGCTTCTACACATGTATTTGCTGAACGGTGAAAGCGCACAGTAATGCACTTTTCTCCCAGCAAATACACTGTTTCTAAGGAAATGGGAACACACTGAGGAGACACTTGTGGGAGCTACTGTGACTAAAACTGAGCTTCCCTACGCACAGGGAAGCAAGAGAAATGCTGATTTCATCAAGCCCAGTTACATACTCAGAATCTGTACTACTGCGCAAATAGGCATGTCTCTTTAGGCAAAAAACTCATTTCTGACAAAGTTGCCCAAATGCATCTCAGAAGTGTGCAACTTGTTCCCTGAGTTAGAAAACGTCGAGAAACGTTCATTTCTGCTAGTGCTGTGCTTCTACACATGTATTTGCTGAACGGTGAAAGCGCACAGTAATGCACTTTTCTCCCAGCGAATACACTGTTTCTAAGGAAATGGGAACACACTGAGGAGACACTTGTGGGAGCTACTGTGACTAAAACTGAGCTTCCCTACGCACAGGGAAGCCAGAGAAATGCTGATTTCATCAAGCCCAGTTACATACTCCGAATCCGTACTACTGCGCAAATAGGCATGTCTCTTTAGGCAAAAAACTCATTTCTGACAAAGTTGCCCAAATACATCTCAGAAGTGTGCAACTTGTTCCCTGAGTTAGAAAACGTCGAGAAACGGTCGTTTCTGCTAGCGCTGTGCTTCTACACATGTATTTGCTGAACGGTGAAAGCGCACAGTAATGCACTTTTCTCCCAGCAAATACACTGTTTCTAAGGAAATGGGAACACACTGAGGAGACACTTGTGGGAGCTACTGTGACTAAAACTGAGCTTCCCAACGCACAGGGAAGCAAGAGAAATGCTGATTTCATCAAGCCCAGTTACATACTCAGAATCTGTACTACTGCGCAAATAGGCATGTCTCTTTAGGCAAAAAACTCATTTCTGACAAAGTTGCCCAAATGCATCTCAGAAGTGTGCAACTTGTTCCCTGAGTTAGAAAACGTCGAGAAACGTTCATTTCTGCTAGTGCTGTGCTTCTACACATGTATTTGCTGAACGGTGAAAGCGCACAGTAATGCACTTTTCTCCCAGCGAATACACTGTTTCTAAGGAAATGGGAACACACTGAGGAGACACTTGTGGGAGCTACTGTGACTAAAACTGAGCTTCCCTACGCACAGGGAAGCCAGAGAAATGCTGATTTCATCAAGCCCAGGTACATACTCCGAATCCGTACTACTGCGCAAATAGGCATGTCTCTTTAGGCAAAAAACTCATTTCTGACAAAGTTGCCCAAATACATCTCAGAAGTGTGCAACTTGTTCCCTGAGTTAGAAAACTTCGAGAAACGGTCGTTTCTGCTAGCGCTGTGCTTCTACACATGTATTTGCTGAACGGTGAAAGCGCACAGTAATGCACTTTTCTCCCAGCAAATACACTGTTTCTAAGGAAATGGGAACACACTGGGGAGACACTTTTAGGAGCTACTGTGACTAAAACTGAGCTTCCCTACGCACAGGGAAGCAAGAGAAATGCTGATTTCATCCAGCCCAGTTACATACTCAGAATCTGTACTACTGCGCAAATAGGCATGTCTTTGTAGGCAAAAAACTCATTTCTGACAAAGTTGCCCAAATGCATCTCAGAAGTGTGCAACTTGTTCCCTGAGTTAGAAAACGTCGAGAAACGGTCGTTTCTGCTAGCGCTGTGCTTCTACACATGTATTGGCTGAACGGTGAAAGCACACAGTAACGCACTTTTCTCCCAGCAAATACACTGTTTCTAAGGAAATGGGAACACACTGAGGAGACACTTGTGGGAGCTACTGTGACTAAAACTGAGCTTCCCTACGCACAGGGAAGCAAGAGAAATGCTGATTTCATCAAGCCCAGTTACATACTCAGAATCTGTACTACTGCGCAAATAGGCATGTCTCTGTAGGCAAAAAACTCATTTCTGACAAAGTTGCCCAAATGCATCTCAGAAGTGTGCAACTTGTTCCCTGAGTTTGAAAACATCGAGAAACGTTCGTTTCTGCTAGCGCTGTGCTTCTACACATGTATTTGATGAACGGTGAAAGCGCACAGTAATGCACTTTTCTCCCAGCAAATACACTGTTTCTAAGGAAATGTGAACACACTGAGGAGACACTAGTGGGAGCTACTGTGACTAAAACTGAGCTTCCCTACGCACAGGGAAGCAAGAGAAATGCTGATTTCATCAAGCCCAGTTACATGCTCAGAATCTGTACTACTGCGCAAATAGGCATGTCTCTGTAGGCAAAAAACTCATTTCTGACAAAGTTGCCCAAATGCATCTCAGAAGTGTGCAACTTGTTCCCTGAGGTAGAAAACGTCGAGAAACGGTCGTTTCTGCTAGCGCTGTGCTTCTACACATGTATTTGCTGAACGGTGAAAGCGCACAGTAATGCACTTTTCTCCCAGCAAATACACTGTTTCTAAGGAAATGTGAACACACTGAGGAGACACTAGTGGGAGCTACTGTGACTAAAACTGAGCTTCCCTATGCACAGGGAAGCAAGAGAAATGCTGATTTCATCCAGCCCAGTTACATACTCAGAATCTGTACTACTGCGCAAATAGGCATGTCTCTGTAGGCAAAAAACTCATTTCTGACAAAGTTGCCCAAATGCATCTCAGAAGTGTGCAACTTGTTCCATGAGTTAGAAAACGTCGAGAAACGGTCGTTTCTGCTAGCGTTGTGCTTCTACACATGTATTTGCTGAACGGTGAAAGCACACAGTAATGTACTTTTCTCCCAGCAAATACACTGTTTCTAAGGAAATGGGAACACACTGAGGAGACACTTGTGGGAGCTACTGTGACTAAAACTGAGCTTCCCTACGCACAGGGAAGCAAGAGAAATGCTGATTTCATCAAGCCCAGTTACATACTCAGAATCTGTACTACTGCGCAAATAGGCATGTCTCTGTAGGCAAAAAACTCATTTCTGACAAAGTTGCCCAAATGCATCTCAGAAATGTGCAACTTGTTCCCTGAGTTTGAAAACATCGAGAAAAGTTCGTTTCTGCTAGCGCTGTGCTTCTACACATGTAGTTGCTGAACGGTGAAAGCACACAGTAATGCACTTTTCTCCCAGCAAATACACTGTTTCTAAGGAAATGTGAACACACTGAGGAGACACTAGTGGGAGCTACTGTGACTAAAACTGAGCTTCCCTACGCACAGGGAAGCAAGAGAAATGCTGATTTCATCAAGCCCAGTTACATACTCAGAATCTGTACTACTGCGCAAATAGGCATGTCTCTGTAGGCAAAAAACTCATTTCTGACAAAGTTGCCCAAATGCATCTCAGAAGTGTGCAACCTGTTCCCTGAGTTAGAAAACGTCGAGAAACGTTCCTTTCTGCTAACGCTGTGCTTCTACACATGTATTTGCTGAACGGTGAAAGCGCACAGTAATGCACTTTTCTCCCAGCGAATACACTGTTTCTAAGGAAATGGGAACACACTGTGGAGACACTTGTAGGAGCTACTGTGACTAAAACTGAGCTTCCCTACGCACAGGGAAGCAAGAGAAATGCTGATTTCATCCAGCCCAGTTACATACTCAGAATCTGTACTACTGCGCAAATAGGCATGTCTTTGTAGGCAAAAAACTCATTTCTGACAAAGTTGCCCAAATGCATCTCAGAAGTGTGCAACTTGTTCCCTGAGTTAGAAAACGTCGAGAAACGGTCGTTTCTGCTAGCGTTGTGCTTCTACACATGTATTTGCTGAACGGTGAAAGCACACAGTAATGCACTTTTCTCCCAGCAAATACACTGTTTCTAAGGAAATGGGAACACACTGAGGAGACACTTGTGGGAGCTACTGTGACTAAAACTGAGCTTCCCTACACACAGGGAAGCAAGAGAAATGCTGATTTCATCAAGCCCAGTTACATACTCAGAATCTGTACTACTGCGCAAATAGGCATGTCTCTGTAGGCAAAAAACTCATTTCTGACAAAGTTGCCCAAATGCATCTCAGAAGTGTGCAACTTGTTTACTGAGTTTGAAAACATCGAGAAACGTTCGTTTCTGCTAGCGCTGTGCTTCTACACATGTATTTGCTGAACGGTGAAAGCGCACAGTAATGCACTTTTCTCCCAGCAAATACACTGTTTCTAAGGAAATGTGAACACACTGAGGAGACACTAGTGGGAGCTACTGTGACTAAAACTGAGCTTCCCTACGCACAGGGAAGCAAGAGAAATGCTGATTTCATCAAGCCCAGTTACATGCTCAGAATCTGTACTACTGCGCAAATAGGCATGTCTCTGTAGGCAAAAAACTCATTTCTGACAAAGTTGCCCAAATGCATCTCAGCAGTGTGCAACTTGTTCCCTGAGTTAGAAAACGTCGAGAAACGGTCGTTTCTGCTAGCGCTGTGCTTCTACACATGTATTTGCTGAACGGTGAAAGCGCACAGTAATGCACTTTTCTCCCAGCAAATACACTGTTTCTAAGGAAATGTGAACACACTGAAGAGACACTAGTGGGAGCTACTGTGACTAAAACTGAGCTTCCCTACGCACAGGGAAGCAAGAGAAATGCTGATTTCATCAAGCCCAGTTACATACTCAGAATCTGTACTACTGCGCAAATAGGCATGTCTCTGTAGGCAAAAAACTCATTTCTGACAAAGTTGCCCAAATGCATCTCAGAAGTGTGCAACTTGTTCCCTGAGGTAGAAAACGTCGAGAAACGTTCCTTTCTGCTAGCGCTGTGCTTCTACACATGTATTTGCTGAACGGTGAAAGCGCACAGTAATGCACTTTTCTCCCAGCAAATACACTGTTTCTAAGGAAATGTGAACACACTGAGGAGACACTAGTGGGAGCTACTGTGACTAAAACTGAGCTTCCCTACGCACAGGGAAGCAAGAGAAATGCTGATTTCATCAAGCCCAGTTACATACTCAGAATCTGTACTACTGCGCAAATAGGCATGTCTCTGTAGGCAAAAAACTCATTTCTGACAAAGTTGCCCAAATGCATCTCAGAAGTGTGCAACTTGTTCCATGAGTTAGAAAACGTCGAGAAACGGTCGTTTCTGCTAGCGTTGTGCTTCTACACATGTATTTGCTGAACGGTGAAAGCACACAGTAATGTACTTTTCTCCCAGCAAATACACTGTTTCTAAGGAAATGGGAACACACTGAGGAGACACTTGTGGGAGCTACTGTGACTAAAACTGAGCTTCCCTACGCACAGGGAAGCAAGAGAAATGCTGATTTCATCAAGCCCAGTTACATACTCAGAATCTGTACTACTGCGCAAATAGGCATGTCTCTGTAGGCAAAAAACTCATTTCTGACAAAGTTGCCCAAATGCATCTCAGAAGTGTGCAACTTGTTCCCTGAGTTTGAAAACATCGAGAAAAGTTCGTTTCTGCTAGCGCTGTGCTTCTACACATGTAGTTGCTGAACGGTGAAAGCACACAGTAATGCACTTTTCTCCCAGCAAATACACTGTTTCTAAGGAAATGGGAACACACTGAGGAGACACTAGTGGGAGCTACTGTGACTAAAACTGAGCTTCCCTACGCACAGGGAAGCAAGAGAAATGCTGATTTCATCAAGCCCAGTTACATACTCAGAATCTGTACTACTGCGCAAATAGGCATGTCTCTGTAGGCAAAAAACTCATTTCTGACAAAGTTGCCCAAATGCATCTCAGAAGTGTGCAACCTGTTCCCTGAGTTAGAAAATGTCGAGAAACGTTCCTTTCTGCTAGCGCTGTGCTTCTACACATGTATTTGCTGAACGGTGAAAGCGCACAGTAATGCACTTTTCTCCCAGCAAATACACTGTTTCTAAGGAAATGGGAACACACTGAGGAGACACTTGTGGGAGCTACTGTGACTAAAACTGAGCTTCCCTACGCACAGGGAAGCAAGAGAAATGCTGATTTCATCAAGCCCAGTTACATACTCAGAATCTGTACTACTGCGCAAATAGGCATGTCTCTTTAGGCAAAAAACTCATTTCTGACAAAGTTGCCCAAATGCATCTCAGAAGTGTGCAACTTGTTCCCTGAGTTAGAAGACGTCGAGAAACGTTCATTTCTGCTAGTGCTGTGCTTCTACACATGTATTTGCTGAACGGTGAAAGCGCACAGTAATGCACTTTTCTCCCAGCGAATACACTGTTTCTAAGGAAATGGGAACACACTGAGGAGACACTTGTGGGAGCTACTGTGACTAAAACTGAGCTTCCCTACGCACAGGGAAGCCAGAGAAATGCTGATTTCATCAAGCCCAGTTACATACTCCGAATCCGTACTACTGCGCAAGTAGGCATGTCTCTTTAGGCAAAAAAATCATTTCTGACAAAGTTGCCCAAATACATCTCAGAAGTGTGCAACTTGTTCCCTGAGTTAGAAAACGTCGAGAAACGGTCGTTTCTGCTAGCGCTGTGCTTCTACACATGTATTTGCTGAACGGTGAAAGCGCACAGTAATGCACTTTTCTCCCAGCAAATACACTGTTTCTAAGGAAATGGGAACACACTGGGGAGACACTTGTAGGAGCTACTGTGACTAAAACTGAGCTTCCCTACGCACAGGGAAGCAAGAGAAATGCTGATTTCATCCAGCCCAGTTACATACTCAGAATCTGTACTACTGCGCAAATAGGCATGTCTTTGTAGGCAAAAACTCATTTCTGACAAAGTTGCCCAAATGCATCTCAGAAGTGTGCAACTTGTTCCCTGAGTTAGAAAACGTCGAGAAACGGTCGTTTCTGCTAGCGTTGTGCTTCTACACATGTATTTGCTGAACGGTGAAAGCACACAGTAATGCACTTTTCTCCCAGCAAATACACTGTTTCTAAGGAAATGGGAACACACTGAGGAGACACTTGTGGGAGCTACTGTGACTAAAACTGAGCTTCCCTACGCACAGGGAAGCAAGAGAAATGCTGATTTCATCAAGCCCAGTTACATGCTCAGAATCTGTACTACTGCGCAAATAGGCATGTCTCTGTAGGCAAAAAACTCATTTCTGACAAAGTTGCCCAAATGCATCTCAGCAGTGTGCAACTTGTTCCCTGAGTTAGAAAACGTCGAGAAACGGTTGTTTCTGCTAGCGCTGTGCTTCTACACATGTATTTGCTGAATGGTGAAAGCGCACAGTAATGCACTTTTCTCCCAGCAAATACACTGTTTCTAAGGAAATGGGAACACACTGAGGAGACACTTGTGTGAGCTACTGTGACTAAAACTGAGCTTCCCAACGCACAGGGAAGCAAGAGAAATGCTGATTTCATCAAGCCCAGTTACATACTCAGAATCTGTACTACTGCGCAAATAGGCATGTCTCTTTAGGCAAAAAACTCATTTCTGACAAAGTTGCCCAAATGCATCTCAGAAGTGTGCAACTTGTTCCCTGAGTTAGAAAACGTCGAGAAACGTTCATTTCTGCTAGTGCTGTGCTTCTACACATGTATTTGCTGAACGGTGAAAGCGCACAGTAATGCACTTTTCTCCCAGCGAATACACTGTTTCTAAGGAAATGGGAACACACTGAGGAGACACTTGTGGGAGCTACTGTGACTAAAACTGAGCTTCCCTACGCACAGGGAAGCCAGAGAAATGCTGATTTCATCAAGCCCAGTTACATACTCCGAATCTGTACTACTGCGCAAATAGGCATGTCTCTTTAGGCAAAAAACTCATTTCTGACAAAGTTGCCCAAATACATCTCAGAAGTGTGCAACTTGTTCCCTGAGTTAGAAAACGTCGAGAAACGGTCGTTTCTGCTAGCGCTGTGCTTCTACACATGTATTTGCTGAACGGTGAAAGCGCACAGTAATGCACTTTTCTCCCAGCAAATACACTGTTTCTAAGGAAATGGGAACACACTGAGGAGACACTTGTGGGAGCTACTGTGACTAAAACTGAGCTTCCCTACGCACAGGGAAGCAAGAGAAATGCTGATTTCATCAAGCCCAGTTACATACTCAGAATCTGTACTACTGCGCAAATAGGCATGTCTTTTTGGCAAAAAACTCATTTCTGACAAAGTTGCCCAAATACATCTCAGAAGTGTGCAACCTGTTCCCTGAGTTAGAAAACGTCGAGAAACGGTCGTTTCTGCTAGCACTGTGCTTCTACACATGTATTTGCTGAACGGTGAAAGCGCACAGTAATGCACTTTTCTCCCAGCAAATACACTGTTTCTAAGGAAATGGGAACACACTGAGGAGACACTTGTGGGAGCTACTGTGACTAAAACTGAGCTTCCCTACGCACAGGGAAGCAAGAGAAATGCTGATTTCATCAAGCCCAGTTACATACTCAGAATCTGTACTACTGCGCAAATAGGCATGTCTCTGTAGGCAAAAAACTCATTTCTGACAAAGTTGCCCAAATGCATCTCAGAAGTGTGCGACTTGTTCCCTGAGTTTGAAAACATCGAGAAACGGTCTTTTCTGCTAGCGCTGTGCTTCTACACATGTATTTGCTGAACGGTGAAAGCACACTGTAATGCACTTTTCTCCCAGCAAATACACTGTTTCTAAGGAACTGGGAACACACTGAGGAGACACTAGTGGGAGCTACTGTGACTAAAACTGAGCTTCCCTACGCACAGTGAAGCAAGAGAAATGCTGATTTCATCAAGCCCAGTTACATACTCAGAATCTGTACTACTGCGCAAATAGGCATGTCTCTGTAGGCAAAAAACTCATTTCTGACAAAGTTGCCCAAATGCATCTCAGAAGTGTGCAACCTGTTCCCTGAGTTAGAAAACGTCGAGAAACGTTCCTTTCTGCTAGCGCTGTGCTTCTACACATGTATTTGCTCAACGGTGAAAGCGCACAGTAATGCACTTTTCTCCCAGCGAATACACTGTTTCTAAGAAAATGGGAACACACTGGGGAGACACTTGTAGGAGCTACTGTGACTAAAACTGAGCTTCCCTACGCACAGGGAAGCAAGAGAAATGCTGATTTCATCCAGCCCAGTTACATACTCAGAATCTGTACTACTGCGCAAATAGGCATGTCTTTGTAGGCAAAAAACTCATTTCTGACAAAGTTGCCCAAATGCATCTCAGAAGTGTGCAACCTGTTCCCTGAGTTAGAAAACGTCGAGAAACGGTCGTTTCTGCTAGCGCTGTGCTTCTACACATGTATTTGCTGAACGGTGAAAGCACACAGTAATGCACTTTTCTCCCAGCAAATACACTGTTTCTAAGGAAATGGGAACACACTGAGGAGACACTTGTGGGAGCTACTGTGACTAAAACTGAGCTTCCCTACGCACAGGGAAGCAAGAGAAATGCTGATTTCATCAAGCCCAGTTACATACTCAGAATCTGTACTACTGCGCAAATAGGCATGTATCTGTAGGCAAAAAACTCATTTCTGACAAAGTTGCCCAAATGCATCTCAGAAGTGTGCAACTTGTTCCCTGAGTTTGAAAACATCGAGAAACGTTCGTTTCTGCTAGCGCTGTGCTTCTACACATGTATTTGATGAACGGTGAAAGCGCACAGTAATGCACTTTTCTCCCAGCAAATACACTGTTTCTAAGGAAATGTGAACACACTGAGGAGACACTAGTGGGAGCTACTGTGACTAAAACTGAGCTTCCCTACGCACAGGGAAGCAAGAGAAATGCTGATTTCATCAAGCCCAGTTACATGCTCAGAATCTGTACTACTGCGCAAATAGGCATGTCTCTGTAGGCAAAAAACTCATTTCTGACAAAGTTGCCCAAATGCATCTCAGCAGTGTGCAACTTGTTCCCTGAGTTAGAAAACGTCGAGAAACGGTCGTTTCTGCTAGCGCTGTGCTTCTACACATGTATTTGCTGAACGGTGAAAGCGCACAGTAATGCACTTTTCTCCCAGCAAATACACTGTTTCTAAGGAAATGTGAACACACTGAAGAGACACTAGTGGGAGCTACTGTGACTAAAACTGAGCTTCCCTACGCACAGGGAAGCAAGAGAAATGCTGATTTCATCAAGCCCAGTTACATACTCAGAATCTGTACTACTGCGCAAATAGGCATGTCTCTGTAGGCAAAAAACTCATTTCTGACAAAGTTGCCCAAATGCATCTCAGAAGTGTGCAACTTGTTCCCTGAGTTAGAAAACGTCGAGAAACGTTCGTTTCTGCTAGCGCTGTGCTTCTACACATGTATTTGCTGAACGGTGAAAGCGCACAGTAATGCACTTTTCTCCCAGCAAATACACTGTTTCTAAGGAAATGTGAACACACTGAGGAGACACTAGTGGGAGCTACTGTGACTAAAACTGAGCTTCCCTACGCACAGGGAAGCAAGAGAAATGCTGATTTCATCAAGCCCAGTTACATACTCAGAATCTGTACTACTGCGCAAATAGGCATGTCTCTGTAGGCAAAAAACTCATTTCTGACAAAGTAGCCCAAATGCATCTCAGAAGTGTGCAACCTGTTCCCTGAGTTAGAAAACGTCGAGAAACGGTCGTTTCTGCTAGCGCTGTGCTTCTACACATGTATTTGCTGAACGGTGAAAGCGCACAGTAATGCACTTTTCTCCCAGCAAATACACTGTTTCTAAGGAAATGGGAACACACTGAGGAGACACTAGTGGGAGCTACTGTGACTAAAACTGAGCTTCCCTACGCACAGGGAAGCAAGAGAAATGCTGATTTCATCAAGCCCAGTTACATACTCAGAATCTGTCCTACTGCGCAAATAGGCATGTCTCTGTAGGCAAAAAACTCATTTCTGACAAAGTTGCCCAAATGCATCTCAGAAGTGTGCAACTTGTTCCCTGAGTTAGAAAACGTCGAGAAAAGTTCGTTTCTGCTAGCGCTGTGCTTCTACACATGTACTTGCTGAACGGTGAAAGCGCACAGTAATGCACTTTTCTCCCAGCAAATACACTGTTTCTAAGGAAATGGGAACACACTGAGGAGACACTTGTGGGAGCTACTGTGACTAAAACTGAGCTTCCCTACGCACAGGGAACCAAGAGAAATGCTGATTTCATCAAGCCAAGTTGCATACTCGGAATCTGTACTACTGTGCAAATAGGCATGTCTCTGTAGGCAAAAAACTCATTTCTGACAAAGTTGCCCAAATGCATCTCAGAAGTGTGCAACTTGTTCCCTGAGTTAGAAAACTTTGAGAAACGGTCGTTTCTGCTAGCGCTGTGCTTCTACACATGTATTTGCTGAACGGTGAAAGCGCACAGTAATGCACTTTTCTCCCAGCAAATACACTGTTTCTACAGAAATGGGAACACACTGGGGAGACACTTGTGGGAGCTACTGTGACTAAAACTGAGCTTCCCTACGCACAGGGAAGCAAGAGAAATGCTGATTTCATCAAGCACAGTTACATACTCAGAATCTGTCCTACTGCGCAAATAGGCATGTCTCTGTAGGCAAAAAACTCATTTCTGACAAAGTTGCCCAAATGCATCTCAGAAGTGTGCAACTTGTTCCCTGAGTTAGAAAACGTCGAGAAACGTTCGTTTCTGCTAGCGCTGTGCTTCTACACATGTACTTGCTGAACGGTGAAAGCGCACAGTAATGCACTTTTCTCCCAGCAAATACACTGTTTCTAAGGAAATGGGAACACACTGAGGAGACACTTGTGGGAGCTACTGTGACTAAAACTGAGCTTCCCTACGCACAGGGAAGCAAGAGAAATGCTGATTTCATCAAGCCCAGTTGCATACTCGGAATCTGTACTACTGTGCAAATAGGCATGTCTCTGTAGGCAAAAAACTCATTTCTGACAAAGTTGCCCAAATGCATCTCAGAAGTGTGCAACTTGTTCCCTGAGTTAGAAAACTTTGAGAAACGTTCGTTTCTGCTAGCGCTGTGCTTCTACACATGTATTTGCTGAACGGTGAAAGCACACAGTAATGCACTTTTCTCCCAGCAAATACACTGTTTCTACAGAAATGGGAACACACTGGGGAGACACTTGTGGGAGCTACTGTGACTAAAACTGAGCTTCCCTACGCACAGGGAAGCAAGAGAAATGCTGATTTCATCAAGCCCAGTTACATACTCAGAATCTGTACTACAGCCTAAATAGGCATGTCTCTTTAGGCACAAAACTCATTTCTGACAATGTTGCCCAAATGCATCTCAGAAGTGTGCAACTTGTTCCCTGAGTTAGAAAACGTCGAGAAACGGTCGTATCTGCTAGCGCTGTGCTTCTAAACATGTATTTGCTGAACGGAGAAAGCGCACAGTAATGCACTTTTCTCCCAGCAAATACACTGTCTCTAAGGAAATGGGTACACACTGAGGAGACACTTGTGGGAGCTACAGTGACTAAAACTGAGCTTCCCTACGCACAGGGAAGCAAGAGAAATGCTGATTTCATCAAGCCCAGTTACATACTCAGAATCTGTACTACTGCGCAAATAGGCATGTCTCTTTAGGCAAAAAACTCATTTCTGACAAAGTTGCCCAAATGCATCTCAGAAGTGTGCAACTTGTTCCCTGAGTTAGAAAACGTCGAGAAACGGTCGTTTCTGCTAGCGCTGTGCTTCTACACATGTACTTGCTGAACGGTGAAAGCGCACAGTAATGCACTTTTCTCCCAGCAAATACACTGTTTCTAAGGAAATGGGAACACACTGAGGAGACACTTGTGGGAGCTACTGTGACTAAAACTGAGCTTCCCTACGCACAGGGAAGCAAGAGAAATGCTGATTTCATCAAGCCCAGTTGCATACTCGGAATCTGTACTACTGTGCAAATAGGCGTGTCTCTGTAGGCAAAAAACTCATTTCTGACAAAGTTGCCCAAATGCATCTCAGAAGTGTGCAACTTGTTCCCTGAGTTAGAAAACTTTGAGAAACGTTCGTTTCTGCTAGCGCTGTGCTTCTACACATGTATTTGCTGAACGGTGAAAGCGCACAGTAATGCACTTTTCTCCCAGCAAATACACTGTTTCTACAGAAATGAAAACACACTGGGGAGACACTTGTGGGAGCTACTGTGACTAAAACTGAGCTTCCCTACGCACAGGGAAGCAAGAGAAATGCTGATTTCATCAAGCCCAGTTACATACTCAAAATCTGTACTACTGCGCAAATAGGCATGTCTCTTTAGGCAAAAAACTCATTTCTGACAAAGTTGCCCAAATGCATCTCAGAAGTGTGCAACTTGTTCCCTGAGTTAGAAAACGTCGAGAAACGTTCGTTTCTGCTAGCGCTGTGCTTCTACACATGTACTTGCTGAACGGTGAAAGCGCACAGTAATGCACTTTTCTCCCAGCAAATACACTGTTTCTAAGGAAATGGGAACACACTGAGGAGACACTTGTGGGAGCTACTGTGACTAAAACTGAGCTTCCCTACGCACAGGGAAGCAAGAGAAATGCTGATTTCATCAAGCCCAGTTGCATACTCGGAATCTGTACTACTGTGCAAATAGGCATGTCTCTGTAGGCAAAAAACTCATTTCTGACAAAGTTGCCCAAATGCATCTCAGAAGTGTGCAACTTGTTCCCTGAGTTAGAAAACTTTGAGAAACGGTCGTTTCTGCTAGCGCTGTGCTTCTACACATGTATTTGCTGAACGGTGAAAGCGCACAGTAATGCACTTTTCTCCCAGCAAATACACTGTTTCTACAGAAATGGGAACACACTGGGGAGACACTTGTGGGAGCTACTGTGACTAAAACTGAGCTTCCCTACGCACAGGGAAGCAAGAGAAATGCTGATTTCATCAAGCCCAGTTGCATACTCGGAATCTGTACTACTGTGCAAATAGGCATGTCTCTGTAGGCAAAAAACTCATTTCTGACAAAGTTGCCCAAATGCATCTCAGAAGTGTGCAACTTGTTCCCTGAGTTAGAAAACTTTGAGAAACGTTCGTTTCTGCTAGCGCTGTGCTTCTACACATTTATTTGCTGAACGGTGAAAGCGCACAGTAATGCACTTTTCTCCCAGCAAATACACTGTTTCTACAGAAATGGGAACACACTGGGGAGACACTTGTGGGAGCTACTGTGACTAAAACTGAGCTTCCCTACGCACAGGGAAGCAAGAGAAATGCTGATTTCATCAAGCCCAGTTACATGCTCAGAATCTGTACTACTGCGCAAATAGGCATGTCTCTGTAGGCAAAAAACTCATTTCTGACAAAGTTGCCCAAATGCATCTCAGAAGTGTGCAACTTGTTCCGTGAGTTAGAACACGTCGAGAAACGTTCGTTTCTGCTAGCGCTGTGCTTCTACACATGTACTTGCTGAACGGTGAAAGCGCACAGTAATGCACTTTTCTCCCAGCAAATACACTGTTTCTAAGGAAATGGGAACACACTGAGGAGACACTTGTGGGAGCTACTGTGACTAAAACTGAGCTTCCCTAGGCACAGGGAAGCAAGAGAAATGCTGATTTCATCAAGCCCAGTTACATACTCAGAATCTGTACTACTGCGCTAATAGGCATATCTCTTTAGGCAAAAAACTCATTTCTGACAAAGTTTCCCAAATACATCTCAGAAGTGTGCAACTTGTTCCCTGAGTTAGAAAACGTCGAGAAACGGTTGTTTCTGCTAGCACTGTGCTTCTACACATGTATTTGCTGAACGGTGAAAGCGCACAGTAATGCACTTTTCTCCCAACAAATACACTGTTTCTAAGGAAATGGGAACACACTGAGGAGACACTTGTGGGAGCTACTGTGACTAAAACTGAGCTTTCCTACGCACAGGGAAGCAAGAGAAATGCTGATTTCATCAAACCGAGTTACATACTCAGAATCTGTACTACTGCGCAAATAGGCATGTCTCTGTAGGCAAAAAACTCATTTCTGACAAAGTTGTCCAAATGCATCTCAGATGTGTGCAACTTGTTCCCTGAGTTAGAAAACGTCGAGAAACGGTCGTTTCTGCTAGCGCTGTGCTTCTACACATGTACTTGCTGAACGGTGAAAGCGCACAGTAATGTACTTTTCTCCCAGCGAATACACTGTTTCTAAGGAAATGGGAACACACTGAGGAGACACTTGTGGGAGCTACTGTGACTAAAACTGAGCTTCCCTACGCACAGGGAAGCAAGAGAAATGCTGATTTCATCAAGCCCAGTTGCATACTCGGAATCTGTACTATTGTGCAAATAGGCATGTCTCTGTAGGCAAAAAACTCATTTCTGACAAAGTTGCCCAAATGCATCTCAGAAGTGTGCAACTTGTTCCCTGAGTTAGAAAACGTCGAAATACGTTCGTTTCTGCTAGCGCTGTGCTTCTACACATGTATTTGCTGAACGGTGAAAGCGCACAGTAATGCACTTTTCTCCCAGCAAATACACTGTTTCTACAGAAATGGGAACACACTGGGGAGACACTTGTGGGAGCTACTGTGACTAAAACTGAGCTTCCCTACGCACAGGGAAGCAAGAGAAATGCTGATTTCATCAAGCCCAGTTGCATACTCGGAATCTGTACTACTGTGCAAATAGGCATGTCTCTGTAGGCAAAAAACTCATTTCTGACAAAGTTGCCCAAATGCATCTCAGAAGTGTGCAACTTGTTCCCTGAGTTAGAAAACTTTGAGAAACGTTCGTTTCTGCTAGCGCTGTGCTTCTACACATTTATTTGCTGAACGGTGAAAGCGCACAGTAATGCACTTTTCTCCCAGCAAATACACTGTTTCTACAGAAATGGGAACACACTGGGGAGACACTTGTGGGAGCTACTGTGACTAAAACTGAGCTTCCCTACGCACAGGGAAGCAAGAGAAATGCTGATTTCATCAAGCCCAGTTACATACTCAGAATCTGTACTGCTGCGCAAATAGGCATGTCTCTGTAGGCAAAAAACTCATTTCTGACAAAGTTGCCCAAATGCATCTCAGAAGTGTGCAACTTGTTCCGTGAGTTAGAAAACGTCGAGAAACGTTCGTTTCTGCTAGCGCTGTGCTTCTACACATGTACTTGCTGAACGGTGAAAGCGCACAGTAATGCACTTTTCTCCCAGCAAATACACTGTTTCTAAGGAAATGGGAACACACTGAGGAGACACTTGTGGGAGCTACTGTGACTAAAACTGAGCTTCCCTACGCACAGGGAAGCAAGAGAAATGCTGATTTCATCAAGCCCAGTTGCATACTCGGAATCTGTACTACTGTGCAAATAGGCATGTCTCTGTAGGCAAAAAACTCATTTCTGACAAAGTTGCCCAAATGCATCTCAGAAGTGTGCAACTTGTTCCCTGAGTTAGAAAACTTTGAGAAACGTTCGTTTCTGCTAGCGCTGTGCTTCTACACATTTATTTGCTGAACGGTGAAAGCGCACAGTAATGCACTTTTCTCCCAGCAAATACACTGTTTCTACAGAAATGGGAACACACTGGGGAGACACTTGTGGGAGCTACTGTGACTAAAACTGAGCTTCCCTACGCACAGGGAAGCAAGAGAAATGCTGATTTCATCAAGCCCAGTTACATGCTCAGAATCTGTACTGCTGCGCAAATAGGCATGTCTCTGTAGGCAAAAAACTCATTTCTGACAAAGTTGCCCAAATGCATCTCAGAAGTGTGCAACTTGTTCCGTGAGTTAGAAAACGTCGAGAAACGTTCGTTTCTGCTAGCGCTGTGCTTCTACACATGTACTTGCTGAACGGTGAAAGCGCACAGTAATGCACTTTTCTCCCAGCAAATACACTGTTTCTAAGGAAATGGGAACACACTGAGGAGACACTTGTGGGAGCTACTGTGACTAAAACTGAGCTTCCCTACGCACAGGGAAGCAAGAGAAATGCTGATTTCATCAAGCCCAGTTGCATACTCGGAATCTGTACTACTGTGCAAATAGGCATGTCTCTGTAGGCAAAAAACTCATTTCTGACAAAGTTGCCCAAATGCATCTCAGAAGTGTGCAACTTGTTCCCTGAGTTAGAAAATTTTGAGAAACGTTCGTTTCTGCTAGCGCTGTGCTTCTACACATGTATTTGCTGAACGGTGAAAGCGCACAGTTATGCACTTTTCTCCCAGCGAATACAATGTTTCTACAGAAATGGGAACACACTGGGGAGACACTTGTGGGAGCTACTGTGACTAAAACTGAGCTTCCCTACGCACAGGGAAGCAAGAGAAATGCTGATTTCATCAAGCCCAGTTACATACTCAGAATCTGTACTACTGCGCAAATAGGCATGTCTCTTTAGGCAAAAAACTCATTTCTGACAAAGTTGCCCAAATGCATCTCAGAAGTGTGCAACTTGTTCCCTGAGTTAGAAAACGTCGAGAAACGTTCGTTTCTGCTAGCGCTGTGCTTCTACACATGTACTTGCTGAACGGTGAAAGCGCACAGTAATGCACTTTTCTCCCAGCAAATACACTGTTTCTAAGGAAATGGGAACACACTGAGGAGACACTTGTGGGAGCTACTGTGACTAAAACTGAGCTTCCCTAGGCACAGGGAAGCAAGAGAAATGCTGATTTCATCAAGCCCAGTTACATACTCAGAATCTGTACTACTGCGCTAATAGGCATGTCTCTTTAGGCAAAAAACTCATTTCTGACAAAGTTTCCCAAATACATCTCAGAAGTGTGCAACTTGTTCCCTGAGTTAGAAAACGTCGAAATACGTTCGTTTCTGCTAGCGCTGTGCTTCTACACATGTATTTGCTGAACGGTGAAAGCGCACAGTAATGCACTTTTCTCCCAGCAAATACACTGTTTCTAAGGAAATGGGAACACACTGAGGAGACACTTGTGGGAGCTACTGTGACTAAAACTGAGCTTCCCTACGCACACGGAAGCAAGAGAAATGCTGATTTCATCAAGCCCAGTTACATACTCAGAATCTGTACTACTGCGCAAATAGGCATGTCTCTTTTGGAAAAAAACTCATTTCTGACAAAGTTGCCCAAATGCATCTCAGAAGTGTGCAACTTGTTCCCTGCGTTAGAAAACGTAGAGAAACGGTCGTTTCTGCTAGCGCTGTGCTTCTACACATGTACTTGCTGAACGGTGAAAGCGCACAGTAATGTACTTTTCTCCCAGCAAATACACTGTTTCTAAGGAAATGGGAACACACTGAGGAGACACTTGTGGGAGCTACTGTGACTAAAACTGAGCTTCCCTACGCACAGGGAAGCAAGAGAAATGCTGATTTCATCAAGCCCAGTTACATACTCAGAATCTGTACTACTGCGCAAATAGGCATGTCTCTGTAGGCAAAAAACTCATTTCTGACAAAGTTGCCCAAATACATCTCAGAAGTGTGCAACTTGTTCCCTGAGTTAGAAAACGTCGAGAAACGGTTGTTTCTGCTAGCGCTGTGCTTCTACACATGTATTTGCTGAACGGTGAAAGCGCACAGTAATGCACTTTTCTCCCAACAAATACACTGTTTCTAAGGAAATGGGAACACACTGAGGAGACACTTGTGGGAGCTACTGTGACTAAAACTGAGCTTTCCTACGCACAGGGAAGCAAGAGAAATGCTGATTTCATCAAACCGAGTTACATACTCAGAATCTGTACTACTGCACAAATAGGCATGTCTCTGTAGGCAAAAAACTCATTTTTGACAAAGTTTCCCATATGCATCTCAGTAGTGCAACTTGTTCCCTGAGTTAGAAAACGTCGAAAAACGTTCGTTTCTTCTAGCGCTGTGCTTCTACACATGTATTTGCTGAACGGTGAAATCACACAGTAATTGACTTTTTTCCCAGCAAATACACTGTTTCTAAGGAAATGGGAACACACTGAGGAGACACTTGTGGGAGCTACTGTGACTAAAACTGAGCTTCCCTACGCACAGGGAAGCAAGAGAAATGCTGATTTCATCAAGCCCAGTTACATACTCAGAATCTGTACTACTGCGCAAATAGGCATGTCTCTTTAGGCAAAGAACTCATTTCTGACAAAGTTGCCCAAATGCATCTCAGAAGTGTGCAACTTGTTCCCTGAGTTAGAAAACGTAGAGAAACGGTCGTTTCTGCTAGCGCTGTGCTTCTACACATGTACTTGCTGAACGGTGAAAGCGCACAGTAATGTACTTTTCTCCCAGCAAATACACTGTTTCTAAGTAAATGGGAACACACTGAGGAGACACTTGTGGGAGCTACTGTGACTAAAACTGAGCTTCCCTACGCACAGGGAAGCAAGAGAAATGCTGATTTCATCAAGCCCAGGTACATACTCAGAATCTGTACTAATGCGCAAATAGGCATGTCTCTGTAGGCAAAAAACTCATTTCTGACAAAGTTGCCCAAATGCATCTCAGAAGTGTGCAACTTGTTCCCTGAGTTAGAAAACGACGAGAAACGGTCGTTTTGCTAGCGCTGTGCTTCTACACATGTATTTGCTGAACGGTGAAAGCGCACAGTAATGCACTTTTCTCCCAGCAAATACAATGTTTCTAAGGAAATGTGAACACACTGAGGAGACACTAGTGGGAGCTACTGTGACTAAAACTGAGCTTCCCTACGCACAGGGAAGCAAGAGAAATGCTGATTTCATCAAGCCCAGTTACATACTCAGAATCTGTACTACTGCGCAAATAGGCATGTCTCTTTAGGCAAAAAACTCATTTCTGACAAAGTTGCCCAAATGCATCTCAGAAGTGTGCAACTTGTTCCCTGAGTTAGAAAACGTCGAGAAACGGTCGTTTCTGCTAGCGCTGTGCTTCTACACATGTACTTGCTGAACGGTGAAAGCGCACAGTAATGTACTTTTCTCCCAGCAAATACACTATTTCTAAGTAAATGGGAACACACTGAGGAGACACTTGTGGGAGCTACTGTGACTAAAACTGAGCTTCCCTACGCACAGGGAAGCAAGAGAAATGCTGATTACATCAAGCCCAGTTACATACTCAGAATCTGTACTACTGCGCAAATAGGCATGTCTCTTTAGGCAAAAAACTCATTTCTGACAAAGTTGCCCAAATGCATCTCAGAAGTGTGCAACTTGTTCCCTGAGTTAGAAAACGTCGAGAAACGGTCGTTTCTGCTAGTGCTGTGCTTCTACACATGTATTTGCTGAACGGTGAAAGCGCACAGTAATGCACTTTTCTCCCAGCAAATACACTGTTTCTACGGAAATGGGAACACACTGAGGAGACACTTGTGGGAGCTACTGTGACTAAAACTGAGCTTCCCTACGCACAGGGAAGCAAGAGAAATGCTGATTTCATCAAGCCCAGTTACATACTCAGAATCTGTACTACTGCGCAAATAGGCATGTCTCTGTAGGCAAAAAACTCATTTCTGACAAAGTTGCCCAAATGCATCTCAGAAGTGTGCAACTTGTTCCCTGAGTTACAAAACGTCGAGAAACGGTCGGTTCTGCTAGCACTGTGCTTCTACACATGTATTTGCTGAACGGTGAAAGCGCACAGTAATGCACTTTTCTCCCAGCAAATACAATGTTTCTAAGGAACTGGGAACACACTGAGGAGACACTTGTGGGAGCTACTGTGACTAAAACTGAGCTTCCCTACGCACAGGGAAGCAAGAGAAATGCTGATTTCTTCAAGCCCAGTTACATACTCAGAATCTGTACTACTGCGCAAATAGGCATGTCTCTTTAGGCAAAAAACTCATTTCTGACAAAGTTGCCCAAATGCATCTCAGAAGTGTGCAACTTGTTCCCTGAGTTACAAAACGTCGAGAAACGGTCTTTTCTGCTATCACTGTGCTTCTACACATGTATTTGCTGAACAGTGAATGCGCACAGTAATGCACTTTTCTCCCAGCAAATACACTGTTTCTAAGGAAGTGGGAACACACTGAGGAGACACTTGTGGGAGCTACTGTGACTAAAACTGAGCTTCCCTACGCACAGGGAAGCAAGAGAAATGCTGATTTCATCAAGCCCAGTTACATACTCAGAATCTGTACTACTGCGCAAATAGGCATGTCTCTTTAGGCAAAGAACTCATTTCTGACAAAGTTGCCCAAATGCATCTCAGAAGTGTGCAACTTGTTCCCTGAGTTAGAAAACGTAGAGAAACGGTCGTTTCTGCTAGCGCTGTGCTTCTACACATGTACTTGCTGAACGGTGAAAGCGCACAGTAATGTACTTTTCTCCCAGCAAATACACTGTTTCTAAGTAAATGGGAACACACTGAGGAGACACTTGTGGGAGCTACTGTGACTAAAACTGAGCTTCCCTACGCACAGGGAAGCAAGAGAAATGCTGATTTCATCAAGCCCAGGTACATACTCAGAATCTGTACTAATGCGCAAATAGGCATGTCTCTGTAGGCAAAAAACTCATTTCTGACAAAGTTGCCCAAATGCATCTCAGAAGTGTGCAACTTGTTCCCTGAGTTAGAAAACGACGAGAAACGGTCGTTTTGCTAGCGCTGTGCTTCTACACATGTATTTGCTGAACGGTGAAAGCGCACAGTAATGCACTTTTCTCCCAGCAAATACAATGTTTCTAAGGAAATGTGAACACACTGAGGAGACACTAGTGGGAGCTACTGTGACTAAAACTGAGCTTCCCTACGCACAGGGAAGCAAGAGAAATGCTGATTTCATCAAGCCCAGTTACATACTCAGAATCTGTACTACTGCGCAAATAGGCATGTCTCTTTAGGCAAAAAACTCATTTCTGACAAAGTTGCCCAAATGCATCTCAGAAGTGTGCAACTTGTTCCCTGAGTTAGAAAACGTCGAGAAACGGTCGTTTCTGCTAGCGCTGTGCTTCTACACATGTACTTGCTGAACGGTGAAAGCGCACAGTAATGTACTTTTCTCCCAGCAAATACACTATTTCTAAGTAAATGGGAACACACTGAGGAGACACTTGTGGGAGCTACTGTGACTAAAACTGAGCTTCCCTACGCACAGGGAAGCAAGAGAAATGCTGATTACATCAAGCCCAGTTACATACTCAGAATCTGTACTACTGCGCAAATAGGCATGTCTCTTTAGGCAAAAAACTCATTTCTGACAAAGTTGCCCAAATGCATCTCAGAAGTGTGCAACTTGTTCCCTGAGTTAGAAAACGTCGAGAAACGGTCGTTTCTGCTAGTGCTGTGCTTCTACACATGTATTTGCTGAACGGTGAAAGCGCACAGTAATGCACTTTTCTCCCAGCAAATACACTGTTTCTACGGAAATGGGAACACACTGAGGAGACACTTGTGGGAGCTACTGTGACTAAAACTGAGCTTCCCTACGCACAGGGAAGCAAGAGAAATGCTGATTTCATCAAGCCCAGTTACATACTCAGAATCTGTACTACTGCGCAAATAGGCATGTCTCTGTAGGCAAAAAACTCATTTCTGACAAAGTTGCCCAAATGCATCTCAGAAGTGTGCAACTTGTTCCCTGAGTTACAAAACGTCGAGAAACGGTCGGTTCTGCTAGCACTGTGCTTCTACACATGTATTTGCTGAACGGTGAAAGCGCACAGTAATGCACTTTTCTCCCAGCAAATACAATGTTTCTAAGGAACTGGGAACACACTGAGGAGACACTTGTGGGAGCTACTGTGACTAAAACTGAGCTTCCCTACGCACAGGGAAGCAAGAGAAATGCTGATTTCTTCAAGCCCAGTTACATACTCAGAATCTGTACTACTGCGCAAATAGGCATGTCTCTTTAGGCAAAAAACTCATTTCTGACAAAGTTGCCCAAATGCATCTCAGAAGTGTGCAACTTGTTCCCTGAGTTACAAAACGTCGAGAAACGGTCTTTTCTGCTATCACTGTGCTTCTACACATGTATTTGCTGAACAGTGAAAGCGCACAGTAATGCACTTTTCTCCCAGCAAATACACTGTTTCTAAGGAAGTGGGAACACACTGAGGAGACACTTGTGGGAGCTACTGTGACTAAAACTGAGCTTCCCTACGCACAGGGAAGCAAGAGAAATGCTGATTTCATCAAGCCCAGTTACATACTCAGAATCTGTACTACTGCGCAAATAGGCATGTCTCTTTAGGCAAAGAACTCATTTCTGACAAAGTTGCCCAAATGCATCTCAGAAGTGTGCAACTTGTTCCCTGAGTTAGAAAACGTAGAGAAACGGTCGTTTCTGCTAGCGCTGTGCTTCTACACATGTACTTGCTGAACGGTGAAAGCGCACAGTAATGTACTTTTCTCCCAGCAAATACACTGTTTCTAAGTAAATGGGAACACACTGAGGAGACACTTGTGGGAGCTACTGTGACTAAAACTGAGCTTCCCTACGCACAGGGAAGCAAGAGAAATGCTGATTTCATCAAGCCCAGGTACATACTCAGAATCTGTACTAATGCGCAAATAGGCATGTCTCTGTAGGCAAAAAACTCATTTCTGACAAAGTTGCCCAAATGCATCTCAGAAGTGTGCAACTTGTTCCCTGAGTTAGAAAACGACGAGAAACGGTCGTTTTGCTAGCGCTGTGCTTCTACACATGTATTTGCTGAACGGTGAAAGCGCACAGTAATGCACTTTTCTCCCAGCAAATACAATGTTTCTAAGGAAATGTGAACACACTGAGGAGACACTAGTGGGAGCTACTGTGACTAAAACTGAGCTTCCCTACGCACAGGGAAGCAAGAGAAATGCTGATTTCATCAAGCCCAGTTACATACTCAGAATCTGTACTACTGCGCAAATAGGCATGTCTCTTTAGGCAAAAAACTCATTTCTGACAAAGTTGCCCAAATGCATCTCAGAAGTGTGCAACTTGTTCCCTGAGTTAGAAAACGTCGAGAAACGGTCGTTTCTGCTAGCGCTGTGCTTCTACACATGTACTTGCTGAACGGTGAAAGCGCACAGTAATGTACTTTTCTCCCAGCAAATACACTATTTCTAAGTAAATGGGAACACACTGAGGAGACACTTGTGGGAGCTACTGTGACTAAAACTGAGCTTCCCTACGCACAGGGAAGCAAGAGAAATGCTGATTACATCAAGCCCAGTTACATACTCAGAATCTGTACTACTGCGCAAATAGGCATGTCTCTTTAGGCAAAAAACTCATTTCTGACAAAGTTGCCCAAATGCATCTCAGAAGTGTGCAACTTGTTCCCTGAGTTAGAAAACGTCGAGAAACGGTCGTTTCTGCTAGTGCTGTGCTTCTACACATGTATTTGCTGAACGGTGAAAGCGCACAGTAATGCACTTTTCTCCCAGCAAATACACTGTTTCTACGGAAATGGGAACACACTGAGGAGACACTTGTGGGAGCTACTGTGACTAAAACTGAGCTTCCCTACGCACAGGGAAGCAAGAGAAATGCTGATTTCATCAAGCCCATTTACATACTCAGAATCTATACTACTGCGCAAATAGGCATGTCTCTGTAGGCAAAAAACTCATTTCTGACAAAGTTGCCCAAATGCATCTCAGAAGTGTGCAACTTGTTCCCTGAGTTACAAAACGTCAAGAAACGGTCGTTTCTGCTAGCACTGTGCTTCTACACATGTATTTGCTGAACGGTGAAAGCGCACAGTAATGCACTTTTCTGCCAGCAAATACAATGTTTCTAAGGAACTGGGAACACACTGAGGAGACACTTGTGGGAGCTACTGTGACTAAAACTGAGCTTCCCTACGCACAGGGAAGCAAGAGAAATGCTGATTTCATCAAGCCCAGTTACATACTCAGAATCTGTACTACTGCGCAAATAGGCATGTCTCTGTAGGCAAAAAACTCATTTCTGACAAAGTTGCCCCAATGCATCTCAGAAGTGTGCAACTTGTTCCCTGAGTTACAAAACGTCGAGAAACGGTCTTTTCTGCTATCACTGTGCTTCTACACATGTATTTGCTGAACGGTGAAAGCGCACAGTAATGCACTTTTCTCCCAGCAAATACACTGTTTCTAAGGAAGTGGGAACACACTGAGGAGACACTTGTGGGAGCTACTGTGACTAAAACTGAGCTTCCCTACGCACAGGGAAGCAAGAGAAATGCTGATTTCATCAAGTCCAGTTACATACTCAGAATCTGTACTACTGCGCAAATAGGCATGTCTCTGTAGGCAAAAAACTCATTTCTGACAATGTTGCCCAAATGCATCTCAGAAGTGTGCAACTTGTTCCCTGAGTTAGAAAACGTAGAGAAACGGTCGTTTCTGCTAGCGCTGTGCTTCTACACATGTACTTGCTGAACGGTGAAAGCGCACAGTAATGGACTTTTCTCCCAGCAAATATAATGTTTCTAAGGAAATGGGAACACACTGAGGAGACACTTGTGGGAGCTACTGTGACTAAAACTGAGCTTCCCTACGCCCAGTGAAGCAAGAGAAATGCTGATTTGATCAAACCGAGTTACATACTCAGAATCTGTACTACTGCGCAAATAGGCATGTCTCTGTAGGCAAAAAACTCATTTCTGACAAAGTTGCCCAAATGCATCTCAGAAGTGTGCAACTTGTTCCCTGAGTTAGAAAACGTAGAGAAACGTTCGTTTCTGCTAGCGCTGTGCTTCTACACATGTATTTGCTGAACGGTGAAAGCGCACAGTAATGGACTTTTCTCCCAGCAATTATAATGTTTCTAAGGAAATGGGAACACACTGAGGAGACACTTGTGGGAGCTACTGTGACTAAAACTGAGCTTCCCTACGCACAGGGAAGCAAGAGAAATGCTGATTTCATCAAACCGAGTTACATACTCAGAATCTGTACTACTGCGCAAATAGGCATGTCTCTTTAGGCAAAAAACTCATTTCTGACAAAGTTGCCCAAATGCATCTCAGAAGTGTGCAACTTGTTCCCTGAGTTAGAAAACGTAGAGAAACGTTCGTTTCTGCTAGCGCTGTGCTTCTACACATGTATTTGCTGAACGGTGAAAGCGTACAGTAATGCACTTTTCTCCCAGCAAATACACTGTTTCTAAGGAAATGGGAACACACTGAGGAGACACTTGTGGGAGCTACTGTGACTAAAACTGAGCTTCCCTACTCACAGGGAAGCAAGAGAAATGCTGATTTCATCAAGCCCAGTTACATACTCAGAATCTGTACGACTGCGCAAATAGGCATGTCTCTATAGGCAAAAAACTCATTTCTGACAAAGTTGCACAAATACATCTCAGAAGTGTGCAACTTGTTCCCTGAGTTAGGAAACGTCGAGAAACGGTCATATCTGCTAACGCTGTGCTTCTACACATGTATTTGCTGAACGGTGAAAGCGCACAGTAATGCACTTTTCTCCCAGCAAATACACTGTTTCTAAGGAAATGGGAACACACTGAGGAGACACTTGTGGGAGCTACTGTGACTAAAACTGAGCTTCCCTACGCACAGGGAAGCAAGAGAAATGCTGATTGCATCAAGCCCAGTTACATACTCAGAATCTGTACTACTGCGCAAATGGGCATGAATCTGTAGGCAAAAAACTCATTTCTGACAAAGTTGCCCAAATGCATCTCAGAAGTGTGCAACTTGTTCCCTGAGTTAGAAAACATCGAAAAACGTTCGTTTCTGCTAGCGCTGTGCTTCTACACATGTATTTGCTGAACGGTGAAAGCGCACAGTAATGGACTTTTCTCCCAGCAATTATAATGTTTCTAAGGAAATGGGAACACACTGAGGAGACACTTGTGGGAGCTACTGTGACTAAAACTGAGCTTCCCTACGCACAGGGAAGCAAGAGAAATGCTGATTTCATCAAACCGAGTTACATACTCAGAATCTGTACTACTGCGCAAATAAGCATGTCTCTTTAGGCAAAAAACTCATTTCTGACAAAGTTGCCCAAATGCATCTCAGAAGTGTGCAACTTGTTCCCTGAGTTAGAAAACGTAGAGAAACGTTCGTTTCTGCTAGCGCTGTGCTTCTACACATGTATTTGCTGAACGGTGAAAGCGTACAGTAATGCACTTTTCTCCCAGCAAATACACTGTTTCTAAGGAAATGGGAACACACTGAGGAGACACTTGTGGGAGCTACTGTGACTAAAACTGAGCTTCCCTACTCACAGGGAAGCAAGAGAAATGCTGATTTCATCAAGCCCAGTTACATACTCAGAATCTGTACGACTGCGCAAATAGGCATGTCTCTATAGGCAAAAAACTCATTTCTGACAAAGTTGCACAAATACATCTCAGAAGTGTGCAACTTGTTCCCTGAGTTAGGAAACGTCGAGAAACGGTCATATCTGCTAACGCTGTGCTTCTACACATGTATTTGCTGAACGGTGAAAGCGCACAGTAATGCACTTTTCTCCCAGCAAATACACTGTTTCTAAGGAAATGGGAACACACTGAGGAGACACTTGTGGGAGCTACTGTGACTAAAACTGAGCTTCCCTACGCACAGGGAAGCAAGAGAAATGCTGATTGCATCAAGCCCAGTTACATACTCAGAATCTGTACTACTGCGCAAATGGGCATGAATCTGTAGGCAAAAAACTCATTTCTGACAAAGTTGCCCAAATGCATCTCAGAAGTGTGCAACTTGTTCCCTGAGTTAGAAAACGTCGAGAAACGGTCGTTTCTGCTAGTGCTGTGCTTCTACACATGTATTTGTTGAACGGTGAAATCGAACAGTAATGTACTTTTCTCCCAGCAAATACACTGGTTCTAAGGAAATGGGAACACACTGAGGAGACACTTGTGGGAGCTACTGTGAATAAAACTGAGCTTCCCTACGCACAGGGAAGCAAGAGAAATGCTGATTTCATCAAGCCCAGTTACATACTCAGAATCTGTACTACTGCGCAAATAGGCATGTCTCTTTAGGCAAAAAACTCATTTCTGACAAAGTTGCCCAAATGCATCTCAGAAGTGTGCAACTTGCTCCCTGAGTTAGAAAACGTCGAGAAACGGTCGTTTCTGCTAGCGCTGTGCTTCTACACATGTACTTGCTGAACGGTGAAAGCGCACAGTAATGTACTTTTCTCCCAGCAAATACACTATTTCTAAGTAAATGGGAACACACTGAGGAGACACTTGTGGGAGCTACTGTGACTAAAACTGAGCTTCCCTACGCACAGGGAAGCAAGAGAAATGCTGATTACATCAAGCCCAGTTACATACTCAGAATCTGTACTACTGCGCAAATAGGCATGTCTCTTTAGGCAAAAAACTCATTTCTGACAAAGTTGCCCAAATGCATCTCAGAAGTGTGCAACTTGTTCTCTGAGTTAGAAAACGTCGAGAAACGGTCGTTTCTGCTAGTGCTGTGCTTCTACACATGTATTTGCTGAACGGTGAAAGCGCACAGTAATGCACTTTTCTCCCAGCAAATACACTGTTTCTAAGGAAATGGGAACACACTGAGGAGACACTTGTGGGAGCTACTGTGACTAAAACAGAGCTTCCCTACGCACAGGGAAGCAAGAGAAATGCTGATTTCATCAAGCCCAGTTACATACTCAGAATCTGTACTACTGCGCAAATAGGCATGTCTCTGTAGGCAAAAAACTCATTTCTGACAAAGTTGCCCAAATGCATCTCAGAAGTGTGCAACTTGTTCCCTGAGTTACAAAACGTCGAGAAACGGTCGTTTCTGCTAGCACTGTGCTTCTACACATGTATTTGCTGAACGGTGAAAGCGCACAGTAATGCACTTTTCTCCCAGCAAATACAATGTTTCTAAGGAACTGGGAACACACTGAGGAGACACTTGTGGGAGCTACTGTGACTAAAACTGAGCTTCCCTACGCACAGGGAAGCAAGAGAAATGCTGATTTCATCAAGCCCAGTTACATACTCAGAATCTGTACTACTGCGCAAATAGGCATGTCTCTGTAGGCAAAAAACTCATTTCTGACAAAGTTGCCCAAATGCATCTCAGAAGTGTGCAACTTGTTCCCTGAGTTACAAAACGTCGAGAAACGGTCTTTTCTGCTATCACTGTGCTTCTACACATGTATTTGCTGAACGGTGAAAGCGCACAGTAATGCACTTTTCTCCCAGCAAATACACTGTTTCTAAGGAAGTGGGAACACACTGAGGAGACACTTGTGGGAGCTACTGTGACTAAAACTGAGCTTCCCTACGCACAGGGAAGCAAGAGAAATGCTGATTTCATCAAGCCCAGTTACATACTCAGAATCTGTACTACTGCGCAAATAGGCATGTCTCTGTAGGCAAAAAACTCATTTCTGACAAAGTTGCCCAAATGCATCTCAGAAGTGTGCAACTTGTTCCCTGAGTTAGGAAACGTCGAGAAACGGTCGTTTCTGCTAGCGCTGTGCTTCTACACATGTATTTGCTGAACGGTGAAAGCGCACAATGATGCACTTTTCTCCCAGCAAATACACTGTTTCTAAGGAAATGGAACAGACTGAGGAGACACTTGTGGGAGCTACTGTGACTAAAACTGAGCTTCCCTACGCACAGGGAAGCAAGAGAAATGGTGATTTCATCAAGCCCAGTTACATACTCAGAATCTGTACTACTGCGCAAATAGGCATGTCTCTGTAGGCAAAAAACTCATTTCTGACAAAATTGTCCAAATGCATCTCAGAAGTGTGCCACTTGTTCCCTGAGTTAGAAAACGTCGAGAAACGGTCGTTTCTGCTAGCATTGTGCTTCTACACATGTATTTTCTGAAAGGTGAAAGCGCACAGTAATGCACTTTTCTCCCAGCAAATACACTGTTTCTAAGGAACTGGAAACACACTGAGGAGACACTTGTGGGAGCTACTGTGACTAAAACTGAGCTTCCCTAAGCACAGGGAAGCAAGAGAAATGCTGATTTCATCAAGCCCAGTTACATACTCAGAATCTGTACTACTGCGCAAATAGGCATGTCTCTGTAGGCAAAAAACTCATTCCTGACAAAGTTGCCCCAATGCATCTCAGATGTGTGCAACTTGTTTGCTGAGTTAGGAACCGTCGAGAAACGTTCGTTTCTGCTAGCGCTGTGCTTCTACACATGTATTTGCTGAACGGTGAAAGCGCACAGTAATGGACTTTTCTCCCAGCAAATACACTGTTTCTAAGGAAATGGGAACACAATGAGGAGACACTTGTGGGAGCTACTGTGACTAAAACTGAGCTTCCCTACGCACAGGGAAGCAAGAGAAATGCTGATTTCATCAAACCGAGTTACATACTCAGAATCTGTACTACTGCGCAAATAGGCATGTCTCTGTAGGCAAAAAACTCATTTCTGACAAAGTTGCCCAAATGCATCTCAGAAGTGTGCAACTTGTTCCCTGAGTTAGAAAACGTCGAGAAACGGTCGTTTCTGCTAGCACTGTGCTTCTACACATGTATTTGCTGAACGGTGAAAGCGCACAGTAATGGACTTTTCTCCCAGCAATTATAATGTTTCTAAGGAAATGGGAACACACTGAGGAGACACTTGTGGGAGCTACTGTGACTAAAACTGAGCTTCCCTACGCACAGGGAAGCAAGAGAAATGCTGATTTCATCAAACCGAGTTACATACTCAGAATCTGTACTACTGCGCAAATAGGCATGTCTCTTTAGGCAAAAAACTCATTTCTGACAAAGTTGCCCAAATGCATCTCAGAAGTGTGCAACTTGTTCCCTGAGTTAGAAAACGTAGAGAAACGTTCGTTTCTGCTAGCGCTGTGCTTCTACACATGTATTTGCTGAACGGTGAAAGCGTACAGTAATGCACTTTTCTCCCAGCAAATACACTGTTTCTAAGGAAATGGGAACACACTGAGGAGACACTTGTGGGAGCTACTGTGACTAAAACAGCTTCCCTACTCACAGGGAAGCAAGAGAAATGCTGATTTCATCAAGCCCAGTTACATACTCAGAATCTGTACGACTGCGCAAATAGGCATGTCTCTATAGGCAAAAAACTCATTTCTGACAAAGTTGCACAAATACATCTCAGAAGTGTGCAACTTGTTCCCTGAGTTAGGAAACGTCGAGAAACGGTCATATCTGCTAACGCTGTGCTTCTACACATGTATTTGCTGAACGGTGAAAGCGCACAGTAATGCACTTTTCTCCCAGCAAATGCACTGTTTCTAAGGAAATGGGAACACACTGAGGAGACACTTGTGGGAGCTACTGTGACTAAAACTGAGCTTCCCTACGCACAGGGAAGCAAGAGAAATGCTGATTTCATCAAGCCCAGTTACATACTCAGAATCTGTACTACTGCGCAATTAGGCATGAATCTGTAGGCAAAAAACTCATTTCTGACAAAGTTTCCCAAATGCATCTCAGAAGTGTGCAACTTGTTCCCTGAGTTAGAAAACGTCGAGAAACGTTCGTTTCTGCTAGCGCTGTGCTTCTACACATGTATTTGCTGAACGGTGAAAGCGCACAGTAATGCACTTTTCTCCCAGCAAATACACTGTTTCTAAGGAAATGGGAACACACTGAGGAGACACTTGTGGGAGCTCCTGTGACTAAAACTGAGCTTCCCTACGCACAGGGAAGCAAGAGAAATGCTGATTTCATCAAGCCCAGTTACATACTCAGAATCTGTACTACTGCGCAAATAGGCATGTCTCTGTAGGCAAAAAACTCATTTCTGACAAAGTTGCCCAAATGCATCTCAGAAGTGTGCAACTTGTTCCCTGAGTTAGAAAACGTCGAGAAACGGTCGATTCTGCTAGCGCTGTGCTTCTACACATGTATTTGCTGAACGGTGAAAGCGCACAGTAATGCACTTTTCTCCCAAAAAATACACTGTTTCTAAGGAACTGGGAACACACTGAGGAGACACTTGTGGGAGCTACTGTGACTAAAACTGAGCTTCCCTACGCACAGGGAAGCAAGAGAAATGCTGATTTCATCAAGCCCAGTTACATACTCAGAATCTGTACTACTGCACAAATAGGCATGTCTCTTTAGGCAAAAAACTCATTTCTGACAAAGTTGCCCAAATGCATCTCAGAAGTGTGCAACTTGTTCCCTGAGTTAGAAAACGTCGAGAAACGGTCTTTTCTGATAGCGCTGTGCTTCTACACAGGTACTTGCAGAACGGTGAAAGCACACAGTAATGCACTTTTCTCCCAGCAAATACACTGTTTCTAAGGAAATGGGAACACACTGAGGAGACACTTGTGGGAGCTACTGTGACTAAAACTGAGCTTCCCTACGCACAGGGAAGCAAGAGAAATGCTGATTTCATCAAGCCCAGTTACATACTCAGAATCTGTACTACTGCGCAATTAGGCATGAATCTGTAGGCAAAAAACTCATTTCTGACAAAGTTTCCCAAATGCATCTCAGAAGTGTGCAACTTGTTCCCTGAGTTAGAAAACGTCGAGAAACGTTCGTTTCTGCTAGCGCTGTGCTTCTACACATGTATTTGCTGAACGGTGAAAGCGCACAGTAATGCACTTTTCTCCCAGCAAATACACTGTTTCTAAGGAATTGGGAACACACTGAGGAGACACTTGTGGGAGCTACTGTGACTAAAACTGAGCTTCCCTACGCACAGGGAAGCAAGAGAAATGCTGATTTCATCAAGCCCAGTTACATACTCAGAATCTGTACTACTGCGCAAATAGGCATGAATCTGTAGGCAAAAAACTCATTTCTGACAATGTTGCCCAAATGCATCTCAGAAGTGTGCAACTTGTTCTCTGAGTTAGAAAACGTCGAGAAACGATCGTTTCTGCTAGCACTGTGCTTCTACACATGTATTTGCTGAACGGTGAAAGCGCACAGTAATGCACTTTTCTCCCAGCAAATACACTGTTTCTAAGGAAATGGGAACACACTGAGGAGACACTTGTGGGAGCTACTGTGACTAAAACTGAGCTTCCCTACGCACAGGGAAGCAAGAGAAATGCTGATTTCATCAAGCCCAGTTACATACTCAGAATCTGTACTACTGCACAAATAGGCATGTCTCTTTAGGCAAAAAACTCATTTCTGACAAAGTTGCCCAAATGCATCTCAGAAGTGTGCAACTTGTTCACTGAGTTAGAAAACGTCGAGAAACGGTCTTTTCTGCTAGCGCTGTGCTTCTACACATGTATTTGCTGAACGGTGAAAGCGCACAGTAATGCACTTTTCTCCCAGCAAATACACTGTTTCTAAGGAAATGGGAACACACTGAGGAGACACTTGTGGGAGCTACTGTGACTAAAACTGAGCTTCCCTACGCACAGGGAAGCAAGAGAAATGCTGATTTCATCCAGCCCAGTTACATACTCAGAATCTGTACGACTGCGCAAATAGGCATGTCTCTGTAGGCAAAAAACTCATTTCTGACAAAGTTGCCCAAATGCATCTCAGAAGTGTGCAACTTGTTCCCTGAGTTAGGAAACGTCGAGAAACGGTCATATCTGCTAACGCTGTGCTTCTACACATGTATTTGCTGAACGGTGAAAGCGCACAGTAATGCACTTTTATCCCAGCTAATACACTGTTTCTAAGGAACTGGGAACACACTGAGGAGACACTTGTGGGAGCTCCTGTGACTAAAACTGAGCTTCCCTACGCACAGGGAAGCAAGAGAAATGCTGATTTCATCCAGCCCAGTTACATACTCAGAATCTGTACTACTGCACAAATAGGCATGTCTCTTTAGGCAAAAAACTCATTTCTGACAAAGTTTCCCAAATGCATCTCAGAAGTGTGCAACTTGTTCCCTGAGTTAGAAAACGTCGAGAAACGGTCTTTTCTGCTAGCGCTGTGCTTCTACACATGTACTTGCTGAACGGTGAAAGCGCACAGTAATGCACTTTTCTCCCAGCAAATACACTGTTTCTAAGGAAATGGGAACACACAGAGGAGACACTTGTGGGAGCTACTGTGACTAAAACTAGCTTCCCTACGCACAGGGAAGCAAGAGAAATGCTGATTTCATCAAGCCCAGTTACATACTCAGAATCTGTACTACTGCGCAAATAGGCATGTCTCTGTAGGCAAAAAACTCATTTCTGACAAAGTTGCCCAAATGCATCTCAGAAGTGTGCAACTTGTTCCCTGAGTTAGAAAGCGTCGAGAAACGGTCGTTTCTGCTAGCGCTGTGCTTCTACACATGTATTTGCTTAACGGTGAAAGCGCACAGTAATGCACTTTTCTCCCAGCAAATACACTGTTTCTAAGGAAATGGGAACACACTGAGGAGACACTTGTGGGAGGTACTGTGACTAAAACTGAGCTTCCCTACGCACAGGGAAGCAAGTGAAATGCTGATTTCATCCAGCCCAGTTACATACTCAGAATCTGTACTACTGCGCAAATAGGCATGTCTCTGTAGGCAAAAAACTCATTTCTGACAAAGTTGCCCAAATGCATCTCAGAAGTGTGCAACTTGTTCGCTGAGTTAGAAAACGTCGAGAAACGGTCGTTTCTGGTAGCGCTGTGCTTCTACACATGTATTTGCTGAACGGTGAAAGCGCACAGTAATGCACTTTTCTCCCAGCAAATACACTGTTTCTAAGGAAATGGGAACACACTGAGGAGACACTTGTGGGAGCTACTGTGACTAAAACTGAGCTTCCCTATGCACAGGGAAGCAAGAGAAATGCTGATTTCATCCAGCCCAGTTACATACTCAGAATCTGTACTACTGCGCGAATAGGCATGTCTTTGTAGGCAAAAAATTCATTTCGGACAAAGTTGCCCAAATGCATCTCAGAAGTGTGCAACTTGTTCCCTGAGTTAGAAAACGTCGAGAATCGTTCGTTTCTGCTAGCGCTGTGCTTCTACACATGTATTTGCTGAACGGTGAAAGCGCACAGTAATGCACTTTTCTCCCAACAAAAACACTGTTTCTAAGGAAATGGGAACACACTGAGGAGACACTTGTGGGAGCTCCTGTGACTAAAACTGAGCTTCCCTACGCACAGGGAAGCAAGAGAAATGCTGATTTCATCAAGCCCAGTTACATACTCAGAATCTGTACTACTGCGCAAATAGGCATGTCTCTGTAGGCAAAAAACTCATTTCTGACAAAGTTGCCCAAATGCATCTCAGAAATGTGCAACTTGTTCCCTGAGTTAGAAAACGTCGAGAAACGTTCGTTTCTGCTAGCGCTGTGCTTCTACACATGTGTTTGCTGAACGGTGAAAGCGCACAGTAATGCACTTTTCTCCCAGAAAATACACTGTTTCTAAGGAAATGGAACCACACTGAGGAGACACTTGTGGGAGCTACTGTGACTAAAACTGAGCTTCCCTACGCACAGGGAAGCAAGAGAAATGCTGATTTCATCAAGCCCAGTTACATACTCAGAATCTGTACTACTGCGCAAATGGGCATGTCTCTGTATGAAAAAAACTCATTTCTGACAAAGTTGCCCAAATGCATCTCAGAAGTGTGCAACTTGTTCCCTGAGTTAGAAAACGTCGAGAATTGTTCATTTCTGCTAGCGCTGTGCTTCTACACATGTATTTGCTGAACGGTGAAAGCGCAGAGTAATGCACTTTTCTCCCAGCAAATACACTGTTTCTAAGGAAATGGGAACACACTGAGGAGACACTTGTGGGAGCTACTGTGACTAAAACTGAGCTTCCCTACACACAGGGAAGCAAGAGAAATGCTGATTTCATCAAGCCCAGTTACATACTCAGAATCTGTACTACTGCGCAAATAGGCATGTCTCTGTAGGCAAAAAACTCATTTCTGACAAAGTTGCCCAAATGCATCTCAGAAGTGTGCAACTTGTTCCCTGAGTTAGAAAACGTCGAGAAACGTTCGTTTCTGCTAGCGCTGTGCTTCTACACATGTATTTGCTGAACGGTGAAAGCGCACAGTAATGCACTTTTCTCCCAGAAAATACACTGTTTCTAAGGAAATGGGAACACACTGAGGAGACACTTGTGGGAGCTACTGTGACTAAAACTGAGCTTCCCTACGCACAGGGAAGCAAGAGAAATGCTGATTTCATCAAGCCCAGTTACATACTCAGAATCTGTACTACTGCGCAAATAGGCATGTCTCTGTAGGCAAAAAACTCATTTCTGACAAAGTTGCCCAAATGCATCTCAGAAGTGTGCAACTTGTTCCCTGAGTTAGAAAACGTCGAGAAACGGTCGTTTCTGCTAGCGCTGTGCTTCTACACATGTATTTGCTGAACGGTGAAAGGGCACAGTAATGCACTTTTCTCCCAGCAAATACACTGTTTCTAAGGAAATGGGAACACACTGAGGAGACACTTGTGGGAGCTACTGTGACTAAAACTGAGCTTCCCTACGCACAAAGAAGCAAGAAAAATGCTGATTTCATCCAGCCCAGTTACATACTCAAAATCTGTACTACTGCGCAAATAGGCATGTCTCTATAGGCAAAAAACTCATTTCTGACAAAGTTGCCCAAATGCATCTCAGAAGTGTGCAACTTGTTCCCTGAGTTAGAAAACGTCCAGAAACGGTCGTTTCTGCTAGCAATGTGCTTCTACACATGTATTTGCTGAACGGTGAAAGCGCACAGTAATGCACTTTTCTCCCTGCAAATACACTGTGTCTAAGGAAATGGGAACACACTGAGGAGACACTTGTGGGAGCTCCTGTGACTAAAACTGAGCTTCCCTACGCGCAAGGAAGCAAGAGAAATGCTGATTTCATCCAGCCCAGTTACTTACTCAGAATCTGTACTACTGCGCAAATAGGCATGTCTCTGTAGGCAAAAAACTCATTTCTGACAAAGTTGCCCAAATGCATCTCAGAAGTGTGCAACTTGTTCCCTGAGTTAGAAAACGTCGAGAAACGGTCGTTTCTGCTAGCGCTGTGCTTCTACACATGTATTTGCTGAACGGTGAAAGCGCACAGTAATGCACTTTTCTCCCAGCAAATACACTGTTTCTAAGGAAATGGGAACACACTGAGGAGACACTTGTGGGAGCTACTGTGACTAAAACTGAGCTTCCCTACGCACAGGGAAGCAAGAGAAATGCTGATTTCATCAAGCCCAGTTACATACTCAGAATCTGTACTACTGCGCAAATAGGCATGTCTCTGTAGGCAAAAAACTCATTTCTGACAAAGTTGCCCAAATGCATCTCAGAAGTGTGCAACTTGTTCCCTGAGTTAGAAAGCGTCGAGAAACGGTCGTTTCTGCTAGCGCTGTGCTTCTACACATGTATTTGCTTAACGGTGAAAGCGCACAGTAATGCACTTTTCTCCCAGCAAATACACTGTTTCTAAGGAAATGTGAACACACTGAGGAGACACTTGTGGGAGCTACTGTGACTAAAACTGAGCTTCCCTACGCACAGGGAAGCAAGTGAAATGCTGATTTCATCCAGCCCAGTTACATACTCAGAATCTGTACTACTGCGCAAATAGGCATGTCTCTGTAGGCAAAAAACTCATTTCTGACAAAGTTGCCCAAATGCATCTCAGAAGTGTGCAACTTGTTCGCTGAGTTAGAAAACGTCGAGAAACGGTCGTTTCTGCTAGCGCTGTGCTTCTACACATGTATTTGCTGAACGGTGAAAGCGCACAGTAATGCACTTTTCTCCCAGCAAATACACTGTTTCTAAGGAAATGGGAACACACTGAGGAGACACTTGTGGGAGCTACTGTGACTAAAACTGAGCTTCCCTATGCACAGGGAAGCAAGAGAAATGCTGATTTCATCCAGCCCAGTTACATACTCAGAATCTGTACTACTGCGCGAATAGGCATGTCTCTATAGGCAAAAAATTCATTTCGGACAAAGTTGCCCAAATGCATCTCAGAAGTGTGCAACTTGTTCCCTGAGTTAGAAAACGTCGAGAATCGTTCGTTTCTGCTAGCGCTGTGCTTCTACACATGTATTTGCTGAACGGTGAAAGCGCACAGTAATGCACTTTTCTCCCAACAAAAACACTGTTTCTAAGGAAATGGGAACACACTGAGGAGACACTTGTGGGAGCTCCTGTGACTAAAACTGAGCTTCCCTACGCACAGGGAAGCAAGAGAAATGCTGATTTCATCAAGCCCAGTTACATACTCAGAATCTGTACTACTGCGCAAATAGGCATGTCTCTGTAGGCAAAAAACTCATTTCTGACAAAGTTGCCCAAATGCATCTCAGAAATGTGCAACTTGTTCCCTGAGTTAGAAAACGTCGAGAAACGTTCGTTTCTGCTGGCGCTGTGCTTCTACACATGTGTTTGCTGAACGGTGAAAGCGCACAGTAATGCACTTTTCTCCCAGAAAATACACTGTTTCTAAGGAAATGGAACCACACTGAGGAGACACTTGTGGGAGCTACTGTGACTAAAACTGAGCTTCCCTACGCACAGGGAAGCAAGAGAAATGCTGATTTCATCAAGCCCAGTTACATACTCAGAATCTGTACTACTGCGCAAATGGGCATGTCTCTGTATGAAAAAAACTCATTTCTGACAAAGTTGCCCAAATGCATCTCAGAAGTGTGCAACTTGTTCCCTGAGTTAGAAAACGTCGAGAATTGTTCATTTCTGCTAGCGCTGTGCTTCTACACATGTATTTGCTGAACGGTGAAAGCGCAGAGTAATGCACTTTTCTCCCAGCAAATACACTGTTTCTAAGGAAATGGGAACACACTGAGGAGACACTTGTGGGAGCTACTGTGACTAAAACTGAGCTTCCCTACACACAGGGAAGCAAGAGAAATGCTGATTTCATCAAGCCCAGTTACATACTCAGAATCTGTACTACTGCGCAAATAGGCATGTCTCTGTAGGCAAAAAACTCATTTCTGACAAAGTTGCCCAAATGCATCTCAGAAGTGTGCAACTTGTTCCCTGAGTTAGAAAACGTCGAGAAACGTTCGTTTCTGCTAGCGCTGTGCTTCTACACATGTATTTGCTGAACGGTGAAAGCGCACAGTAATGCACTTTTCTCCCAGAAAATACACTGTTTCTAAGGAAATGGGAACACACTGAGGAGACACTTGTGGGAGCTACTGTGACTAAAACTGAGCTTCCCTACGCACAGGGAAGCAAGAGAAATGCTGATTTCATCAAGCCCAGTTACATACTCAGAATCTGTACTACTGCGCAAATAGGCATGTCTCTGTAGGCAAAAAACTCATTTCTGACAAAGTTGCCCAAATGCATCTCAGAAGTGTGCAACTTGTTCCCTGAGTTAGAAAACGTCGAGAAACGGTCGTTTCTGCTAGCGCTGTGCTTCTACACATGTATTTGCTGAACGGTGAAAGGGCACAGTAATGCACTTTTCTCCCAGCAAATACACTGTTTCTAAGGAAATGGGAACACACTGAGGAGACACTTGTGGGAGCTACTGTGACTAAAACTGAGCTTCCCTACGCACAAAGAAGCAAGAAAAATGCTGATTTCATCCAGCCCAGTTACATACTCAAAATCTGTACTACTGGGCAAATAGGCATGTCTCTATAGGCAAAAAACTCATTTCTGACAAAGTTGCCCAAATGCATCTCAGAAGTGTGCAACTTGTTCCCTGAGTTAGAAAACGTCCAGAAACGGTCGTTTCTGCTAGCAATGTGCTTCTACACATGTATTTGCTGAACGGTGAAAGCGCACAGTAATGCACTTTTCTCCCTGCAAATACACTGTGTCTAAGGAAATGGGAACACACTGAGGAGACACTTGTGGGAGCTCCTGTGACTAAAACTGAGCTTCCCTACGCGCAAGGAAGCAAGAGAAATGCTGATTTCATCCAGCCCAGTTACTTACTCAGAATCTGTACTACTGCGCAAATAGGCATGTCTCTGTAGGCAAAAAACTCATTTCTGACAAAGTTGCCCAAATGCATCTCAGAAGTGTGCAACTTGTTCCCTGAGTTAGAAAACGTCGAGAAACGGTCGTTTCTGCTAGCGCTGTGCTTCTCCACATGTATTTGCTGAACGGTGAAAGCGCACAGTAATGCCCTTTTCTCCCAGGAAATACACTGTTTCTAAGGAAATGGGAACACACTGAGGAGACACTTGTGGGAGCTACTGTGACTAAAACTGAGCTTCCCTACGCACAGGGAAGCAAGAAAAATGCTGATTTCATCCAGCCCAGTTACATACTCAGAATCTGTACTACTGCGCAAATAGGCATGTCTCTGTAGGCAAAAAACTCATTTCTGACAAAGTTGCCCAAATGCATCTCAGAAGTGTGCAACTTGTTCCCTGAGTTAGAAAACGTCGAGAAACGGTCCTTTCTGCTAGCGCTGTGCTTCTAAACATGTATTTGCTGAACGGTGAAAGCGCACAGTGATGCCCTTTTCTCCCAGCAAATACACTGTTTCTAAGGAAATGGGAACACACTGAGTAGACACTTGTGGGAGCTACTGTGACTAAAACTGAGCTTCCCTACGCACAGGGAAGCAAGAGAAATGCTGATTTCATCAAGCCCAGTTACATACTCAGAATCTGTACTACTGCGCAAATAGGCATGTCTCTGTAGGCAAAAAACTCATTTCTGACGAAGTTGCCCAAATGCATCTCAGAAGTGTGCAACCTGATCCCTGAGTTAGAAAACGTCGAGAAACGTTCCTTTCTGCTAGCGCTGTGCTTCTACACATGTATTTGCTGAATGGTGAAAGCGCACAGTTATGCACTTTTCTCCCAGCAAATACACTGTTTCTAAGGAAATGGGAACACACTGGGGAGACAGTTGTAGGAGCTACTGTGACTAAAACTGAGCTTCCCTACGCACAGGGAAGCAAGAGAAATGCTGATTTCATCAAGCCCAGTTACATACTCAGAATCTGTACTATTGCGCAAATAGGCATGTCTCTGTAGGCAAAAAACTCATTGCTGACAAAGTTGCCCAAATGCATCTCAGAAGTGTGCAACTTGTTCCCTGAGTTAGAAAACGTTGAGAAACGGTCGTTTCTGCTAGCGTTGTGCTTCTACACATGTATTTGCTGAACGGTGAAAGCACACAGTAATGCGCTTTTCTCCTAGCAAATACACTGTTTCTAAAGAAATGGGAACACACTGAGGAGACACTTGTGGGAGCTACTGTGACTAAAACTGAGCTTCCCTACGCACAGGGAAGCAAGAGAAATGCTGATTTCATCAAGCCCAGTTACATACTCAGAATCTGTACTACTGTGCAAATAGGCATGTCTCTGTAGGCAAAAAACTCATTTCTGACAAAGTTGCCCAAATGCATCTCAGAAGTGTGCAACTTGTTCCCTGAGTTTGAAAACATCGAGAAACGTTCGTTTCTGCTAGCGCTGTGCTTCTACACATGTATTTGCTGAACGGTGAAAGCACACAGTAATGCACTTTTCTCCCAGCAAATACACTGTTTCTAAGGAAATGGGAACACACTGAGGAGACACTAGTGGGAGCTACTGTGACTAAAACTGAGCTTCCCTATGCACAGGGAAGCAAGAGAAATGCTGATTTCATCAAGCCCAGTTACATACTCAGAATCTGTACTACTGCGCAAATAGGCATGTCTCTTTAGGCAAAAAACTCATTCTTGAGATGGTTACACAAATGCATCTCAGAAGTGTGCAACTTGTTCCCGGAGTTAGAAAACGTCGAGAAACGTTCGTTTCTGCTAGCGCTGTGCTTCTACACATGTATTTGCTGAACGGTGAAAGCGCACAGTAATTCACTTTTCTCCCAGCAAATACACTGTTTCTAAGGAAATGGGAACACACTGAGGAGACACTTGTGGGAGCTACTGTGACTAAAACTGAGCTTCCCTACACACAGGGAAGCAAGAGAAATGCTGATTTCATCAAGCCCAGTTACATACTCAGAATCTGTACTACTGCGCAAATAGGCATGTCTCTTTAGGCAAAAAGCTCATTTCTGACAAAGTTGCCCAAATGCATCTCAGAAGTGTGCCACTTGTTCCCTGAGTTAGAAAACGTCGAGAAACGGTCGTTTCAGCTAGCGCTGTGCTTCTACCCATGTATTTGCTGAACGGTGAAAGCGCACAGTAATGCACTTTTCTCCCTGCAAATACACTGTTTCTAAGGAAATGGGAACACACTGAGGAGACACTTGTGGGAGCTACTGTGACTAAAACTGAGCTTCCCTACGCACAGGGAAGCCAGAGAAATGCTGATTTCATCAAGCCCAGTTACATACTCAGAATCTGTACTACTGCGCAAATAGGCATGACTCTGTAGGCAAAAAACTCATTCTTGAGATAGTTACACAAATGCATCTCAGAAGTGTGCAACTTGTTCCCTGAGTTAGAAAACGTCGAGAAACGTTCGTTTCTGCTAGCGCTGTGCTTCTACACATGTATTTGCTGAACGGTGAAAGCGCACAGTAATGCACTTTTCTCCCAGCAAATACACTGTTTCTAAGGAAATGGGAACACACTGAGGAGACACTTGTGGGAGCTACTGTGACTAAAACTGAGCTTCCCTACGCACAGGGAAGCAAGAGAAATGCTGATTTCATCAAGCCCAGTTACATACTCAGAATCTTTACTACTGCGCAAATAGGCATGTCTCTTTAGGCAAAAAACTCATTTCTGACAAAGTTGCCCAAATGCATCTCAGAAGTGTGCAACTTGTTCCCTGAGTTAGAAAACCTCGAGAAACGGTCGTTTCTGCTAGCGCTGTGCTTCTACACATGTATTTGCTGAACGGTGAAAGCGCACAGTGATGCACTTTTCTCCCAGCAAATACACTGTTTCTAAGGAACTGGGAACACACTGAGGAGACACTTGTGGGAGCTACTGTGACTAAAACTGAGCTTCCCTACGCACAGGGAAGCAAGAGAAATGCTGATTTCATCAAGCCCAGTTACATACTCAGAATCTGTACTACTGCGCAAATAGGCATGTCTCTTTAGGCACAGAACTCATTTCTGACAAAGTTGCCCAAATGCATCTCAGAAGTGTGCAACTTGTTCCCTGAGTTAGAAAACGTCGAGAAACAGTCGTTTCTGCTAGCGCTGTGCTTCTACACATGTATTTGCTGAACGGTGAAAGCGCACAGTAATGCACTTTTCTCCCAGCAAATACACTGTTTCTAAGGAAATGGGAACACACTGAGGAGACACTTGTGGGAGCTACTGTGACTAAAACTGAGCTTCCCTACACACAGGGAAGCAAGAGAAATGCTGATTTCATCCAGCCCAGTTACATATTCAGAATCTGTACTACTGCGCAAATAGGCATGTCTCTGTAGGCAAAAAACTCATTTCTGACAAAGCTGCACAAATGCATCTCAGAAGTGTGCAACTTGTTCCCTGAGTTAGAAAACGTCGAGAAACGTTCGTTTCTCCTAGCGCTGTGCTTCTACACATGTATTTGCTTAACGGTGAAAGCGCACAGTAATGCACTTTTCTCCCAGCAAATACACTGTTTCTAAGGAAATGGGAACACACTGAGGAGACACTTGTGGGAGCTACTGTGACTAAAACTGAGCTTCCCTACGCACAGGGAAGCAAGAGAAATGCTGATTTCATCAAGCCCAGTTACATACTCAGAACCTGTACTACTGCGCAAATAGGCATGTCTCTTTAGGCAAAAAATTCATTTCTGACAAGGTTGCCCAAATGCATCTCAGAAGTGTGCAACTTGTTCCCTGAGTTAGAAAACGTCGAGAAACGGTCATATCTGCTAACGCTGTGCTTCTACACATGTATTTGCTGAACGGTGAAAGCGCACAGTAATGCACTTTTCTCCCATCAAATACACTGTTTCTAAGGATATGGGAACACACTGAGTAGACACTTGTGGGAGCTACTGTGACTAAAACTGAGCTTCCCTATGCACAGGGAAGCAAGAGAAATGCTGATTTCATCAAGCCCAGTTACATACTCAGAATCTGTACTACTGCGCAAATAGGCATGTCTCTTTAGGCAAAAAACTCATTTCTGACAAAGTTGCCCAAATGCATCTCAGAAGTGTGCAACTTGTTCCCTGAGTTAGAAAACGTCGAGAAACGGTCATATCTGCTAACGCTGTGCTTCTACACATGTATTTGCTGAACGGTGAAAGCGCACAGTAATGCACTTTTCTCCCAGCAAATACACTGTTTCTAAGGATATGGGAACACACTGAGGAGACACTTGTGGGAGCTACTGTGACTAAAACTGAGCTTCCCTACGCACAGGGAAGCAAGAGAAATGCTGATTTCATCAAGCCCAGTTACATACTCAGAATCTGTACTACTGCGCAAATAGGCATGTCTCTTTAGGCAAAAAACTCATTTCTGACAAAGTTGCCCAAATGCATCTCAGAAGTGTGCAACTTGTTCCCTGAGTTAGAAAACGTCGAGAAACGTTCGTTTCTGCTAGCACTGTGCTTCTACACATGTATTTGCTGAACGGTGAAAGCGCACAGTAATGCACTTTTCTCCCAGCAAATACACTGTTTCTAAGGAAATGGGAACACACTGAGGAGACACTTGTGGGAGCTACTGTGACTAAAACTGAGCTTCCCTACACACAGGGAAGCAAGAGAAATGCTGATTTCATCAAGCCCAGTTACATACTCAGAATCTGTACTACTGCGCAAATAGGCATGTCTCTTTAGGCAAAAAACTCATTTCTGACAAAGTTGCCCAAATGCATCTCAGAAGTGTGCAACTTGTTCCCTGAGTTAGAAAACGTCGAGAAATGGTCGTTTCTGCTAGCGCTGTGCTTCTACACATGTATTTGCTGAACGGTGAAAGCGCACAGTAATGCACTTTTCTCCCAGCAAATACACTGTTTCTAAGGAAATGGGAACACACTGAGGAGACACTTATGGGAGCTACTGTGACTAAAACTGAGCTTCCCTACGCACAGGGAAGCAAGAGAAATGCTGATTTCATCAAGCCCAGTTACATACTCAGAATCTGTACTACTGCGCAAATAGGCTTGAATCTGTAGGCAAAAAACTCATTTCTGACAAAGTTGCCCAAATGCATCTCAGAAGTGTGCAACTTGTTCCCTGAGTTAGAAAACGTCGAGAAACGTTCGTTTCTGCTAGCGCTGTGCTTCTACACATGTATTTGCTGAACGGTGAAAGCGCACAGTAATGCACTTTTCTCCCAGCAAATACACTGTTTCTAAGGAAATGGGAACACACTGAGGAGACACTTGTAGGAGCTACTGTGACTAAAACTGAGCTTCCCTACGCACAGGGAAGCAAGAGAAATGCTGATTTCATCCAGCCCAGTTACATACTCAGAATCTGTACTACTGCGCAAATAGGCATGTCTCTTTAGGCACAAAACTCATTTCTGACAAAGTTGCCCAAATGCATCTCAGAAGTGTGCAACTTGTTCCCTGAGTTAGAAAACGTCGAGAAACGTTCGTTTCTGCTAGCACTGTGCTTCTACACATGTATTTGCTGAACAGTGAAAGCGCACAGTAATGCACTTTTCTCCCAGCAAATACACTGTTTCTAAGGATATGGGAACACACTGAGGAGACACTTGTGGGAGCTACTGTGACTAAAACTGAGCTTCCCTACGCACAGGGAAGCAAGAGAAATGCTGATTTCATCAAGCCCAGTTACATACTCAGAATCTGTACTACTGCGCAAATAGGCATGTCTCTTTAGGCAAAAAACTCATTTCTGACAAAGTTGCCCAAATGCATCTCAGAAGTGTGCAACTTGTTCGCTGAGTTAGAAAACGTCGAGAAACGTTCGTTTCTGCTAGCACTGTGCTTCTACACATGTATTTGCTGAACGGTGAAAGCGCACAGTAATGCACTTTTCTCCCAGCAAATACACTGTTTCTAAGGAAATGGGAACACACTGAGGAGACACTTGTGGGAGCTACTGTGACTAAAACTGAGCTTCCCTACGCACAGGGAAGCAAGAGAAATGCTGATTTCATCCAGCCCAGTTACATACTCAGAATCTGTACTACTGCGCAAATAGGCATGTCTCTTTAGGCAAAAAACTCATTTCTGACAAAGTTGCCCAAATGCATCTCAGAAGTGTGCAACTTGTTCCCTGAGTTAGAAAACCTCGAGAAACGGTCGTTTCTGCTAGCGCTGTGCTTCTACACATGTATTTGCTGAACGGTGAAAGCGCACAGTGATGCACTTTTCTCCCAGCAAATACACTGTTTCTAAGGAACTGGGAACACACTGAGGAGACACTTGTGGGAGCTACTGTGACTAAAACTGAGGTTCCCTACGCACAGGGAAGCAAGAGAAATGCTGATTTCATCAAGCCCAGTTACATACTCAGAATCTGTACTACTGCGCAAATAGGCATGTCTCTTTAGGCACAAAACTCATTTCTGACAAAGTTGCCCAAATGCATCTCAGAAGTGTGCAACTTGTTCCCTGAGTTAGAAAACGTCGAGAAACAGTCGTTTCTGCTAGCGCTGTGCTTCTACACATGTATTTGCTGAACGGTGAAAGCGCACAGTAATGCACTTTTCTCCCAGCAAATACACTGTTTCTAAGGAAATGGGAACACACTGAGGAGACACTTGTGGGAGCTACTGTGACTAAAACTGAGCTTACCTACGCACAGGGAAGCAAGAGAAATGCTGATTTCATCAAGCCCAGTTACATACTCAGAATCTGTACTACTGCGCAAATAGGCATGTCTCTTTAGGCACAAAACTCATTTCTGACAAAGTTGCCCAAATGCATCTCAGAAGTGTGCAACTTGTTCCCTGAGTTAGAAAACGTCGAGAAACGGTTGTTTCTGCTAGCACTGTGCTTCTACACATGTATTTGCTGAACGGTGAAAGCGCACAGTAATGCACTTTTCTCCCATCAAATACACTGTTTCTAAGGATATGGGAACACACTGAGTAGACACTTGTGGGAGCTACTGTGACTAAAACTGAGCTTCCCTATGCACAGGGAAGCAAGAGAAATGCTGATTTCATCAAGCCCAGTTACATACTCAGAATCTGTACTACTGCGCAAATAGGCATGTCTCTTTAGGCAAAAAACTCATTTCTGACAAAGTTGCCCAAATGCATCTCAGAAGTGTGCAACTTGTTCCCTGAGTTAGAAAACGTCGAGAAACGGTCATATCTGCTAACGCTGTGCTTCTACACATGTATTTGCTGAACGGTGAAAGCGCACAGTAATGCACTTTTCTCCCAGCAAATACACTGTTTCTAAGGATATGGGAACACACTGAGGAGACACTTGTGGGAGCTACTGTGACTAAAACTGAGCTTCCCTACGCACAGGGAAGCAAGAGAAATGCTGATTTCATCAAGCCCAGTTACATACTCAGAATCTGTACTACTGCGCAAATAGGCATGTCTCTTTAGGCAAAAAACTCATTTCTGACAAAGTTGCCCAAATGCATCTCAGAAGTGTGCAACTTGTTCCCTGAGTTAGAAAACGTCGAGAAACGTTCGTTTCTGCTAGCACTGTGCTTCTACACATGTATTTGCTGAACGGTGAAAGCGCACAGTAATGCACTTTTCTCCCAGCAAATACACTGTTTCTAAGGAAATGGGAACACACTGAGGAGACACTTGTGGGAGCTACTGTGACTAAAACTGAGCTTCCCTACACACAGGGAAGCAAGAGAAATGCTGATTTCATCAAGCCCAGTTACATACTCAGAATCTGTACTACTGCGCAAATAGGCATGTCTCTTTAGGCAAAAAACTCATTTCTGACAAAGTTGCCCAAATGCATCTCAGAAGTGTGCAACTTGTTCCCTGAGTTAGAAAACGTCGAGAAATGGTCGTTTCTGCTAGCGCTGTGCTTCTACACATGTATTTGCTGAACGGTGAAAGCGCACAGTAATGCACTTTTCTCCCAGCAAATACACTGTTTCTAAGGAAATGGGAACACACTGAGGAGACACTTGTGGGAGCTACTGTGACTAAAACTGAGCTTACCTACGCACAGGGAAGCAAGAGAAATGCTGATTTCATCAAGCCCAGTTACATACTCAGAATCTGTACTACTGCGCAAATAGGCATGTCTCTTTAGGCAAAAAACTCATTTCTGACAAAGTTGCCCAAATGCATCTCAGAAGTGTGCAACTTGTTCCCTGAGTTAGAAAACGTCGAGAAACGGTCGTTTCTGCCAGCGCTGTGCTTCTACACATGTATTTGATGAACGGTGAAAGCGCACAGTAATGCACTTTTCTCCCAGCAAATACACTGTTTCTAAGGAAATGGGAACACACTGAGGAGACACTTATGGGAGCTACTGTGACTAAAACTGAGCTTCCCTACGCACAGGGAAGCAAGAGAAATGCTGATTTCATCAAGCCCAGTTACATACTCAGAATCTGTACTACTGCGCAAATAGGCTTGAATCTGTAGGCAAAAAACTCATTTCTGACAAAGTTGCCCAAATGCATCTCAGAAGTGTGCAACTTGTTCCCTGAGTTAGAAAACGTCGAGAAACGTTTGTTTCTGCTAGCGCTGTGCTTCTACACATGTATTTGCTGAACGGTGAAAGCGCACAGTAATGCACTTTTCTCCCAGCAAATACACTGTTTCTAAGGAAATGGGAACACACTGAGGAGACACTTGTGGGAGCTACTGTGACTAAAACTGAGCTTCCCTACGCACAGGGAAGCAAGAGAAATGCTGATTTCATCCAGCCCAGTTACATACTCAGAATCTGTACTACTGCGCAAATAGGCATGTCTCTTTAGGCACAAAACTCATTTCTGACAAAGTTGCCCAAATGCATCTCAGAAGTGTGCAACTTGTTCCCTGAGTTAGAAAACGTCGAGAAACGTTCGTTTCTGCTAGCACTGTGCTTCTACACATGTATTTGCTGAACAGTGAAAGCGCACAGTAATGCACTTTTCTCCCAGCAAATACACTGTTTCTAAGGATATGGGAACACACTGAGGAGACACTTGTGGGAGCTACTGTGACTAAAACTGAGCTTCCCTACGCACAGGGAAGCAAGAGAAATGCTGATTTCATCAAGCCCAGTTACATACTCAGAATCTGTACTACTGCGCAAATAGGCATGTCTCTTTAGGCAAAAAACTCATTTCTGACAAAGTTGCCCAAATGCATCTCAGAAGTGTGCAACTTGTTCGCTGAGTTAGAAAACGTCGAGAAACGTTCGTTTCTGCTAGCACTGTGCTTCTACACATGTATTTGCTGAACGGTGAAAGAGCACAGTAATGCACTTTTCTCCCAGCAAATACACTGTTTCTAAGGAAATGGGAACACACTGAGGAGACACTTGTGGGAGCTACTGTGACTAAAACTGAGCTTCCCTACGCACAGGGAAGCAAGAGAAATGCTGATTTCATCCAGCCCAGTTACATACTCAGAATCTGTACTACTGCGCAAATAGGCATGTCTCTTTAGGCAAAAAACTCATTTCTGACAAAGTTGCCCAAATGCATCTCAGAAGTGTGCAACTTGTTCCCTGAGTTAGAAAACCTCGAGAAACGGTCGTTTCTGCTAGCGCTGTGCTTCTACACATGTATTTGCTGAACGGTGAAAGCGCACAGTGATGCACTTTTCTCCCAGCAAATACACTGTTTCTAAGGAACTGGGAACACACTGAGGAGACACTTGTGGGAGCTACTGTGACTAAAACTGAGCTTCCCTACGCACAGGGAAGCAAGAGAAATGCTGATTTCATCAAGCCCAGTTACATACTCAGAATCTGTACTACTGCGCAAATAGGCATGTCTCTTTAGGCACAAAACTCATTTCTGACAAAGTTGCCCAAATGCATCTCAGAAGTGTGCAACTTGTTCCCTGAGTTAGAAAACGTCGAGAAACAGTCGTTTCTGCTAGCGCTGTGCTTCTACACATGTATTTGCTGAACGGTGAAAGCGCACAGTAATGCACTTTTCTCCCAGCAAATACACTGTTTCTAAGGAAATGGGAACACACTGAGGAGACACTTGTGGGAGCTACTGTGACTAAAACTGAGCTTCCCTACACACAGGGAAGCAAGAGAAATGCTGATTTCATCCAGCCCATTTACATATTCAGAATCTGTACTACTGCGCAAATAGGCATGTCTCTGTAGGCAAAAAACTCATTTCTGACAAAGCTGCACAAATGCATCTCAGAAGTGTGCAACTTGTTCCCTGAGTTAGAAAACGTCGAGAAACGTTCGTTTCTGCTAGCGCTGTGCTTCTACACATGTATTTGCTTAACGGTGAAAGCGCACAGTAATGCACTTTTCTCCCAGCAAATACACTGTTTCTAAGGAAATGGGAACACACTGAGGAGACACTTGTGGGAGCTACTGTGACTAAAACTGAGCTTCCCTACGCACAGGGAAGCAAGAGAAATGCTGATTTCATCAAGCCCAGTTACATACTCAGAACCTGTACTACTGCGCAAATAGGCATGTCTCTTTAGGCAAAAAATTCATTTCTGACAAGGTTGCCCAAATGCATCTCAGAAGTGTGCAACTTGTTCCCTGAGTTAGAAAACGTCGAGAAACGGTCATATCTGCTAACGCTGTGCTTCTACACATGTATTTGCTGAACGGTGAAAGCGCACAGTAATGCACTTTTCTCCCAGCAAATACACTGTTTCTAAGGATATGGGAACACACTGAGGAGACACTTGTGGGAGCTACTGTGACTAAAACTGAGCTTCCCTACGCACAGGGAAGCAAGAGAAATGCTGATTTCATCAAGCCCAGTTACATACTCAGAATCTGTACTACTGCGCAAATAGGCATGTCTCTTTAGGCAAAAAACTCATTTCTGACAAAGTTGCCCAAATGCATCTCAGAAGTGTGCAACTTGTTCCCTGAGTTAGAAAACGTCGAGAAACGTTCGTTTCTGCTAGCACTGTGCTTCTACACATGTATTTGCTGAACGGTGAAAGCGCACAGTAATGCACTTTTCTCCCAGCAAATACACTGTTTCTAAGGAAATGGGAACACACTGAGGAGACACTTGTGGGAGCTACTGTGACTAAAACTGAGCTTCCCTACACACAGGGAAGCAAGAGAAATGCTGATTTCATCAAGCCCAGTTACATACTCAGAATCTGTACTACTGCGCAAATAGGCATGTCTCTTTAGGCAAAAAACTCATTTCTGACAAAGTTGCCCAAATGCATCTCAGAAGTGTGCAACTTGTTCCCTGAGTTAGAAAACGTCGAGAAATGGTCGTTTCTGCTAGCGCTGTGCTTCTACACATGTATTTGCTGAACGGTGAAAGCGCACAGTAATGCACTTTTCTCCCAGCAAATACACTGTTTCTAAGGAAATGGGAACACACTGAGGAGACACTTGTGGGAGCTACTGTGACTAAAACTGAGCTTACCTACGCACAGGGAAGCAAGAGAAATGCTGATTTCATCAAGCCCAGTTACATACTCAGAATCTGTACTACTGCGCAAATAGGCATGTCTCTTTAGGCAAAAAACTCATTTCTGACAAAGTTGCCCAAATGCATCTCAGAAGTGTGCAACTTGTTCCCTGAGTTAGAAAACGTCGAGAAACGGTCGTTTCTGCCAGCGCTGTGCTTCTACACATGTATTTGATGAACGGTGAAAGCGCACAGTAATGCACTTTTCTCCCAGCAAATACACTGTTTCTAAGGAAATGGGAACACACTGAGGAGACACTTATGGGAGCTACTGTGACTAAAACTGAGCTTCCCTACGCACAGGGAAGCAAGAGAAATGCTGATTTCATCAAGCCCAGTTACATACTCAGAATCTGTACTACTGCGCAAATAGGCTTGAATCTGTAGGCAAAAAACTCATTTCTGACAAAGTTGCCCAAATGCATCTCAGAAGTGTGCAACTTGTTCCCTGAGTTAGAAAACGTCGAGAAACGTTCGTTTCTGCTAGCACTGTGCTTCTACACATGTATTTGCTGAACGGTGAAAGCGCACAGTAATGCACTTTTCTCCCAGCAAATACACTGTTTCTAAGGAAATGGGAACACACTGAGGAGACACTTGTGGGAGCTACTGTGACTAAAACTGAGCTTCCCTACGCACAGGGAAGCAAGAGAAATGCTGATTTCATCAAGCCCAGTTACATACTCAGAATCTGTACTACTGCGCAAATAGGCATGTCTCTTTAGGCAAAAAAATCATTTCTGACAAAGTTGCCCAAATGCATCTCAGAAGTGTGCAACTTGTTCCCTGAGTTAGAAAACGTCGAGAAACGGTCGTTTCTGCCAGCGCTGTGCTTCTACACATGTATTTGCTGAACGGTGAAAGCGCACAGTAATGCACTTTTCTCCCAGCAAATACACTGTTTCTAAGGAAATGGGAACACACTGAGGAGACACTTATGGGAGCTACTGTGACTAAAACTGAGCTTCCTTACGCACAGGGAAGCAAGAGAAATGCTGATTTCATCAAGCCCAGTTACATACTCAGAATCTGTACTACTGCGCAAATAGGCTTGAATCTGTAGGCAAAAAACTCATTTCTGACAAAGTTGCCCAAATGCATCTCAGAAGTGTGCAACTTGTTCCCTGAGTTAGAAAACGTCGAGAAACGTTCGTTTCTGCTAGCGCTGTGCTTCTACACATGTATTTGCTGAACGGTGAAAGCGCACAGTAATGCACTTTTCTCCCAGCAAATACACTGTTTCTAAGGAAATGGGAACACACTGAGGAGACACTTGTGGGAGCTACTGTGACTAAAACTGAGCTTCCCTACGCACAGGGAAGCAAGAGAAATGCTGATTTCATCCAGCCCAGTTACATACTCAGAATCTGTACTACTGCGCAAATAGGCATGTCTCTTTAGGCAAAAAACTCATTTCTGACAAAGTTGCCCAAATGCATCTCAGAAGTGTGCAACTTGTTCCCTGAGTTAGAAAACGTCGAGAAACGTTCGTTTCTGCTAGCACTGTGCTTCTACACATGTATTTGCTGAACGGTGAAAGCGCACAGTAATGCACTTTTCTCCCAGCAAATACACTGTTTCTAAGGAAATGGGAACACACTGAGGAGACACTTGTGGAAGCTACTGTGACTAAAACTGAGCTTCCCTACGCACAGGGAAGCAAGAGAAATGCTGATTTCATCAAGCCCAGTTACATACTCAGAATCTGTACTACTGCGCAAATAGGCATGTCTCTTTAGGCAAAAAACTCATTTCTGACAAAGTTGCCCAAATGCATCTCAGAAGTGTGCAACTTGTTCCCTGAGTTAGAAAACGTCGAGAAATGGTCGTTTCTGCTAGCGCTGTGCTTCTACACATGTATTTACTGAACGGTGAAAGCGCACAGTAATGCACTTTTCTCCCAGCAAATACACTGTTTCTAAGGAAATGGGAACACACTGAGGAGACACTTGTGGGAGCTACTGTGACTAAAACTGAGCTTACCTACGCACAGGGAAGCAAGAGAAATGCTGATTTCATCAAGCCCAGTTACATACTCAGAATCTGTACTACTGCGCAAATAGGCATGTCTCTTTAGGCACAAAACTCATTTCTGACAAAGTTGCCCAAATGCATCTCAGAAGTGTGCAACTTGTTCCCTGAGTTAGAAAACGTCGAGAAACGGTCGTTTCTGCCAGCGCTGTGCTTCTACACATGTATTTGATGAACGGTGAAAGCGCACAGTAATGCACTTTTCTCCCAGCAAATACACTGTTTCTAAGGAAATGGGAACACACTGAGGAGACACTTATGGGAGCTACTGTGACTAAAACTGAGCTTCCCTACGCACAGGGAAGCAAGAGAAATGCTGATTTCATCAAGCCCAGTTACATACTCAGAATCTGTACTACTGCGCAAATAGGCTTGAATCTGTAGGCAAAAAACTCATTTCTGACAAAGTTGCCCAAATGCATCTCAGAAGTGTGCAACTTGTTCCCTGAGTTAGAAAACGTCGAGAAACGTTCGTTTCTGCTAGCACTGTGCTTCTACACATGTATTTGCTGAACGGTGAAAGCGCACAGTAATGCACTTTTCTCCCAGCAAATACACTGTTTCTAAGGAAATGGGAACACACTGAGGAGACACTTGTGGAAGCTACTGTGACTAAAACTGAGCTTCCCTACGCACAGGGAAGCAAGAGAAATGCTGATTTCATCAAGCCCAGTTACATACTCAGAATCTGTACTACTGCGCAAATAGGCTTGAATCTGTAGGCAAAAAACTCATTTCTGACAAAGTTGCCCAAATGCATCTCAGAAGTGTGCAACTTGTTCCCTGAGTTAGAAAACGTCGAGAAACGGTCATATCTGCTAACGCTGTGCTTCTACACATGTATTTGCTGAACGGTGAAAGCGCACAGTAATGCACTTTTCTCCCATCAAATACACTGTTTCTAAGGATATGGGAACACACTGAGGAGACACTTGTGGGAGCTACTGTGACTAAAACTGAGCTTCCCTACGCACAGGGAAGCAAGAGAAATGCTGATTTCATCAAGCCCAGTTACATACTCAGAATCTGTACTACTGCGCAAATAGGCATGTCTCTTTAGGCAAAAAACTCATTTCTGACAAAGTTGCCCAAATGCATCTCAGAAGTGTGCAACTTGTTCCCTGAGTTAGAAAACGTCGAGAAACGTTCGTTTCTGCTAGCACTGTGCTTCTACACATGTATTTGCTGAACGGTGAAAGCGCACAGTAATGCACTTTTCTCCCAGCAAATACACTGTTTCTAAGGAAATGGGAACACACTGAGGAGACACTTGTGGGAGCTACTGTGACTAAAACTGAGCTTCCCTACGCACAGGGAAGCAAGAGAAATGCTGATTTCATCAAGCCCAGTTACATACTCAGAATCTGTACTACTGCGCAAATAGGCATGTCTCTTTAGGCAAAAAACTCATTTCTGACAAAGTTGCCCAAATGCATCTCAGAAGTGTGCAACTTGTTCCCTGAGTTAGAAAACGTCGAGAAACCGTCGTTTCTGCTAGCGCTGTGCTTCTACACATGTATTTGCTGAACGGTGAAAGCGCACAGTAATGCACTTTTCTCCCAGCAAATACACTGTTTCTAAGGATATGGGAACACACTGAGGAGACACTTGTGGGAGCTACTGTGACTAAAACTGAGCTTCCCTACACACAGGGAAGCAAGAGAAATGCTGATTTCATCCAGCCCAGTTACATATTCAGAATCTGTACTACTGCGCAAATAGGCATGTCTCTGTAGGCAAAAAACTCATTTCTGACAAAGCTGCACAAATGCATCTCAGAAGTGTGCAACTTGTTCCCTGAGTTAGAAAACGTCGAGAAACGGTCGTTTCTGCTAGCGCTGTGCTTCTACACATGTATTTGCTGAACGGTGAAAGCGCACAGTAATGCACTTTTCTCCCAGCAAATACACTGTTTCTAAGGAAATGGGAACACACTGAGGAGACACTTGTGGGAGCTACTGTGACTAAAACTGAGCTTCCCTACTCACAGGGAAGCAAGAGAAATGCTGATTTCATCAAGCCCAGTTACATACTCAGAACCTGTACTACTGCGCAAATAGGCATGTCTCTTTAGGCAAAAAATTCATTTCTGACAAGGTTGCCCAAATGCATCTCAGAAGTGTGCAACTTGTTCCCTGAGTTAGAAAACGTCGAGAAACGGTCATATCTGCTAACGCTGTGCTTCTACACATGTATTTGCTGAACGGTGAAAGCGCACAGTAATGCACTTTTCTCCCATCAAATACACTGTTTCTAATGATATGGGAACACACTGAGTAGACACTTGTGGGAGCTACTGTGACTAAAACTGAGCTTCCCTATGCACAGGGAAGCAAGAGAAATGCTGATTTCATCAAGCCCAGTTACATACTCAGAATCTGTACTACTGCGCAAATAGGCATGTCTCTTTAGGCAAAAAAATCATTTCTGACAAAGTTGCCCAAATGCATCTCAGAAGTGTGCAACTTGTTCCCTGAGTTAGAAAACGTCGAGAAACGGTCGTTTCTGCCAGCGCTGTGCTTCTACACATGTATTTGATGAACGGTGAAAGCGCACAGTAATGCACTTTTCTCCCAGCAAATACACTGTTTCTAAGGAAATGGGAACACACTGAGGAGACACTTATGGGAGCTACTGTGACTAAAACTGAGCTTCCCTACGCACAGGGAAGCAAGAGAAATGCTGATTTCATCAAGCCCAGTTACATACTCAGAATCTGTACTACTGCGCAAATAGGCTTGAATCTGTAGGCAAAAAACTCATTTCTGACAAAGTTGCCCAAATGCATCTCAGAAGTGTGCAACTTGTTCCCTGAGTTAGAAAACATCGAGAAACGTTCATTTCTGCTAGCGCTGTGCTTCTACACATGTATTTGCTGAACGGTGAAAGCGCACAGTAATGCACTTTTCTCCCAGCAAATACACTGTTTCTAAGGAAATGGGAACACACTGAGGAGACACTTGTGGGAGCTACTGTGACTAAAACTGAGCTTCCCTACGCACAGGGAAGCAAGAGAAATGCTGATTTCATCCAGCCCAGTTACATACTCAGAATCTGTACTACTGCGCAAATAGGCATGTCTCTTTAGGCAAAAAACTCATTTCTGACAAAGTTGCCCAAATGCATCTCAGAAGTGTGCAACTTGTTCCCTGAGTTAGAAAACGTCGAGAAACGTTCGTTTCTGCTAGCACTGTGCTTCTACACATGTATTTGCTGAACAGTGAAAGCGCACAGTAATGCACTTTTCTCCCAGCAAATACACTGTTTCTAAGGATATGGGAACACACTGAGGAGACACTTGTGGGAGCTACTGTGACTAAAACTGAGCTTCCCTACGCACAGGGAAGCAAGAGAAATGCTGATTTCATCAAGCCCAGTTACATACTCAGAATCTGTACTACTGCGCAAATAGGCATGTCTCTTTAGGCAAAAAACTCATTTCTGACAAAGTTGCCCAAATGCATCTCAGAAGTGTGCAACTTGTTCCCTGAGTTAGAAAACGTCGAGAAATGGTCGTTTCTGCTAGTGCTGTGCTTCTACACATGTATTTGCTGAACGGTGAAAGCGCACAGTAATGCACTTTTCTCCCAGCAAATACACTGTTTCTAAGGAAATGGGAACACACTGAGGAGACACTTGTGGGAGCTACTGTGACTAAAACTGAGCTTACCTACGCACAGGGAAGCAAGAGAAATGCTGATTTCATCAAGCCCAGGTACATACTCAGAATCTGTACTACTGCGCAAATAGGCATGTCTCTTTAGGCACAAAACTCATTTCTGACAAAGTTGCCCAAATGCATCTCAGAAGTGTGCAACTTGTTCCCTGAGTTAGAAAACGTCGAGAAACGGTCGTTTCTGCCAGCGCTGTGCTTCTACACATGTATTTGATGAACGGTGAAAGCGCACAGTAATGCACTTTTCTCCCAGCAAATACACTGTTTCTAAGGAAATGGGAACACACTGAGGAGACACTTATGGGAGCTACTGTGACTAAAACTGAGCTTCCCTACGCACAGGGAAGCAAGAGAAATGCTGATTTCATCAAGCTCAGTTACATACTCAGAATCTGTACTACTGCGCAAATAGGCTTGAATCTGTAGGCAAAAAACTCATTTCTAACAAAGTTGCCCAAATGCATCTCAGAAGTGTGCAACTTGTTCCCTGAGTTAGAAAACGTCGAGAAACGTTCGTTTCTGCTAGCGCTGTGCTTCTACACATGTATTTGCTGAACGGTGAAAGCGCACAGTAATGCACTTTTCTCCCAGCAAATACACTGTTTCTAAGGAAATGGGAACACACTGAGGAGACACTTGTGGGAGCTACTGTGACTAAAACTGAGCTTCCCTACGCACAGGGAAGCAAGAGAAATGCTGATTTCATCCAGCCCAGTTACATACTCAGAATCTGTACTACTGCGCAAATAGGCATGTCTCTTTAGGCAAAAAACTCATTTCTGACAAAGTTGCCCAAATGCATCTCAGAAGTGTGCAACTTGTTCCCTGAGTTAGAAAACGTCGAGAAACGTTCGTTTCTGCTAGCACTGTGCTTCTACACATGTATTTGCTGAACGGTGAAAGCGCACAGTAATGCACTTTTCTCCCAGCAAATACACTGTTTCTAAGGAAATGGGAACACACTGAGGAGACACTTGTGGAAGCTACTGTGACTAAAACTGAGCTTCCCTACGCACAGGGAAGCAAGAGAAATGCTGATTTCATCAAGCCCAGTTACATACTCAGAATCTGTACTACTGCGCAAATAGGCATGTCTCTTTAGGCAAAAAACTCATTTCTGACAAAGTTGCCCAAATGCATCTCAGAAGTGTGCAACTTGTTCCCTGAGTTAGAAAACGTTGAGAAATGGTCGTTTCTGCTAGCGCTGTGCTTCTACACATGTATTTACTGAACGGTGAAAGCGCACAGTAATGCACTTTTCTCCCAGCAAATACACTGTTTCTAAGGAAATGGGAACACACTGAGGAGACACTTGTGGGAGCTACTGTGACTAAAACTGAGCTTCCCTACGCACAGGGAAGCAAGAGAAATGCTGATTTCATCAAGCCCAGTTACATACTCAGAATCTGTACTACTGCGCAAATAGGCATGTCTCTTTAGGCACAAAACTCATTTCTGACAAAGTTGCCCAAATGCATCTCAGAAGTGTGCAACTTGTTCCCTGAGTTAGAAAACGTCGAGAAACGGTCGTTTCTGCCAGCGCTGTGCTTCTACACATGTATTTGATGAACGGTGAAAGCGCACAGTAATGCACTTTTCTCCCAGCAAATACACTGTTTCTAAGGAAATGGGAACACACTGAGGAGACACTTATGGGAGCTACTGTGACTAAAACTGAGCTTCCCTACGCACAGGGAAGCAAGAGAAATGCTGATTTCATCAAGCCCAGTTACATACTCAGAATCTGTACTACTGCGCAAATAGGCTTGAATCTGTAGGCAAAAAACTCATTTCTGACAAAGTTGCCCAAATGCATCTCAGAAGTGTGCAACTTGTTCCCTGAGTTAGAAAACGTCGAGAAACGTTCGTTTCTGCTAGCACTGTGCTTCTACACATGTATTTGCTGAACGGTGAAAGCGCACAGTAATGCACTTTTCTCCCAGCAAATACACTGTTTCTAAGGAAATGGGAACACACTGAGGAGACACTTGTGGAAGCTACTGTGACTAAAACTGAGCTTCCCTACGCACAGGGAAGCAAGAGAAATGCTGATTTCATCAAGCCCAGTTACATACTCAGAATCTGTACTACTGCGCAAATAGGCTTGAATCTGTAGGCAAAAAACTCATTTCTGACAAAGTTGCCCAAATGCATCTCAGAAGTGTGCAACTTGTTCCCTGAGTTAGAAAACGTCGAGAAACGGTCATATCTGCTAACGCTGTGCTTCTACACATGTATTTGCTGAACGGTGAAAGCGCACAGTAATGCACTTTTCTCCCATCAAATACACTGTTTCTAAGGATATGGGAACACACTGAGGAGACACTTGTGGGAGCTACTGTGACTAAAACTGAGCTTCCCTACGCACAGGGAAGCAAGAGAAATGCTGATTTCATCAAGCCCAGTTACATACTCAGAATCTGTACTACTGCGCAAATAGGCATGTCTCTTTAGGCAAAAAACTCATTTCTGACAAAGTTGCCCAAATGCATCTCAGAAGTGTGCAACTTGTTCCCTGAGTTAGAAAACGTCGAGAAACGTTCGTTTCTGCTAGCACTGTGCTTCTACACATGTATTTGCTGAACGGTGAAAGCGCACAGTAATGCACTTTTCTCCCAGCAAATACACTGTTTCTAAGGAAATGGGAACACACTGAGGAGACACTTGTGGGAGCTACTGTGACTAAAACTGAGCTTCCCTACGCACAGGGAAGCAAGAGAAATGCTGATTTCATCAAGCCCAGTTACATACTCAGAATCTGTACTACTGCGCAAATAGGCATGTCTCTTTAGGCAAAAAACTCATTTCTGACAAAGTTGCCCAAATGCATCTCAGAAGTGTGCAACTTGTTCCCTGAGTTAGAAAACGTCGAGAAACAGTCGTTTCTGCTAGCGCTGTGCTTCTACACATGTATTTGCTGAACGGTGAAAGCGCACAGTAATGCACTTTTCTCCCAGCAAATACACTGTTTCTAAGGAAATGGGAACACACTGAGGAGACACTTGTGGGAGCTACTGTGACTAAAACTGAGCTTCCCTACGCACAGGGAAGCAAGAGAAATGCTGATTTCATCAAGCCCAGTTACATACTCAGAATCTGTACTACTGCGCAAATAGGCATGTCTCTTTAGGCAAAAAACTCATTTCTGACAAAGTTGCCCAAATGCATCTCAGAAGTGTGCAACTTGTTCCCTGAGTTAGAAAACGTCGAGAAATGGTCGTTTCTGCTAGCGCTGTGCTTCTACACATGTATTTGCTGAACGGTGAAAGCGCACAGTAATGCACTTTTCTCCCAGCAAATACACTGTTTCTAAGGAAATGGGAACACACTGAGGAGACACTTGTGGGAGCTACTGTGACTAAAACTGAGCTTACCTACGCACAGGGAAGCAAGAGAAATGCTGATTTCATCAAGCCCAGGTACATACTCAGAATCTGTACTACTGCGCAAATAGGCATGTCTCTTTAGGCACAAAACTCATTTCTGACAAAGTTGCCCAAATGCATCTCAGAAGTGTGCAACTTGTTCCCTGAGTTAGAAAACGTCGAGAAACGGTCGTTTCTGCCAGCGCTGTGCTTCTACACATGTATTTGATGAACGGTGAAAGCGCACAGTAATGCACTTTTCTCCCAGCAAATACACTGTTTCTAAGGAAATGGGAACACACTGAGGAGACACTTATGGGAGCTACTGTGACTAAAACTGAGCTTCCCTACGCACAGGGAAGCAAGAGAAATGCTGATTTCATCAAGCCCAGTTACATACTCAGAATCTGTACTACTGCGCAAATAGGCTTGAATCTGTAGGCAAAAAACTCATTTCTGACAAAGTTGCCCAAATGCATCTCAGAAGTGTGCAACTTGTTCCCTGAGTTAGAAAACGTCGAGAAACGTTCGTTTCTGCTCGCGCTGTGCTTCTACACATGTATTTGCTGAACGGTGAAAGCGCACAGTAATGCACTTTTCTCCCAGCAAATACACTGTTTCTAAGGAAATGGGAACACACTGAGGAGACACTTGTGGGAGCTACTGTGACTAAAACTGAGCTTCCCTACGCACAGGGAAGCAAGAGAAATGCTGATTTCATCCAGCCCAGTTACATACTCAGAATCTGTACTACTGCGCAAATAGGCATGTCTCTTTAGGCAAAAAACTCATTTCTGACAAAGTTGCCCAAATGCATCTCAGAAGTGTGCAACTTGTTCCCTGAGTTAGAAAACGTCGAGAAACGTTCGTTTCTGCTAGCGCTGTGCTTCTACACATGTATTTGCTGAACGGTGAAAGCGCACAGTAATGCACTTTTCTCCCAGCAAATACACTGTTTCTAAGGAAATGGGAACACACTGAGGAGACACTTGTGGAAGCTACTGTGACTAAAACTGAGCTTCCCTACGCACAGGGAAGCAAGAGAAATGCTGATTTCATCAAGCCCAGTTACATACTCAGAATCTGTACTACTGCGCAAATAGGCATGTCTCTGTAGGCAAAAAACTCATTTCTCACAAAGTTGCCTAAATGCATCTCAGAAGTGTGCAACTTGTCCCCTGAGTTAGAAAACGTCGAGAAACGGTCATATCTGCTAACGCTGTGCTTCTACACATGTATTTGCTGAACGGTGAAAGCGCACAGTAATGCACTTTTCTCCCATCAAATACACTGTTTCTAAGGATATGGGAACACACTGAGGAGACACTTGTGGGAGCTACTGTGACTAAAACTGAGCTTCCCTACGCACAGGGAAGCAAGAGAAATGCTGATTTCATCAAGCCCAGTTACATACTCAGAATCTGTACTACTGCGCAAATAGGCATGTCTCTTTAGGCAAAAAACTCATTTCTGACAAAGTTGCCCAAATGCATCTCAGAAGTGTGCAACTTGTTCCCTGAGTTAGAAAACGTCGAGAAACGTTCGTTTCTGCTAGCACTGTGCTTCTACACATGTATTTGCTGAACGGTGAAAGCGCACAGTAATGTACTTTTCTCCCAGCAAATACACTGTTTCTAAGGAAATGGGAACACACTGAGGAGACACTTGTGGGAGCTACTGTGACTAAAACTGAGCTTCCCTACGCACAGGGAAGCAAGAGAAATGCTGATTTCATCAAGCCCAGTTACATACTCAGAATCTGTACTACTGCGCAAATAGGCATGTCTCTTTAGGCAAAAAACTCATTTCTGACAAAGTTGCCCAAATGCATCTCAGAAGTGTGCAACTTGTTCCCTGAGTTAGAAAACGTCGAGAAATGGTCGTTTCTGCTAGCGCTGTGCTTCTACACATGTATTTGCTGAACGGTGAAAGCGCACAGTAATGCACTTTTCTCCCAGCAAATACACTGTTTCTAAGGAAATGGGAACACACTGAGGAGACACTTGTGGGAGCTACTGTGACTAAAACTGAGCTTACCTACGCACAGGGAAGCAAGAGAAATGCTGATTTCATCAAGCCCAGTTACATACTCAGAATCTGTACTACTGCGCAAATAGGCATGTCTCTTTAGGCACAAAACTCATTTCTGACAAAGTTGCCCAAATGCATCTCAGAAGTGTGCAACTTGTTCCCTGAGTTAGAAAACGTCGAGAAACGGTCGTTTCTGCCAGCGCTGTGCTTCTACACATGTATTTGATGAACGGTGAAAGCGCACAGTAATGCACTTTTCTCCCAGCAAATACACTGTTTCTAAGGAAATGGGAACACACTGAGGAGACACTTGTGGGAGCTACTGTGACTAAAACTGAGCTTCCCTACGCACAGGGAAGCAAGAGAAATGCTGATTTCATCAAGCCCAGTTACATACTCAGAATCTGTACTACTGCGCAAATAGGCATGTCTCTTTAGGCAAAAAACTCATTTCTGACAAAGTTGCCCAAATGCATCTCAGAAGTGTGCAACTTGTTCCCTGAGTTAGAAAACATCGAGAAACGTTCGTTTCTGCTAGCACTGTGCTTCTACACATGTATTTGCTGAACGGTGAAAGCGCACAGTAATGCACTTTTCTCCCAGCAAATACACTGTTTCTAAGGAAATGGGAACACACTGAGGAGACACTTGTGGGAGCTACTGTGACTAAAACTGAGCTTCCCTACGCACAGGGAAGCAAGAGAAATGCTGATTTCATCAAGCCCAGTTACATACTCAGAATCTGTACTACTGCGCAAATAGGCATGTCTCTTTAGGCAAAAAAATCATTTCTGACAAAGTTGCCCAAATGCATCTCAGAAGTGTGCAACTTGTTCCCTGAGTTAGAAAACGTCGAGAAATGGTCGTTTCTGCTAGCGCTGTGCTTCTACACATGTATTTGCTGAACGGTGAAAGCGCACAGTAATGCACTTTTCTCCCAGCAAATACACTGTTTCTAAGGAAATGGGAACACACTGAGGAGACACTTGTGGGAGCTACTGTGACTAAAACTGAGCTTACCTACGCACAGGGAAGCAAGAGAAATGCTGATTTCATCAAGCCCAGGTACATACTCAGAATCTGTACTACTGCGCAAATAGGCATGTCTCTTTAGGCACAAAACTCATTTCTGACAAATTGCCCAAATGCATCTCAGAAGTGTGCAACTTGTTCCCTGAGTTAGAAAACGTCGAGAAACGGTCGTTTCTGCCAGCGCTGTGCTTCTACACATGTATTTGATGAACGGTGAAAGCGCACAGTAATGCACTTTTCTCCCAGCAAATACACTGTTTCTAAGGAAATGGGAACACACTGAGGAGACACTTATGGGAGCTACTGTGACTAAAACTGAGCTTCCCTACGCACAGGGAAGCAAGAGAAATGCTGATTTCATCAAGCCCAGTTACATACTCAGAATCTGTACTACTGCGCAAATAGGCTTGAATCTGTAGGCAAAAAACTCATTTCTGACAAAGTTGCCCAAATGCATCTCAGAAGTGTGCAACTTGTTCCCTGAGTTAGAAAACGTCGAGAAACGTTCGTTTCTGCTAGCGCTGTGCTTCTACACATGTATTTGCTGAACGGTGAAAGCGCACAGTAATGCACTTTTCTCCCAGCAAATACACTGTTTCTAAGGAAATGGGAACACACTGAGGAGACACTTGTGGGAGCTACTGTGACTAAAACTGAGCTTCCCTACGCACAGGGAAGCAAGAGAAATGCTGATTTCATCCAGCCCAGTTACATACTCAGAATCTGTACTACTGCGCAAATAGGCATGTCTCTTTAGGCAAAAAACTCATTTCTGACAAAGTTGCCCAAATGCATCTCAGAAGTGTGCAACTTGTTCCCTGAGTTAGAAAACGTCGAGAAACGTTCGTTTCTGCTAGCACTGTGCTTCTACACATGTATTTGCTGAACGGTGAAAGCGCACAGTAATGCACTTTTCTCCCAGCAAATACACTGTTTCTAAGGAAATGGGAACACACTGAGGAGACACTTGTGGAAGCTACTGTGACTAAAACTGAGCTTCCCTACGCACAGGGAAGCAAGAGAAATGCTGATTTCATCAAGCCCAGTTACATACTCAGAATCTGTACTACTGCGCAAATAGGCATGTCTCTTTAGGCAAAAAACTCATTTCTCACAAAGTTGCCTAAATGCATCTCAGAAGTGTGCAACTTGTCCCCTGAGTTAGAAAACGTCGAGAAACGGTCATATCTGCTAACGCTGTGCTTCTACACATGTATTTGCTGAACGGTGAAAGCGCACAGTAATGCACTTTTCTCCCATCAAATACACTGTTTCTAAGGATATGGGAACACACTGAGGAGACACTTGTGGGAGCTACTGTGACTAAAACTGAGCTTCCCTACGCACAGGGAAGCAAGAGAAATGCTGATTTCATCAAGCCCAGTTACATACTCAGAATCTGTACTACTGCGCAAATAGGCATGTCTCTTTAGGCAAAAAACTCATTTCTGACAAAGTTGCCCAAATGCATCTCAGAAGTGTGCAACTTGTTCCCTGAGTTAGAAAACGTCGAGAAACGTTCGTTTCTGCTAGCACTGTGCTTCTACACATGTATTTGCTGAACGGTGAAAGCGCACAGTAATGCACTTTTCTCCCAGCAAATACACTGTTTCTAAGGAAATGGGAACACACTGAGGAGACACTTGTGGGAGCTACTGTGACTAAAACTGAGCTTCCCTATGCACAGGGAAGCAAGAGAAATGCTGATTTCATCAAGCCCAGTTACATACTCAGAATCTGTACTACTGCGCAAATAGGCATGTCTCTTTAGGCAAAAAACTCATTTCTGACAAAGTTGCCCAAATGCATCTCAGAAGTGTGCAACTTGTTCCCTGAGTTAGAAAACGTCGAGAAATGGTCGTTTCTGCTAGCGCTGTGCTTCTACACATGTATTTGCTGAACGGTGAAAGCGCACAGTAATGCACTTTTCTCCCAGCAAATACACTGCTTCTAAGGAAATGGGAACACACTGAGGAGACACTTGTGGGAGCTACTGTGACTAAAACTGAGCTTACCTACGCACAGGGAAGCAAGAGAAATGCTGATTTCATCAAGCCCAGTTACATACTCAGAATCTGTACTACTGCGCAAATAGGCATGTCTCTTTAGGCACAAAACTCATTTCTGACAAAGTTGCCCAAATGCATCTCAGAAGTGTGCAACTTGTTCCCTGAGTTAGAAAACGTCGAGAAACGGTCGTTTCTGCCAGCGCTGTGCTTCTACACATGTATTTGATGAACGGTGAAAGCGCACAGTAATGCACTTTTCTCCCAGCAAATACACTGTTTCTAAGGAAATGGGAACACACTGAGGAGACACTTATGGGAGCTACTGTGACTAAAACTGAGCTTCCCTACGCACAGGGAAGCAAGAGAAATGCTGATTTCATCAAGCCCAGTTACATACTCAGAATCTGTACTACTGCGCAAATAGGCTTGAATCTGTAGGCAAAAAACTCATTTCTGACAAAGTTGCCCAAATGCATCTCAGAAGTATGCAACTTGTTCCCTGAGTTAGAAAACGTCGAGAAACGTTCGTTTCTGCTAGCGCTGTGCTTCTACACATGTATTTGCTGAACGGTGAAAGCGCACAGTAATGCACTTTTCTCCCAGCAAATACACTGTTTCTAAGGAAATGGGAACACACTGAGGAGACACTTGTGGGAGCTACTGTGACTAAAACTGAGCTTCCCTACGCACAGGGAAGCATGAGAAATGCTGATTTCATCAAGCCCAGTTACATACTCAGAATCTGTACTACTGCGCAAATAGGCATGTCTCTTTAGGCAAAAAACTCATTTCTGACAAAGTTGCCCAAATGCATCTCAGAAGTGTGCAACTTGTTCCCTGAGTTAGAAAACGTCGAGAAACGTTCGTTTCTGCTAGCACTGTGCTTCTACACATGTATTTGCTGAACGGTGAAAGCGCACAGTAATGCACTTTTCTCCCAGCAAATACACTGTTTCTAAGGAAATGGGAACACACTAAGGAGACACTTGTGGGAGCTACTGTGACTAAAACTGAGCTTCCCTACGCACAGGGAAGCAAGAGAAATGCTGATTTCATCAAGCCCAGTTACATACTCAGAATCTGTACTACTGCGCAAATAGGCATGTCTCTGTAGGCAAAAAACACATTTCTCACAAAGTTGCCTAAATGCATCTCAGAAGTGTGCAACTTGTCCCCTGAGTTAGAAAACGTCGAGAAACGGTCATTTCTGCTAGCGCTGTGCTTCTACACATGTATTTGCTGAACGGTGAAAGCGCACAGTACTGCACTTTTCTCCCAGCAAATACACTGTTTCTAAGGAAATGGGAACACACTAGGAGACACTTGTGGGAGCTACTGTGACTAAAACTGAGCTTCCCTACGCACAGGGAAGCAAGAGAAATGCTGATTTCATCAAGCCAAGTTACATACTCAGAATCTGTACTACTGCGCAAATAGGCATGTCTCTTTAGGCAAAAAACTCATTTCTGACAAAGTTGCCCAAATGCATCTCAGAAGTGTGCAACTTGTTCCCTGAGTTAGAAAACGTCGAGAAACGTTCGTTTCTGCTAGCACTGTGCTTCTACACATGTATTTGCTGAACGGTGAAAGCGCACAGTAATGCACTTTTCTCCCAGCAAATACACTGTTTCTAAGGAAATGGGAACACACTGAGGAGACACTTGTGGGAGCTACTGTGACTAAAAGTGAGCTTCCCTACGCACAGGGAAACAAGAGAAATGCTGATTTCATCAAGCCCAGTTACATACTCACAATCTGTACTACTGCGCAAATAGGCATGTCTCTGTAGGCAAAAAACTCATTTCTGACAAAGTTGCCCAAATGCATCTCAGAAGTGTGCAACTTGTTCCCTGAGTTAGAAAACGTCGAGAAACAGTCGTTTCTGCTAGCGCTGTGCTTCTACACATGTATTTGCTGAACGGTGAAAGCGCACAGTAATGCACTTTTCTCCCAGCCAATACACTGTTTCTAAGGAAATGGGAACACACTGAGGAGACACTTGTGGGAGCTACTGTGACTAAAACTGAGCTTCCCTACACACAGGGAAGCAAGAGAAATGCTGATTTCATCCAGCCCACTTACATATTCAGAATCTGTACTACTGCGCAAATAGGCATGTCTCTGTAGGCAAAAAACTCATTTCTGACAAAGCTGCACAAATGCATCTCAGAAGTGTGCAACTTGTTCCCTGAGTTAGAAAACGTCGAGAAACGGTCGTTTCTGCTAGCGCTGTGCTTCTACACATGTATTTGCTGAACGGTGAAAGCGCACAGTAATGCACTTTTCTCCCAGCAAATACACTGTTTCTAAGGAAATGGGAACACACTGAGGAGACACTTGTGGGAGCTACTGTGACTAAAACTGAGCTTCCCTACGCACAGGGAAGCAAGAGAAATGCTGATTTCATCAAGCCCAGTTACATACTCAGAACCTGTACTACTGCGCAAATAGGCATGTCTCTTTAAGCAAAAAATTCATTTCTGACAAGGTTGCCCAAATGCATCTCAGAAGTGTGCAACTTGTTCCCTGATTTAGACAACGTCGAGAAACGGTCGTATCTGTACCGCTGTGCTTCTACACATGTATTTGCTGAACTGTGAAAGCGCACAGTAATGCACTTTTCTCCCAGCAAATACACTGTTTCTAAGGAATGGGAACACACTGAGGAGACACTTGTGGGAGCTACTGTGACTAAAACTGAGCTTCCTACGCACAGGGAAGCAAGAGAAATGCTGATTTCATCAAGCCCAGTTACATACTCAGAATCTGTACTACTGCGCAAATAGGCATGTCTCTTTAGGCAAAAAACTCATTCTTACAAAGTTGCCCCAATGCATCTCAGAAGTGTGCAACCTGTTCCCTGAGTTAGAAAACATTGAGAAACGTTCGTTTCTGCTAGCGCTGTGCTTCTACAAATGTATTTGCTGAACGGTGCAAGGGCACAGTAATGCACTTTTCTCCCAGCAAATACACTGTTTCAAAGGAAATGGGAACACACTGAGGAGACACTTGTGGGAGCTACTGTGACTAAAACTGAGCTTCCCTACGCACAGGGAAGCAAGAGAAATGCTGATTTCATCAAGCCCAGTTACATACTCAGAATCTGTACTACTGCGCAAATAGGCATGTCTGTTTAGGCAAAAAACTCATTTCTGACAAAGTTGCCCAAATGCATCTCAGAAGTGTGCAACTTGTTCCCGGAGTTAGAAAACGTCGAGAAACGTTCGTTTCTGCTAGCGCTGTGCTTCTACACATGTATTTGCTGAACGGTGAAAGCGCACAGTAATGCACTTTTCTCCCAGCAAACACACTGTTTCTAAGGAAATGGGAACACACTGAGGAGACACTTGTGGGAGCTACTGTGACTAAAACTGAGCTTCCCTACGCACAGGGAAGCAAGAGAAATGCTGATTTCATCAAGCCCAGTTACATACTCAGAATCTGTACTACTGCGCAAATAGGCATGTCTCTTTAGGCAAAAAACTCCTTTCTGACAAAGTTGCCCAAATGCATCTCAGAAGTGTGCAACCTGTTCCCTGAGTTAGAAAACATTGAGAAACGTTCGTTTCTGCTAGCGCTGTGCTTCTACAAATGTATTTGCTGAACGGTGAAAGCGCAGAGTACTGCACTTTTCTCCCAGCAAATACACTGTTTCTAAGGATATGGGAACACACTGAGGAGACACTTGTGGGAGCTACTGTGACTAAAACTGAGCTTCCCTACGCACAGGGAAGCCAGAGAAATGCTGATTTCATCAAGCCCAGTTACATACTCAGAATCTGTACTACTGCGCAAATAGGCATGACTCTGTAGGCAAAAAACTCATTCTTGAGATAGTTACACAAATGCATCTCAGAAGTGTGCAACTTGTTCCCTGAGTTAGAAAACGTCGAGAAACGTTCGTTTCTGCTAGCGCTGTGCTTCTACACATGCATTTGCTGAACGGTGAAAGCGCACAGTAATGCACTTTTCTCCCAAATAATACACTGTTTCTAAGGAAATGGGAACACACTGAGGAGACACTTGTGGGAGCTACTGTGACTAAAACTGAGCTTCCCTATGCACAGGGAAGCAACAGAAATTCTGATTTCATCAAGCCCAGTTACATACTCAGAATCTGTACAACTGCGCAAATAGGCATGTCTCTTTAGGCAAAAAACTCATTTCTGACAAAGTTGCCCAAATGCATCTCAGAAGTGTGCAACTTGTTCCCTGAGTTTGAAAACATCGAGAAAAGTTCGTTTCTGCTAGCGCTGTGCTTCTACAAATGTATTTGCTGAACGGTGAAAGCGCACAGTAATTCACTTTTCTCCCAGCAAATACACTGTTTCTAAGGAAATGGGAACACACTGAGGAGACACTTGTGGGAGCTACAGTGACTAAAACTGAGCTTCCCTACGCACAGGGAAGCAAGAGAAATGCTGATTTCATCAAGCCCAGTTACATACTCAGAATCTGTACTACAGCGCAAATAAGCATGTCTGTTTAGGCAAAAAACTCATTTCTGACAAAGTTGCCCAAATGCATCTCAGAAGTGTGCAACTTGTTCCCTGAGTTAGAAAACGTCGAGAAACGTTCGTTTCTGCTAGCGCTGTGCTTCTACACATGCATTTGCTGAACAGTTAAAGCGCACAGTAATGCACTTTTCTCCCAGCAAATACACTGTTTCTCAGGAAATGGGAACACACTGAGGAGAAACTTGTGGGAGCTACTGTGACTAAAACTGAGCTTCCCTACGCACAGGGAAGCAAGAGAAATGCTGATTTCATCAAGCCCAGTTACATACTCAGAATCTGTACTACTGCGCAAATAGGCATGTCTCTTTAGGCAAAAAACTCATTTCTGACAAAGTTGCCCCAATGCATCTCAGAAGTGGGCAACCTGTTCCCTGAGTTCGAAAACATTGAGAAACGTTCGTTTCTGCTAGCGCTGTGCTTCTACAAATGTATTTGCTGAACGGTGAAAGGGCACAGTAATGCACTTTTCTCCCACCAAATACACTGTTTCTAAGGAAATGGGAACCCACTGAGGAGACACTTGTGGGAGCTACAGTGACTAAAACTGAGCTTCCCTACGCACAGGGAAGCAAGAGAAATGCTGATTTCATCAAGCCCAGTTACATACTCAGAATCTGTACTACTGCGCAAATAGGCATGTCTGTTTAGGCAAAAAACTCATTTCTGACAAAGTTGCCCAAATGCATCTCAGAAGTGTGCAACTTGTTTCCTGAGTTAGAAAACGTCGAGAAACGGTCGTTTCTGCTAGCGCTGTGCTTCTACACATGTATTTGCTGAACGGTGAAAGGGCACAGTAATGCACTTTCTTCCCACCAAATACACTGTTTCTAAGGAAATGGGAACACACTGAGGAGACACTTGTGGGAGCTACAGTGACTAAAACTGAGCTTCCCTACGCACAGGGAAGCAAGAGAAATGCTGATTTCATCAAGCCCAGTTACATACTCAGAATCTGTACTACTGCGCAAATAGGCATGTCTCTTTAGGCAAAAAACTAATTTCTGACAAAGTTGCCCAAATGCATCTCAGAAGTGTGCAACTTGTTCCCTGAGTTAGAAAACGTCGAGAAACATTCGTTTCTGCTAGCGCTGTGCTTCTACACATGTATTTGCTGAACGGTGAAAGCGCACAGTAATGCACTTTTCTCCCAGCAAATACACTGTTTCTAAGGAAATGGGAACACACTGAGGAGACACTTGTGGGAGCTACTGTGACTAAAACTGAGCTTCCCAACGCACAGGGAAGCAAGAGAAATGCTGATTTCATCAAGCCTAGTTACATACTCAGAATCTATACTACTGCGAAAATAGGCATGTCTCTTTAGGCAAAAAAAGTCATTTCTGACAAAGTTGCCCAAATGCATCTCAGAAGTGTGCAACTTGTTCCCTGAGTTTGAAAACATCGAGAAAAGTTCGTTTCTGCTAGCGCTGTGCTTCTACAAATGTATTTGCTGAACGGTGAAAGCGCACAGTAATTCACTTTTCTCCCAGCAAATACACTGTTTCTAAGGAAATGGGAACACACTGAGGAGACACTTGTGGGAGCTACAGTGACTAAAACTGAGCTTCCCTACGCACAGGGAAGCAAGATAAATGCTGATTTCATCAAGCCCAGTTACATACTCAGAATCTGTACTACAGCGCAAATAAGCATGTCTGTTTAGGCAAAAAACTCATTTCTGACAAAGTTGCCCAAATGCATCTCAGAAGTGTGCAACTTGTTCCCTGAGTTAGAAAACGTCGAGAAACGTTCGTTTCTGCTAGCGCTGTGCTTCTACACATGCATTTGCTGAACGGTGAAAGCGCACAGTAATGCACTTTTCTCCCAGCAAATACACTGTTTCTAAGGAAATGGGAACACACTGTGGAGACACTTGTGGGAGCTACTGTGACTAAAACTGAGCTTCCCTACGCACAGGGAAGCAAGAGAAATGCTGATTTCATCAAGCCTAGTTACATACTCAGAATCTGTACTACTGCGCAAATAGGCATGTCTCTTTAGGCAAAAAACTCATTTCTGACAAAGTTGCCCAAATGCATCTCAGAAGTGTGCAACTTGTTCCCTGAGTTGGAAAACGTCTAGAAACGTTCGTTTCTGCTAGCGCTGTGCTTCTACACATGTATTTGCTGAACGGTGAAAGCGCACAGTAATGCACTTTTCTCCCAGCAAATACACTGTTTCTAAGGAAATGGGAACACACTGAGGAGACATTTGTGGGAGCTACTGTGACTAAAACTGAGCTTCCCAACGCAGAGGGAAGCAAGAGAAATGCTGATTTCATCAAGCCTAGTTACATACTCAGAATCTGTACTACTGCGCAAATAGGCATGTCTCTTTAGGCAAAAAACTCATTTCTGACAAAGTTGCCCAAATGCATCTCAGAAGTGTGCAACTTGTTCCCGGAGTTGGAAAACGTCGAGAAACGTTCGTTTCTGCTAGCGCTGTGCCTCTACACATGTATTTGCTGAACGGTGAAAGCGCACAGTAATGCACTTTTCTCCCAGCAAATACACTGTTTCTAAGGAAATGGGAACACACTGAGGAGACACTTGTGGGAGCTACTGTGACTAAAACTGAGCTTCGCTACGCACAGGGAAGCAAGAGAAATGCTGATTTCATCAAGCCCAGTTACATACTCAGAATCTGTACTACTGCGCAAATAGGCATGTCTCTTTAGGCAAAAAACTCATTTCTGACAAAGTTGCCCAAATGCATCTCAGAAGTGTCCAACTTGTTCCCTGAGTTGGAAAACATCGAGAAACGTTCGTTTCTGCTAGTGCTGTGCTTCTACACATGTATTTGCTGAACGGTGAAAGCGCACAGTAATGCACTTTTCTCCCTGCAAATACACTGTTTCTAAGGAAATGGGAACACACTGAGGAGACACTTGTGGGAGCTACTGTGACTCAAACTGAGCTTTCCTACGCACAGGGAAGCAAGAGAAATGCTGATTTCATCAAGCCTAGTTACATACTCAGAATCTGTACTACAGCCTAAATAGGCATGTCTCTTTAGGCACAAAACTCATTTCTGACAATGTTGCACAAATGCATCTCAGAAGTGTGCAACTTGTTCCCTGAGTTAGAAAACGTCGAGAAACGGTCGTATCTGCTAACGCTGTGCTTCTACACATGTATTTGCTGAACGGTGAAAGCGCACAGTAATGCACTTTTCTCCCAGCAAATACACTGTTTCTAAGGAAATGGGAACACACTGAGGAGACACTTGTGGGAGCTACTGTGACTAAAACTGAGCTTCCCTACGCACAGGGAAGCAAGAGAAATGCTGATTTCATCAAGCCTAGTTACATACTCAGAATCTGTACTACTGCGCAAATAGGCATGTCTCTTTAGGCAAAAAACTCATTTCTGACAAAGTTGCCCAAATGCATCTCAGAAGTGTCCAACTTGTTCCCTGAGTTGGAAAACGTCGAGAAACGTTCGTTTCTGCTAGCGCTGTGCCTCTACACATGTATTTGCTGAACGGTGAAAGCGCACAGTAATGCACTTTCCTCCCAGCAAATACACTGTTGCTAAGGAAATGGTAACACACTGAGGAGACACTTGTGGGAGCTACTGTGACTAAAACTGAGCTTCCCTACGCACAGGGAAGCAAGAGAAATGCTGATTTCATCAAGCCCAGTTACATACTCAGAATCTGTACTACTGCGCAAATAGGCATGCCTCTTTAGACAAAAAACTCATTTCTGACAAAGTTGCCCAAATGCATCTCAGAAGTGTCCAACTTGTTCCCTGAGTTGGAAAACGTCGAGAAACGTTCGTTTCTGCTAGCGCTGTGCCTCTACACATGTATTTGCTGAACGGTGAAAGTGCACAGTAATGCACTTTTCTCCCAGCAAATACACTGTTTCTAAGGAACTGGGAACACACTGAGGAGACACTTGTGGGAGCTACTGTGACTAAAACTGAGCTTCCCTACGCACAGGGAAGCAAGAGAAATGCTGATTTCATCAAGCCCAGTTACATACTCAGAATCTGTACTCATGCGCAAATAGGCATGTCTCTTTAGGCAAAAAACTCATTTCAGACAAAGTTGCCCAAATGCATCTCAGAAGTGTGCAACTTGTTCCCTGAGTTAGAAAACGTCGAGAAACGTTCGTTTCTGCTAGCGCTGTGCTTCTACACATGTATTTGCTGAACGGTGAAAGCGCACAGTAATGCACTTTTCTCCCAGCAAATACACTGTTTCTAAGGAAATGGGAACACACTGAGGAGACACTTGTGGGAGCTACTGTGACTAAAACTGAGCTTCCCTACGCACAGGGAAGCAAGAGAAATGCTGATTTCATCAAGCCTAGTTACATACTCAGAATCTCTACTACTGCCTAAATAGGCATGTCTCTTTAGGCAAAAAACTCATTTCTGACAAAGTTGCCCAAATGCATCTCAGAAGTGTGCAACTTATTCCCTGAGTTGGAAAACGTCGAGAAACGTTCGTTTCTGCTAGCGCTGTGCTTCTACACATGTATTTGCTGAACGGTGAAAGCGCACAGTAATGCACTTTTCTCCCAGCAAATACACTGTTTCTAAGGAAATGGGAACACACTGAGGAGACACTTGTGGGAGCTACTGTGACTAAAACTGAGCTTCCCTACGCACAGGGAAGCAAGAGAAATGCTGATTTCATCAAGCCCAATTACATACTCAGAATCTGTACTACTGCGCAAATATGCATGTCTCTTTAGGCAAAAAACTCATTTCTGACATAGTTGCCCAAATGCATCTCAGAAGTGTGCAACTTGTTCCCTGAGTTAGAAAACGTCGAGAAACGGTCTTTCTGGTAGTGCTGAGCTTCTACACATGTATTTGCTGAACGGTGAAAGCGCACAGTAATGCACTTTTCTCCCAGCAAATACAATGATTCTAAAGAAATAGGAGCACACTGAGGAGACACTTGTGGGAGCTACTGTGACTAAAACTGAGCTTCCCTACACACAGGGAAGCAAGAGAAATGCTGATTTCATCAAGCCCAGTTACATACTCAGAATCTGTACCACTGCGCAAATAGGCATGTCTCTTTAGGCAAAAAACTCATTTCTGACAAAGCTGCCCAAATGCATCTCAGAAGTGTGCAACTTGTTCCCTGAGTTAGAAAACGTCGAGAAACGGTCGTATCTGCTACCGCTGTGCTTCTACACATGTATTTGCTGAACGGTGAAAGCACACAGTAATGCAATTTTCTCCCAACAAATACACTGTTTCTAAGGAAATGGGAACACACTGAGGAGACACTTGTGGGAGCTACTGTGACTAAAACTGAGCTTCCCTACGCACAGGGAAGCAAGAGAAATGCTGATTTCATCAAGCCTAGTTACGTACTCAGAATCTGTACTACTGCGCAAATAGGCATGTCTCTTTAGGCAAAAAACTCATTTCTGACAAAGTTGCCCAAATGCATCTCAGAAGTGTGCAACTTGTTCCCTGAGTTAGAAAACGTCGAGAAACGTTCGCTTCTGCTAGCGCTGTGCTTCTACACATGTATTTGCTGAACGGTGAAAGCGCACAGTAATGCACTTTTCTCCCAGCAAATACACTGTTTCTAAGGAAATGGGAACACACTGAGGAGACACTTGTGGGAGCTACAGTGACTAAAACTGAGCTTCCCTACGCACAGGGAAGCAAGAGAAATGCTGATTTCATCAAGCCTAGTTACGTACTCAGAATCTGTACTACTGCCTAAATAGGCATGTCTCTTTAGGCAAAAAACTCATTTCTGACAAAGTTGCCCAAATGCATCTCAGAAGTGTGCAACTTGTTCCCTGAGTTGGAAAACGTCGAGAAACGTTCGTTACTGCTAGCGCTGTGCTTCTACACATGTATTTGCTGAACGGTGAAAGCGCACAGTAATGCACTTTTCTCCCAGCAAATACACTGTTTCTAAGGAAATGGGAACACACTGAGGAGACACTTGTGGGAGCTACTGTGACTAAAACTGAGCTTCCCTACGCACAGGGAAGCAAGAGAAATGCTGATTTCATCAAGCTCAGTTACATACACAGAATCTGTACTACTGCGCAAATAGGCATGTCTCTTTAGACAAAAAACTCATTTATGACAAAGCTGCCCAAATGCATCTCAGAAGTGTGCAACTTGTTCCCTGAGTTAGAAAATGTCGAGAAACGGTCGTATCTGCTACCGCTGTGCTTCTACACATGTATTTGCTGAACGGTGAAAGCGCAGAGTAATGCACTTTTCTCCCAGCAAATACACTGTTTCTAAGGAAATGGGAACACACTTAGGAGACACTTGTGGGAACTACTGTGACTAAAACTGAGCTTCCCTACGCACAGGGAAGCAAGAGAAATGCTGATTTCATCAAGCCCAGTTACGTACTCAGAATCTGTACTACTGCGCAAATAGGCATGTCTCTTTAGGCAAAAAACTCATTTCTGACAAAGTTGCCCAAATGCATCTCAGAAGTGTGCAACTTGTTCCCTGAGTTAGAAAACGTCGAGAAACGTTCGTTTCTGCTAGCGCTGTGCTTCTACACATGTATTTGCTGAACGGTGAAAGCGCACAGTAATGCACTTTTCTCCCAGCAAATACACTGTTTCTATGGAAATGGGAACACACTGAGGAGACACTTGTGGGAGCTACTGTGACTAAAACTGAACTTCCCTACGCACAGGGAAGCAAGAGGAATGCTGATTTCATCAAGCCCAGTTACATACTCAGAATCTGTACTACTGCGCAAATAGGCATGTCTCTGTAGGCAAAAAACTCATTTCTGACAAAGTTGCCCAAATGCATCTCAGAAGTGTGCAACTTGTTCCCTGAGTTAGAAAACGTCGAGAAACGGTTGTATCTGCTAGCGCTGTGCTTCTACACATGTATTTGCTGAACGGTGAAAGCGCACAGTAATGCACTTTTCTCCCAGCAAATACACTGTTTCTAAGGAACTGGGAACACACTGAGGAGACACTTGTGGGAGCTACTGTGACTAAAACTGAGCTTCCCTACGCACAGAGAAGCAAGAGAAATGCTGATTTCATCAAGCCCAGTTACATACTCAGAATCAGTACTACTGCGAAAATAGGCATGTCTCTTTAGGCAAAAAACTCATTTCAGACAAAGTTGCCCAAATGCATCTCAGAAGTGTGCAACTTGTTCCCTGAGTTAGAAAACGTCGAGAAACGTTCGTTTCTGCTAGCGCTGTGCTTCTACACATGTATTTGCTGAACGGTGAAAGCGCACAGTAATGCACTTTTCTCCCAGCAAATACACTGTTTCTAAGGAAATGGGAACACACTGAGGAGACACTTGTGGGAGCTACTGTGACTAAAACTGAGCTTCCCTACGCACAGGGAAGCAAGAGAAATGCTGATTTCATCAAGCCCAGTTACATACTCAGAATCTGTACTACAGCCTAAATAGGCATGTCTCTTTAGGCAAAAAACTCATTTCTGACAAAGTTGCCCAAATGCATCTCAGAAGTGTGCAACTTGTTCCCTGAGTTAGAAAACGTCGAGAAACGGTCGTATCTGCTAGCGCTGTGCTTCTACAAATGTTTTTGCTGAACGGTGAAAGCGCACAGTAATGCACTTTTCTCCCAGAAAATTCACTGTTTCTAAGGAAATGGGAACACACTGAGGAGACACTTGTGGGAGCTACTGTGACTAAAACTGAGCTTCCCTACGCACAGGGAAGCAAGAGAAATGCTGATTTCATCAAGCCCAGTTAGATACTCAGAATCTGTACTACTGCGCAAATAGGCATGTCTCTTTAGGCAAAAAACTCATTTCTGACAAAGCTGCCCAAATGCATCTCAGAAGTGTGCAACTTGTTCCCTGAGTTAGAAAACGTCGAGAAACGTTCGCTTCTGCTAGCGCTGTGCTTCTACACATGTATTTGCTGAACGGTGAAAGCGCACAGTAATGCACTTTTCTCCCAGCAAATACACTGTTTCTAAGGAAATGGGAACACACTGAGGAGACACTTGTGGGAGCTACAGTGACTAAAACTGAGCTTCCCTACGCACAGGGAAGCAAGAGAAATGCTAATTTCATCAAGCCTAGTTACATACTCAGAATCTGTACTACTGCCTAAATAGGCATGTCTCTTTAGGCAAAAAACTCATTTCTGACAAAGTTGCCCAAATGCATCTCAGAAGTGTGCACCTTGTTCCCTGAGTTGGAAAACGTCGAGAAACGTTCGTTTCTGCTAGAGCTGTGCTTCTACACATGTATTTGCTGAACGGTGAAAGCGCACAGTAATGCACTTTTCTCCCAGCAAATACACTGTTTCTAAGGAAATGGGAACACACTGAGGAGACACTTGTGGGAGCTACTGTGACTAAAACTGAGCTTCCCTACGCACAGGGAAGCAAGAGAAATGCTGATTTCATCAAGCTCAGTTACATACTCAGAATCTGTACTACTGCGCAAATAGGCATGTCTCTTTAGGCAAAAAACTCATTTCTGACAAAGCTGCCCAAATGCATCTCAGAAGTGTGCAACCTGTTCCCTGAGTTAGAAAACGTCGAGAAACGTTCGTTTCTGCTAGCGCTGTGCTTCTACACATGTATTTGCTGAATGGTGAAAGCCCACAGAAACGCACTTTTCTCCCAGCAAATACACTGTTTCTAAGGAAATGGGAACACACTGAGGAGACACTTGAGGGAGCTACTGTGACTAAAACTGAGCTTCCCTACGCACAGGGAAGCAAGAGAAATGCTGATTTCATCAAGCCCAGTTACATACTCAGAATCTGTACTACAGCCTAAATAGGCATGTCTCTTTAGGCAAAAAACTCATTTCTGACAAAGTTGCCCAAATGCATCTCAGAAGTGTGCAACTTGTTCCCTGAGTTAGAAAACGTCGAGAAACGGTCGTATCTGCTAGCGCTGTGCTTCTACAAATGTTTTTGCTGAACGGTGAAAGCGCACAGTAATGCACTTTTCTCCCAGAAAATTCACTGTTTCTAAGGAAATGGGAACACACTGAGGAGACACTTGTGGGAGCTACTGTGACTAAAACTGAGCTTCCCTACGCACAGGGAAGCAAGAGAAATGCTGATTTCATCAAGCCCAGTTAGATACTCAGAATCTGTACTACTGCGCAAATAGGCATGTCTCTTTAGGCAAAAAACTCATTTCTGACAAAGCTGCCCAAATGCATCTCAGAAGTGTGCAACTTCTTCCCTGAGTTACAAAACGTCGAGAAACGGTCGTATCTGCCAGCGCTGTGCTTCTACACATGTATTTGCTGAACGGTGAAAGCGCACAGTAATGCACTTTTCTCCCAACAAATACACTGTTTCTAAGGAAATGGGAACACACTGAGGAGACACTTGTGGGAGCTACAGTGACTAAAACTGAGCTTCCCTACGGACAGGGAAGCAAGAGAAATGCTGATTTCATCAAGCCTAGTTACGTACTCAGAATCTGTACTACTGCGCAAATAGGCATGTCTCTTTAGGCAAAAAACTCATTTCTGACAAAGTTGCCCAAATGCATCTCAGAAGTGTGCAACTTGTTCCCTGAGTTAGAAAACGTCGAGAAACGTTCGCTTCTGCTAGCGCTGTGCTTCTACACATGTATTTGCTGAACGGTGAAAGCGCACAGTAATGCACTTTTCTCCCAGCAAATACACTGTTTCTAAGGAAATGGGAACACACTGAGGAGACACTTGTGGGAGCTACAGTGACTAAAACTGAGCTTCCCTACGCACAGGGAAGCAAGAGAAATGCTGATTTCATCAAGCCTAGTTACGTACTCAGAATCTGTACTACTGCCTAAATAGGCATGTCTCTTTAGGCAAAAAACTCATTTCTGACAAAGTTGCCCAAATGCATCTCAGAAGTGTGCAACTTGTTCCCTGAGTTGGAAAACGTCGAGAAACGTTCGTTACTGCTAGCGCTGTGCTTCTACACATGTATTTGCTGAACGGTGAAAGCGCACAGTAATGCACTTTTCTCCCAGCAAATACACTGTTTCTAAGGAAATGGGAACACACTGAGGAGACACTTGTGGGAGCTACTGTGACTAAAACTGAGCTTCCCTACGCACAGGGAAGCAAGAGAAATGCTGATTTCATCAAGCTCAGTTACATACACAGAATCTGTACTACTGCGCAAATAGGCATGTCTCTTTAGACAAAAAACTCATTTATGACAAAGCTGCCCAAATGCATCTCAGAAGTGTGCAACTTGTTCCCTGAGTTAGAAAATGTCGAGAAACGGTCGTATCTGCTACCGCTGTGCTTCTACACATGTATTTGCTGAACGGTGAAAGCGCAGAGTAATGCACTTTTCTCCCAGCAAATACACTGTTTCTAAGGAAATGGGAACACACTTAGGAGACACTTGTGGGAACTACTGTGACTAAAACTGAGCTTCCCTACGCACAGGGAAGCAAGAGAAATGCTGATTTCATCAAGCCCAGTTACGTACTCAGAATCTGTACTACTGCGCAAATAGGCATGTCTCTTTAGGCAAAAAACTCATTTCTGACAAAGTTGCCCAAATGCATCTCAGAAGTGTGCAACTTGTTCCCTGAGTTAGAAAACGTCGAGAAACGTTCGTTTCTGCTAGCGCTGTGCTTCTACACATGTATTTGCTGAACGGTGAAAGCGCACAGTAATGCACTTTTCTCCCAGCAAATACACTGTTTCTATGGAAATGGGAACACACTGAGGAGACACTTGTGGGAGCTACTGTGACTAAAACTGAACTTCCCTACGCACAGGGAAGCAAGAGGAATGCTGATTTCATCAAGCCCATTTACATTCTCAGAATCTGTACTACTGCGCAAATAGGCATGTCTCTGTAGGCAAAAAACTCATTTCTGACAAAGTTGCCCAAATGCATCTCAGAAGTGTGCAACTTGTTCCCTGAGTTAGAAAACGTCGAGAAACGGTTGTATCTGCTAGCGCTGTGCTTCTACACATGTATTTGCTGAACGGTGAAAGCGCACAGTAATGCACTTTTCTCCCAGCAAATACACTGTTTCTAAGGAACTGGGAACACACTGAGGAGACACTTGTGGGAGCTACTGTGACTAAAACTGAGCTTCCCTACGCACAGAGAAGCAAGAGAAATGCTGATTTCATCAAGCCCAGTTACATACTCAGAATCAGTACTACTGCGAAAATAGGCATGTCTCTTTAGGCAAAAAACTCATTTCTGACAAAGTTGCCCAAATGCATCTCAGAAGTGTGCAACTTGTTCCCTGAGTTAGAAAACGTCGAGAAACGTTCGTTTCTGCTAGCGCTGTGCTTCTACACATGTATTTGCTGAACGGTGAAAGCGCACAGTAATGCACTTTTCTCCCAGCAAATACACTGTTTCTAAGGAAATGGGAACACACTGAGGAGACACTTGTGGGAGCTACTGTGACTAAAACTGAGCTTCCCTACGCACAGGGAAGCAAGAGAAATGCTGATTTCATCAAGCCCAGTTACATACTCAGAATCTGTACTACAGCCTAAATAGGCATGTCTCTTTAGGCAAAAAACTCATTTCTGACAAAGTTGCCCAAATGCATCTCAGAAGTGTGCAACTTGTTCCCTGAGTTAGAAAACGTCGAGAAACGGTCGTATCTGCTAGCGCTGTGCTTCTACAAATGTTTTTGCTGAACGGTGAAAGCGCACAGTAATGCACTTTTCTCCCAGAAAATTCACTGTTTCTAAGGAAATGGGAACACACTGAGGAGACACTTGTGGGAGCTACTGTGACTAAAACTGAGCTTCCCTACGCACAGGGAAGCAAGAGAAATGCTGATTTCATCAAGCCCAGTTAGATACTCAGAATCTGTACTACTGCGCAAATAGGCATGTCTCTTTAGGCAAAAAACTCATTTCTGACAAAGCTGCCCAAATGCATCTCAGAAGTGTGCAACTTGTTCCCTGAGTTAGAAAACGTCGAGAAACGTTCGCTTCTGCTAGCGCTGTGCTTCTACACATGTATTTGCTGAACGGTGAAAGCGCACAGTAATGCACTTTTCTCCCAGCAAATACACTGTTTCTAAGGAAATGGGAACACACTGAGGAGACACTTGTGGGAGCTACAGTGACTAAAACTGAGCTTCCCTACGCACAGGGAAGCAAGAGAAATGCTAATTTCATCAAGCCTAGTTACATACTCAGAATCTGTACTACTGCCTAAATAGGCATGTCTCTTTAGGCAAAAAACTCATTTCTGACAAAGTTGCCCAAATGCATCTCAGAAGTGTGCACCTTGTTCCCTGAGTTGGAAAACGTCGAGAAACGTTCGTTTCTGCTAGAGCTGTGCTTCTACACATGTATTTGCTGAACGGTGAAAGCGCACAGTAATGCACTTTTCTCCCAGCAAATACACTGTTTCTAAGGAAATGGGAACACACTGAGGAGACACTTGTGGGAGCTACTGTGACTAAAACTGAGCTTCCCTACGCACAGGGAAGCAAGAGAAATGCTGATTTCATCAAGCTCAGTTACATACTCAGAATCTGTACTACTGCGCAAATAGGCATGTCTCTTTAGGCAAAAAACTCATTTCTGACAAAGCTGCCAAAATGCATCTCAGAAGTGTGCAACCTGTTCCCTGAGTTAGAAAACGTCGAGAAACGTTCGTTTCTGCTAGCGCTGTGCTTCTACACATGTATTTGCTGAATGGTGAAAGCCCACAGAAACGCACTTTTCTCCCAGCAAATACACTGTTTCTAAGGAAATGGGAACACACTGAGGAGACACTTGAGGGAGCTACTGTGACTAAAACTGAGCTTCCCTACGCACAGGGAAGCAAGAGAAATGCTGATTTCATCAAGCCCAGTTACATACTCAGAATCTGTACTACAGCCTAAATAGGCATGTCTCTTTAGGCAAAAAACTCATTTCTGACAAAGTTGCCCAAATGCATCTCAGAAGTGTGCAACTTGTTCCCTGAGTTAGAAAACGTCGAGAAACGGTCGTATCTGCTAGCGCTGTGCTTCTACAAATGTTTTTGCTGAACGGTGAAAGCGCACAGTAATGCACTTTTCTCCCAGAAAATTCACTGTTTCTAAGGAAATGGGAACACACTGAGGAGACACTTGTGGGAGCTACTGTGACTAAAACTGAGCTTCCCTACGCACAGGGAAGCAAGAGAAATGCTGATTTCATCAAGCCCAGTTACATACTCAGAATCTGTACTACTGCGCAAATAGGCATGTCTCTTTAGGCAAAAAACTCATTTCTGACAAAGCTGCCCAAATGCATCTCAGAAGTGTGCAACTTCTTCCCTGAGTTACAAAACGTCGAGAAACGGTCGTATCTGCCAGCGCTGTGCTTCTACACATGTATTTGCTGAACGGTGAAAGCGCACAGTAATGCACTTTTCTCCCAACAAATACACTGTTTCTAAGGAAATGGGAACACACTGAGGAGACACTTGTGGGAGCTACAGTGACTAAAACTGAGCTTCCCTACGGACAGGGAAGCAAGAGAAATGCTGATTTCATCAAGCCTAGTTACGTACTCAGAATCTGTACTACTGCGCAAATAGGCATGTCTCTTTAGGCAAAAAACTCATTTCTGACAAAGTTGCCCAAATGCATCTCAGAAGTGTGCAACTTGTTCCCTGAGTTAGAAAACGTCGAGAAACGTTCGCTTCTGCTAGCGCTGTGCTTCTACACATGTATTTGCTGAACGGTGAAAGCGCACAGTAATGCACTTTTCTCCCAGCAAATACACTGTTTCTAAGGAAATGGGAACACACTGAGGAGACACTTGTGGGAGCTACAGTGACTAAAACTGAGCTTCCCTACGCACAGGGAAGCAAGAGAAATGCTAATTTCATCAAGCCTAGTTACATACTCAGAATCTGTACTACTGCCTAAATAGGCATGTCTCTTTAGGCAAAAAACTCATTTCTGACAAAGTTGCCCAAATGCATCTCAGAAGTGTGCACCTTGTTCCCTGAGTTGGAAAACGTCGAGAAACGTTCGTTTCTGCTAGAGCTGTGCTTCTACACATGTATTTGCTGAACGGTGAAAGCGCACAGTAATGCACTTTTCTCCCAGCAAATACACTGTTTCTAAGGAAATGGGAACACACTGAGGAGACACTTGTGGGAGCTACTGTGACTAAAACTGAGCTTCCCTACGCACAGGGAAGCAAGAGAAATGCTGATTTCATCAAGCTCAGTTACATACTCAGAATCTGTACTACTGCGCAAATAGGCATGTCTCTTTAGGCAAAAAACTCATTTCTGACAAAGCTGCCCAAATGCATCTCAGAAGTGTGCAACCTGTTCCCTGAGTTAGAAAACGTCGAGAAACGTTCGTTTCTGCTAGCGCTGTGCTTCTACACATGTATTTGCTGAATGGTGAAAGCCCACAGAAACGCACTTTTCTCCCAGCAAATACACTGTTTCTAAGGAAATGGGAACACACTGAGGAGACACTTGAGGGAGCTACTGTGACTAAAACTGAGCTTCCCTACGCACAGGGAAGCAAGAGAAATGCTGATTTCATCAAGCCCAGTTACATACTCAGAATCTGTACTACTGCGCAAATAGGCACGTCTCTGTAGGCAAAAAACTCATTTCTGACAAAGTTGCCCAAATGCACCTCAGAAGTGTGCAACTTGTTCCCTGAGTTAGAAAACGTCGAGAAACGGTCGTTTCTGCTAGCGCTGTGCTTCTACACATGTATTTGCTGAACGGTGAAAGCCCACAGTAACGCACTTTTCTCCCAGCAAATACACTGTTTCTAAGGAAATGGAAACACACTGAGGAGACACTTGTGGGAGCTACTGTGAATAAAACTGAGCTTCCCTACGCACAGGGAAGCAAGAGAAATGCTGATTTCATCAAGCCCAGTTACATACTCAGAATCTGTACTACTGCGCAAATAGGCATGTCTCTGTAGGCAAAAAACTCATTTCTGACAAAGTTGCCCAAATGCATCTCAGAAGTGTGCAACTTGTTCCCTGAGTTAGAAAACGTCGAGAAACGGTCGTTTCTGCTAGTGCTGTGCTTCTACACATGTATTTGCTGAACGGTGAAAGTGCACAGTAATGCACTTTTCTCCGAGCAAATACACTGTTTCTAAGGAAATGGGAACACACTGAGCAGACACTTATGGGCGCTACTGTGACTACAACTGAGCTTCCCTACGCACAGGGAAGCAAGAGAAATGCTGATTTCATCAAGCCCAGTTACATAATCAGAATCTGTACTACTGCACAAATAGGCAAAACTAGTGCGTTCTAAAGCACGTCTCTTTAGGCAAAAAACTCATTTCTGACAAAGTTGCCCAAATGCAACTCAGAAGTGTGCAACTTGTTCCCTGAGTTAGAAAACGTCGAGAAACGGTCGTTTCTGCTAGCGCTGTGCTTCTACACATGTATTGGCTGAACGGTGAATGCGCACAGTAATGCACTTTTCTCCCAGCAAATACACTGTTTCTAAGGAAATGGGAACACACTGAGGAGACAATTGTGGGAGCTACTGTGACTAAAACTGAGCTTCCCTACGCACAGGGAAGCAAGAGAAATGCTGATTTCATCAAGCCCAGTTACATACTCAGAATCTGTACTACTGCGCAAATAGGCACGTCTCTTTAGGCAAAAAAACTCATTTCTGACAAAGTTTCCCAAATGCATCTCAGAAGTGTGCAACTTGTTCCCTGAGTTAGAAAACGTCGTGAAACGGTCGTTTCTGCTAGCGCTATGCTTCTACACATGTATTTGCTGAACGGTGAAAGCGCACAGTAATGCACTTTTCTCCCACAAATACACTGTTTCTAAGGAAATGGGAACACACTGAGGAGACACTTGTGGGAGCTACTGTGACTAAAACTGAGCTTCCTTATGCACAGGGAAGCAAGAGAAATGCTGATTTCATCAAGCCCAGTTACATACTCAGAATCTGTACTACTGCGCAAATAGGCATTTCTCTTTAGGCAAAAAACTCATTTCTGACAAAGTTGCCCAAATGCATCTCAAAAGTGTGCAACTTGTTCCTTGAGTTACAAAACGTCGAGAAACGGTCGTTTCTGCTAGCGCTATGCTTCTACACATGTATTTGCTGAACGGGGAAAGCGCACAGTAATGCACTTTTCTCCCAGCAAATACACTGTTTCTAAGGAAATGGGAACACTCTGAGGAGACACTTGTTGGAGCTACTGTGACTAAAACTGAGCTTCCCTACGCACAGTGAAGCAAGAGAAATGCTGATTTCATCAAGCCCAGTTACATACTCAGAATCTGTACTACTGCGCAAATAGGCAAAACTAGTGCGTTCTAAAGCATGTCTCTTTAGGCACAAAACTCATTTCTGACAAAGTTGCCCTAATGCATCTCCGAAGTGTGCAACTTGTTCCCTGAGTTAGAAAACGTTGAGAAACGGTCGTTTCTGTTAGCGCTGTGCTTCTACACATGTATTTGCTGAACGGTGAAAGCGCACAGTAATGCACTTTTCTCCCAGCAAATATACTGTTTCAAAGGAAACGGTAACACTCTGAGGAGACATTTTGGGAGCTACTGAGACGAAAACTGAGCTTCCCTATGCACAGGGAAGCAAGAGAAATGCTGATTTCATCAAACCCAGTAACATACTCAGAATCTGTACTACTGCACAGACAGGCAAATCTAGTGCGTTCTAAAGCACGTCTCTTTAGGCAAAAAACTCATTTCTGACAAAGTTGCCCAAAGGCATCTCAGAAGTGTGCAACTTGTTCCCTGAGTTAGAAAACGTCGAGAAACGGTCATTTCTGCTAACGAGGTTCTTCTACACATGTATTGGCTGAACGGGGAAAGCGCACAGTAATGCACTATTCTCCCTGCAAATGCACTGTTTCTAAGGAAATGGGAACACACTGAGGAGACACTTGTGGGAGCTACTGTGACTAAAACTGAGCTTCCCTACGCACAGCGAAGCAAGAGAAATGCTGATTTCATCAAGCCCAGTTACATACTCAGAATCTGTACTACTGTGCAAATAGGCAAAAATAGTGCGTTCTAAAGCACGTCTCTTTAGGCAAAAAACTCATTTCTGACAAAGTTGCCCAAATGCATCTCCGAAGTGTGCAACTTGTTCCCTGAGTTAGAAAACGTCGAGAAACGGTCATTTCTGCTAGCGCTGTGCTTCTACACATGTATTTGCTGAACGGTGAAAGCGCACAGTAATGCACTTTTCTCCCAGCAAATACACTGTTTCTAAGGAAATGGGAACACACTGAGGAGACACTTGTGGGAGCTACTGTGACTAAAATTGACCTTCCCTACCCACAGGGAAGCAAGAGAAATGCTGATTTAATCAGGCCCAGTAACATACTCAGAATCTGTACTACGGCGCTGATAGGCAAAACTAGCGCGTTCTAAAGCACGTCTCTTTAGGCAAAAAACTCATCTCTGACAAAGTTGCCCAAATGCATCTCAGAAGTGTGCAACTTGTTCCCTGAGTTAGAAAACGTCGAGAAACGTTCGTTTCTGCTAGCGCTGTTCTTCTACACATGTATTTGCTGAACGGGGAAAGCCCACAGTAATGCACTTTTCTCCCAGCAAATACACTGTTTCTAAGGAAATGGAAACACACTGAGAGGACACTTGTGTGAGCTACTGTGACTGAAACTGTGCTTCCCAACGCACAGTGAAGCAAGAGAAATGCTGATTTCATCAAGCCCAGTTACATACTCAGAATCTGTACTACTGCTCGAATAGGAAAACTATTGCGTTCTAAAGCACGTCTCTTTAGGCAAAAATCTCATTACTGACAAAGTTGCCCAAATGCATCTGCGAAGTGTGTGACTTGTTCCCTGAGTTAGAAAACGTCGAGAAACGATCATTTCTGCTAGCAAGGTGCTTCTACACATGTATTGGCTGAATGGGGAAAACGCACAGTAATGCACCTTTCTCCCAGCAAATGCACTGTTTCTAAGGAAATGGTGACACTCTGAGGAGACATTTTGGGAGCTACTGTGACTAAAACTGAGCTTCCCTACGCACAGGGAAGGAAGAGAAATGCTGAATTCATCAAGCCAAGTTACATAATCAGAATCTGTACTGCTGCGCAAATAGGCAAAACTAGTGCGTTCTAAAGCACGTCTCTCTAGGCAAAAATCTCATTTCTGACATAGTTGCCCATATGCATCTCAGAAGTGTGCAACTTGTTCTTTGAGTTAGAAAACGTCGAGAAACGGTCGTTTATGCTAGCGAGGTGCTTCTACACATGTATTTGCTGAACGGGGAAAGCGCACAGTAATGCAGTTTTCTCCCAGCAAATGCACTGTTTCTAAAGAAATGGGAACACACTGAGGAGACACTTGTGGGAGCTACTGTGACTAAAACTGAGCTTCCGTACGCACAGGGAAGCAAGAGAAATGCTGATTTCATCAAGCCCAGTTACATACTCAGAATCTGTACTACTGCGCAAATAGGCAAAACTAGTGCGTTCTAAAGCACGTCTCTTTAGGCAAAAAACTCATTTCTGACAGAGTTGCCCAAATGCATCTCAGAAGTGTGCAACTTGGTCCCTGGGTTAGAAAACGTCGAGAAACGGTCGTTTCTGCTAGCGCTGTGCTTCTACACATGTATTTGCTGAACGGTGAAAGCGCACAGTAATGCACTTTTCTCCCAGCAAATACACTGTTTCTAAGGAAATGGGAATACACTGAGGAGACACTTGTGGGAGCTACTGTGACTAAAACTGACCTTCCCTACGCACAGGGAAGCAAGAGAAATGCTCATTTCATCAAGCCCAGTTACCTACTCAGAATCTGTACTACTGCGCAAATAGGCAAAACTAGTGCGTTCTAAAGCACGTCTCTTTAGGCAAAAAACTCATTTCTCACAAAGTTTCCCAATGCATCTCAGAAGTGTGCAACTTGTTCCCTGAGTTAGAAAACGTCGAGAAACAGTCATTTCTGCTAGCGCTGTGCTTCTACACATGTCTTTGCTGAACGGTGAAACGTCATAGTAAACCTAACCCTAACCATAATCCTTACCGTAACCCTAACACAAAACACTAACCCCTATCCCTAACCCTAACCCTATCCCTAACCGTAACCCTAACCCAAAACCCTAAACCCGAACACTATCACTCAATCCTAAACCCTAACCATAACCCTAACCCAACCTTAACCCTAACCCTTACACCTAACCCTAACCCTAACCCGTGCCCTAACCCCAACCTCAACCGTAGCCCTAACCCTAACCCTAACTCTAACCCTAACTATAACACTAACCGTAATTCTAATCCTAACACTAACCCTAACCCCAACCCTGACCCTGACCCTAACCCTAACCCTAACCCTAACCATAGCCCTAACCCTAATCCTACCCCTAATCTTAACCCTATCTCTAACCCTAATCCTAGCCCTAACCATAAACCTAACCCTAACCCTAATAATAACACTAACTCTAACTCTAACCCTAACCCTAACCCTAACCCTTACTTTAACCCCAACACTAACACTAACACTAACCCTAACCCTGAGTCCTAAACATACCACTAATCCTAACCTTACCCTTAGCCTAAAACCTTACCCTTACCCTAAACCTAAACATAACCCTAACCCTTACCCTAACCTAACACTAACACTAAAAGTAATCGAAAGACTAACACTAACCCTGAGTTCTAAACCTAACACTAACCCTAACCCTAACCCTAACAGTAACCCTTATCCTAACCCTAACCCTGAGTCCTAACCCTGAGTCCTAACCGTAACCCTAACACTAACACTAAACCAAACCTCAACCCTAACCCTTACACTAACCCTAACCCCAACCCTAACCCCAACCTCAACCCCAACCGTAGCCCTAACCCTAACCCTAACCCTAACTCTAACCCTAACTATAACACTAACCATAATTCTAATCCTAACACTAACCCTAACCCCAAACCTGACCCTGACCCTAACCCTAACATTAACTCTAACCCTAACCCTAACTCTTACCCTAACCCTAACTCTAACACTAACACTAACCCTAACCCTGAGTCCTAAACATACCCCTAATCCTAACCTTACCCTTAGCCTAAAACCTTACCCTTACCCTAACCCTAAACATAACCCTAACCCTTACGCTAACCTAACACTAACACTAAAAGTAATCGAAAGACTAACACTAAGCCTGAGTTCTAACCCTAACACTAACCCTAACCCTAACAATAACCGTTATCTTAACCGTAACCCTGAGTACTAACCCTGAATCCTAACCCTAAACCTAACACTAACACTAAACCAAACCTCAACCCTAACCCTTACACTAACCCTACCCCAACCCTAACCCTAACCCTAACCCTAACAATAACCCTAAGCCTAACCCTAACCCTAAACCTAAGCCTAAGCCTAACCACAACCCTTACCCTAACCATAACACTAACCCTAACACTACCCCTAATCCTAACAGTAAACCTAATCCTTACCCTAAACCTAACACTAACCAAAACCCTAACAATAACCCTAAACATAAGGCTAACAATAACCCTAACACTAACACTAACCCTAACCCCTACACTAACCCTAAACCTAACCCTAACACTAACCCTAACCCTAAGAATAACCTTAAGCCTTAGCCTAAACCTAACCCTACCCCTAACCCAACCCTTACCCTAAACCTAACCCTGACACTTACACAAACTCTAACCCAAACACTAACCCTAATCCTAAGCCTAACCATAAACAAAACCCTAACCCTAACCCTAACCCTAAAGTAACCCTAAGCCTAACCCTAATTCTGAGTCCTAACCCTAACCCTTTCCCTAACCCTAACACTAACACTAACACTAACACTAACCATGACCCAAACCCTCCGTCCTAACCCTAACCCTAATCCTAACCCTTACCCTAAGCCTAACCCTAACAACAACCCTCACCAATATTCTAACCATAACCCTAACCCTAACCTTAACCCTGCCCCTAACACTAACCCTAACCCCAAACCCAACCCTAACTCTAACCCTAACCCCAACAGTTACCCTAAGCCTAAACCTAAACCTGAGTCCTAAACCTAACCCTAACCATAACCCAAACCCTAACTCTAACCCTAACCCAAAACCTATCCCTAGCCCTAACCCTAACACTAAACCTAAACCTGACCATAACCCTGAATCCCATCCTTTGCCCTAATCCTAACCCTAACCCTAACCCTGACCTTAACCCTAACAACGCTAAACCCTAACCCCTAACCCTACCTCTAACCCCATCCCTAACCCTAACCCTCACCCTAAACCCTAAACCCGAACACTATCCCTAAATTCTAAACCCTAACTATAACCCTAACCCAACCTTAACCCTAACCCTTACACCTAACCCTAAACCTAACCCGTTCCCTAACCCCAACCTCAACCCCAACCGTAGCCCTAACCCTAACCCTAACCCTAATTCTAACACTAACTATAACACTAACCGTAATTCTAATCCTAACACTAACCCTAACCCCAACCCTAACCCTGACCCTAACCCTAACCCTAACCATAGCCCTAACCCTAATCCTAACCCTAACCATAAACCTAACCCTAACCCTAACACTAACACTAACTCTAACCCTAAATCTAACCCTAACCCTTACCCTAACCCTAACCCTAACACTAACACTAACCCTGAGTCCTAAACATACGCCTAATCCTAACCTTACCCTTAGCCTAAAACCTAACCCTTACCCTAACCCTAAACATAACCCTAACCCTTACCCTAACCTAACACTAACACTAAAAGTAATCAAAAGACTAACACTAACCCTGAGTTCTAACCCTAACACTAACCTTAACCCTAACCCTAACAGTAACCCTTATCCTAACCGTAACCCTGAGACCTAACCCTGAGTCCTAACCCTAACCCTAAAACTAACACTAAACCAAACCTCAACCCTAACCCTTACACTAACCCTAACCACAACTCTAACCCTAACCCTAACAGTAACCCTAAGCCTAACCCTAACGCTAAACCTAAGCCTAAGCCTAACCCTAACCCTTACCCTAACCATAACACTAACCCTAACCCTAACCCTTACCCTAACCATACCACTAACCTTAACCCTACCCCTAATCCTAACCGTAAACCTAATCCTCACCCTAACCCTAACACTAACCCCAACCCTAAACCTAACCCTGACCCTTACACAAACCCTAACCCAAACACTAACCCTAATCCTAAACCTAACCATAAACAAAACCATAACCCTAACCCTAAGAGCAACCCTAACCCTAACCCTAATTCTGAGTCCTAACCCTAACCCTTACCCTAACCCTAACCCTAACACTAACACTAACCATGACCCAAACCCACAGAACGAACCCTAACCCTTACCCTAAGCCTAAACCTAACAATAACCCTCACCAATATTCTAACCATAACCCTAACCCTAACCTTAACCCTAACCCTAAAACTAACCCTAACCCCAAACCCAACCCTAACTCTAACCCTAACCCCAACAGTAACCCTAAGCCTAACCCTAAACCTGAGTCCTAAACATAACCCTAACCATAACCCAAACCATAACCCTAACCGTAACCCAAAACCTATCCCTAGCCCTAACCCTAACACTAAACCTAAACCTGACCATAACCCTGAATCCCAACCTTTGCCCTAATCCTAACCCTAACCCTAAATCTAACCCTAACCCTAACCCTAACGCTAAACCCTAACCCCTAACCCTAACTCTAACCCTATCCCTAACCCTAACCCTAACCCTAAACCCTAAACCTGAACACTATCCCTAAATCCTAAACCCTAACCCTAACCCTAACCCAACCTTAACCCTAACCCTAACACTAACCCTAACCCCAAACCCAACCCTAACTCTAACCCTAACCCCAACAGTAACCCTAAGCCTAACCCTAAACCTGAGTCCTAAACATAACCCTAACCATAACCCAAACCCTAACCCTAACCGTAACCCAAAACCTATCCCTAGCCCTAACCCTAACACTAAACCTAAACCTGACCATAACCCTGAATCCCAACCTTTGCCCTAATCCTAACCCTAACCCTAACTCTAACCTTAACCCTAACCCTAACGCTAAACCCTAACCCCTAACCCTAACTCTAACCCTATCCCTAAACCTAACCCTAACCCTAAACCCTAAACCTGAACACTATCCCTAAATCCTAAACCCTAACCATAACCCTAACCCAACCTTAACCCTAACCCTTACACCTAACCCTAACCCTAAACCGTTCCCTAACCCCAACCTCAACCCCAACCGTAGCCCTAACCCTAACCCTAACCCTAACTCTAACCCTAACTATAACACTAACCATAATTCTAATCCTAACACTAACCCTAACCCCAACCCTGACCCTGACACTAACCCTAACCCTAACCCTAACCATAGCCCTAACCCTAATCCTAACCCTAAACATAAACCTAACCCTAACCCTAACACTAACATTAATTCTAACCCTAACCCTAACCCTAAACCGTACCCTAACCTAACCCTAACCCTAACACTAACCCTAACCCTGAGTCCTAAACATACCCCTAATCCTAACCTTACCCTTAGACTAAAACCTAACCCTTACCCTAACCCTAAACATAACCCTAAACCTTACCCTAACCTAACACTAACACTAAAATTAATCGAAAGACTAACACTAACTCTGAGTTCTAACCCTAACACTAACCCTAACCCTAACCCTCACAGTAACCCTTATCATAACCCTAACCCAGAGTCGTAACCCTGAGTCCTAACCCTAACCCTAACACTAATACTAAACCAAACCTCAACCCTAACCCTTACACTAACCCTACCCCACCCTAACCCTAACCCTAACCCTAACCCTAATAGTAACCCTAAGCCTAACCCTAACCCTAAACCTAAGCCTAAGCCTAACCCTAACCCTTACCCTAACCATAACACTAACCCTAAACCTGACCCTTACCCTAACCATAACACTAACCCTAACTCTAACCCTAACACTAACCCCAACCCTAACCCTAACCCTAAACATAAGGCTAACAATAACCCTAACACTAAAACTAACCCTAACACTTACCCTAACCCTAAACCTAACCCTAACCCTAACACTAACCCTAACCCTAAGAATAACCTTAAGCCTTAGCCTAAACCTAACCCTACCCCTAACCCTAACACTTACCCTAAACCTAACCCTGACCCTTACACAAACCCTAACCCTAACACTAACCGTAATCCTAAACCTAACCATAAACAAAACCATAACCCTAACCCTAACCCTAAGAGTAACCATAAGCCTAACCCTAATTCTGAGTCCTAACCTTAACCCTTACCCTAAACCTAACACTAACACTAACACTAACACTAACCATGACCCAAACCCTCAGTCCTAACCCTAACCCTAATCATAACCCTTACCCTAAGCCTAACCCTAACAATAACCCTCATCAATATTCTAACCATAACCCTAATCCTACCCTTAACCCTAACCCTAACACTAACCCTAACCCCAAACCCAACCCTAACTCTAACCCTAACCCCAACAGTAACCCTAAGCCTAACCCTAAACCTGCGTCCTAAACCTAAACCTAACCATAACCCAAACCCTAACCCTAAACCAAAACCTATCCCTAGCCTAACCCTAACACTAGACCTAAACCTGACCATAACCCTGAATCTCAACCTTTGCCATAATCCTAACACTAACCCTAACCCTAACCATAACCATAACGCTAAACCCTAACCCCTAACCCTAACTCTAACCCTATCCCTAACCCTAACACTAACCCTAAACCCGAACACTATCCCTAAATCTTAAACCCTAACCATAACCCTAACCCAACCTTAACCCTAACCGTTACACCTAACCCTAAACCTAACCCGTTCCCTAACCCCAAACTCAACCCCAACCGTAGCCCTAACCCTAACCCTTACCTTAACTCTAACCCTAACTATAACACTAACCATAATTCTAATCCTAACACTAACCCTAACCCCAAACCTGACCCTGACCCTAACCCTAACATTAACTCTAACCCTAACCCTAACTCTTACCCTAACCCTAACTCTAACACTAACACTAACCCTAACCCTGAGTCCTAAACATACCCCTAATCCTAACCTTACCCTTAGACTAAAACCTACCCCTTACCCTAACCCTAAACATAACCCTAACCCTTACCCTAACCTAACACTAACACTAAAAGTAATCCAAAGACTAACACTAACCCTGAGTTCTAACCCTAACACTAACCCTAACCCTAACCCTAACAGTAACCCCTATCCTAACCCTAACCCTGAGTCCTAACCCTGAGTCCTAACCCTAACCCTAACACTAACACTAAACCAAACCTCAACCATAACCCTTACACTAACCCTAATACCAACCCTAACCCTAACCCTAACCCTAACAGTAACCCTAAGCCTAACCCTAACCCTAAACCTAAGCCTAAGACTAACCCTAACCCTTACCCTAACCATTACACTAACCCTAACCCTAAACCTAAACCTAACCCTAACCCTAACCCCAATCTTAACCGTAAACCTAATCCTTACCCTAAACCTAACACTAACCCCAACCCTAACCCTAACCCTAAACATAAGGCTAACAATAACCCTAACACTAACACTAACCCTAACCCTTACCCTAACCCTAAACCTAACCCTAACACTAACCCTAACCCTAAGAGTAACCTTAAGACTTAGCCTAAACCTAACCCTACCCCTACCCCTAACCCTTACCCTAAACCTAAACCTGACCCTTACACAAACCCTAACACTAACACTAACCGTAATCTTAAACCTAACCATAAACAAAACCATAACCCTAACCCTAACCCTAAGAGTAACCCTAAGCCTAACCCTAATTCTGAGTCCTAACCCTAACCCTTACCTTACCCCTAACACTAACACTAACACTAACCATGACCCAAACCCTCAGTCCTAACCCTAACCCTAATCCTAACCCTTACCCTAAGCCTAACCTTAACAATAACCCTCACCAATATTCTAACCATAACCCTAACCCTAACCTTAACCCTAACCCTAACCCCAAACCCAACCCTAACTCTAACCCTAACACCAACAGTAACCCTAAGCCTAACCCTAAACCTGAGTCCTAAACCTAACCCTAACAATAACCCAAACCCTAACCCTAACCCAAACCCTATCCCTAGCCCTAACCCTAACACTGAACCTAAACCTGACCATAACCCTGAATCCCAACCTTTGCCATAATCCTAACACTAACCCTAACCCTAACAATAACCCTAACCCTAATGCTAAACCCTAACCCCTAACCCTAACTCTAACCCTATCCCTAACCCTAACCCTAAACCCTAAACCCGAACACTATCCCTAAATCCTAAACCCTAACCATAACCCTAACCCAACCTTAACCCTAACCCTTACACCTAACCCTAACCCTAACCCGTTCCTTAACCCCAACCTCAACCGCAACCGTAGCCCTAACCCTAACCCTAACCCTAACTCTAACACTAACTATAACACTAACCATAATTCTAATCCTAACACTAACCCAAACCCCAACCCTGACCCTCACCCTAGCACTAACCCTAACCCTAACCCTAACCATGGCTGTAACCCTAATCCTAACCCTAACCATAAACCTAACCATAACACTAACACTAACTCTAACCCTAACCCTAACCCTAACCCTTACCCTAACCCTAACACTAACACTAACCCTAACCCTGAGTCCTAAACATACCCCTAATCCTAACCTTACCCTTAGACTAAAACCTAACTCTTACCCTAACCCTAAACATAACCCTAACCCTTACCCTAACCTAACACTAACACTAAAAGTAATCGAAAGACTAACACTAACCCTGAGTTCTAACCCTAACCCTAACCCTAACAGTAACCCTTATCCTAACCCTAACCCTGAGTCCTAACCCTGAGTCCTAACCCTAACACTAACACTAAACCAAACCTCAACCATAACCCTTACACTAACCCTAACCCCAACCCTAACCCTAACCCTAACCCTAACAGTAACCCTAAGCCTAACCCTAACCCTAAACATAAGCCTAAGCCTAACCCTAACCCTTACCCTAACCATAACACTAACCCTAACCTTAACCCTTACCCTAACCATAACACTAACCCTAACCCTAATCCTAACCGTAAACCTAATCCTTACCATAACCCTAACACTAACCCCAACCCTAACCCTAACCCTAAACATAAGGCTAACAATAACCCTAACACTAACACTAAACCTAACCCTTACCCTAACCGTAAACCTAACCCTAACCCTAACACTAACCCTAACCCTAAGAATAACCTTAAGCCTTAGCCTAAACCTAACCCTACCCCTAACCCAACCCTTACCCTAAACCTAACCCTGACACTTACACAACCCCTAACCCTAACACTAACCCTAATCCTAAACCTAACCATGAACAAAACCATAACCCTAACCCTAACCCTAAGAGTAACCCTAAGCCTAACCCTAATTCTAAGTCCTAAACCTAACCCTTACCCTAACCCTAACCCTAACCCTAACACAAACACTAATCATGACCCAAACCCTCAGTCCTAACCCTAACCCTAATCCTAACCCTTACCCTAAGCCTAACCCTAACAATAACCCTCACCAATATTCTAACCATAACCCTAACCCTAACCTTAACCCTAACCCTAACACTAACCCTAACCCCAAACCCAACCCTAACTCTAACCCTAACCCCAACAGTAACCCTAAGCCTAACCCTAAACCTGAGTCCTAAACCTAACCCTAAACATAACCCAAACCCTAACCCTAACCCAAAACCTATCCCTAGCCCTAACCCTAACACTAAACCTAAACCTGACCATAACCCTGAATCCCAACCTTTGCCCTAATCCTAACACTAACCCTAACCCTAACCCTAACGCTAAACCCTAACCCCTAACCCTAACTCTAACCCTATCCCTAACCCTAACCCTAACCCTAAACCCTAAACCCGAACACTATCCGTAAATCCTAAACCCTAACCAAAACCCTAACCCAACCTTAACCCTAACCCTTACACCTAACCCTAACCCTAACCCGTTCCCTAACCCCAACCTCAACCCCAACCATAGCCCTAACCCTAACCCTAACTCTAACCCTAACTATAACACTAACCATAATTCTAATCCTAACACTAACCTTAACCCCAACCCTGACCCTGACCCTAACCTTAACCCTAACCCTAACCATAGCCCTAACCCTAATCCTAACCCTAACCATAAACCTAACCCTAACCCTAACACTAATAATAACTCTCACCCTTACCCTAACCCTAACCCTTACCCTAACTCTAACACTAACACTAACCCTAACCCTGAGTCCTATACATACCCCTAATCCTAACCTTACCCTTAGCCTAAAACCTAACCCTTACCCTAACCCTAAACATAACCCTAACCCTTACCCTAACCTAACACTAACACTAAAAGTAATCGAAAGACTAACACTAACCCTGAGTTCTAACCCTAACACTAACCCTAAACCTAACCCTAACAGTAACCCTTATCCTAACCCTAACCCTGAGTCCTAACCCCGAGTCCTAACCCTAACCCTAACACTGTCACTAAACCAAACCTCAACCCTAACCCTTACACTAACCCTAACCGCAACCCTAACCCTAACCCTAACCCTAACCGTAACCCTAAGCCTAACCCTAACCCTAAACCTAAGCCTAACCCTAACCCTAACCGTTACTCTAACCAAAACACTAACCCTAACCCTAACCCTTACCCTAACCATAACACTAACCCTAACCCTACCCCTATTCCTAACGGTAAACCTAATCCTTACCCTAACCCTAACACTAACCCCAACCCTAACCCTAACCCTAAACATAAGGCTAACAATAACCCTAACACTAACACTAACCCTAACCCTTACCCTAACCCTAAACCTAACCCTAACCCTAACACTAACACTAACCCTAAGAATAACCTTAAGCCTTAGCCTAAACCTAACCCTATCCCTAACCCTAACCCTTAACCTAAACCTAACCCTGACCCTTATACAAACCCTAACACTAACACTAACCCTAATCCTAAACCTAACCATAAACAAAACCATAACCCTAACCCTAACCCTAAGAGTAACCCTAAGCCTAACCCTAATTCTGAGTCCTAACCCTAACCCTTACCCTAACCCTAACCCTAACACTAACACTAACCATGACCCAAACCCTCAGTCCTAACCCTAACCCTAATCCTAACCCTTACCCTAAGCCTAACCCTAAAAATAACCCTCACCAATATTCTAACCATAACCCTAACCCTAACCTTAACCCTAACCCTAACCCTAACCCCAAACCCAACCCTAACTCTAACCCTAACCCCAACAGTAACCCTAAGCCTAACCCTAAACCTGAGTCCTAAACCTAATCCTAACCATAACCCAAACCCTAACCCTAACCCTAACCCAAAACCTATCCTTAGCACTATCCCTAACACTAAACCTAAACTTGACCATAACCCTGAATCCCAACCTTTGCCCTAACCCTAACGCTAAACCCTAACCCCTAACCCTACCTCTAAGCCTATCCCTAACCCTAACCCTAACCCTAAACCCTAACCCGAACATTATCATTAAATCCTAAACCCTAACTATAACCCTATCCCAACCTTAACCCTAACCCTTACACCTAACCCTAACCCGTTCCCTAACCCCAATCTCAACCCCAACCGTAGCCCTAACCCTAACCCTAACTCTAACCCTAACTATAACACTAACCATAATTCTAATCCTAACACTAACCCAAACCCCAACCCTGACCCTCACCCTAACCCTAACCCTAACCCTAACCATAGCCCTAACCCTAATCCTAACCCTAACCATAAACCTAACCCTAACCCTAACACTAACCCTAACTCTAACCCTAACCCTAACACTAACCCTTACCCTAACCCTAACACTAACACTAACACTAACCCTGAGTCCTAAACATATCCCTAATCCTAACCTTACCCTTAGCCTAAAACCTAACCCTTACCCTAACCCTAAACATAACCCTAACCCTTACCCTAACCTAACACTAACACTAAAAGTAATAGAAAGACTAACACTAACCCTGAGTTCTAACCCTAACACTAACCCTAACCCTAACCCTAACAGTAACCCTTATCATAACCCTAACCCTGAGTCCTAACCCCGAGTCCTAACCCTAACCCTAACACTAACACTAAACCAATCCTCAACCCTAACCCTTACACTAACCCTAACCCCAACCCTAACCCTAACCCTAACCCTAACCCTAACAGTAACCCTAAGCCTAACCCTAACCCTAAACCTAAGCCTAAGCCTAACCCTAACCCTTACCCTAACCATAACACTAACCCTAACCCTAACCATAACCATAACACTAACCCTAACCCTACCCCTAATCCTAACCGTAAACCTAATCCTTACCCTAACCCTAACACTAACCCCAACCCTAACCCTAACCCTAAACATAAGGCTAACAATAACCCTAACACTAACACTAACCCTAACCCTTACCCTAACCCTAAACCTAACCCTAACCCTAACACTAACCCTAACCCTAAGAATAACCTTAAGCCTTAGCCTAAACCTAACCCTACCCCTAACCCTAACCCTTACCCTAAACCTAACCCTGACCCTTACACAAACCCTAACCCTAACACTAACCCTAATCCTAAACCTAACCATAAACAAAACCATAACCCTAACCCTAACCCTAACAGTAACCCTAAGCCTAACCCTAATTCTGAGTCCTAACCCTAACCCTTACCCTAACCCTAACCCTAACACTAACCATGATCCAAACCCTCAGTCCTAACCCTAACCCTAATCCTAACCCTTACCCTAAGCCTAACCCTAACAATAAACCTCACCAATATTCTAACCATAACCCTAACCCTAACCTTAACCCTAACCCTAACTCTAACCCTAACCCCAACGGTAACCCTAAGCCTAACCCTAAACCTGAGTCCTAAACCTAACCCTAACCATAACCCAAACCCTAACCCTAACCCTAACCCAAAACCTATCCCTAGCCCTGACCCTAACACTAAACCTAAACCTGACCATAACCCTGAATCCCAACCTTTGCCCTAATCCTAACCCTAACCCTAACCCTCAACCTAACCCTAACCCTAACCCTAACGCTAAACCCTAACCCCTAACCCTAACTCTAACCCTATCCCTAACCCTAACCCTAAACCCGAACACTATCCCTAAATCCTAAACCCTAACCATAACCCTAACCCAACCTTAACCCTAACCCTTACACCTAACCCTAACCCGTTCCCTAACCCCAACCTCAACCCCAACCGTAGCCCTAACCCTAACCCTAACTCTAACCCTAACTATAACACTAACCATAATTCTAATCCTAACACTAACCCAAACCCCAACCCTGACCCTCACCCTAACCCTAACCCTAACCATAGCCCTAACCCTAATCCTAACCCTAACAATAAACCTAACCCTAACACTAACACTAACTCTAACCCTAACCCTTACCCTAACCCTAACACTAACACTAACCCTAACCCTGAGTCCTAAACATACCACTAATCCTAACCTTACCCTTAGCCTAAAACCTAACCCTTACCCTAACCCTAAACATAACCCTAACCCTTACCCTAACCTAACACTAACACTAAAAGTAATCGAAAGACTAACACTAACCCTGAGTTCTAAACCTAACACTAACCCTAACCCTAACCCTAACAGTAACCCTTATCCTAACCCTAACCCTGAGTCCTAACCCTGAGTCCTAACCGTAACCCTAACACTAACACTAAACCAAACCTCAACCCTAACCCTTACACTAACCCTAACCCCAACCCTAACCCTAACTCTAACCCTAACAGTAACCCTAAGCCTAACCCTAGCCCTAAACCTAAGCCTAAGCCTAACCCTTACCCTAACCATAACACTAACTTTAACCCTAACCCTTACCCTAACCATAACACTAACCCTAACCCTACCCCTAATCCTAACCGTAAACCTAATCCTTACCCTAACCCTAACACTAACCCCAACCCTAACCCTAAACCTAAACATAAGGCTAACAATAACCCTAACACTAACACTAACCCTAACCCTTACCCTAAACCTAACCCTAACCCTAACACTAACCCTAAGAATAACCTTAAGCCTTA